>NC_141902.1:64018468-64643468 GCF_057802395.1 Ceratotherium simum simum
CCTGTGGTGACTTTTTCTTTGCCTTCAATTCCCTTTTTTTTTTTTTTAATAATAGCATACCTATATCCTCTCTCTCCTTAAATGGCCATTACAATTTTACCTCTTCTGTAAAGCCTACCTTAAAAAAACTACAGAATTTATTGTTTGTATTAGCAATTATCATGTATTGCTGTTTTCTTTAGCCAACTTTATAAAGTATAATTTACATACAACTACAACTGTATGTACCAATGTAACCATCATCACGTCAGGATATAAAACATTCGCATCACCCCCAAACATTTCCTTCTGCCCCTTTGCCGGTAGTGTACCCCTGCCCTAGTCCTAGGCAACCAGTGATTTTCTTTCTCTTACTACAGATTAGTGTTCTATTTTCTGGACTTTCATACAAATGGAAATATAGAGTATGTACTCTTATTTGAATCTGGATTTTTTCATTCAGCATAAGGTTTTCAAAATTCATCCATATTGTTACATATATGTTTGTTCTATTTTGCTGCTGAGAGAATTTCATTGTTTGGATATACTGCAATTTGCTTGTCCGTTCACTGGTTGTTGAACATTTGGGTTGTTTTCAGGTTTCGGCTCTTATGAACGTTTGTGTAAAAGTCTCTTTGTGGACATATATTTTAACCTCTCTTGGGTAAATACCTAGGAGTAGATATGGGTATGTCACCTTTATGACAGTTTGCCAAACTGTTTTCCAAATTGGTTGCAACGTTTTACATTCCCATCAGCCACGTAAGAGAGTTCCAGTTGCTCTTTCTCTCTCCAACGCCTGCCTATTCTAAATCCTCTGCATTTCCGTATTATAAATGGTATTGATTTTTTATTTCACTTTCCAGTTGTTCATTGCTAGTATATGGAAATACAGTTGATTTTTGTACATTGACTTTACTAAACTCACTTATTGGTTCTAGTGGCTTTTTTGTAGATTCCATAGGCATTTCTACATACATGGTCACGTCATCTATTAAAAAAAAGACAGTTTTATATCTTCCTTTTAAACTTCAATGCATTTTATTTATTTATTTAGCCTTTATTCCACTAATTAGGATATTCAGTACAATGTTGAATAGAAGTATCGAAGAATGGACATCCCTGCCTTGTTCCTGATCTTAGGAATAAAGCTTTCAGCCCTTGAAGATTAACTATGATATTATTGGTATATCCTTCATGGCTGCCATTTATCAGTTTGAGAAAGTAAGTTCCCTTCTATTCCTAGTTTGCTGAGAGTTTTTGTTTTTTTGTCATGAATGGATGTTGATTTTTGTCAAATGTTCTTTCTAAATCCAACGAGATGATTATAAGATTTTGCTCCTTTATTCTCTTAATATGGTGAATTGCATTGATTAATTTTTGAATGTGAAGCCACCTTGCGTTGCTGAGCTAAACTACACTTGGACATGATGTATTATTCTTCTAATATATTGCAGGAGAGGTTTGCTAATAGTTTGTTATAAGGATATTAGCAACTACTTTCACAAAGGATATTGGTTTGTAATTTCTTTTTTTTTTTTTTTTGGTGAGGAGATCAGCCCTGTGCTGACATCTGCCAATCTTCCTCTTTTTTTGCTGAGGAAAACTGGCCCTGGGTTAACATCCGTGCCCATCTTCCTCCAACTTATATGGGACGCCGCCACAGCATGGCCTGCCAAGCAGTGTGTTGGCGCACACCCGGCATCCGAACCGGTGAACCCTGGGCCGCCGCAGCGGAGCACGCGCACCCAACCGCCTGCGCCACCAGGCCAGCCCCTGTAATTTCTTTTTGTATAATGTCTTTGCCTAGTTTTGGTACTAGGGTAATGCTGAACTCATAACATGAAATGGAAAGTGTTCCCTAGTCCTTTTCTCTTGAAAGAGCTTGTGTAACATTGACATTTCTTCTTATGGGTTTGATAGAATGTATAAGTGGAGTCACCTGGGCCTAGAATTTTCTTTGTGAAAGAATTATAATTACAAAGTCAATTTCTTTAATAGATACAGAACTATTCAGATTTTCTGTTTCTTCTTGTGTCAGTTTTGATAGCTTGTCTCTTCTCAGTTCTAGAATTTCCATTTGGTTCTTTTTTATAGTTTCCTTTTCTCTGCCGAGATTCTTTACCTCTTCATTCATTATTGTTATATTTTCCTCTTTGAACATACTTATAATAGCTCCTTTAAAGTTCTTGTCTGCTAATTCCAACTTCTGCTTATCTTGGGGTTGGTTCTATTGATTCATTTTTGTCCTGATTATGGGTTACACTGTCCAAATTCTTCTCATGACCACTAAACTTTAATTTTATATTGGACATTTTGGAAGATAAATTCTATTACCTTCTTCCAAGGCATGAATGATTTTGTCCTAACAGCCAGTTAACTTGGCTGGACTCAAGCTCCAAACTCTGTTTCTGCTATGATGGGTAGCAGCTAAGCTAAGGCTTCCGACTGTTGCTTTCTGCTGGGCCCCTGAGGTCTCTCCACACAACGCCTGTGTAGTTCAGTGATTAGTCAAAGATTTGGGTGGAGTTTATAAGCAGATTTTAGTCCCCCTCCTCAGTGGCTTCTACTTTTCCATGACTTGCCCCATCACTTTTCACTCTGGAAGCCCTTACTTTTCAGCTCTGACTCCTCAGGCCAGTAAGACTGCAGCTTTCTGCTTGAGTTCTGGCTGCCCTTCACAGCGTGGAATGGGGAATGCGCTCAGCTGGAAAGGCACGTAAAGGACATCTCACCCACCACAGTTCACCTCTTTCAAGGCTGACTCCCTGTTTCTTCCTGCTTGTGATTCTCTCCAGCTCCCTCAAAGTTGTTTAGTATACTTTTTCCAGAATTTATACATGTTATCCATGGGAGGATTAATCTGATACAAGCTGCCTCATCACTAACAGAATAGGAACTGCTCTGTATTCAGGGGAAATGGGGAGAGATTTAAAAAATGACACTATCACCACCATCATCTTTCCAGAATTCCCATAGAGGAATATTTTTGACTGAACAAACTTTATATTTACACACTCTTGACATGTCTCTCTTCTCTTGCCCAAAGTCCAACGGTTTTACGTGTATATCCAATTGAGTTTCTTAAGTATAAAAAAATAAATATTGGCAGATAAGCCAGCCATAGAATACATTTGATATAAATTTAAGCCTAGAATAAAATAAACATTTTTGATTGTGACCTCAGATGTCTTACATGGTCTGGTCCTGTACACCACTCCAATCACATCTCTTTTCATTCTCTGTCTAGTTCATTATCTCCAGCCACCCTAGCCTTCTTGCTGTTCCTCAAATACCAGAGCACCTGCTGATCCTATCATCTGCAATGCTCTTCTCTGAGATCATTATACAGCTGCTCCTTCTGATCATACATTGTATCATTGGAGAGGCCTTCTCTGGTTACCCCACCTAAAAGAGCAAACCCTTCCCCTACCCCAATTATGCTCTAACATCTTACTCTGCTTTGTTTTCTTCAAAGCACTAATCACTATCTGAAATTATTAATTCATTTCCTTGTTTATTATCTGGGTCCCCACTAAAAGGTAAGTGCCAAGAGGGCAGTATCTTTGTCTGTCTTGTTTACCAATGTATCTTTAATGTCTGGAACAGCTGTCTGGCACAGAGTATGTTTAATAAGTACTCAATAAATAAATAAATGAAGAATGATATGGGAGATGTTGAGGTAAATCTAACTGTTTTTCCCCATTAAACTCATCTGACAACAAAAGAAATTAAGATAATTGAAAATATTTATGCAAAAAGTACACAGTATTATATAAACTACAAGTTTCTTATATTTAATTTAAAATAAAGCCAGTATTTTATTTTACTTTAGGGCAGTGAAACATTACACATTATAAAATCATGTGACTCAACAAACCAAATATAAATTATCAATTGGTAAGAGAAAAAAACTAACTGAATAGTAAAAAAATAAACAAAGTGCAGTTATGGCTGTCAAAGTTGTTTAATATGTAGAACTGAGGTAAATTCACAGCAGTGAAATTTGAGGATGAACAGGCATATAACATTCATTTTGATTTGAATTAAGGAGATAGGCTGTTTCAAAGCTCAAGGGACAATAGGTACTTACTGATAGTATTTAGCTTCAGAAGATTTATATGCTTAATTTTAAAACATAATGCTCTCTTAAAACATAAAATAGTCATCTCATAAAACATAAAATAGCCAAAGCATCAATAATAATAATAATGCTGTGTGTTTACATAATCATAATTCAGGCTCACAACTTCTATTTATACTTTATTTTATTATTCTTTTTATTAAAATTACATTGTTCAAATTAAGTCAGACATGAAATTAGTTTTGGAAGAAAATCACTTTGGTGTGTTATTTAAACCTTTAAGGATAAAATGCATGCAAGTTCTTCTAATCATGCAGAACTAACAAGACGTGAGGTGTAAAATGGACATTTATTTTTATTATTCTCAATAGAAGATCAGAGTTATAATAAGTTTCTCAGAAATCACTGTAACAAATTACTTCATGGTATAACATTGCCATAGAAATTATCTTGGTGAATGGCAGATGGGGCAGCTAAGTTTCACATGCTTATTTCTGAAATGTAGAATTCAATAGAGTGGTGTTGACAGAAGAAAACCTAATTGCTAAAATAGGGATATGTTAGAAATATAATACATTTTTTACATGATGTTAATAATTTGAATCTAAATTAATCAAGCTAATTAATTTGTTGTAATAGAAACTGATGCAAATAGATTTCATTAACAAGGTCATCTAAGGATATGAAATTCTATCTCTATTTAAATTGATTCCCTTAGAAAATTTTCTCTAAGAGCCATAGCTTCACCAGAAATGCTCACAGGGACTGATCCATAGATCTAATAGTATTACAAATGAACAAATCAAAAAATAAATGACAGAAAAGATCAAGGGTAAATGTCTTAGCTTTACCCCAAAATCATTTAATAGTATCAGACTTGGCTGTGCTCAGTATTATTGCTCATCTTCAAATTATTTAGAATAGTGACATTCTAACTCATGAATGTCAAATAAGTCCTATATGAGTGTTGCCTCTGAACTGAGCTTAAATAGTCAATGCTTAATCTTGATCTGGAAATGTTGCTATTGTGGTTTTATTTTATACCCTGATTTCCAACAAAAGGATAAAAAGAAAAAAGAAAACAAAAAGTGAAAGGGTGGGTGGAGAGGTTTGTGGGCAGGATTATCTTCATTATCCTGGCAGGTAGGCAAATTTTTGCCTTGGAGCTAGACAAATTTTGCTGATACTCAACTGTCAAACTGTCTTGAAGTGAAAGATTTACTTCAAGAGCAAAGAAAAAATTATGTGAGCAAAGATGTGAAAGCTTATAGCACATCAAATCATCTGATGTTGTTTTTAACAGGTCTCTTCTTTCACCTGCACAGCTACAGAAGACAGATCACTCTGCTCACTCTTGATAGCCCTGCATCTGTTTCTGAGTCACTGGAGTAAACGTCAAAGAGAGAGAAAGTTCTAGACCACAATTCATCAGTCTGAGTAGTTGCTTTCCACAGTGGTTTTCCGAACACTTTCACTTTGGCCTGAATACCTGAAAGGGAATAAACACGATTACCTATGAGTTAGACTTTGCTTTTCACATATCTTTTACATACAAAAGATCAATTCAATTGATCCATCAACTGAAGAGTCAAAACATACCCACACTTACGGTGAGGAGGCCTTTTCAGAGAAATCTGTGTGCTTGTATGCACTGGGCCTTCTTTACAGTGAGTAGCTACTGAAGTGACATCATTAGATAGATTTTCAGCATGGACTTGTGTTTGTATAACTTCATTTTCACATGTAATCTAAAAATATAAATCAGAGTAGAATTGTATCAAAGGTAAGCCTACCTTATATGGTTTTATCTCTCAAAAGTTACAAGTAGTGAAAGAGTCAAGATGATACTTTTCAAGGTCACATAATAGGAAGGCTGGCTGCTGGCTCCATAGTCCAAGTTCTTAAGAACTCGGCCATATTGATCTTTATGATTTATTTCTAAATCATAAACTGCTAAGCATTCTGGTCAAGTAGAAATATATAAGCTATTTGCTTACAACACATTATTTTTTTCCTAAATCAACAGCTGGAAGAGATAATTCTACTAGTATTAAATTATTGGATATCATAGCAGTAGCCTTATTCTAGAAAACCTAATCATCAGTCTTTTATACCTTACAGAGAAGTACTTTAATAAGATAATATGATTGGCTTTAATGTTTTTATGCGTTCCTGAGAAAAATTACAATGTGAAATGGAAATTTTGATTTGTGAAGGAAGTAAGAGGTACAAAGGAGGAGGATTTGGATACTTAGAAGGTAACATAAGACTAACTGGAAATTATGTGGAAGAGGCTAAGAAAAGATATCTGGAAAATGTAACAGGGCCTGTGGGAAGGAAAAATAAGAAGTAACAGAAACGAAAACTAAGTGCTTTGCAGTTTTACCTATGGTAAAGGCCGTAATAACTGCCTTCAGACCACTGAAAAATATTTTAGCGGGCATTTTTGGTTGCTGTAACACAGGCTATTAATACCCAAGTTAAAGAAATTTCGTGAAGAAACTTTTGTGAAGAGCCCCTTTGTAACATGAATAATTACACCTAATATTATTGAGGATTTAAATTAAAATTTAAGTTTTATCTTCATTTGTGTTTATAAAATTATGACTAATTTCCACTGGCTATATCTACCTCTAAGCCAAGCATTATGAAAGTCTAGAATAAGTATAGATTTCTTTACAAAACAGATATATGCCTGATAAAATGGAGTTTTAGGAATTTAATCAGGCTTTAAAAAATAACTTTTGTTCCCTTTATAACATTAATACATTTTATCACTGAGAAAAATTTGCATTATACAGAGAAGCAAAAAAAAAAAAAACCCTAAAAATTAGCCACAATCTCATCATCCATAGCTAACAACTTTATACTTTTGCATATTTTTTGTCTTTTCGTATGCATTAAAAAAAATTGGGATCATGTTTTATAATCTAATTTTCCCCGTTAATATGTCATGTTTCTATGTTATTAAATATTTTAAATCATAATCTTTATGGCTCCATATGATCTGTTGCACAGATATACTAATTTATTAAAACAATCCATATTACTGGAAATCTTTGAACATAAATCTTTTATACATATATCTGATTACTTCTTCATATTACAAGGTTAAGAAGCAGAATTTCCAGCTATGTATTAATCAACTGGAACATGAGTCAAAAGAAAATATTTAGAATGAGGCAAAGAGAGGAAAAAGGATGGAAAAAATAGAAAAGATCATCAGAGACATGGCAGATAAGATGAAAAAGTATAACATAGAATATTAATTGTAGTGTCAGAGGAAAAGAGAGAGAAAATAGGACAGAAGCAATATTTGAACAAATAACTTCTGAGAATTTGCCAAAATGCATAGAAGGCATTAAGACCTGGTTTTACAAAAGCACTATTTGTATTTATCAAAATAAAAACAAAGGAAACTGTATCTATGCATATTATATTAAAACTGGAAAACAAAGAAAAAGATTTAGGAGCATGCAGCCAGAGAGAAAAAGTACATTCTCTTGAAAGGGGCAACCATAAGACAGAGTAATGCCTAAACTCTGAAGGATACAGGAAGATTAAAAGTAAAAGGATGTAAAAAAGATGTACTATGCCAACACTAACCTAAAGAAAGCTAGTGTTGCTATAGTATTAGCGCTATATAACTAATAACATAGCTCCAAAATACATAACACAAAAATTGTTAGAAGACTAAATATGTAAATTCAAAATCACGGTGGAAGAGTTTTTTTTTTTTTAATTTTTTTTTTTTATAATTTAGTCTTCCTTTTTCCTTTTTTTTTTTTTGTGAGGAAGGTCAGCCCTGAGCTAACATCCGTGCTAATCTTCTTCTTTTTGCTGAGGAAGACCGGCTCTGAGCTAACATCTATTGCCAATCCTCCTCCTTTTTTTTTTTTTCCCCAAAGCCCCAGTAAATAGTTGTATGTAATAGTTGCACATCCTTCTAGTTGCTGTATGTGGGACGCGGCCTCAGCATGGCTGGAGGAGTGGTGCGTCGGTGTGTGCCCGGGATCCGAACCCGGGCCACCAGTAGCGGAGCACGCGCACTTAACCGCTAAGCCACGGGGCCGGCCCTGGAAGATTTTTAACATACCTATCTCATAACTAATATAATAAGTAGACAAAAATTCCATAAGTATATAGGAAATGTAAACAACATGATTAATAAACATATATGGAACAGTGTACCCAACTGCAGAACACACATTCATCTCAAGTGCATATGGAACATTTACAAAAACTGACCTATGTTAGGCCTAATACAAGTTTCAATAAATTTGAAAAGATTAAATCCATATGTTCTATATTCTTTTTTTTTTTTTTTTTTTTGTGAGGAAGATCAGCCCTGAGCTAATATCTGATGCCAATCCTCCTATTTTTGCTGAGGAAGATTGGCCCTGGGCTAACATTCCTGCCCATCTACCTCCACCTTATATGGGATGCCGCCACAGCACGGCTTGAGAAGCTGTGCATCAGTGGGCACCCGGGATCTGAACCAGCGAACCCCGGCTGCCACAGCAGAGCGTGCGCACTTAACTGCTGCGCCACCAGGCTGGCCCCATATGTTGTATATTCTTTAACCTGGAAGTCTATGACAAAAATATAACAACAAAATGCCCATGTTTGGAAATTTAAAAATATACTTCTAAATAATCCATGAATAAAAGATAAAATTAAGTGGAAATTAGAAGATATTTTACACTAAACAACGAAAATATTCTCTATCTAAAACTTGTGGGATTCAGTTAATACCATGCTTAGAAGGGAATTTATAGTCTTAAATGCACATACTAGTATAGAAAAATTAATTAGGCTTGATTAATTTAGATTGGAATTATCAACATCGTGCAAAAAAAGTATTTCACAAAATATTTCTAACATATCCCCATTTCAGGAGTCAGGTTTTCCTCTAACAATACCACTCTACTGAATTTGACATTTGGGAAATAAGCCTGTGAACCTTAGCTGCCCCATCTGCCATTCACTCTGAAAATTCTGAAAATCAATGATCTAATTTAACTCCTCAAGTAGTTAAAGGAAGAACAGGAAATAAAAATTTAAAAAGTAGAGGGACCCAGAGTGAACTGTAATGTAAACTATGGATTTTGGGTGATGATGTGCAAATGTAGGGTCATCAATTGTAACAAATGTTCCACTCTTGTGGGGGATGTTGATTATTGGAGAGGCTATGCATGTGTGGGGGCAGAGGTATATAGGAAGTCTCTCTATCTTCCTCTCAATTTTGCCGTGAACCTAATACTGCTCTAAAAAAATAAAGTCTTAAAAATTAATTTAAAGTGGCCGGCCCCACAGTGTAGTGGTTAAGTTTGGTGCACTCAGTTTCGGTGGCCTGGGTTTGCAGGTTCAGATCCTGGGCACGGACATACACCACTTGTCAGCCATGCTGTGGAAGTGACCCATATATAAAATAAAGGAATATTGGCACAGATGTTAGCTCATGGCTAATCTTCCTCTCACACACACAAAAAGGTAAAAACAATAAGTTTATAGAAAACAGCATAGGAGAATATTTTAAGCATCAAGCATATAAAAAAAGACTGGTAAATTGGCCTACATTAAAATTAAGAATTTCAGTATATCCAAAGACATAATTAAGAGTGAAGAGGCAAGCAAGCCATAGTGGGAGAAGATATCTAAAACATATTTAACTGACAAAGGACTTGAAGCCAGAATTTATTAAGAACTCCAAATCAGGGCCGGCCCAGTGGCTTAGCGGTTAAGTGCGCGTGCTCTGCTACTGGTGGCCCGGGCTCGGATCCCGGGCGTGCACCGATGCACCATTTCTCCTGCCGTGCTGAGGCTGCATCCCACATACAGCAACTAGAAGGATGTGCAACTACGACACACAACTATCTACTGGGGCTTTGGGAAAGAAGAAAAGGAGGAGGATTGGCAATAGATGTTAGCTCAGAGCTGGTCTTCCTCAGCAAAAAGAGGAGGATTAGCACTGATGTTAGCTCAGGGCTCATCTCCCTCATAAAAAAAAAAAAAAAAAAAGAACTCTAAATCAACAAGAAAAAGACAATCCAACAGAAACATGGGCATATCACCAAAGAGGCTATCCAAATGTTCAATTAACATTTGAAAAGGTGTTTCCTTATTAATTTCATTTACAAAATGGGAAATGCAAAGTAAACCACCACTACACACCCTGCAAAAGGACTCAAATATGAAACACTGACAATCTAAGTGTAAGCAAGAATGTAGCACAATGTAAATTCTCATATGCTGCTGGTAGAGTGTAAATTGGTACAATTATTTTAGACAACTATTTGGTATTATTTACTAAAGTTTAATATAATAGTATGTCCCAGCAATTCTAGGTATATATTATCAGAAATGTATGCATTTTTGAAAAAGACATGTACAAGAATGTTTACAGCAGCATTACTTATAATAGCCCCCAAATGGCAACAACTCAAATGTCCAACAGATAAAAAATGATAAAGAAAAAAGAACAGAAATTTTGGTATATTCGTACAGTGGACTGCTATATAATAATGAACAATATGGATGAATCTCACAAATATAACATTGAACCAAGAAGCCAGACACAAGAAGTGCCTACAGTATGATTTCATTTACACGAAGTGCAAAAAAAAAGCAAACTTCGTTCCTTTGAGGAGAGGGGAGGGGCTGGGGTGATATAGGTGAATAGATAATGTTCTATTTCTTGGACCTAGGTATGATTACACACGTTCAGTTTGCGGTAATGACTTGAATTCCCTGTATATTCGCTATACTTCAACTAAACAGTTTAAAAAATACAGTTGGATAAAAAAACAAGGATGCAAAATTAACAGGTAAGGACAAACAATGATCATAGCTTTATGAAGCAAAAGATCAGTGTATAATGCTCCTCAGAGTCCCCTTTCTTCCTTGGAGGTGTCTCCTAATCTTTTTTCGAGCTCCCTAAAGATAGGAAACATTCATACTTATATTTATCTACATATAGCACCAAGGACGCAGAACAGGGTCTATGATAGCTCCTCAATAAACGTTGCAGAATGACTGGAAATTTGCTTTTTAGTCAGTTGGTCCTGGAATTGCAAAGAAAAACAGTGAGATGAGGGAGGAGTTAGAGGTGGCACAAGCAAACTTTCTTCGCAATATTATTGGGGTTCTCAATCCAGACCAGACTAAAAATTTATTGCTATCAACTCTAAAGAAACTTTTTTTTTTACCTTATATGCTTTCCCCCCCCCCCCAAAGCCCCAGTAGATAGTTGTACGTCATAGTTGCACATCCTGCTAGTTGCCTTATGTGGGACGTGGCCTCAGCATGGCCGGAGAAGCGGTGCGTTGGTGTGCGCCCCGGATCTGAACCCAGGCCGCCAGCAGCCGAGCGCGTGCACTTAACCGCTAAGCCACAGGGCCGGCCCAACCTTATATGCTTTTAAAGTAACTATTAGTAAAACCCACACATAGTTTCCTAATAACTCAGCAAGTATATTAATGTAACATGGATTGTTAGAAATGTTGGCTGGATATACTTTCTAATTGGAAAATAGATTTGTTATCTATTCTGAATATCTCATTAGTTAGCCTTCTTTATATTATAAAATCTTTGTTTCACTAGCCTGGCTTTTCTTCTCCCAGTTTTTGATTAGGTGGTATAATTATGAGGAAGAAAAATAGTGTAATGGTGTGTGTGGCACAAGCTTAATGTTTATCTCTTTTACTATTTATTTATATTTATATAGAGAGATGTATATATATGTACCTGGGTAAAGATTGGATGGGTAGTCATGGTGGATACATGGTTCAAGGAAAGGGCAGAAGTCTTGACTGGTATATAGCTTGACAAGAAGGGAAACTGGTAAAGAATTGAAAATTCTATTACAGTACAAAAAATTATTCTTAGAGTCACATAATCACTCCACAAATATTTATTGAATACCTTAAATTTTCAAAACATTGTTCTAGGTACTGGAAATACAATAATGGACAAATCACATACGATCCCCGCTCTCATGGAGCTTACATTCTAATGTGAGGGACAAACTACACAATTATTTCATGACAATTGCAATGAGCTATTGAAGTATTGGAGCTATGGAAGCATATGAGGTATATGAAGAATGAGAGCCTATAATTAGGGGATCAAAGAGGAAGGATGTTTGAGCTGAGTTTTACAGTAGAGGGACTTAATTGACAATGATGGGGAATGGGAGGGGCATAATTCCAGGGGATTACATGAGATAACTGAGCAAAGGATTGTTGGTAGGAAGGAATACAGCATGTTTAGAAATGGAAAAGATCAGCATGACTGGTGCACTGAGCAACAAGGACAGCGGCCTTGGATAGGACTGGTGTGGTAGGTAGGGGCAAAAAGCACACAGGGCCTTGTAGATTGTGTTAATAATTTTGTTTTTTATCCTAATAACTGCAAGATGCCATTAAAGGGTCTTAAGCCCCCAGCCCAATGTAGGAAGCAGGTTACTATAGCAGAAAGAGGTTTGGTCTGGCAATCAGACCTAGAGCAAAGATTATAGGCCCTTGAAGAAATTATTAACTTTCTGGACTGGCTTCCTTGTGCATAAACTGTTAGTTTGGACTAGATGAGCACTTAGGTTTCCTTCAGCTCTAAAATTCTATGAACACCTCTGTATATTCAAAGCCAAAATGTCAGTTACAGGTCACTTGACTTCTTGGTGAACTCTTCCCATCTCCAGAAATGAACACCTTTTAGATCCAATTAAGAGTCATACTTTAATCTGTGTAATGGTGATACGGCTGAAGTTTGATTATCTCAAAGAAGGCTGGGAAGTCTTCTTCAAGATGGGAAGTGGGGAAGAAGATAGTAGTGACCAGATGCAAAATAAGTGTAATCCATGCTCACAGGGATTAAGAAAGCAAGCAGAAGAGGACAAGATGGGAAAATTCAGCTCACTAGGATGATTTAATTTAAAGGCAGCTAGTGAAGAGGAAGTTTAGGAGCGGGAAGGGATTGTTTATTAGCAAGCCCCATCTTCATCAGCAGCTCTGCAGGCCCCTTTCCCCCACCATTTTGACAGTGTAACTGACATTTCCTCAAGCTTCTGCAATATGTTATGCAAAAAGTTCAAGCACTCCATTTCTTGAGATTCGCTCAAATTAAACCCCTTCTATTTAAAAACTCTGGAGCGGAAGAGTGAAAGCGACTCTATAATCTGAAGGACAAGAGTGTGTCTGTGTGAGTTTTGGGGGAGGAGAAGTTAGAAGGAACTATAACCCCAAAGTGTTAATGCTGAACAGGATCTTGGAGATGACCTCTAAAGCACACTCCGAATTTTAAAGATGAGAACACAGAAATCTTCGCGGTGAGGCGCCTTTCCCAAGGTGACACTAAGTGGAGGAGCCTAGCCACGAGCCTCGGTGGACGCCTGGGTGTCCCTCTACCCGTAAAGCCGCAGCCCTGTTCGCGGCGGGGAGGAGAGCCCCGGAGGCTGCCTGACTGCTGGGGCGCTCCCCGCTTTCCGGGGCCGCCCGGTTGGTCTCCCTCTGCCTCTCCCTTGGGGCTGCGGAGACACTCCCCGCCCCGGGGACATCTCCCCCCCACCCCGTGCAGGGTGGGCACGGCGCCCGCCTCAAGCCTCAGGCGCTGGCAGAAGCGCAGCTTCTTCTGGATAACCGAAGAGACGTCAACACGGGCCGGGCGAAGTGGTGGGAGCAGATAACGGAGCGGTCATGGCCCCGCACGGCCCGGTCCTGGGGGAAGCGGAACAGCCACTGCCCGGACGTGGCGGCCGCCTTTGGAACGGGGGAGCCGGGGGCCCCGGAGCCCCGCACGACCGCGCTCCCGGCCGCCGCCCGGGGGAGGCGGTCCTCCCTTCGCCTGTCCACGCCGCGTCGGGCCGGTTCCCCTCCCCCACCTCCGGCCACGGGAAATGCCGACCCGCGGCCCCACAGGCGAGGGTACCCGGCTCTTTGGTAGCTTCCTCCCCCTCCTCCTTGTGGTCCTCCGCAGAGAGCAGACGGCCACCGGCAGCGGGATACAAATTTCGCGCGGGCAGAGCTCAGGTGGGCCGTAAAGAGGCGCGGACCGGAAGTGGTGGTTGTCATAGCTACCGAGGGGGCCAGCCTCTTCCCGGTCTTTTCCTCCTCCCCATCCGCACTCCCACTCTGTTTTTATGAGGCCAGCAAAACCGAACGAGGAAGTGCTGACGCACTGGCCCCCCAAATATAACCAGATGCTCTAACGACTTTGTTGGCCAGTTGATTTGGGAGAGGACCAGACCGGAAGTGGTAGTTCCCATGGTAACCCCTGAGCGGGTTGCCTGGGAGATGACCCCTTTCGGCCTCTTTGAATCTCTGCTGTAGCGTCAGTTCTAAGGCCGATCTAACAGATCCTGTACTGTCTTCTGCCATGATTCCCGGGAAGTACCGCTCTGTTTCTGGACGGGCTACGAACAACGTAGGTTGGGTCTCCTACTTTCCCTTTCTTCCCATTCGTATCGTCCTTTCTGACTGGCGTCTTTGTCCTAGGTGATGGGCTGTATTATTGGGACCAGGACCGCTGAGTCTGCTCAAGCTATTGTCTGACCGAGGCTTGAGATTCGTGGACTGGACCAAGGCACTTGGAGGGTATTTAATATTGTATGATGGGTATTCAAAGTCTTGTCCAGAATCTGGGCTTCCCAGAAGGTGGAGCTGGTCTGCTGTGAAAGGCTCAGGTTCATTTAAATTCCTTTAACCAGTCAATTTCTTTCTTTTTCTTATCTTTTCTTTTTTTTAATTAAGAAAAGAATTTATTATTAACGGACACTCCCACCCCCTTCACTGTCCCATTGGGATATTTACTTAGACCTGAAATGGCAAGAGTCAAAATCCTGAGGTGCTAAGTAGAGGGTTAAATTGCTGCAGACATTTTGGAAAATGAATCACAGTGAAACCTTTTAATTCTTAGTTGCGACTTTATTGTTTTCAGCAAATCCTCAGAACATGATCATTTACCAGAAACAAACATGCTGTTTTATTCCAATTTTTTGTTATGTCTTTATCTGTATTATTTTGGGGAGGAATGTGTGTGTGTGTGTATTTAAGTTAAGAACATATTTTATGGCTCAATTTTTACATTGCAGGTGAACTGTGGGCTTCATCTGGTTATTCAAACATCATCGCTTCCTGAAAAAAACAAAGTAAGATTTAAGCAGATTTGTATTTACATTGAAGATAAATTATTTTATGTTCTACACAAATAGCAGCATGATTTAAAGAGTAGAGTCTGGCCTGGAAATTTTAAGTATATTTACTTTGGTCTCCATTATAAAGCTAATTTTTATTTTCTGCCTACATAAAACCAAAACACCTCTTTTAAAAACTGAATCTTATTTCACCAATTACAAGAGGTGAGTGGTTTTTTTTTTTTTGACATTTAAACATTTCTTAAATCAAGATCCTTCTTATAATTGGTGGCACATAATAGTTTAATTGGGAAAGTTTTTTCTTTCTTAGCAGTGGGTAAAATGATGGTATGTCTTACTACTGATGGAATCTTATAATGGATAAAATATGATAATTTGGGGGAACATATTTACATATTCCATTTAAAATCAGGGGAGAAAAAATAGATTAGCAGTGGAAATATATGGGCTTAATACTCTTTAGAAGTTAAAACGTGAACATGAGATTCTCTTTTTCCAATTTGCCCATAATATCCCTGGCATTTCCATAATTTCTGGCTTTTGATTTGATTTTTTAGATACACATGGTTTTCTTACCCTCCTGTTTCACCTCAGTGCTCAAACATACTCACCCACCTCCCACACAACTATATCTCAAGACAGGACACAATTTTTTCTGCTTTGACCAAGTTGGACACCTCCAACCATCACAACTCAGTTTTTTCCTAAAAAATTGTTAAATAGACGTCACTGGAGGAACTCTAAAGTGAAGGACAGAGTTTACAGGCAGCAGCACAAGGAGGGTAAGGAGGGGCACGAGGAGGGTGGATGGAAGGACACCATTAGTCAAAGAGGCAACAGTTGATTACATTATGTATATGAAGATGAACCCTTGGAAGAGAGATCATTTGGTCATCTTGAATAAACAGCATATAAAGAGCAAATAATAAAAACTAATAAATAAATAGCATATAAAGAACAAATAATGTAAATAAATAGCAAATAAAGACATTGAAAGTATTCTTTATTATAATTGGACATAATGGATTCTGTCCAAACCTTTGCTAATTGGTTTCACTGGACAAATCCTATTCTACCTTTATAATGTGTTTCTAGGAACTGTGTACCTCATCCAAATTCTTTCCAAACCATTCATTTTCCCTTGTGTGGATGTATGTTCTGAGAAAATGCCTTCAGCTCACCTAATTCATAAGGATATAAAGCAAATGCTATTATAATGTTTATAGTCTGAGTGAATCAGAAGCATCATAATTCTTTTGAGATTTGTATTTAGGGTTTTTCTTGTGGCTAATCACGAGAAGTTGTTTTCTCAGTCCTCCTATCAAGTAAGTTAAAATCAGTTTAAAAAAAGACCCTTCTTAGAAGGTTTATTTATATAATTTTATGATGTTATAATTGGACTCTTGAAGGAATTTTAATGATAAAAACATAGGGATTTTTATTTAACAGAACTAAGTTTCTATTGTATATTTTTTGCTTTTGTTTTTGAGAAAATGATTCTTGTATTCATTGTATTTGTGGTGAGGGTATGAGGGCATTAGGAGTGCCTTAGATTGGCGCATGGTTTCCTCTGACCTCATGAAATTGACTGATTTTTTGTGTGTGTGTCGTAAAATACACATAACATAAAATTTACCATTTTGACCATTTAAAATTGTACAAATCAGTGGTATTAAATACATTCACAGTGTTATGCAGCCATCACCACTATCTAGTTCCAGAACTTTTTATCACCCCAAAGGGAGTCCCTGTATCCATTAAGCAGTCACTCCCCATACCCCATCCCCTACCCGCCTGGAAGCCACAAATCTGCTCTCTGTCTCTATAGATTTTCCTATTATTGATATTTCATAAATAGAATCATACAATATGTGGAATTTTGTGTCTGGCTTCTTCTACTTAGCGTGATATTTTCAAGGTTCATCTGTGTTGTAGCATGTATCAGTTATTATATGTTATTTTATAATTATATTCATTACTTATTGTTAAATTCTTCTCCAAATATTTTTTTCTTAAATAATGTTTTTTAGGTTGAATTCAAGCTACATAAAGAAACACCATCATTCCCTGGTCGACTCTTACAGCATGACCTTGAAAGAAACTACTCAAGTAGGCAAGGTATTGTCAGTCAGTAGAGATCAGATGTGATTTATCTTCTTTAAGTAACATTGTTTAGTAATGTTGAATTTCTAGACCCAAACAGATTTGAATTAAAAATGAAATGGTTCATTGGTTACCAAGTTGGTTTGGTATTTGTTTAAATCAGAATTGGTTTTATATACACAGAATAGTAGCTTATTTCCAATGTAGAAAAATTTATTGCATTTTAGTTTGGGAGCGGGCTATGCACAAGAGAATGGGAAAGAACCTTCCAAATACTGTATTAGAACTAGGAAAAATGGCTAATTAGTAAAAGTAAGAGGATAGGAACACAGATCTTTAGGAAATAAGAAATCAATGGAAAGAGTGGAAAGTTAGGAATAGAAAAGAAATAATCTCTTTCCCTTACTAGCACACGTAGTTATAGATATTTTATATCAAAGGCCTTAAACTTTAGTGCGCATCACCTCAGATCTTGTTAGAAATGCAGATTTTTAGTGCTCCCCTTCCATTTTTCCCCTTCTCCATTCTGATTTTGTAGGTCTTGGGTGGGATTTGAAAATGTGCATTTTATTAATGTCTCAAATGATTCTGATAGGTGTGGTTTGTGGACCACTCTTTTAAAAATACTGCCTTATATGATCTGGTTATATTTCTGACATGTATTTTTTAATTCAAGGAGAAATTTCCTTTGGCACATTCGAGTTGTTAGTGAGTTGCTAACAACTGTTAGCTATCTGTAATGTGCTAGTGTTAAGCACTACAGAATCCTTATGTACAGTACCGTCCTCACCTCCTAGGAGTTCGTATGAGGGCTGATGGGTATAGGCCTCTCTAGATTGTTCATCTCATTACTGCATGAACAGATGGTAATTTTGAATATTGATTAGTTTTCCCTTTTTGTTTCGTTACTTCTAGACCTTCCTCTTGGACCCATCTAATCTGACACACCTTTTCTCTCTCCTGTATCCTACTACTCCTGTCTTGGCCAATTGCTGGACATGCCATCAACCTAACTGCAGTTTTACAGCATCTGTCTTGCTTTTCTTTGGTTCAGTTCAATACATATTTATTGAATGTGTTTTATATGCCAGGCACTGTTTTAGGCACAGAGTTATAGAAGTGAACCTGGAAATTCTCAACTTGGATATTTTATGTTTGCATTATGAATTTTCTTCACATTTTTGATAATAATATCTTAAATTTGTTTTCTAAATCATGAATCAAATACTTTTCCCAAGCTTTTCTTGAGTCAGAAGAGGAAGTTGGTGTACAGATTTGTGGATGACTGGCCAGGTAAATTTATTTAAGTGGTAAAGTACGTATTACTAGATATTTGCTAGTGAGGAGTAGTGTGGACACACTGAATTTTGTGAACCTGAGAGATGAATAAAGTCTTATACGTAAGTAAGGACCCATAAAATACAAATTAATTTTTTAGGGAAAAATAAACCTAATTTTTTTTCATTAAAATATTTTATTAAAAATAATTTTCTCTGACAGGCTATTCATTTGTACCTGGTTGTTTCCAAATGTGCCTCCTCCATAGTGCCAGGCAGTTTCATGTAAAGAAGGCCACGTAGCTTAGAGCTGTTTTCTTGGCTTTTGTACTCACCATTCTACCTCTAAAGGCATGAAACTGGAAAAAGTATAAGTAACTTTATCAGGAAAAATTCGGGGACCACTAATAAACTGCATCCTAATACCCAATCGTTGTAATTAATTTCACTCCATCACTTATTTTTCAAAATTAATTGAACATATATAATAGCTTGTCAGCATAAATTAACCAATGGTACTCTCAGTCCAAAGTAAAAAAACTCGATGTTTTAGTTTGGCTGATTAGTCCAAAACTTGGTGTGTGATTTCTTTTTTTTTTTTTTTTTTGAGGAAGATCAGCCCATGCTAATCCTCCTCTTTTTTTTTTTTTTTTTTTTTGCTGAGGAAGACCAGCTCTGAGCTAACATCCATTGCCAATGCTCCTCCTTTTTTTTTTTCCCCAAAGCCCCAATAGATAGTTGTATGTCATAGTTGCACATTCTCCTAGTTGCTGTATGTGGGACGCGGCCTCAGCATGGCTGGAGAAGCGGTGCGTCAGTGCGCACCTGGGATCCGAACTCAGGCCACCAGTAGCGGAGCATGTGCACTTAACCACTAAGCCACGGGGCCAGCCCTGGTGTGTGATTTCTTTTAGGCTTTTTAGAATATTGTTCAGAGTTAATCCCTATATCTTTGAGATTTTGTAAGAGCCGGATACTCTGGGGACTACTACACGGTAAAATCTCAGTTGAGCAGACCTTAATTGATTAAAGCACTTAATTAAGAATTCCAAAATGTGTGTATAGAGGGGAAGAGGCAGTGCTTGGCTCTTAAGATCATGATAAATCACTGGAAAATCTAGAATTAGGATTTTGGTTGCCAAAGCAATCTCAAAGATAAGGCCGAGTAGGTACACATTTATGGTAATGTACTATATCAGCCAGCCAGCTAGCTAGCCATTCACCCATCTGTCTGTCCACCCGCCCATTGTCCATCCATCTATCCATCCGTCCACCTGTCCATCCATTTACCCACCCATCCATCCATGTATCTAAAGTACAGTACACAGTGAAGATTCTTACCAAAGGTAGTCATATGCCTCTTAGCACTTTGAGATCCTAATTATGAAAGAATTCATTCAGCATTTTTATACTAAAATGCTGATTTTATACTAAAATGCAAGAAATTCTGATTTTCATTTTTAACAGAAATAGTATATACAAAACAGATTTCCAATTAACTCACTCCATTTCTTATTTTGGGATATGTGTGGATGTTTCATCCCACATATATATGTGGGTGTGTAGTACACATATATATGTGTATATGTGTGGGTGTTTATATATCCACATAAATATGTCAGTGTTTCAACCACAGGTCACTCTGGTTCCTAGTCATTTAGAAGATCTTGTTCATGGATTTTAAGGCCTTTCCACCTAATCATTCTTATCTCTTGCTATTTATTGTAAGTTGTATATAACACTGATTATGATAGTAAACTCATCATGCGGGTAGTGGTTATGACTTCTTTGTACACTAGGAGCTGAAAACTATGAGGATAAAATTCCTTTATTCACTGAGTGTAAATTAGATTTACTCTTTGATTATTGCCTTTACATCTCAAGTCTTATGAAGTTTAAATCTGCCTCTTAAATTGAGGATTGGCTTGAAGCCTTAACAAAATAATTCAAAAAACCTAACTCTGATGCTAGTGAGAGAAATCGAGGTTGTCTATTATTTGCAGTTTTTCCTTTATCATCTTTGGCTGACTGGTTAATCCTTAGACTAGTTTGTTTTGTTTTTGTTTTTTTAACCATCTGATTTTTGATTTCCAAATCAGTTTTCTGAATCCTGTTTGCTTGGTCACAAGACCAGTTCATTGCTGAACATGATGTCAATTCTGAATGCTTGTACTCTAGATCATCATTATGAGTTATCTTGGTACTTCATGATATTCAGAAAAGTGGGATGTGAGCAGTGATTATTTTGTTGAGGAAGCTAAGTGTGTGATACTTTGGTTTATGCCTTGCAGACCTAGAGATGCTGGCAAATACCATTGCTTTACAGCTCTTTGATATGGTCTATATGGAACTTGATTTTAAGTTGTCATCATATTGTCTGATGGCCTCCCAAAGAGTATGTTGGCTTCCTAGATTTGGTTTCATCTTTTCACCTTATTGGTCAATTTAAGCAGCAGAATTCTGTGGTAACCTTAGGTTCTGTTTTACTGCTCCTCTCTCCCCTCAAGCACTTTAACATCAGTTGCTGTTTTCAGGAGATTTTCTCTTTATACAGGAAAATACAGTAGATTTCCTCTGGTGTTAAACTGTCACCTTTGACCCATTACTCAAATCTTACCTCATTTCTGGAACTTCCCAGCATCTCCTCTTGACCATTCTATATTCTTCTAGGTCTTTAGAATATATCTTAATATCCATGTCTCCCAAAACCCATCTGTAACCATCTTCATTAAGTGAAAAATACCAGATACACTTACATGTGAGTATAGAAGGAAGTATTATTTTTTATTCTGTGTTTTATGCATGTTGTTCTGTATAGTTTATTAATTTCGTATGTGTTTGTTCACTAGATTGAAAGCTACTTAATGGCAGGGACACCGTCTAACCAACACCCTGTAAACCTCATAGGAGTGTCATATACCTGTGGACCCTAATTGCAAGTGTACAACATTTAGTGATATCCCCTTTGGTCTCTGCAGCATTCTCTACTAATAGCAGCTGAACATACAAAGAAAAAGAGAGAATGCGAGGTTTACATTTGTTATCCACGAGTATTTTCTCTGTATTTCCTGTAGCAAAGTCGTGTATTGTGTAGCTTTGTGATAAACTTTTTGATATTTTGAAGGAGACGGAAGAGTAATAAGCCCTTCGCCTCGTAATAAATCATCATGCATCTCATCCACAACAAACGTGACAGAACTATGTGGGCTGGAAATGAAAACTACCACGAGCTCCTTTTCAGCATTTGGAGATTCTTCCATTCAGACACCTTCAAAGTCCAGAATCCGGCAGGGCTGTCATAGTGCTGGCCCCAATGTATCTGGTAATGAGGGACTATCATCTCAGTTACGAGAGAGTTAAAACTTAGGAGTAGGAGTCAGGATTATAAAGGGATGAAGATAGCACTAGAGTAGTGCTGTGCTTTCAACCAGTCTGTAATGCAAGGGACGAATTTTTGGCATACACAGAACACATGGTTTAGGTTTGAGGAGGACAGAAACAAACTCAAATTGAGTAATTAATTTCAAATATGGAGAGCTATGGAAACTATACTTTATAGAAAAAATACTTGTATGTGCCAAAGTCTTCCAAATATAAGGTGACTTTAGTTTCAAGATTTTAAAGGTTTTTCTTAATCAAGTAATTTATGTATCATTTTCAATAGGTGAACATATTAATTTGGTGAGCTCGTCAATGCCATCATTTCCTATTCTCCAACGTTCTTCTGAAGAGAAAATTCTTTACTCAGACAGGTTGACCCTAGAAAGGTGAGGACAATTTATTTTATTTTATTTTTTGACTAGATAATACATAGACACGGTACAAGGTTTGAAAGGTACAAAAGTCTCTCTCCCTCCTCTTCTTCTCCAGCTATCCAGTTCTCCTACCTAGGTATAATCACTGTGACCAGTTTTTTATTTATCCTTCCGGGGGTATGGGGAGGAATTTTATATCTATATAATGTAAAAGAACTTGACAATACTCTGAAAGAGTTCTATAGAAATTCTAAAATATGACATTGATGGAAATGGATTTTAGGGTAGAAAAAACTTTCCAGTATAGTCCTCACACAGGTTTCTGGGCCCTATCCAGTTAGTTCCTGTTACCTCACTGGCCTCATCTCCCCCTGATCTCTCCTGCACTCACTCTGCTACAGCCACACCTGCCTCCTTGTTGCTCCTTGAGTACCTCAAGCACGCTTACACCTCAGGGCCTTCGCACTTGCTGTTCCCTCTGCCTGGAGGCTGTTCCTCCACATAGCTGTAGGCTCACTCCCTTACTTTCTTTAGGTCTTTGCTGAGATGTCGTCATCTCAGAGTTGACCTTCCCTGGGCACGCTCTCCAAAGCTGCAACCCCTTCCACCCTGACAGTCCCCAGCCCCTCTTCTCCGCTTTATTTTTCTTCTTAGCACTTGTCACCCTCTAACATAGTAAATATTTTACTTATCATGTTTATTGTCTGTCTCCTCCTCCTAGAGTATAAGTTCCACAAGCACTGGGAGTTTGGTTCAGTTCTGCATGCCCAGCACCTGGAACAGAGCCTGGCACAAAATAGGCTCTCAATAAAAAGTTTTGAATGAATGGGTATATTGAGGACTTGATCCCCGTCTTTAAATCTAGGAAGATATCTGTAATAGAATGGTGGATGAAGGATCCTAACCTTAACTTAGTGCTAAAACCAGCAGAGAGGCCATCTCTGCTGTGCATACGTTTAGCTTAGCAGTGCACACCTGACAGCAAATTCTCATGGGCTGTTGTGTTTGTGGTTGGGGCAAGCTCTTCTGGAGGGTATATGTTGTTTTGTAGGCAAAGTAACACTTGAGGGCAGTATCTCTCATGAGATCTTTGCAGTATTATTGGTTTTTGAGATTCTAATCCTATCTAATGTTTATAGCTTTCACAATATCATTTTAATATTTAGAGGGATTTTGTGGTAATTTTAATCTGTGTTTAAAAGTCCAACCAAGAATAGTACCTCAGCCCTTCAGTTTCATGTTACTGGACACTAACAGGAGCCAGTATTTGTAAGAGGATGACATAACAAGGCAGGCACCTGTGTTGTAGCTTGGGCTGACTCAGGCAATTGTGAAGGTGGTCCTCGGCACATGGGCCTCTGGGGTGAAGAAGCAAACTCTCATCAGGGGGAGACTTGCTAACCTGGGAAAGTCAGGGCCAAGGGAACTGTCTCAGCTTCAAAGAGCTAGGCTCTGGCTGTTCTGGGAGTTAGAGTAGGCCTGGAGTACCAGGAGGGCAGCCTGTCAGCACCAAGTAGGAAATGCAGAGGGAAAGCATTGTCCAATAGACACGTCAGTAATGGGGTGGGAGAGGTATCAACCCAGGAGTTTTGTAGGCATAATACACTCCCCTGAGAGCAGTGGATTATCATGTGCGTTTGTTTGCTTGTTTTGATGGATGACAGGGACTTGTAGGATTAAGGGGTGTACAAGTGAGCCTTGGAGTTGGGACTTAGTCACTGGATTTGGAATCTGAGAAAGTGACTTTATTTCAAGCTACAGCAGCTTATGTAAGAGGAGAGTCAGAGGTTATTTTCCTATCTCGGTGATGACTGACTCCAGAATTGATTGAACTAGAAGCTGGAGTTATTAGTAAGTTTAGCTATGAGAAACAGGAAGATGAAGCAGGAAAAATGAAACAATTTAAGTGTTTTGCTAAGCTGATGCACAAAGATATAAATTTTAAACTAGAATACTTACAATTTATTAATTTATAATTTATAAAACAGAAGTACCAAATGTGGTAGTGTAATTGAATGTATGAAATGAATGCTAAATACTAAGCACACGTTAAAAGAATTAAACTGTTACATATTTCTTTTTTTTAACTTTTCTTCTGTTTTAAACCAATTTCTTCAGGGCCTGTATTTGTAAATATCATATCTTTGTCAACCATTAACGTTCAGTTATTTCCCTGTTAAAATCATTCTTCAATCACTTCCACAGTTTACTTATGCATGTAGCACTGATTTATTTTCTTTAAAGATTACGTTAACTTGATTTTTACTGAAAGGAAATATTTCTAATAAATCTCCCAATTAGAGTCGTTCACACTCTGATCAATAGAGCGACATTTTTCCTGAAGACTCTGTTGGAAATCTCGGAGTAGAATTGCTCCTTTCTGGCCATTTTATTACACTAGTAGAATTCTTAAAGGGCCCTGCACATATTTACTTCACATGTAGTATATTATAACTTTTTGCATAATAGAAGCTTACTGTTTTAAATATAGCTAAAGGCGTATTTTATTAACATTTCATCCTACCCTAAGCATGCTAAATGTTCTGCAAAGTTCAAAGTTAGTGTTGAACATGTAAACATACGCCTAAAATTTAAGCTTCTGAGGAAATGTTCAAAGGACCACCTTACTGTTAGTGGATTTCAGGATGAAATTATTTTCATCAAAGTGACCTGTAGGTAGCTGAATTTCTTGCTCTTCCTAAGATATCATCCAGCTCAGGACTCTGTGATTCTAGGAGAGATCCTTTGGTATGTTTTTTTTTCTGATGACTTAGTTGCTTGGACAGTCTTTGTATCAGTGGATTGATGGCAAGGGCATTTCTCTGGTTATGTGACATGGTTCTTTGAGACATCTCAACCTCTATCACAGAAAGCAATCACCTTGAGTGTTCTCTGATGTTAAGTAAATTTTATGTGAAAGAATTGATATTGGAGATTTTTTTAATACAATGAGAGCTTATACTTAATTTTAATAATTACCCTTGTCAAAGTATATTGGCTTTTATATGAATGATTTATAATTAGATCTAGGATGCTTAATTCATGGAGGCAAGAAGTAGTTCTATTTATCTTTTTCTCCTCTGAGCATGGGAGCACAAAGATACTACTAATACTATTCGTAAGAGGAGGCAGGCTGCCAAATCAGAACCTTATTAACTTTTTAAAATGTTTTCTAGGCAAAAGCTGACTGTATGTCCTATCATCGATGGGGAGGAACACCTGCGTTTGTTGAATTTTCAACACAATTTTATAACTCGGATCCAAAATATTTCTAATCTGCAAAAGCTAATATTCTTGGATTTATATGATAACCAGATTGAAGAAATTAGCGGGCTTTGTACTCTGAGATCCCTCCGTGTCCTTCTGTTGGGGAAAAACAGGTAATCTTTGTAGAGCAGTTTTGAGTTGTTATACGTAGGACTAATGTTGAGTCCTATGGTATTTAGATGGCAACTCAGAATTGAATAATACTTAAGAAACTAATAGACTAAAATTTTTTGAAAGTGTGTTTGAATGGATTAAGATTCAGTCATAATTTGTTTTATGAGATTTCGTGTGACAGTTAGTCTAACAAAATAACATTTATTGAGTGTGTATTTTATTATTTCCCTTGCTTTCCAGTGCCATATCTTATATGGCAGTAAATAGCAGACTTTGGCCTTAACTTTATGTTTTCTTATGGTGTATGTATATTTTTTTCTTCTCCCCAAAGCCCCAGCACATAGTTATATATTCTAGTTGTAGGTCCTTCTTATTTTCCTATGTAAGCTGCTGCCACAGCATGGCAACTGACAGACAAGTGGTATGGTTCCACGACTGGAAAATGAACCTGGGCCACCAAGACGGAGAGCACAGAACTTTAACCACTAGACCATCGTGGCTGGATCTAAGCTATATTTTAAGCATGTATATTCACTTTAAGCTTATGTGTTTCACTTGTGTTTCTTCTCAGTGCCTGACTAAGGGACATTTGATACTTTGTGATTGTCAAATTACTGGTTGATTCTTGTTCAGATATTTTCAGTATGTATATAATAGTACATCCTATATGAAGTTGCCCAGTTCCTTCCATAAATCTCTATTATGTAATGCAGTTACACAATTCCTGACCAATTTCCTTGAGATTTGTTCATGACTTTTCTCTCTATTGTGTTTTACTGGATAGCTTTTGCAATTCCTGCAAAGAAGGTCTCTTTAGCAAAATCCAAAAATGATTTTTATATTATCAAGTGATAAAGTTTAGATATGGCATTATACCTAAGGTTGGTTCCCCCCACCCCCCCCCCCCCACAGCATGGATCTTGAATTACCTCTTTATTCTCACTAGCCAATGATAATATAAGATACTTTTTCCAAGATCATGTCCCAGAGTTCTAGGCTCTTGTCTGTTCTCTGTGCTTTCTTGAAAGTTCCTGTCAGTGTAGTTTGTCACCTATAATTGGTTATTCCAGTGTTAAACTAAGCATTATGGTAGCATGAGGGTATTTGGGGGAGTTATAGGATTATAGAGTATTAGAGCTTGAAGTGACCTCAGAGATTAGCTGTCTCATTTTATAGACAAAGAAATGGAGATGTAAAGTGACTTTTGCAAGGTTAGATGTGTACAAACGATATACAGTAGCAGTATGCCACTAGACCAGTTTACTGAGTAAAGTGAGGAGTAACCTTTTCATACATTTTAGGCATTCCCTTCAAGGTGCTCCCTGTTGTCTCTCTCAGAGATTTCTTTATTAGTTTCTGATCCTTGGAGTTATTGATTTGTTTGTCTAGCTTCCATTTATTCTTTAGTATCATCACCCTTTGCCAGCCCTGATGGTCTAGTGGTTAAGAGTCAGCGCTCTCACTGCTGATGCCTGGGGTTCCTTGCCCAGTCAGGGAACCATACTGCCCATTGGTCGGTTGTCATACTGTGGCAGCTGCGTGTTGCTGTGATGCTGAAAGCTATGCCACCATTTCAGATACCAGCGGGGTCACCCATGGTGGACAGGTTTCAGTGGAGCTTCCAGACTAAGACAAGAGTAGGAAGAAGGACCTGGCCACCTACTTCCGAGAAAATTGGCTGTGAAAACCCTCTGAATTGCCCAGCATTGTTTGATATAGTGCCGGAAGATGAGAGGATGGTGCAAAAAGACCGGGCAGGGTTCCGCTTTGCTGTACACAGGGTCACTAGGAGTCTGGAATTGATTGGACGGCACTCACAACAGCAAACCATTGCCTTTATGCCCTCCTTTTAGTCCTTGAGTAAGGTGTTTTCCAGTGATATTTTTAATCTCCTTTTATAGTTTTAAACATAGTATCTGGGGCAGGCCCCGTGGCTTGGCAGTTGAGTGCACGCGCTCCGCTGTTGGCGGCCCAGGTTCGGATCCCGGGCGCGCACCGACGCACCGCTTCTCTGGCCATGCTGAGGCCGCATCCCACATACAGCAACTGGAAGGATGTGCAGCTATGACATACAACTATCTACTGGGGCTTTGGGGGAAAATAAATAAATAAATAAATAAAAAATTATAAACATAGTATCTAAGAGCTACCCTTGGTTCCTAACATTTTAAATCCTCTCTCAATCTATTCTCTTTTATTGCTTCTACTCTTCAGCTTCACTGGCTTCTCAAAAATAATTAAGTTTTAAAAAAATAATTTGTGCCTCAAAGACACCAGTCTATCTGACTTTCTGACCTTTCTACATGTCTCTTTGCTCCTCCAGCTCTAAGGGACCTAATGCCCTTCTCTATCCTTACCTTGGTCAAGGAAAAGCAATCTGATGCAGTCTCTTCTGCCTCTTTCTGCTCCTCCATCTTTTTGTTTGTTTGATTTTGGTCATATTTTACTTTATTTTTCACACAAAGAAAATAGCTGTTAAACAGTTCTAGAACTGTTAGTGTTCTTGAATAAAAAAGAAAATGAGTCAGAAGACAACTTTCCACATTTTCCCAAATTGCATATTTCTGAAGTATCAGTACAATGCAAATCTGATCCCTAAGACATATGCTTAGCGCTTTCCAACCAGCTGACTTTGTCATGGCAAGGGGGCTGTGAGCCTTGAAGTTGCAAATCTATCCTGTGGCAGTACTTGAGTGAACATTATGCAAACCTGGCTGAGGAATGTTGGAGAAGAGAGAAGCACATCTGCTACCCTGTCTCCTCACGTTTGTTGTGGATGACTTGTTACCCTCTGCTGGTCAAGTCCAGAAAGTTTGCTCCCTCCGACATGGCACAGCACTGCACCATCTTTAACTCCAAGGCAATGGAACCATATTTGAAAATCCAGGGCAGCCATATGCCTCTAAGTTCAAGCAGCTCCAACAAAGGTTTCTTCTCAAAAGCTAGAAAGACCCTGCTCAGATTCTGTATGAGAAGTTTACATTGCTACCAAAGAACTCCCCACCCTTCTGTACCACTTTGCTATTGAAGTTCTTGCCATCTCACTCTTCTGCTTTCTGTATCCCCTGTTTATCCTTGTGAGATCTTCTAATGCTCTCCTGATCACAGGCTAATGAATAGAACTTCTCTGCATTTTCTTCTGATCACCCAGGACAGTAGGTACAAAACTCTCTGCCAGACCCTGGGATTCCGTATTCCTTTCCTTTTGATTCCTTGAAGGTTCTCACTTAAGGATTTGTCTCTGACACCTGAAAAGTGTAGTTTTCATATAGACCCTATAATGGGGTCCTTATCCTCGCATAAGTAACATAATATGCCCTGCAGAGACAAGCTGTGATATACCCCTAGAGGTCTATAGCTGCTGAGGTATTTAATGGGCGAGCCTTGTCTTTTCCTAGTTTCAGTTCTGGTTAATGGGAGAACTTCTTTTTAAAAAATCTTCCAGGTCACATTGGTGTTAAGATAAAAATCCTTAACTATTGGGAACTGACTAGGATTCTGCAAATTCCTCACATCAATACCGGATCTGACAAGTGGCCTCCTAGGTCAACTGATGCCTTCATCTGCCTCTGCATTCTTTAGAATTGGATCTGTTTTTATGTCCTTTCAGGCACTGAGGGTGGGGAGAGAATCTATGGCAAAGGCAATTGATGAGAACAAGACAGCAAGATGTTTGGTTGGTCTTGAGTTTAACTGACTGAACAACTTGTGTGTTTTTCTTCGTATTCACCTGGGCACTCAGAATCTGAAGTGGGAGTCGTAAAGCTGCTGTGTGTCAAAGCTAAGAGAATGCCCAAGTCACAACACATAGGGACTGTTTACTGTGTAGCTTAACAGCATGTGAGGCCCTGATGGAATTCTGTAGGAAGACATATTGCACATGAAGGTTTCTGTGACTGAAGTGCCTTAAAGGTGCCCGGAGTTTCTGAAAAATGCAGAAACAGATTACATTGATCTTCCAAATCAGAGAACTTTGGGATGAGACCATCTCCATCCCTTGTGTGTAATTTTCAAAATGTTAAAAATATAATTCTCAGACAAATAGATAGTAATTACGGGCCAGCATTTTAATTAACTCAATATGTAATGAGGGAACCAGTGGGATGACAAAGCTCGTCCAAAGGAGGATAAGAGAAACTGATATATAGTCAATGACAAGTAAAGGATGCTGGAATAAGATTGTTAAGTTATAAAACAGGTTAATGTTCTACAAAGCAGTAAAATCATAACCCTCAGGTTATCTTTCTATTAGACAAAATAAATTACATTCTTACCTGGCAAAAATAATCATTACATCTTATTAGTTTTCTACAAGTTAGTATATAACTTTACAGAGTTTGGGCTCTAATCGGTAGTAAATAGGCAGATGTTCCTTAGGCATGCTTGTTGACAGTGCTCTGATATGACATTGAAAGGACATGCAGTCATCCCTCTGCCTAATTTCCAAATTTTTGTTATCAACATTGAGTAGCACACTTTCTTCTATACTCACATATCATGGTTTTACAAAATTGGTTTTTATACCATGTGTATGGTATATTATTTTTATTATTATTTTATTATATTACAAATATAATAAATATAAATAAAATATTATAATATTTTATTATTATTGTTATTATATTATCTACATTATCCTAGGTCATTAAATGTTCTCTGAAAATATGCTTTTTAAGAGCTGCATCATGTATATGAATATATGTAATAATTTACTTAATATTTCCCTTTTGTTAGACATTTACATTTTGTGTCTTTTTTTTTGCTATGATAATGCTGTGATGAATATCCTTGTCCATAAATCTTTTTCTGTATCTCTGATTATTTCCTTAGAATAGGTTTTACTATTTTCTGTTTAATAGGTGAGTTCATCCTCGTAAAGCTCTTATGAGGAGAGAACTGAGATTTGATGAGGAGGAAGGTCTATGTTTTAGGGCAGTACTTCTCAAAATGTGATCCCTGGACCAGCAACATCAGTATCACCCAAGAACTTGTTAGAAATGGAAATTTTTGGACCCTATCCCAGAAATTCTGGAGGTGGGGCTCAGCAATCTATTTTTAGCAAGCCCTCCAGATGATTCTGATGCACACGCAGAAGTTTGAGAACCTCTGTTTTAGGAAATGTGAGCTTGGGACTATAAAAGAATTGAATACAAGGCTTCTGTAATAGCTGTGAGGTCAGATTGCTGTTAGGAAGCATCAGTCTGTCCTAAGCCATATTATTAGGGTACTGTAATTTTCTCTAACTGTTCTAGGTATTTCAAGAGCAAAGCAGGTGGAGGAATAATTTTGTTGAAACTTTTGTCTGTTTTCCCATCTGGTTTGGCTGCTACTGTTATTATTGTTATTATTAATACTGGCTGTGATTATTAGAGAGATTTCTGTATTATATAGGATAGTATTAAATGCCTGACTCGGGATGAAGGCTAATCAAGGATTTCAGTCAGGCCAGAAGGATGTTAAAGGTTTGGATGATGTGACTTAGGGGTGTTCAGGCGGTAGGGTGCTTTCTAGGAAAAGAGCAGATTCTGCCAGTGTGATTGTGTGAGAGAGGAGACTGATGAGGAGATTGTGGTCTTAAGGGAGTGTGGTGTGTGTGTGTGTGTGTGCTAAGAGAGAGAGGAAGAACTGCAGTCATAGTACATAGTGGTGTACTGTGATGGTACATAGTGAGTGTATGATAAATATTTTTATAAATTAAATTGGATTGAATTGGTTGTGGTGATATAATTTTGGATTTGGCAATGATGTAATATGGCTGAGGTCAAAAGGAGATAGAAATTCATGAAGTTTAAGTTTGTATTATGTTTACATGGCATTCAGCATGTATGAAGTTTCAAGGGATGATCCAGGTTCTGGAAACATTTAGAAAGGTGGAAATGGCTTTTTGGGGCAGTAAACAGTGAAAACAGAAATAAATAGTGATAGGCAGATGATGATAAAGATGGATTGAATGAACTTCATTTTTGTCCTTTCTTTGCCATTACTCCTTTCGCTCTACTGAGTAATGGTAGTAGGAGAAAGTGGGATCTATAGGAGGGAGAAGAATAAAACGGAAGTGGCTTTTGTTTTGTTTTGTTTTATGTTTTTGTTAGAAGAGTCCAGTTGGAGGCAGTTGGACAGGTAAGGTAGCCATAGAAGGTAGGAATGAGGGAGACAATGGGTAAGCCCTAACCATTAGGGAATATAAGAGGGGCTTCTTAGAGATGAAATTCTGTGTTTTTTAATTTATAGCAATGTTTTAGCTTTTCACAAGATGGCAAATCAAAAATTCCAAATAAATATTCACACACTCAGCAGGTCTAGTAGAAAACATTTAGGTGGTTTGTCTTTGTGATAAATAATCCTGTTATGAATACCCTTGTACATAAAACTCATCCATTTAGTTAGTATGTTCATTCATTCGTTAAAGAAATATTTATTAGGTACCTAGTCAGTGCCAGGCATTGTCATTGTCATGGGGATAGAGTAGAGAACATGTCAAAGTATCTGCTATCTTGAAGCTCACATTTTGGTTTGAGGAAGGAGATCATAAAAAAGTAAACACATAAATAATAAAATTTTAGGCAAGGATAAATGCAATGAAGTCAATTAAAGCAGAGAAAGGAGCGAGTAATGGGGACAGGAAGGGAGAGCTATTTTTGATAGGGTCATCTGGAAAGGCCGCTCCAAGAATATATTTGAGCCGAGATCTGAATAATATGAAGGCGTGAACCATGTGAATTTCTGGGGGAGAACATTAAGGAAGAAGGAACAGCAAGGGTAAACCCCCCAAGGCAGAAATGAATTTGTTAGGTTAGAGACAGCAAGAAAGCCCCTGTGACTGGAGCAGAGTGAGTGAGCGAGCCTGAACCATGTTAGGAGGTAATGTTGGAGAAAGCGTCAGCAGCCAAAGTTTAGGGCCCCGAAGACTGAGGTAAGGAGTTTAGATTGTGTTCTAAGGTGAAGGGAATTGCTTCGAATCAGTGCCTTGTCCTAAGGTTCTTAGAAGTAGAATTGCTCTTCTCTAAAGATACGACTTTTAAGCTGTCTTTGGGACATTCTCCCCAGTGGGATGGCATCTTTAACATTATAATTAAATCAATGGGAAGTATGTTTTTGTTTAATATATATAATTATATATAATCTCTCTCTCTATATATATAGATAGCTGTTTCTCTAGCTATATATATAGAGAGAATAAATTCAAATGAGTTATGCCTTAGCATGTTTTAATTTACCATAGATGTGATACATCCATATTTCTACTCATTCTGATTTTCAGAATCAAGAAAATCTCAAATCTGGAGAATCTAAAAAGCTTAGATGTCTTGGACCTTCATGGAAATCAGGTATTGTAAAGCCTTTTCATTTCTTTGTTTTTTGAAAAAAAGTCCAGGAAATTTGGTATTATAAAAGTTTTAAGAATTTAAGAATTGTGTTGAATTTTTCAAGAGTTACTTTACTGATTCACTGAAATTTCTAAGATATTAAGCCTATTTATGTAAGATTTGGTAATTCCTTAGCAGTACATGACAGACAAAACATAGAAAACATTTGGAATCCTTGTAGTTATGACAATTTTGTTTCTTATTGAGTCTTTTATTAACTTATTTTTTAAGTATACATTATCTTATCCAACCCCAACCCAAGGACTAGATTATTACTAATGATCTTCTTCTACTTAGGTGTTCCTCCTTTATTCCGAGGTAACCACTATTCTGGATTTCACATTTATCATTCCTTTGTGGGGCTTTTTTTAGTTGGTTTTATCACATATAAATGTATCTAAATAATATATTGTTTAGTAATATTGTCTCTTAATTTACAAAAGGTGTTGTACTATATGTTGTCATCTAGTGTTTGCTTTTTGGATACAACGTTATGTCACTGAGATTCTTCTATGTTGAGTAAGTAGCTGTAGTTTATTCATTTTCACTGTTGTATGTTTCACGTTGTGATTATGTGAAAACTTCTTTCTCTAATTTATTATTGATAGACGTTTGGGTTGTTTCCTTGTTTGTTGTTGTTTTGTTTCCTATTAGGAATAGTACTTCTAAGAACATTCTTGTGTGTGTTTCTTCCATATACCATAAGTGCTCTAGAGTCTACATCTAGGAGTGAAACTGGTGGGTCATAGATTACTTCAATGTTTAACTTTAAAAGGTAATACCAAATAGATGTTAGCTCAGAGCTGGTCTTCCTCAGCAAAAAACCAGGAGGATTAGCATGGATGTTAGCTCAGGGCTGATCTTCCTCACAAAAAAAAAAAAAAGAAAAAAGAAAAAGATAATGCCAAATTGTTTTCCAAAGTGGTTGTACCAGTTTATACTCCTACCAGTAATACTTAAGAGATCCTGTTGCTTCACATTCTTTTCAACATTTGGAATTGTCAGACTTCTTAATTTTTGCCAATTAAATTTATATAAAGTGTTGTCTCCTTGTGGTTTTGATTTATATTTCCCTGAGTACTGTATAATCTGAGCTTGTTATTCTGTTTAGTAAGTCAACTTCTCTACCCCTATGTGTGTCTGTCTCGATTTCTCTATCTGGCTTGTCATATTCTCCCTCCTTATTCTTCTCTCTCAGAGCGTCTTGGCAGTTTTTTAACCCTTTGCTCTTCCTTTTATAATTTTATTTATTTATTTTTTCCCCAAAGCCCCAGTAGATAGTTGTATGTCATAGTTGCACATCCTTCTAGTTGCTGTATGTGGGACACGGCCTCAGCATGGCCGGAGAAGCGGTGCGTCGGTGTGCGCCCGGGATCCGAACCCGGGCCGCCAGCAGTGGAGCGCACGCACTTAACTGCTAAGCCACGGGGCCGGCCCTGCTCTTCCTTTTAAATTTTAGTCTTTGAAATGTATTTATTTATGAATAGCTACATGAGCTGCATACTCAATCAGGAGGTAAAGCCTCTCCGGAGGTGATAAGCATACTTTCTGGGATGATCCAGGAATCCCTGCCTAGTGATGAACAAGCTCTGCCACTGCCACTTGCAGTCGGTCAGGCACAAACCTCAGTATGATCCCTCTAGGCTTTCTAACAGCTGTGAGTCCCAGTCGTTTTGGTGAAAAGCTAATGTAATTAATAAAAGCCTTGATAGATCTAGATAGGCCACATCTTAGATTCTAATCTCATCGCAGCCCCACCTGAGTGTCTGTCTGTGTATGCACTCGGTGGGAGGAGTGTTGACAGCCTGGGAATTGCCCAGCTCTGCAGGCTGGTAAGTGACACTCTAGTAGAGGTGAAGTTACCCAGTTGGATGGTGGTAGAAGGGGAAGAGGAACTAAAGAGTTTTGTCAGAAAAAAAATACCATATGCAAAAGCACTGAGACTAAAAACAACATGGTAAGTATTTTTTACTGCTAGAAAATTTAGCACGAGTTGAGGAATGGTGAGAGATGAGGCGAGAAAAGTAGGTAAAGGCCGGATTGTGGAGGGCTTTGTACGTCATACTAAGGAATTGCCATTTAACTTGTAGCCCACTATTTTTTTTTCCAGTAACTTTATTGAGATCATAATGGTTTATAACATTGTGTAATTTTGGGTGTACATTATTGTTTGTCAATTTCTAAGTAGACTTCAGCTTGGTCACCCCAAGTAGTCTAATTATTGTCCATCACCTTACATATGTGCCCCTTTACCCCTTTCACCCACCCCCCACCCCTCTGGTAACCACCAATCTGTTCTCTTTATCCATGTATTTGTTATATGCCACGTATGAGTGAAAGGCAGTATTTGTCTTTCTCTGTCTGGCTTATTTCACTTAACGTCATACCCTTAAGGTCCATCCATGTTGTTGCAAATAGGACAATTTTGTCTTTTTTATGGCTGAGTAGTATTCCATTGTATATATATACCACATCTTCTTTATCCAGTCATCAGTTGATAGGCACCTGTGTTGCTTCCACATCTTGGCTATTGTGAATAATGCTGCAGTGAACATAGGGGTGCATAAATCTCTTTGGATCACTGATTTCAGGTTCTTTGGATAAATGCCCAGTAGTGGGATAGCTGGATCATATGGTATTTCTATTTTTAATTTTTTGAGAAATCTCCATACTGTTTTCCATAGTGGCTGCACCAGTTTGCATTCCCACCAGCAGTGCATGAGGATTCCCTTTTCTCCACATTCTCTCCAACATTTGTTATTTTTTGTCTTGGTAATTATATCCATTCTGACTGGTGTAAGGTGATATCTCACATTTGTTTTGATTTGCATTTCCCTAATAATTAGTGATGTTGAACATTGTTTCATGTGTCTGTTGGCCATCTGTATATCTTCCTTGGAAAAATGCCTGTTCATATCCTCTGCCCATTTTTTGATTGGGTTGTTTGTTTTTTTGTTGTTGAGTTGTATGAGTTCTTTATATATTTTGGAGATCAACCCCTTAGAAAGTGATTTGCAAATATTTTCTCCCAGTTGGTGGGTTGTCTTTTCGTTTTGTTCGTGGTCTTCTTTGCTTTGCAGAAGCTTTTAAGTCTGATGTAGTCCCATTTGTTAACTTTTTCTTTTGTTTCCCTTACCCGGTCAGACGTTATTTGAAAAGATGCTGCTAAGATCAGTGTCATATAGTGTACTGCCTATATTTTCTGCTAGGAGTTTTATAGTTTCAGGTCTTACATTCAAGTCTTTAATCCATTTTGAGTTAATTTTTGTGTATGGTGCAAGGTAATGGTCTACTTTCATACTTTTGCATGTAGCTGTCCAGTTTTCCCGACACCATTTATTGAAGAGACTTTCCTTTCTCCATTGTATGTTCTTGGCTCCTTTGTCAAAGATTAACTGTCCAGGGGCCGGCCCGGTGGCACAAGCGGTTAAGTGCGCGTGCTCTGCTGCGGTGGCCTGGGGTTTGGAGGTTCGGATCCCTGGAGCGCACCGACGCACCGCTTGTGAAGCCATGCTGTGGTGGCGTCCCATATAAAGTGGAGGAAGATGGGCATGGATGTTAGCCCAGGGCCAGTCTTCCTCAGCAAAAAGAGGAGGATTGGCAGATGTTAGCTCAAGGCTGATCTTCCTCACAAAAAAAAAAAAAAAAGATTAACTATCCATAGATATGTGGTTTTATTTCTGGGTAGCCCACTATTTTTAAAACTATTCATAACTATAAGTGAAACATTTTATGGCAGCAATATTTTTCTTAAGTTTGTTTTAAAATGTATATATGTGAAATAGACATATTTATGTGGTTTTCACATTACAATATACCTTTAAGAATTAGTGGGCATTACCCACAATCTGTAAGAGCACCTGATAAATGAATAACATATCACTTGATCTATATATTATATGTAGGAATTATTTACCAACCATAATATTGATGAAAACTGCTCTATTCCTTTTTAGCTGACGTGTATTAGCTGTCTTATAATTTCAGCATGTTTGTGATATTGCGTGTATTAATATTAAATATTGTACCACACAAATTATTTCTCAAGGTTCTATAACTACAAGAAGGAAGTTTGAAATGAAAATCTGAGTCTGGTTTTACAATATCTAAATCCAATAAGCAAAAATTTGGAGTATTTCAAAGCAAAGACAGTCTTGGTTACCTTAGGCTTCTAAAAAGTCAGGAGATAAACTGTTTAAGATGAAACAATGTCCAACTCTAAAAAAATAACATCAGGTAGTTAAAAAGCTAAAAGGAAATTAAGTGAATATTGTCTGTCTTTTGAATTTACTTCCATTGGGAATAAATATGGTACTTGGTGTGCATTGTGAAATAAAATGCAATTGGTTTATGGATGTGAAAATGTTCTGAGGAATGATGATAGTGTTTAAGAAATAGACTGAGGAATGGAAGGAGATGGAGGGAGGTGAAACGAGATAGAGAACAGTTGAGAGACTAAGCCAGTAGTCTTTGTGAGAAGTCATGGCGACTTGAACTAAAGTAGGAGCAATAGGGATAATAATAGGGGGGCAGATTGGACAAATATTGAAAAAGTAGAAACATCAAGATTTAGCAATTGATTATATGTGAGTAGTGAAGTATACAGAGAAATCTGGGAGGTTGACTCTCAATTTCTGACCTAGATTTTTTTTGATCTACCAGAATTTGTTCTCTCGGTAATGCTTGCTTTAACATGGACACAACCGTGCTTCAAAAAGAACCTGTTCTTTCAGCGAAATCTTTCCCTTCAGGGAGAGCTTGCCCTTTCTGTGATTGCTCGCTTGAAAGCAGACCTTTGCCCTTTTGGTATTGCTGCGTAGGAAGGTTGTCTTTATTTAGACAGAGCAGTCTGGTTATCTTACACACAAAGATAGGACTGGAGAATCCAGCTTTCCTATGTGTATTAAGAAAATCTGCAGTCTATCTTGGGACTGTCTCTCTGATCAGTATGACCCCATAACTGGGCTTTCAAACATTCTCTTCTTCTTGTGAAGTTTATTAACTAATCAAGAACTATGATCTCACCCTATACCACCCTTTGCCTGAAGTTTCTATCAATTTACTCTATGCTTGTGATTTTGTCCATGGCCGCGACAAGTAACAGACTTGATTCTATCAGAGATGTTGCACACGATTCTGGCCTATCTGATTGCAAAGCAAGAAGCCCAGCAATATCCCCAGTGATTTTTTTTTTTAATTACAGGTTGATACCTATATATTAGAATTAACATTAACAATGTTTCTTTTCAGAGTTTAAACTAAAGGGTAACTCTAAAATGTAGGCATTCTAATTGTAAGTCTCACCAGAACCAAATGGAATTAGAGAGGTAGTTTTCTAGAAGAAGTGCCCCCATGATTATTTGCAGAAGGGAGAAAACACCCTATGCAGGTCATACAACAATTGTGCCCCTTTGTTCTATATACTTATATCTTCTTGAGCTCAGGAAAGCTTTATTTTATATATATAAATATTGCTTTTCCATTTATGTTTGTTATATCTATATTGTCTGTCTTTCACATCCCCATCTTATCTTTTATTCCTCTTATCTGTATTTTTTCTTAGTATTTTAGGAGAATTTCTCAAGCTTATGCTGACAGTACTGATTTTCTACAGTGTCTATTTTGCTTTTTGCTGATTCCATACATTTCAAATTCCATCAACTATTTAGTTATGAAATATTTTTGTCCATGTCTTATTGTACAGATCTGTCATCTGCAAATGCTGATAACCTTGTTTCTTCTTTTACAATTTTTATTTAATTTATTGTCATTTTACATTTGTTAGGCCAAAAATCTTAGGACAAATTTTAAAGCATGGTCAGATGTTACCTTTCTATATTATTGAATTTATAATAAATGTAGTTTGATTTCCCCTCTCAAACCTAGATGGAATCTAGATGATATTTCTTGAATGTAAGAGAAGGTCCAAATAACAACATAGAAACTGGATTATAAATCTAAAAAAAAACTTCTTTTAGCCAACATCTGCTTTGCAGTGGTAAATGAAAATTTTCAAATAATACGAATTTGTGATGGCAATACATATGAAAAAATTAACCTCTAGTCATTGTGAAATTTATTTATTTTTTTTTGTGAGGAGATCAGCCCTGTGCTAACATCTGCCACTCCTCCTCTCTTTTTTTTGTTGCTAAGGAAGACTTGCCCTCGGCTAACAGCCGTGCCCATCTTCCTCCACTTTATATGGGACACCGCCACAGCATGGCTTGCCAAGCAGTGCGTCGGTGCGCGCCCGGGATCCGAACCTGCGAACCCTGGGCTGCCACAGTGGAGCGCGCACACTTAACCGCTTGTGCCACTGGGCCGGCCCCCTGAAATTTATTTTTTTTAATGTTCAGAAGAAAAGTGTTATGTGTATGACTCATTGTTATTTAAGTAATATTTTAAGTTATATTAAAAGGTTGCTGAAGTCCCCCGAAAGGAGCCCTACTTCTGTATCACGCAGGAACTCATCCCATTGTGCTATGCTTGCTGTACTACAGTAGTGGGGCTTAAAACCATGTTGAGATCTCATCACTTCATGGGTGTGGCTTTTACTTACCCTCACCTTACTGTGCAGCTCCAGCTTCTCCGCTGCAGTTCAGCGCTTATGCACACGTGCACGTTCCATGATGCAAGTCCTGTCGTTCTAAACAGTTAATGTCTACCTGACTAAACATTATCTATCTGTCTTAAGCATTTCCACTAATAAAGAATATCCATCCTCACCCTCCACTAGGGATCCTAGTTCCTTGAATCTTTTCCCTTCAGACCCATGACTGCTCTCAGGATCCTGCAGTATAAATGGAATCAACAAGGGCAACTTGGTATCATTCCTTTTCCTTGCCTTTTCTCTCGGAGGACAGTCTTGCTTGGTCAAAACATGGTGAGCTTATGCCTTGGGCTCACAGTAAGTTTCTATTTGGCAGGTGGTATGTATACTTCTTGTTACCTGGCACACTGTTGGGGCACTTAGAGATGTGCCAAACAATGGACTTGTTGATTATTTGATAAAATTTACTTCAAATATTTACTATTGTCAAATTATAAAATATATGTTTCTTTGGTTAACTTTCACAAGTTAAATGACTTCAGATTATCTACAACAGAGGAAATGGAAATAGATTTTTAAATGTCTTCATATAAACTTGTCAGTGAATCCAGTGACTATATATTTTATTTTTAGAGTTTTTATAACATGCATGTCTGAGATTTATGGCTGCTAATCATCCCTTCCTCATTTTTTAACAGATTACCACAATTGAAAATGTCAATCATTTGTGTGATTTGAGAGTTTTAAATCTTGCCAGGAACCTTTTAAGTCACGTTGATAATCTTAATGGGCTGGACTCACTAACTGAACTTAACCTGAGGCACAATCAGATCACTTTTGTGGTGAGTATCAAAATGGCATCAATATGTGGTCCCTGGTTTTTCTTTAAAGGAAATGAAATAAATGTTATTGCATTGCTTTATGCAAAGTAAGAATCAAAGGTAATTTAGTTTTTTTCTGAATTTAAATTGTGGATATAATTATTAAGCTTTATAATATTTTGATTTGGGAAGTGTTAAGGTGTTTTCTATTTTAAAAGATAAATATAAAATTAGAAACAGAATAGAAGTGTTATCAGTAAATGAATCAGCTAGTGTAAATGAACACTGAATCCTTTCCTGTTTTGTCATGGGTATAGAATTAATAAGAAAGAAAGGTTATTGGTGACTGAAAGTTGATGAATTGTTGCACCAAGAGGAAAAAGGCACAGAGAGGAGAGGTTGAGGGCTGTGAAGACATGCGTAAATATCATATCCTTTGCAGTTTTTAAAGCAGCAGCTTGGTTTAGTGGAAAGAACATTGCATAGGGCGTCAGAGGTCTAGTTCTGGTCTCAGCTTCATCTCTCATGAGCTGTGTCACCTTGGGTAAATCACTTTAACGCTGTAAGCCTCGGTTTACTTTTCTCTAAAATGAGGGCATTGGGCTAGATTATCTCTAGGGTCCTTTTGGCTTGTTGACTCTGAAAAAAGACATAAAGATGGTAGAGAACTGGCATGTGAGCAAGAGGAAAAGAGTTAGCATTGTGGGGGCAAAACTACAGAAAGGCGACTCTGGAACTCTGAAGATAAACTTCATTAGAGTTATAGTTGTACCCAAGTTCGGCAACTAAATAACAGCTTGGTGCTCAGGTATTTTGTACTTGTGCATATGTGAAGAGCACTAGAAATACAGCTTTCAGCTGTATGATATGATACGGGCCAAGAAGACTTCTAATGATTTGTAAAAATGTTATTTGTTTTTTTTTTTTTTGGTGAGAAAGATTAGCCCTGAGCTAACACTTGTTGCCAATCTTCCTTTTTTTGCTTGAGGAAGATTGGCCCTGAGCTAATATCTGCCCATCTTCCTCTATTTTGTATGTGGGACGCCTCCACGGCATGGTTTGTTGAGTGGTGTATGTCTGCACCCAGGATCTGAACCTGCGAACCCAGGCCACTGAAGCGGAGCTCGCTGAACTTAACCACTATGCTGCCAGGCCGGCCCCTTTTATTTGTTCTTTTAACAAGTTTCCTTTGTTTACATGCAATAGAAAAACTTCATTAGATCCTCTCTGGATATCATTTAAGCACTTTTAAAGGCAAAATCTAACTCTGAACTTCTTCAAGACATTGAGTTCCTTAGTAGATAAGTATAACTGTAAGTGGTACCCTGGTAAAGGCTGGGGGACAGATGATGCCTTATATCTAGCCCCCATTGTACAGGCTGATTTCATTTTGAAAATCTGAGCCAAGTAGTGCTCATATCTTTTAGGAGGTTGGGATGATTTCAGAACCTTCTCCAAGACCTGGATTTATTCCAGAACCTGTAAATTCTGTCAGGCCCTCCCCAGACTGGATTTAAATATTGGAAATGGCTTGCTTATTTTAAAAGACATCCAGATTGAATTAATCTGTTACATTGCTGAATCTCTAGGAACTACTCAGGCTGAACTTAATCTGACCTCAAGACATTGGGTATAGTAAGAATCTAAAAAGCTTTGGTGGATTCCTGTCTATATTTTGTCTTTCGTTTGGAAAATGCATAATGCATATCTAAGAAATTGCTTACTGAATTTCCCATTGAGTATTATGTCTAATCATTACTGGTATAGTTTAGGCAGCAATAAGCATTTTATGGAAAAGGAAACTGTATTAATTTCTAAAAGTTAAAAAGATTTAGTGATAGGTATTATACATATGATGTCATTATCATGATAATGACAAGTATCATGTATATTAATTTATAGAAAATTGAGAGTACACGTATAAGGATAAATAAGAAACTTTATCCAACTCTTATTTGTTTCTTTTTCAAAGTATCCTTTTCTTAAAAGAGCCAAGAGACTTTTAAATCCGAGGATTCATTTTTTTTTTTTTTTCATTATCTTTTCTTTTCTCCAGGGTCAGTTATATCACATTTTTTCTTTTTGCTTTTTTTTTTCTTTCGTGGTTTTGATTTTCCTCAATGGCTGGTAATCTTTAAATGAAGGACCATGTTAAATAGTGGCTGGGTCTCCTGTGCAGCTGAATCGGTCTTTTTAACCATAGGATCTCTCCCTGGAATGATCACTAGCTTTGTGTAAGTTGTTAAATCCCACACATTGGCAGACTTCCCTTTAGAGTGAGTGGAAGGGAAAAGGCAGGCTTACTTTGTAATTGCCAAAATAGGGAAGACTTTACTTTTGGGAGTAGAAGGACTTGAGTATCTTATGTGCCAGGTGAAACTACCATTCCTTTTTCCCCTCGGGTTCTACTGTAGCAGTTATTAACCACCTCCATAGATAGAACACCCACGCTCTCCATCCTTCCTTGACAGATACTCTATTTGTTTAGAGAACAGATCCTGAGGCTCCAGCTGAGGGTTTCTTCAGCCAGCTCCTCTGTACATGGTTGTGTGTGTGTGCATGGCAGGAGTGGGAGTGGGCTGGGGATGGGATGGGTTTGTTGGTGTTCCAGGAATAGCTGTTGAGTAGACAGACCTTTAATTACACATCTACTTGATTGCCCACAATTAGCCGCAGTCCACGCCTGCTCTTTGTGTGTATTAACTCTGAGCATGGAGTAAGATGGCATTCTGTCAGACAGAACTGCTGCGTTTGCAGTGCAGCGTCTCTCTTGCTAGTTTTAAGCTGCAGTTTTCTCTGTTCAGGATATATCCAATAAGATCCTATCTGCTTTCCAGCTTCCTGAAATTCATGAAAAATGCCGATCTATTAATGATAACTCTCTTGTTTTTAGCATTTCCGTGGATTTACTCATTTTGTGTATTTTTTTCTGCTTCACCCATTGAATCTTGGGAAGGAGATGAAACAAATACATTACCTACTTCACCATCTTATTAGAAATCTTCTTCTCTGATGCTTTTGATGTGGAAAAGTTCTTGTCTGTTTGGTTTTCGTTGTAGTTAAATTCACTAATCTTTTTCTTGGAAATTTTGTAAATTTCAAGCCAAATGTCTTTTCAGTATATATCTTTCCCTTCTGAAAATTATTAAACATTTCAGACACTTTTAAAAGAATAGGAAATAATATTACCAACATTTGTGTATCCACCAGTCAACTTAATAAATGAAAACCTTTCAATTTTCCTATTGTCTTTCAAACATGGGTGAAGCCTCTTGTGTAACCTTCCCCCATCACATTCCCTCCCTGCTTTCAGAGGTTACCACAATCCTGAATTTGCTGTTTAATCCCATGTATGTCTGTTTCCTTTTCCCGTATATGTGTGTATCCCTAAACAATATGAAATAGTCTTTCTGCATGCTTTTTTTTTTTTTTTGTCAGGAAGATCAGCCCTGAGCTAACATCTGTGCTAATCCTCTTCTTTTTGCTGAGGAAGACTGGCTTTGAGCTAACATCCATTGCCTAATCCTCTTCCTTTTTTTCCCCCAAAGCCCCCCAGTAGATAGTTGTATGTCATAGTTGCACATCCTTCTAGTTGCTGTATGTGGGATGCGGCCTCAGCATGGCCGGAGTAGCGGTGCGTCGGTGCGCCCGGGATCCAAACCTGGGCCGCCAGTAGCGGAGCACGCGCACTTAACCACCAAGCCACGGGGCCGGCCCTTTCTGCATGCTTTTAAATGTTCTGTAAAAGGTATACTGTACATATCTTCTGTAAGTTGCTTTTATTAACATTATGCTTTGAGATTTGTCTACGTTGATACTTGTAGCTCTAGATCACTGATTTTAATTGTTATGTAGTATTCCATTGTATGATTGTCATTAAATGTTCATTCTTCTGTTTGTGGGCAGTCATAGTATTTTCAATTTTTTGTTGTTAAGAAGTAGCACAATCATGATGTAATCTATACAGAAATAGAAGTATAATGATGTACACCTGAAATTTATACAATGTTATAAACCAGTGTTACTGCAATAAATAAAAAATTAAAAAAAAAAAGTAGCACAAGTAATATTTTTGTACATATCTTTTTGTGCGTATGTGTAACAATTTCTCTAGGACAGTGGCTTTCAGACATTTTTAGCTATAATCTATGGTAATATATAAATTTATATTGAAACCCAGTTATTGAGTACATATTTATATGGGTACATTATAAAAAATGGAAACAAGCATTTCATGAAATTATACCTACCCTTACTGCAGTCCATTCTGGTATATTCTGTTCTGTTCTATTCTCATTAAAAAATGTTGGTCTCAAAAAAAAATGTTGGTCTCAATCCACTGAATTGATTTCTTGACCAATAAAAAATTGGTTGCAATCTGCATTTGAAAACAATGCTCAACGGTGGATACTTGGGAGAAGCATTGCTGGGTGCCAGCATTATGCACATCATTTCACTTGATCAGATATCGCCAAGTTTTTCCTAAGGTTGTCACACCAAACTCCATTTCCATCAGCATTATCTGAGTGTTTTTTTAACTTCACATCTTTGTTGATGCTTGCTATTGTCAGACCTTTTAATTTTTGCAAATCTTTTAGCTATGAAATTGTGTTGCATTGAGATTTTAATTTGAATTTCCAGTGAGATTGAATGCCTTTCATCTTTTTGATATTGAGATTGCCTCTTCTGTGTGTAGCCTTATCCTTTGCCCATTGTAATAGCAGGTTTTTTTTCTTTTTCCTGTTGATCGATAGTATTTCTTTTGTTTCTGCTCTTTTGAGGAACAGAAGTAAAAAATCATCAATAGTTTTCTTTATTGTTTCTGTTTTTTGTTTGAAAAATCCTTCCTTATAGGCTGAGGACATAAGGACTTTTTCTATACTGTCTAACAAAAGTTTTAAAGTTGTTCTTCACCTGTAGGTGTTTCATTTATTTGGAATTGATTTTTGCCTGTGGTGTGAAGTTGAAGTTCAATTTCGTTTTTTTCTCATTACTGATTGTCCCAGCACCATTTATTGAAGAGTGAGTTCTTCCTGTCCTTCTCTCTCCTCTTGGCAGTATCTCCCTCTAGCAGATTAAATATCCACATATGCATGGGGCTTTGCCTGGCCTCTCTGCTCTACTTAATTGATCTCTATCCATGTTCCACTATAACACTGTCCTAATAACTGTAACTTTCTATGTCCAAAGAGCTAGTCAAATGAGGTCCCCAATCTGTGTTTCTCTTCCCTCTTCCTCCCATTCCCAGCCAGCCAGACGTCCTTCCTTCCTTTTTAGAAAAAAATTTAAAAAAGTCATTTTGGTCCTTTCTTTTTCTATATACATTCTAAAAATAGCATGTCAAGTTTCGTGAATAACTCTACTGGTCTCTTTGATTGGGATATCTTTGAATTTGAAGACAATTGACATTTCCATGATATTGAGCCTTCAATATCATAATAAGAACATGGCACATTAATATGAATGACATAATATGAATACAGCATATCCTCAATTCATGTATGTTTCATTTAATGATTTTTATGCTTTTCTCTATAGATAACTTGTTTTTTGTTAGATTTCTTCCCAGATATCTTATACTTTTTTGTTGCTATTGTAAATGTTTTTGGTGAACAATAGAGTTCTTACTATTACTAGTATATGGAACCACCGTTGATTTTGGTTCATTGATCTTACATCTAGCAACCTTGCTCTGGACACTTAATAATTCTAATAATATATCTGTAGATTATTTGAAGATTTCTATTTAGACAATAATAATTTTTTGTGAACAATGATAATTTTTTCCTAATTATTATATATTTTGTTTCTTCTTGTTTAGCTGAGTTAGACTGAACTTCCAGTTTGACTGAAAGTCCGGTACAAAATTGAATAAAGAAGGAAAGTGGGCATCCTTGCCTTATTCCTGATTTTAAAGGAAATGCATCACTAGCTATGTTTGATAAATGCCATTTATTGTCTGAAAAAATTATATTCTATTTTGAGTTTGTTTAGAGTTTGTATTATAAATGGTTGTTGGATTTTATTGAATGATTTTTATACAACTCTTAGATTGATCATATGGATTCTTTTCTTCTTTAATCTATTAAATTTGCAAATTATATTACAAGATTTTGTAATGTAAGTCATTCCAGCATTTTTGGTCATTATGTTTATTATGGGCTGCATTTCATATACATTCCTGGATTTTGTTTGCTAATATTTTATTCACAGTCTTTACATCTATGTTAATAAATGAGATTGGCCTGTATTTTCTTTTCTTTTTATTGTTCTTATATGGAGGTCATACTGGTGTCATAAAATAAGTTGAAGAGTGCTTCCTATTTTGATATTTTGTGATTCCCTGTTTTGGTTTCCTATTTGTTATAAATCTCAATTTATATGAGATAAAGATGTTCCGTTCCTTGAATATTTGGTAGAACTGCTCTGTAAAATAGTCTGGGTAGTTTTAAACTGTTGACTCAGTAACCATCGTGGGCATAAGTTTTGATATGCTATAGTTGCCCTTCATCTAAGTTCACTTTTTTTTGGCTGCTCTATCTCTAGTCATGTCCCACTTGTCACTTCTCATAATGCTTATTTATGCCTTCTTTTTTCTTGATCAGTCTTGCCTGAAGTTTGTTTATTTTCCTAGTAGTTTCAAAGGACCAGCTTTTAGCTTTGTTGAACCTCTCTTATAGCTTTTAAAAAATATTATTTTATTGATTTTGTTCTTATTTCTCTTATTTCCTCTATTTTCTTTCTAAAGTTTTGTGTTGGATGTTTGATACATTAGTTTTCAGTCTTTTTTATTTTCTAATATAAGCTCTTAAGGCTATAAATCTCCCTCTAAGAACCACTTCAGCTTCTTCTCACATGTTTTGAAATTTAGTATTTTTATTATCATTTAGTTCTAAATATTTTCTAAGTTCCATTATGATTTCTTCTTTGATCCACATGCTGATTAGAAATATATTTAAAATTTTTGAAATGTGTGGATTTCTTATTCCTTTTTTCATCATTTTTTTCTAGTTTAATTGCATGTGGCCAGTAAATATGGATTATATGTAGTTGGTTCTTTGTAGATTGTTGAGATTTGCTTTACTGCCTAGTATGCAGTCAATATTTATAGTCAATACTTACTATCAATATATTTGCCTAATATGTGGTCATTATTTTGAAGCTATGTTTCTAGGTACACACAAGTTTAAAATTTATGTTTCTTCCTGGTAAATTGTTCCTTTTATCATTATGTATTAACTATCTTTATTACTAACTCCTTCATTGAGCAAGTATTTTGTGAACATGGGCTGTATGCCCAGCACTGTTCTAGGTAGTATATATCAGGAAGCTACTAATACTTCTTGCCTTAATATTTATTTAATCTAATGTTAATACCAGCTTTCTTTTGGTGTTTTCCTGGTATATCTTTTTTATTCCTTAACCTTTTTTTAATTTTTAATTTTGACATAATTTCAGAAAATGTTGCAATAATAGTATAAAGAAATCCCAATGTAAAGATTCTTTAAATGATAACATTTTAGTACATTAATTTATCCTCTCTTGGTCACACTCTCTTTCTTCCCTTCACTTTTTATCTACCAGTGAGTGTGTGTGTGTCTCTCTCTCTCTCTTTTTTCTGAACCATTTAAGAGTAAGTTGCAGACATGATGACCCTTTATCTCCACAAACTTCAGTGTGTAGTTCCTAAAAACAAGAAATTCTCTTATATAACCACACTACAATGATCAAAATTAGGAAATTAACATTAATATGATACTATTATCTAATCTACAGATCCCATTCAGATTTTCTCAATTGTCTCAATAGTGTCCTTTATAGCAAAAGAAAATTCAAGATCATGTATTACATTCAGTTGTTATGTCTCCCTAGTCTTATTTATTCTGGAAGAGTACCTGAATCTTCCCTTTTATTTTATGACATTGACATTTTTGAAGAATGTTAGTTTATTATTTTGTAGAATGTCCCTCACTTTGGGCTTGTCTAGTGATGTTTCCTCATGATTAGATTCAGTGGTACACTTTTGGCAGGAATACCAACACACATGATGCTGAGTTCTTCTCAGTGAATCACATTGAGTATTCTTTTTTTTTTGGTGAGGATGATCAGCCCTAAGCTAACATCCATTGCCAATCGTCCTCGTTTTGCTGAGGGAGATTAGCCTTGAGCTAACATCTGTGCCCATCTTCCTCTATTTTGTATATGGGATGCCTCCACAGCATGGCCTGATGAGCGGTGCATAGGTCTGCGCCCAGGATCCGAACCTGCGATCCCCAGACCGCTGAAGCAGAGCGTGTGAACTTAACCACTATGCCACTGGGCCAGCCCCCATATTAAGTATTTTTTATCAACCTTTTTCTTATAAAGAATGCACAACTCCTTTTTTAAACTTACAAATCTGAGAATCTATCTTTTAACCAGAAACTTTAGTTTATTATACTAATTGTGATTACTGATGTATTTAGATTTATCACTTCTATGTTATTTCATACTTTCTATTTGTCCTACTTTTCCTGTGCTTTTTTTTTTCTTGTATCTTATTTTGGGTTGATGGAGTTTTCTCTGTTCTTTCTTATTTACTTTAATGGTTACTCTTCACATATCAAATTATACACTTGACTTAAATTATAGAGTTATTCACATCTCTACCCTCTTCTCAAATAAGGACCTTAGAATCATTTAATCCAGTAACCCCCTCCAATTTTACATGGTTTTTGTGCATAGTATTTTCTTTTTATCTTTTTATTCCTCAAATTAGATGTTTTAATTGCTGTTGTTTTCAGTCAGTGCTTATTTGGATTCACCCACATGCTTGCCTTCACCACTCCTCCCAAAATATATAACTTAGAAAAAATTCCTTTAAGGTGGGCAAAAAACTCTGGTGGTAGTAAGCTGTCTCAGTTTTTGTTTGTCTAATAATATGTTTGTTTTGCTTTTATTCATGAGTGATGATTTGACTTGGTTGACATTTTTCTCCTGGACGTTTGAAGCTCATATTCCATTGTCTTTGGGCTCTATTATTGTCATTAAACTGTCCAGTATCATTTTTTCTGAGGCAGTCTTTTTCTTCCTCTGGTTGCTTTCAAGATTATAAGATTTCTTTTTGAAGTCCTTCAGACTCACTATGGTGTGTATATGACTTAAACTATGTTAAACTACCATATTTCACCAGTTTAAGACATATTTTTCCATATTTCAACAACTCTGAAATCTGGATATGTCTTACAATCTATGGCATCTTGAAATCACCGTTGGACAGGCTACAGCAATTTCATTGCCTAAGTATATGTAAACTTGCCTCTGTTTATACTACTGTCATTTCAATTGTTGGTACTACATGTTTTGAATTTAATCACTGTTCAAAATGTATTTAAAAAGACCACACCATGAGTTGGCATTGAAATGAAACATTACTTACAAAGGCATGGAAATCAAACAGCAAAGACATACATTTTATATTAGTGAAACATATTTTTCGTTGGAGGAATGACCGCAGTTCCACAGTTTTTTGCTAATTGACAATCAAATACTTTAAAAGAAAGATAACCATGTACAGGTGAAGCTGTGTTACATTTTGTTACTAAGATAGGTTCAGAGAGGTTCCCTATCACATGCCAAGCAATGGAACTGAAAGCAGGAGAAGCTGAGCAAACTCCTTGGACTAGATGAAAGAAATTTCAAAGCAGCAAGAAGCTGTGTGAATAATTTATGCTGGTGTATTAGTCAATTCAGGCTTTGATAACAAAATACCACAAACTGGGTAGCTTATAACCAACAGAAATTTCTCACAGTTCTGGAATCTAGGAAGTCTAAGATCAAGGTGCCAACATGGTTGCATTCTGGTGAGGGCCCTCTGCCTGGTCTGTCGCTGATTCCTTTTCTCTGTGTCCTCATGTGGTGAAAGGGGCTAGGGATCTCTCTGGAGCCTCTTTTATAAGGCATTAATTCCTTTCATGAGGGCTCCACCCTCCTGACTTAAGCACTTCCCAAAGGCCCCACCTCCTAATACCATGATGGCGGTTAGGATTTCAACATAGGAGTTTGGAGGAGACACAAGCATTCAGACAGTAGCACTGATGTTTTTTGATCTTAACAATATCAAAACATACAAGTTGGGTGTCACTAGCTTGGAAGAAAATCCTGTAGACAATACTCTTAGAGTATACTTTTAGGACATCCTATATCACCAATGTTCCTGATGGCTCAGAAGACAATATTGTGTGAAAAGTGTGGACATTGTTAGTTAAATAGTGATTCAGAAGTTGAATTCTAAATGTGAAGACTTTTCCTCCAAACAGAGGTATAATTTAGATACAGTAAAATGCAAAAATCTTAACTGTAGTTTAATAACTTTTTTTCATATAAGTGTACTTCCATTTGACCACCACCCAGATCAAGAATGAAAACATTTCTATCACTCCAGAAAGTTCCCTTGTGCCCCTTTCCAGTCAATGCCTTTCCCTGCCCCAGAGATTTTTTAACTTCTATCCCTGTGGATTAATTTTGCCTGTTTTTGAACTTTTTATAAAGTATATATATATAAAAAGTATGTACTGTTTTATGTGCTAAACATAATATTTTGGTATTCATCCATTTTGTTGTATGTATTGATATTTTTTCTTTTTAATTGCCAAGTTGTATCCATTGTATAAATATAGTACTATTTGCTTTTTCATTCTTCTGTTCACAGGCAGCTTGGTTATTTCCAGTTTTTGGCTCTTACAAATAAAGCTGCTATGACTATTCTTGTAGTCTTTTATTTATATATTTATTTTGGCAGACGTACCCTCATTTCTCTTAGGTAAATACGTAGGAGTGTCGTTATTGAGCCATAAGGTAGGTGGATATCTAAATTTATTAGGAACTGCCAAACAGTTTTACAAAATGATTGTGCCATTTTACACTCCCACCAGCAATAAATGAGAGTTCTAATTGCTCCACATCCTTGCCAGTATTTGGCATTGACAGTCTATAATTTTAGTGATTCTATTGTATTCTCATTGTGGTTTTAATTTGCAGTTCTTTGATGACTAATGATATTGAGCATCTTTTCAAGTGCTTATTGGTCATTCTGACATATCCTTTTGTGAAGTATCAGTTCAGTCTTTTACCCATTTAAAAAAATTGGATTGTTTAGCTTTTTGTCGTTGTTATAGTAGATCTTTATTCTAGATTCAGGTCCTTTGTTAGATATATGAATTGAGTGTATTTTCTGTGTGTCTTGCCTTTTTGCTTTTTTAACAAGGTTTTTTGGTATGTAGAAGCTTTAAATTTTAGTGAAGTATAGTTTATCAATTTGTTTTCTTTTATCATTAGTGCCTTTTTCGTCCTGTCCAAGAAGTCTGCCTATCCCAATATCACAAGTATATTCTTCTCTGTTTTCTTCCAGAGGCTTATCGTTTTTCCTTTCTTTTTAGGTCTGTGGTCCATCTTTAATTAAATTTTGTGTATGATGTGAGGTTGGGGTCATGGTTCATTTTCCCATGTAGGGATAGCTGTTTGCTCCATCACCTTTTATTGAAAAGACCTTACTTTCCCTATTGAATTGAATTGGTATCTTTGTTGAAATTGAGTTATAATCAAATGAATCTTTTCTTGGACCTTCTATTCTGTTCCATCTGTTTGTCTACCATTTTGCCAGTCTACACTGTTGAACTACACTAGCTTTCTAGTAAGTGGAGATATTTTGAGAGTTCATTTATTTAATGAATTTATTTTACTAAATTTACTTCTTATTTATGCATAAGAATGATATTTGGTAAAAAAAAATGTGGTTAAGTAAATCTAAAAGAGCTCTTTCAGTAATAACGAAATAAAAATTGTGATAGATTATTTTATTATTGGTTAATCATAAGTTTATTTTCACCAAGTGTTGCATAAATAACTGTAAGATGGTATCTTAGATTTGATTAAATTTGGTAATTTTATTAGCATACCTAATATTTGTGTTTCCTGAATCTGCAGATTCATGTCTTTCATTAATTATGGGCACACTCTGAGTCTTTATATTTTCAAATATTGCCTCCTCCCATTTTCTCTCTTTCTGCTTCATAAACACCTGCTAGATGTAGTATGGACCCTCTCGTAGCCTTTGTTTCTTAAAATTTCCATCATTCTTATTTCTCTCTGCTACATTTCTGCATTCTTATTACTTCTTTAGAGCTGTCTTCCAGTTCACCAACTCATTCCTCAGTTTTGTTTAACCTTATTTTCAGTCCATCCATTGAGTTTTTAATAAAGACCATAATTTTATGTTTCTATAAGTTCTGCATGGATTTTTTTTCAGAAATGCCCAAGTTTCTTTATTTGTAGTATTATATTTTTTTCTTATGTTTGGTTTCTTTTATTTTCTAATAATTTTAATTATTAAATTAAACCTTATTAATTTAATTCTTAAATTAAGTGCTCCATAGTCTTTATCAAGTTATTATATTTTCGTAACTTTTTGGCAGTTCTACATTTGCTGCCTAAAATTTCTGCTGACTCTTGCTCATGCTAGTTTTTTCTTCAGAGGTTACTAGTTTGGGATAGTTAGAATGCTGTGAAGCCTGAGTTGAGTTTTTGTCTTTCCAGAGAATTTTACCAGGAGTGTTAGAGGAATGAATGCCAGGGGCCATTTTTTATGAGGAGTCTTGTTAGAGCGTGCATGCAAAGTACATTTGAACTACAGATTCAGATGAGGAAGGGCCTGAGATTATGAAATTGAGGCTTTTTCCTCATGGCTGTTAAATCTAGTTATCCTAGATTATAAAGACTGGAAATCTCTGTAGTTAGAGTATCAGTGCCTGCTTACTAGTCTGGTTTTAGTTCCTTTTTATTTTTTTCTTTGAGGGGGATTACAACAGTATGTAGATGAAAATCAGACTGGAAGTGTAGCTTGCAGCTAGAGTGACTGATATCTATTGCCATGTAATGGGTAGTGAACAAATATAGAAAGCAGATATGCATATTAATGCCATTGGGTAACAGAGCCAGATAATGGAATTTTTTCCATTGACATTTACATGTACAATTAGAATTGTTGATATGATAGCTTATACATGTTATTCTTCGTATGATATGGGTGTCTGTGTCACAAAGTGATGGCTGTAGCAAGTAGTTATTTTGGAATTAACTTAATAAACCTTTTTATAAAAAGGAGTGCTTTTTTCTTTGTTTTTTTCCAAAATTATTCAATGCCTTGTTGATAAATCTGTTTCCAGTTCTCCAGAGTAAAATAATTACCCCTCTGTATTTTCACTCTGACTTTTTTGTATGACAGAATAGGTAACAATGGGAGTAGCTGTGATTTAATTATTATCATCTTTGTCCTATTTGATGCATGCCAAAGCCTCTGTCTCTTCACCTCTCTTCTGCCTTATTCCTCTGCAGGAGGCTGCTCTATAAATAGCTCCAGTAGTAGATGTTCCACACACGGTCAGATTGCTGAATCATTTAGTTGTTTTGTGAAGTTTAGGAATATGGAAAACAGTGTCTGAGCAGAGTAGGACAAGCATGTTTCTCAAGTCATTATTCTTTTGAAAAAGAAAGTATTATAATCCTCTCAATACTCATGTAGTAACTAACTTTATTTTTATATTTTTAAAGGATTATATTTTAAAAATATATAAAATCGTTTTGAATCTTACTGTTTTAAATCTGAGTCTCAGGATTGTGTTTTGTTAAGTATAATAAATTTGAGACTATGAGCAGATTAATAACAGATGAGCTATAAATATTCCCCTATATGTATATATTTTATTTCATCTTCTTTTTCTCATCTTGGGTATGTTAACGTTATTGCTTCTTTACAGTAGTTTCTTTGCCTGTGAAATAGTTACCTCAGGAAAAGAATTGTTGGGAGGGTTGACACTTGACAATGAAATAAATGTACTGACTTTTTCTCAAAGTTACAAGGCTTTAGAACCCCCCATTTCTCCTTTCCCCATCGTTACAAAGTAATTACATCATATTTTTTGGATAAGCAGATTTTCAAATGGTGGCTCCCCCAAAATATCACCAGCATAACCTGTTGATAAAGAAAAGCTGAGATTGGGCCGGCCCCATGGCTTAGCGGTTAAGTGTGTGTGCTCTGCTGCTGGTGGCCCCGGTTCGGATCCCGGGCACACACCGACGCACCGCTTCTCCCACCATGCTGAGGCCGCGTCCCACATACAGCAACTAGAAGGATCTGCAACTATGACATACAACTATCTACTGGGGCTCTGGGGAGGGAGGGGATATAAATAAATAAATAAAAACTGAAAAAAAAAAAAAAAGCTGAGATTGTTACTTACTGGCAGGAAGAGCACACTACCTTGACATAGTCTGAGTAATGTCTTTGAGGGCCAGGGCAAGATATTTATTTTTGAGATTTCTTAGGGGTCTTGTTTAAGGTGAGTCTTGTCAGTGCAGAGGCTTGATTCAGATTGATGAATTTACGATATAGTAGAATAGGATTTTCTGGCACTGCAAGATGAGCTTTTCAAAGTGAATATTGGACCATGGTATTAAACTTTGCTAGCATTAATAACTGTCTCATTTCCTCTCATTAATTGAGGTTTCTATTTACCATTAATTAATGTCCAGATTCCCCAACAGAACTGTTAAATTCCTCTCTGTACGGGCAAAGATGTCAGGTAATCTATCTGTTTCATTTTCTCCCCTTGGAGATACCCTTTCTAGGGCCCTCTGTCCTCTGTCTCGCATGTAGACCAGTTGCTCTTAGGCCTGCTGTGGAGATGTTATTCTTGGATTTCTCTTTGCTTCCCTCCGATGGTGAATCCACTTCCTGGATCTTATGTATCTCCATCTTTGGTTTACTCTTTCATGTTAGAAGAGCCATCTTCTAGTAGCTTTCAACAAGTCTTTTTTTTTCTGTAAATAACTCATGCATAGATAATTGGTATGATAAATATGTTTTCTTTTTGTTTATTGTAACACTAGAACTCTATTACAAAGTATAACTCAGAATTGCAAGAAAAATTTTTTAAAAAGTTATAATTTTCTTATAAAAATGAAATTTGGAACAACAAAAATGATAGTGGGTAATTATTTTGCTTTTTAAAATTCTGAAAAGGCTGTCTACTAAAGTGGTTATAGGGATATTTGTAGTTGAATTCTGATGTTTATTTTTTCAATTTGTTGTGAATATTTTTTTATAGCTCTACCGGGTAATAACAGTTAATGATTTTGAAAATTTGATAAAGACTTTTGGTAAAATTTTGTTTCATAAATGAAGATAAATACAAGACATTATAATTTAATCAAATAAACTTTAAAAATCCTTTTCTCACAAATTATAGCCTGATGTAATTTGAGTTTATGTTTTAATAACAAAAAATAATATCTTGAAGGGTGTCTGTAGTTTCTGAAGGGGGCAGGCTAGAGTTCAAAGAGACTTTTTTTTTTCCTTAAGATGCCTTTATTCAAAGGAGATCCAGGCTACTGCTTCTCACCTTCTCCCAGTTAGATGTCAGCAAACAGTGCTTGTGCCCAGAAATGTCTCAGATAGATTCCAAGAATAATGTGGGAGACGAGAGTCCCCAAGAGTACAGAGAGGGGTTTCAATTTGGCTGTGACTTCTTATTTCTAGAGACCAGATAGGAAGCAAGCTATCATGTCCTTTGGAAAATAGGGCCCTGGAATAAAATGAGCCCTACCACTCATCCATCACTCCTCCTCCACCCTACTCCCCTCTCATTTCTGGGAATATCAGAGAGAGGTAGCTGGTAGAGATGATTCAAGAAGTTTGCCAACATATAGAGCCTATCACCCACTGAGGGGAGTTTGTCTGCCTTCCTGTTTTCTGCAGACTTACTCCTTGACCATGGTTGAGAAGCTCTAAACGTCACTAACCCGCATCTGTGGAACCGGCTTTTCAGGGGTGAGCCTGAGAATGGTAATGCCAAATGAATGGTACACATAGCCAGTGTTTTGATCGCTGGTAATTGTATTCATTTTACACTATTTAGGATCTAAGGGGTTGAGAGAAGCCTAGAGAACAGTACATAAGAGAAGCCACATAGGAGAATGTCTTAAGCCAGATTCATTTCTCCTGCGCCCTCTCAAAAACCAATGAAAAGTGACTCTGCCACAATTTTATCACTTTCATATTTTCTTTATATAACGATCTTTTAAAAATAAATAAATAAACCATTTTTGGAATAGCTGGGCTTGTCTGTAATTTTAATGCACTTGCCTAAATTCTTACTGGGGTCTTGGAAATGGTATTTTTAAAAGGGATGAAGAAAAGGAAGGAGGAAAATAATGACTTAAGGAAACAGTAAAACAAATTTTGATTTGGGTTTAAATATTGGTCACAATAATATGTGAAATGTGTGTACTTATATTAGCATTATTCAAACTCATATAACTGGAAATTATTGTGAATGATATTGCCCTTAAAAATGAAAAACATTTTATATGAGAAGCGCCAGTGTGCAATATTTTAAAAAGCAGAGCGCTGTAAGTCAGGATAACTGCAATCTTGTCCTGTCTCTGCCCCTAGGACAGTAGGTGGCCCTGGGTCACCCTCCCTGCAGTCCCACCCTTCCCTTGCAACAGCCTCAAGTGTCGACTTTTTCTCCTGAGAATACTGAGGTTGTAGACTAGGTAATTACTTAGCTTCCTCTTAAGAGTCTATGACTTCAGTATATGTCATACTTTTCAGATTTGTGTCTTTTCACTTAATGAAATTAGGTAGCTTTGTATGTCTTTATTTTGTGATTTTTTAAATCATTTGGGCCACAACCTTTCAATATTTGCTAAGGGTAACTATATGTAAACAGCAGTGGTTTGCTTTGGGGTGCTGTACCTAAACAGAAGAGGGTAGATTTCCAGTCGTAAGAACCTCTGATTCTTGCTTAGATTGGAAATTGCCCTTACAGTGCCCTTCAGTGATGCTGTGAGCTGCTTTTAGTTTTATGGGAGAATTCTCGGTGTCTTGGTTCATTTATAACTGAGTAGTATATTTCCAAAGGTTTGAGAATAGTGAGGTGAATAGCTTTGAAATTCTCAAAACTGTTTGGAAAGCTACTTGTATAAACTTACAATTTAAAGCATTTGAATGGCTTCCTTTTTAAAGTGATTTTTAACAAATGTTTGATCATACTGTATTTGTGCTACAGTTGAAATGCTGAAGTAGCATTTTGGCTTCTTTCCCAAAAGCATGCTTAAAGAGGCTAGCAGCAGCATCTCTCCCTGCTCTCTTCAGAGCTTTTCACCTTGCGAGTGGTGCAGCTCCTTCTGCGGATGCACTGAAACCCTCCCATTCAGTCTGCAGTGGAGAAGAATGGAGCTCAATGTCCGGCAGAAATCAATAGGCTAGCAAGGTTGCAGTAAATAGAATGACTATGTATTTGAACAGCTGAGCAAGAAGACATGTGTAATATTTTTTTTCTTTCAGCTCATAAATTTTTGCTTTCTGTTTCCTTCTAGAGAGATGTGGATAATTTGCCCAGCCTCCAACGTCTGTTTCTCAGCTTCAACAATATATCTACGTAAGTGGAAACTCCCAACTTGTCATTTACTAATAACTTGATTGTTTGGTTTCTGGTGCTTTAAATTAAGATTGTAAGTACCTTGCAGAATTTTATTGACATGTTAAGATTTTAAATTGGAAAATGATAGGGCTGTCTATGACAAAGTTCTCTGTGGAAAAACAAAGCTCTGGTGTATATTAGTGCGTCTAATGCAAAAATGATGAAATTAGTATGTCGTGTGCTTTTTGTTTAATTATACTTCAGAGTTGCTCTTTAGTAAAGCATGTGTACATGGAAATTTCAACATATATTTTGCTGTCCTTTGTTTGAAACTTACTGCACTAATCAGTTAAATTAGACTTTCTTTCATAAATTATCGTCTACAATTTGTAGAGCTACTAAGCAATTTTGATATGGCAGGCTATATTTGTCACTGAACGGCTTGCTAATTAGGCCATAACTTCTACCCTGGGATCCCTACTTAGAATTAATGCTGCTAAGAGACTGTATATTAGAATATATGAGTATATGAATTTTGTTTTCCAAAGATTTGAAGTGTATCATCCTTTATATTGTGATGCTGTCTCATTCAGTGTCGGTCTGGAAGATTTCAGAACTGGAGCTGAGACAAGCAGTCAGACTTTTCAATGCAAAAGGACCTCCACTCCTTCCTTAATTCTTTCCTTGTCCTTCTTCCCCCAGCCACTTAATTTGAACTCGGCTTTATAACTACCCTTCAGTTCTTTAGTTTCACTTCAAGGCTGTTCTCTGAACCTGCTTTTATAAGAGGGTAAGAATTAAGTATAAAAGAGTTTAGAGTACATCTCTTCCTGAACTCCAGGCCTATGCTTATGTTTATTGAAAACCACTTTGTTTTTTGTGCATTTTCTGTTTGCATCTTTTTCCTCCTCCATCAGATTTAAGTGTTAACCTCATGTCCTTGTACTATATCTCTAAAAGTTAGAGATTAAATCCAGACAGTAGGCTTTGCATATGGGCATTATTTCAAAGAAAATACCCTTAATCTGTCTCTTTTTTCTCTTTTGTGAAGAAAATATTAACCTTTTCTGAAAGACTTTTCATATTCTCTTCAGTTTATGTTGAATGCTGTTCCAGCTGCCTTTCTATCTTGTTGGGGAGGTGGGATTTCTTTTCAATGACAGTGGAAAGGATACTTAATATTCTTTAGGGAATTTCTTCCTTCCTAAAGACCATTAGCAACTGTTTTGAGGAGAAAGTTTCTCTTTCTCACAATATGTTTTTTCTCATGTCTCACAATATTAGCCGTTTAGGATGCTGCAGACCCTTAGATTCCCTCACCCTGTGGTGGACCTCATTGCTTTCACTTCTTGTCTTGTTTACGGGGAGTAAGTAAGTTTAAGGGGTAGTAAGTAAGTTAGACATAGAAGATTTTCAGAGCGTATTACTTGAAAATAAAATAATCAGTTAGTGAGGTTTAAGCAATGTGGTTTTATTTTAAACTTGCTCATTCCATAGAAGCATCAATAAAAGCCCTCCAGGAGTAGTATACACCCAGACATAAATTTGCGTGTATAGGGGTTATGATGTTCGCAGGTCCCCAGGATACCTGGACTTCTGAACTCCAGGCTCTGTAAGGAGTTGGTTTTAATTGCTTGTCTTTAGGGAATTTTGTTCCCAACCTGGAAGGACGTTTCACCCACCCAACAAAATAAAGATATGATTAATGGGATTAATATTTATAACTTTCTTTAAAAAGCATGATTTCTTAGGAAATTGAGATATGAATGAGTCAACAACTTCAGGACTTTCATTTTCTTATTAATTGCTTTCTCTATGTTTCTGCATAGGATTAGCCCTTTACCTTCCTCTAGTGCTTCCAGCTGATCTGCTTTTGAGGCTAAATACATTTTCTGCTCTGTTTCTGTTGATGCATGTGGTCCAGGAGATGGTGTAGAGAATATATTAGGTCTGAGGAGGAAAAATTGGAGAGAGCAAACTCTGAAAACATTTCTGTGAACTTGACTCAAGACACAAATATCTCAGGTAGCTGGGCTATCAGATACCTGTAGTGATAACTATAGTATGTTTTCAGGGCCTGAGTGCCCTGCTATAGTCCTGACATAATAGAGTTGCCTGGTTTTACAATTTAGTGACCCAGGGGTAACAGACGTCAAGAAGAGTAGAAACAGCAGTGTAAATCTGGAAGTCAGTACCTTTTAGGACTCCTCCTGGAAAACTCTCAGATAGTATTCAGCAAATGAAAATATCCAACTGTATATCCATTTAGGGGAGGCAAAAATATGTTGACACTTATGCGCTAGGGCTTCCTAGGTTTTGACCAAGTTGGATTCTTAGAGGTCCATTTGTATAAACTATGAGGTACCTGGTAGAAATTCAGAAAGTTCCAAAATGTGATGGCACTCTATTGAATTCATAGAATTCCACTGTGAGATGAATAGGTACTTATATTTAATGTTGAGTTTTGTGGACAGAACTCTTTTTGTATGTTTTCCTGAAGATATTAGAACAGTGGGGGGTTGTTCCTTTTTTTATGCCTCTTGCTTGAGGGCTCAATAACCATCAGAACGGTATTTTCTGAGGACTATTTTTGCAAACCTTGTGGTTTATTGAAGAATCAAAGTTCATAAGGCAGGAGAAGACAGTAAAAAAGAGAGAAAAGGGGGCAAAGGTACAAGGCAATGGGGAAGCCAGGGACCCTCTGTCGTGTTTGTTTTACTCCTTTGGCATTACGTTTGAAGGAGAGAAAGGCAGAAAAAATCTATTGGATAGAAGTTACTTTTATTATTATTATACGCCTTTTTTTATTATCTTCTTTCTTTCTGTCAGCATCTGTGGTCATTTGAAGCATCAATTCTATAAGTACAAAAATACATACAAATACTGTCATGGACTTTATTTATAACATTATGAAGGAACTTCACAGGAAGTTTTCCAGATACTTTTATTGTAATCATAAGGTTTCATTTTCATTAGTATAAAGGTAATTTATTTGTGTATGTGTGCGAGTTTTTCTAAAAGGAAGGATTCTTGAACTAAAATTAAGCTAAGGCCCTGTGAGCAGGCTGTTTGCACACCTAGTCTCAGTCTGGGTTCACACATACACAGTTGAGAGGCTGAATAGCTAGCTATTCATGGCCATGAATTAACATTTTTAAAAGCATTGCTGTTTCAAAGGCCCTTTTGAGTTTTGCTAATGTGAAGGTTCTAGAAGTTGCAGGAAAATTTTTGGTGCATATTACTAAGGGGAATTTTGAATCTTAAAATTATTCATGATTAAATGTTATATTGGGTGATTGTTTCTATGTTCAGAAACAAACAAGTATGATAAATTGAGACCAATGTGTTTTATGAGTTCCTTTTTGTTTTGTTTTACAAATATGAGGAAATTCCAAAGTATATTCAGAAACAAACTTAAGGTGTAAATAGATTAATTCCAAAATGCATTTAGAAATAACCTTAAGGTATATAAGTAGCTTCCTCTAGTGCTATTCCTTCTACTTGTATTGTATTTTGTAGAAAATACTTCCAAAAGGGGTTTGAAGTAAGTTACAATAAAAATCCCAAATACAGTGAACATCAACATTTAAAACAAAGGTAAATGAGCAGATATCGAAAGGATTGAACAAATTGGTTACTTAATTTCAGGAAAAAACAAGCTCAGAATCAATGATGTCAAAACCTTAAATGTGTACTTCTACCTGCAGAACTTTCAAGTTTGGTCTACTGGACAACTTTTGTTTGTCTTTTATGATTCAATCCAAACCGCAAACAAGGAGAATTATTTCCTTTTTCTACTCCCTCTACAGTACCTCCTAGAGTACTATAATATCTGTTTTTGTATATATCCAGTTAGGCCATGTTTAACTTATCATAGTATCTGTCACATTTCACACATAGTGGGCATGTAATTATTATTGTTTTAATTAATGAATAAATAAAGCCAAAGTTTAAAGCTGATGTTTTTCAATATTCATAGATAATTCTTAACCGCCCTATTCAATATGTTCTCTTATTTCATTGTCTGACAATTCAGTTTGCAGCTAATTCATCATGGCTGTCCCTTGGGATATAAACTGCTAAAAAGTAAATAACACAAGGAAGCCAAATTAAGATTATTTTATGGTAGAGTTGGATTATTAGTAACACCTTTCACAAGATCTTTCAGCCTAAAGGCTCTCTTCAGTGATTTAAGATTTCAGTGGAATACTTTTTGAACATTTGAGTTAGATTCAAAATTGCTTCTTGGAGAAAAACTGAGACTTTGCTTGAGGTAGTTTCTAAATCATCTGATGCAAAGATAAGAGAGCCTTCTATTTGAGCAAAAATATCTACCTGATTTTCAAATCTAGATATAGATATAGATATAGACATAGATATAGAGATAGATATAGATATTTGGCTGTTTTACCATCCTTGTCTACTAATTCCAATATCTGTGTCATCTCTGGGACTGTTTCTAGTGACTTTTTTCTCTTTCATGTATATTCCATTTTCTTCCTCACTTGTCTGGAAATTTTTTATTGCATTCTGGGCATTGTGGATGTTATATTGTTGAGAATCTGGGTTTTGTTGTCTGAATTTAAAGATTGTTGAGTTTTGTTTAGTAAGGTAGTTAACCTACTGGAGAATCAGGTTGATCCTGTTGAGACTTATTTTTAGGCTTTTTTAGGGCCAGTCTAAAGTAATGCTTATCTACAACTAGAGTAATAAGTTTTTATATCTATCTTTATATTATCCTGACAGTAAACACAAGATTTCTGGATCAGAAGCTGACCGATTATTTATCTGCAGAATATCTTGTGTTGGTTTCCCATGCTCCATTTTCCACCATGAGGTTATATGATGAAGGCGGGTGTCACCTACATGTACAGGATAGGGGGTTTCTGGCACATGAAGAAACCCAAAATTATAAATCTCGGAGTTTATATAGGAGCTACTTGCACCTCTTCCCCTTTAGAGAAGGTGAGAGAGAGAAAAAGAAAGAAGGGGAAGGCTCCTTGGTCAATTACCCTTTGGAATGTAAACAGATAGCTCCAGGTTTTATTACCCTTTGAAATGTAAACACTTCGCTCTGGGAGATAAATTTCTATATTATTCCAGAGGTCTCTATCTATACAATCATCCATTAACCCAGGTGCCAACTTTCTTCCCTCAGAAAGCCCTGACCATGCAGAAACATGAACATCTTCAGATTGTTTCTTGACATAGAGTAGCCCTACACCTGAGGCATAACCTTTTTGGGTCCTCAACTATAAAACCTGAGTGTTCAGTGAGGTCTCTTCACTATGTCTGGTTGGAACTTCAGTGTCTCCCAGCTCTGTGTGGCCTATGGGTACTTTTTTCATCTCACAGCCCCTCTAGTTATACTTTGCTAGGCTTCCTAGAGTCTCACCCTGTGTTGGTGCATCTTAATATTCAGCCAAATACTTGAAAGACCCCTATGCAGATTTCTAGAGTTTCTCCTCTACTCAGCAACCTGTTCTCCATTACTCTTCCTTCCGAATTCCAGCAGCCTCAGTAAACCCAAACTCTGACCTCTGTTTCATCCACTCAGTGAGACCTCTGTTCTCTTTTTGATTCCATTTCCCTATGCTTGATCTGGAAAGTGCCTCCAGGCAGAAAGGCAAGACGAAGGTGACTTTTCATGTGTTTCTCTTCTCCAAGGATCACAGTCCTACACTGTCTGTTGTTCAATGCTTGCTTTATATATTTTGCCCAGTTTCATAGTTGTTTACATTGGGAGAGTGAGTCTGATACCATCATAGCCAACACTGTAAGTTCCTTCTATCAGATTTTTAAGTTATCACGTTAGTATTATCTTTGCCATCTGTATGTCTGGTACTTAAAGGATAAGTACTTCAAATCAACAATACTGTATTCCTATATATAAGAACCAATGATTTAGTCTAATCCTGAATTGGTAGCTGTACAGTTTCTGTCAAAAGCCTTCCTGATATTTAAAATGAACAGTTTAGAAATATTTTTCTACTAGTTTCTTTTGTTTTGTCTTTGGAGCTTGCTTTTTTGCACTTCAGAGATATTGGCTTATAATTCTCCAAAATGACCCACTTGAGGGATTATGAGAGTGGTGCCAGTCTTTCCTAGCTATGTGGGTTCAGGATCTAGGACTATCTTAGTGATATCCAGAGGATGGTAGCTAAAAACTGATCCTCCTCCTCCTTTACCATTTCATTTATCTTCTTCATCTCTTTCATCTAAAGAATTGAAAAATTTTTCCCAGTTGGTTGTTGAAAAACATTGATTATGCATCTCTATATATAAAACACCCAATAAGGCATTGTGGAGAGTGATAGAGGATAAAGATAAGGCTCTGTTTTCTACGAGTGTATAATCTAATGACAGAGAACACACAAAGACATGAGTGACAGAAACTTAAAACAAACAAACCCGGCATATCGTAGAAAAGCCAACAGTTCCAGAATCACAGTCTGTCAGCTTAGCAGCTCTGGTATAAAGAGCACTTCTGGGCTGGCCCCGTGGCTTAGGGGTTAAGTGCTCGCGCTCCGCTGCCGGCGGCCCGGGTTCAGATCCCGGGCGCGCACTGACGCACCGCTTCTCGGGCCATGCTGAGGCCGCGTCCCACATACAGCAACTAGAAGGATGTGCAGCTATGACATACAACTATCTACTGGGGCTTTAAGGGGAAAAAAATAAAATAAATAAAATCTTTAAAGAGCACTTCTTCCTTGATAACTCTGGCAGCAAGTTTCTGAAGAGCATTAATGTTCATAATTGTGACCCTAGACCAGCCACATCAGCATCACCGGAGTGCTTATTAGAAATCCAGAATCTCAAACCCTACCCTAGACTTACTGGGTCAGAATCATCATTTTTAAGAGATCGCTAGGCCATTCAAATGTACATTACAGTCTGGGAAGCCTGCTGCGGAGGATGCTGATTGCGCTTATTTAGGTCAAGTGCCCAGTTGGAACTAACCACTCTGGCCAGGGGCACATAGGGCACACTGAATGCTCAAGCCTGGGACATATGTTCCCTCTCCCCTAGGACAATGGGGGTGGGATCAGTTTGTGGATTGGGTTTGCTACAGAAAAAAGTGTTCTGTTACCAGGGGAGGGGAAGCTGAACAGGAAGATGGTAATAGATATCCAATGAACTTATTTCCTCTTGCATGTTTTAGCTCACATTAACGTTAGGGCTAGCTGTTCACTAGCCCCTTCACTTTGGGTCATTTCATCCCATTTCCCATGTGTCTCTGTGTGTGTGTGTGTGTGTGTGTGTGTGTGTGTGTGTTCTACTCCCAACCTCCCTCACTTCACAACGCCATCTGTCTGCTTGACCTAGATATCAGAGAGTCTTGCCTCTTCCACAGCATGGTTCTTCTGTCACTTCTCAGGGGGTCATATTTCTCAAATGCATGTGAAAACATTAAGGATAAGCACACAACACACCTGTGCCCAAGTCTGACTTCACTTCCTTGCACTCTCGGTAGAGCAAGTTTGCCTCCCTCACTGCCTTTCCTTCTACCACTAAGGCATTAATCCTTGGCGTTATGCCTTTTCAAACTGTGAACTGTCTATTAAAATGCATTTGTATTTACTAGAGGGAGTTGTACTTTGAACCCCTCAGGAGTTATAACTCCTAGTGACTACTTTACAGAAAGTTTTACATACAGAGAAAGAGAAAGTTATAATCCTTTACTACTATTATTTATTTTGATGTTCAAATTTTCCTGGATTTGTCAAGCTGACTCTTACCATCTTTTGATACGTCCTCATCGTTCTTTGGGAGCTTCCTTACTTTCTGGCACAAGAGATGTTCCAGGCTCATTTTTTGCAGGAGTTCTGATTACTTTTAATGGAAAATGGTACTTAGAAACCAAGGTTTGAGTGCTAGGTATGCTCATGGATACTTGCCTTCTCAATGGTTAGAATTAGGAAATGTGTGTGTGTATTATACATCTTAATCTATTTTTCTGTATATGAAAAACTGTGGCTTCATACTGACACCTTCATGAATTCAATCATGAAACTTCCAATTACAGTCCAATACCACAGGACTTATTTTAGCCAGCCACCACACTCCCTTTCCATAGTATTTATAATTACTTTTTCTGACATTGACTCCCCATTATATATAATATAATTATTTATTTGTTCAATGTTTGAATGTATAGAAAGTAGTTTCAGAATTGCTAACCCATACTTTTGTGGGAGGAAAAAAACTTCTAACCAGGGTTCAATATTTATTTACACTGTGTTTTGTTTTTAGCCTAAAGGTAGATAATAAAAAAACTGTGTTTAAAAGTTGCTTGGGTTAGTTCTCCTCCACTATTTTCAGTGTGATCACGTTATTCATTTGAACAGTGAGATTTGTTTCTATTTGTATTCCACTTTTTGTTTTTTTCCCCCTCAACCTTGCTAATTTGATATATTTATTTTTCAGCCTGTGTAATAATAACATGGTTCCAAAACTCAGAACTATGCAAAAGGTATCACTCGGAGATCTATCACTTTCCCATTCCTTCTACCCCATTCCCAACCCTCTCCTTTCCGTTCTATTGTCACCCACCTCTGTAGACAACCAATCTTGTAAGTTTCTGCTTTATCCTTCTCCTGTTTCTTTTTAACAAATCAGCAGATACATGTGTACTATAGAGAAACTCACATTTTTTTTTCTAGAACTTGTATGGTTTCAATTTTTACATTAGCTCCCTGATTCACTTGGAGGTTATTTTTTTGGATTGTATGAAATTTGGAACTGATGTCTTTCAGATGTCTTCCCACTTGTCCCAGAGCCACTTATTGAAAGGCCCATCTTTGCCCCAGTGATTTGGGATGGCACCTTTAGTATCAGCCTAACTCCATTAAGAGGCTCAATAATCATGAGCTCATTTACTTTCCTCTTTCCTTCTCCCACATTCCATTTTTTAGCTTGTTATTTCTACTTTCCTGCACATAAAACACATTATATATAATACGTAGCATGTTGTTCTTTCACCTAGGTTCCTGCCGTTATTTTAGTCTATCTGCAATTAATTGTTGAATGCTCATCGTCAGTCCTTTTGCTCAGGTTTCCTCAGTCATATCTTAGTGGATCAAGCTTATGCAGTATATTCCTCAAGAAGGGCTCCTGGGTGCAGAATATTCTGATATCTTGCCCGTTTAAAAGTTTTTCTGTGCCTTGTTACTTGCAAGAGAGCTTGTCTAAATATAAAATTCTTGGTTTGCTCATTCTTTGCTTGAGTTTTTCAAAAAAATATTACTCCGTTATTGCAGTTGTATTGTAAGTCATGGTAAGGGCATCTGGCGCCAGTCTGATTTTAATTTTGATCTTCACGCTTAGAGGTCTTGAGACTTTTTTCTTTTCTTTTCTTTTTAAAGTCTAATAGTTTTATTAGGATATGTTTTCAAATTGATCATTCTGGTTCGGTTTTCCCAGATACCTGTTGGACCTTTTTAATATGTACATTTGGCGTCTTTTCTTATTTCCAGAAAGTTTTCTTGGGTTATAGTTTTAAGTATTAGTTCTGTTCAGTTTTTATGTTTTTATCTTCAGGATCTCTTATTACACATACTTGTTTTCTTCTTTGGCTTTCTTTTATTTCGGCCACTTTTTTCTGACCCATTTTACTTCTTTGCCTTGTTTTCATTCTCTTGGTTGGTTTTCTGGCTTTCCTCAATGTCCCTTAGTAGAATTTTATTTGAATCTATTCTCCCTTGGGGACTTTGTAATTTAATCTTTGATTCTGTGATGATTTTGTCTTTTCCTTTCGTTTCTTTCCTAAATTCAATCAACTCTCTTTTCATTTCTTCCTGTTTATTGTCCATTCCTGCTTTTAATCTTTGAATTTCTTATTCAAAGTGGTTTTTCATACCTTGAAATGCTTACTTGAGGATATTTAATTCAGTATGGAATGTTATGTTACAGTTTTCTTCTTCTTCGTGTTGCTTTTTCCAGGGGCGGTTTTCATCAGCTTGAGTGGGTTTGATTTTCTATTCTTAAAATACTTTGTATAGATTTAATCTGTTTTTGCCAATTTATTTTGTGGGTTTGGTCTATTTAGAAGAATCTTAGGTCAAGGGTGCCTTCTTCTGTCTAGTGTGGCAAAGTACAGTTTGTGGTGTATATGTGTGTGTGTGGTAGTGGGGAGAAGGGATTGTGTGTCCTCTTTTTTATCTTTATTTTTTGGTTCTCTTTTATCTTGCAAAGCTCTGCATTTGCCCCTTTTGCTCCTTTGCCCATTTTCACCATCACCATCCAATCTCCAAAGTGCTTCTCTTCCTTCCTTTCTACCTTCTCAAAAGCAGTGACTTTCTGAAGACTGCCACTGCTCTGAAAAGTCCCTTCCTTGTAGTACATGCTCTCATCTACTGGCACTCTTCCAATATTTTTGCAGCTAGTGTGGACTTTCTCTTGCTAGTAGTGATTTTAGATGGGTTTTAGGCCCCCTACTAGTTCCTCTTTTCTCTCTTCCACGCACTTTTTTCCATATTGTCCTTCCATATTACCTACTTCTAGGTAATTTGATATTTGGGTACTCTTTGTCTTTTGGTTATGTTGTGGGCATTGGTTTTGTGTAATTTGTTTGTTCTTCTTGTGGTTCTGTATTGTTTTTAGGAGGATGGGTTGGGACATTCAGTTTATGCCTCTGTATTTACCTCATATATATGTATATGCATACATGTATGCGTGTATATATTATATGTATATACCTGTCTCTCCTACCAGGAGGTCATTTCCTTAAGAGTAGCAATTCAGTTTTACTCATCTTTCTGTCTTTAGGAGTAATCCCAGTGCCTATTATATACAGTGCCTTTTAAACTTTCCTTTTTCCTATTAATGAGTAAAACAAAGTTGCAATACAATAAATTACTCTGTTAATAAACTATCTATCCTTTACTCAAAGGCTACAGATAGCTAAAGGATTGTAACATGAAGTTAAAACTCTCTTAACTATGCAACTAAGCCCATAGTAGGCTAGACAACCAGCACTGGGGGTTATTAATTTGAGAACCTGAATATACAGAAATTGCCGTGTTGCTTATTAGTAAAGGAATATATCATATATATATCATATGTGCATGGGTAAAGGAATATGTCATATATATGTTATATATGTCATATATATGACATACACATACACATACATATACACATAGGAGTATCATAAACTGATGCCATTTGGTTTAGAGGAAAGCCCGTGGTTCCTGAATGAATATATTATTCTTTTGACTTGACTATGATATGAAATAAGAGATGCCAGAAATCTTTTGTTCCAATTGAAGAGATAAATAGCAGTACTGCATTATGCTACTGTTTTTAAAATTGGGAAGGTCAAAAGTGCTACAATGAATATTTAATGTTCTGATGAAATCTTAGGGGAAATGATGCAGTATTCACCAATATCAGTTTCACACTGAAATCTTCCTGACAGTCATTTTGTTTGGTTCATGCAGCAAATAAAATTTAATGTAACTTCCCCATGATAATTGCCATTTCTATGAGATAGATACCTTTGTCAGTGCATGGTTCAGAAAGAAAAAAAAGTGATGGATATGGATATGAGGAATATGTATAAAGATTTACGTACAAGTGTAGAGGCTGAATTTTATCCCCCAAAATTCATATGTAGAAGTCCTAACCCCTAGTACCTCAGAATATGACTGTATTTGGAGATAGGGCCTTTAAAGAGGTAATTAAGGTAAAATGAGGTCGTATGGGTAAACTCTAATCCAACATGATTAATGTCCTGATAAGAAGAGATTAGGATACCTAGACACACAGAATAAAAACTATGTGAAGACAGAGGGAGAAGATGGCCATCTATAAGCCAAGGAGAGAGGCCTCGGAAGAAATCAATCCTGCTGATACCTTGATCTTGTACTTGTAGCCTCCAGAACTATGAGAAAACAAAATTCTGTTGTTTAAGCCACTTAGTTTGTGATACTTTGTTGACAGCCGTAGCAAACTAATACTACAAGGATACTCATCACAGAATTTTTTAATAACAGCTCAAAATGAAAACAACATAAGTGTCCAACCCCGGGGGCATAGTTATATTGATCTTCAAGACTACCTATCCTACCTCCTCTGGCAGTCTCTGATGGCAGCAAAGGACAGCAGGAGTAGTCAAGGATGCAGGCTGCTGCCATCGTAAGTAACCTGAGCCACTTCGTGGAAATTATCAGTAGAATGAGCTCTACTGTCTTTCAGTTTATGGTTTCCTCTATGCAGTGGGTGGGATAGCAAGGTACCATGGATTAAGAAATTAGTTTTATTTTTGCTGGTCATGAACATGCTGGTGAAAAAAAGACGACAGGTACTATGCCTAGAAATTTTTAGGTACACAGGCTCAGTATATTCCTTTTTCCAAAAATGATTTCGTTCTTTGTTTTTTACAAATTCCCTCCAAACTCCACTCCAGAGCCTCTTTTGAAATAAGATTTAAACTGCTAAGTTTGTTCTTTATTATCTCTACATTATTATCCCTAATCCCTATGCGAAGACCAAGGTATACTTGTTTATATCTGATAAATGGTTCTGTTTTTGCCAACAAAACCTTACAATATCGTCCCCCAAATTCATTACCATAAACAAAATCTCTCTCAAGATTAGTTCTCATATATATTATTTCTTATAATTTCTCTCCATTTTAATATAGTAGATTTCTTCCATAGATACCTAGAATCCAACAGGTTAAGTAAATTAGGATATTCCCAAAACATTGAAATATTATATATTCATTAAAGTAATAATTTAAAAATAATTAGTAACATGAAAACGTGCCAGTGGAATGTTAAGGAAACAGTATACAAAGCTATTTCATATAACATGATCTACATTTTGTTAAAAAATATATAAACAAGTGTATCTTTAGGAAGAGAGATTTCACATGGTTTAATTTTGGTTTTATGCTTTTCCAAATTTCCTTAATGCTTATGTATTAATTTTATAATTGGGGGGAAAAAAGGAAGGCAGAAAGGAACGGCTATGGAGAAACCTGCTGATAGAATCTCATTCCACATTTAAGCTTTTTGTTGCATAATTAAGGAGTGAGGTGAGGTTTTAAAGAAATACTATTATTATTTCATTCCACGCTTGTAGCAAAAACAAACAGTGCAGGAATGTATGAAGTAAAAAATGAATGTGCCACCCCGCAAGCCCTGGTCTCAATTGCAGAAGTACAACTCTGTTAAGAGTCTGGTGAGAACCTATGAGGATTCTACCAATTTTTATTCTTGTGCCAATACTATTGACACATGAATAATATTTTTATAAATATGGAATCATGCTGTATAGATTTTTTCTCAGCTTGCTCTTTCAGTTAGCAATATATTATGGATATTTTTCCACGTTATAGGTAGGCAAAGGGATAATAAAAAAAAATTAACAAGTGTAGCATATATACTATAGCAAGTATAGTGTACTGGTTTAAAACATTTAGCCAGTATAGCATGGGCACCGTTCCGTCAGGATAGAGCCAAACTGAGTCTTGAGGCCTCTGCTGTGCCAAAGGTTAATCTTTTTGCTGCCAAAAGAACAGGAGGTGCAGGGCACCTCAGGGCTAGGACTAGGGCAGTGAGGAGGGGCACTTAGGCATCTTGAGGGCAGTGCTTTTCCCAACTGGCATGGAAGTATTTCAGAATTTTAGCTAGTACAGTTAGTTATGCCAGGTGAATATCAGCCCTGCGTGTATATATCATTCTTTTTAATGGCTACATTCAATTTCATTGTATGGATTAATCTTAATTATTTTTGTGAATCCCTTATTGATGATCATTTAGTGTGTCATATTTTGTTCTTAAAAGCCTTACAAACAGTGTTGCAATACACATTTTTGTACATATTATCTTTGAACATGGGCTAGTATATCACAACGTGACTTTGGAGAAATCGCTTTTCTCCTTGGAATTGTGAAACCTGTTTTAATATTAGCAAGGAATTGTGAGGTTTACTTTAGAAATCTGTAACTTTAAGGGGATATTGAAGTTTAAGTCAGTGGTCTCAAACCCTGACTGCATTAGAATCACCTGTAGAACTATTGGGAATTATACATCTATGACTCTCCTCCTAAAGATTCTGATTTAGATCTAGTTTGGTTCTAAGCATTTGTGTTTTTGATAAGCTCCACAAATGATTCTGATGCCCAGCCAGTATTCGAAGCTACCGGAATATGGAAGAATTAATATTTTAGAAGAGGACAAGATTGTATGGTTTGTCAATGTCTACTGTATAATAATAAGTATTGGCGAAGATGTGGAAATACTGGAGGTCCCATATTGCTAGTGGAAGTATATATCGGTAAAACTCTCTGGCAGTATCTATTAAGTTGAACTCAAGAGCATACTTTATGACTTAGCAGTTCCACTCCTAGGTTGTACTCCACAGAAATGCTTAACATGTTCACCTGAATATTCCCAGCTGCACTATTTATAACAGCCCCAAACTTCAGGCAAGCCAAATGTCCTCCAACAGTAGAATAAAGTAAATTTAATGCTATTTTTATATAATGGAATACTGTGCAGTAATGAGAATCATCAAACTACAGCTACATAAAATACAGATGAATCTCAGAAAACAAAATGTGGAGCAAAAGAAGCCAGATTCAAATGAGTGCATATCTGTGATTTTATTTACATACAGTTCAAAAACAGGCAAAACTTATCTATAGTGTTAGAATCAGGAGAGTGGTGACTTTTGGGAGGAGTAATGGCTATAAGGGAACACGATGGGGGGGCATCAGGGGTGTGGGTAATGTTTTGTTTTTTAATCTGGGTACTGGTTACATGGATAGGTTCAGTTTGTGCAAAATCATCTAGCTGTGCACTTGTGATTTGTGCACTTTTCTATATGTATATTATACATCGGTGAAAAAATTCAAAGAATACTATAAAACTATCAATAGAAGGAAATTCCTCCAAATAACAAAATTGTTTTGTGATAGAACAATAGCTGTACTACCGTAAGCTGTAGAAGAGGAATTTGGTCTGCAGTGGTGTGCTGGAGCCAGTGTGTACTGGCTCACTAGACCAATTATGTGCATCTCTTCAGTTCAGTGACATCATTTTGGTAGCTTGAAATCGGCCATGTTGGGAATATTTGCACCATGGAAATTGGCAAATGCTACATCAGATTGTTGTTGTTTTCCCTGAGAGTGGCTTACCTACAGTACTGAATTTAGGTCTCTTTGTACACGGGAACATTATTTGACTTGCTTTATACCCAGTGTAATTATTAAACAATTAATATAAATGTTGAAAGTGGCTAAAATGAGCATGCCTTTTGGAATTATCTTTATCACAATTTGAGACCTCAAAAAATCTTTCCTTCTTTTTTTCTGCTGTAAATTTGAGGTTTACTTTCATTTACATATCAATTCAGTAAGAGGAACTATGTCATTAAGAACTTTCTTTATCACTTTAAATTTGATTTCAGTGTCACAAATTGGCATTACAAGAACATTGCCGTGTCTTGAAATCTACCCTTAGTAGTTAGAGTTGTTGTGAATCACCCGAGACTGAAGCTATGTTGCTTTTTTTTTTTTTTTTACTGCCAGAAAATGATCATTGTAGCCTAGAGAAAGTGACTAGAATTGTTACCTGCAGTTCTGAAACACTCAACTCTGTGCTAGTGTCCTTTGTCTGCCAGGTGCATAGAGACATAATAGATATTCTCTTTATTGAGTTGTTGTCAATGACATTGTTGAAACAAAAGATACCAAAAGAGACAGGTTAACATTTTTCTCTATTACTTCTGTTTAACTCTTTACGTCTCTATCGCCTCCTTTTCACTTTCTTTTTGTTTCTATCTGTATCCACAGTCTTCTCTCTATTTATTTCTCTCTGGTATCACTTTAGCTTCTCAAATATTAAAATCTTTTCAACATTGTGATGAAAGGATTAAACTATTTTAATAGTTTCCCCAAGGGGAATTTGGAGATCTTTTTCATGCATGTGAGAAAAGTTTTTATCTCAACATTATTTTTGCTTTGTGATGAAAATTGCTTATTATTAGAAGGCATCTTTAGATTCTTTCGAACCATTTAGTTTCTAAGAACCCCTACTACCATCGTGCACTTAGAGACTGATAACGTCAATTAACATGGATCAGCATAGATGATTAATTGTTATGGAGCACCCAAAAAGAGAAACAGTAAAGTGAAAGAAAATGTAAAGGGAGGAGAATATATATATAAAGAGAAAAAAAGTATGTTAGTTTTGCTTCCTGTAACATTCAAATTGATTATTGAGTTCAGCTGTTATTGGCCTATTCCATTTTTAATAAAGTTCCCCATCACCTTTTCACCCAAGTATTTTAGCAGTCATCGATGATCATTGTCTGGATCCAATATTTCATTAGGAGTTACAAAATGGTGATATTCTATCATTCTTTTTTTTTTTAAAGCCATAATTCTCCCATAAAGAAAACTTTTATTATCTTTTTTTTTTCTTTTTTGTGAGGAAGATTAGCCCTGAGCTAACATCCATGCTAATCCTCCTCTTTTTGCTGAGGAAGACTGGCTCTGAGCTAACATCTATTGCCAATCCTCCTCCTCCCGCCCCCCCACCCAAAGCCCCAGTAGATAGTTGTATGTCATAGTTGCACATCCTTCTAGTTGCTGTATGTGGGACGCGGCCTCAGCATGGCCGGAGAAATGGTGTGTTGGTGCGCGCCCAGGATCCGAACCCGGTCGCCAGTAGCGGAGCGCGCACACTTAACCGCTAAGCCACGGGCCAGCCCAAGCTTTTGTTATCTTTTTGGTTACCCTGAAGAACAGTTTGTGCAGAAAAGGCAGGTAAGTGCTTGATTACCTTTATCTCCATCCACTGTCTTTGACTTTTCTATTTTAATTTTTTAAATATTTTTTTAATCTCTAAAAGTTCTGTGTCTTTTCAGATCTTATTGGATTTTACTCATATTTTCCAATCTGTTTTTATTTTTTGAAATATATTATAAATTTTTATATTCTGTGTTTGAATATCCCATTGTGTGAAGAAGTCTTAGCCAGTCTGACTAAGTCATCTGTTGTTTTTGCTGGTTATCAATCAGAGTGCTCTATTTCCTTTTGAATTGTGAGCTGTTTATTTTTCTTGGTACCTTATGTTTGGGAATTCTTTGGGGACTTATATGAAAGGTAGGTTCCTTCATAGAGGAGTTTCATTTGTTTCTGTCAGATGCCTATAGGTATAACCAGTCTTAGACCCCCTCAAAAAATCAATTCTCTTGAAATATTTTAGACCACCCATTTAGTGTGGATTCAGGCTACAAACTGTGGTTTGTGGTTACCAGTAATCAGGGAAGAATTTTCCTCCCTTTCTACTTAGCCCCAAGTTTTAAGATAGGCAATATTCCTGAAGTAGTGGATAGGAAAGTTTATAAGTAATTCACGCTGTGTTGAGAGTCTAGCCCGTGGGGTCTCAGATTTATGGACAAGTCTCCAGTTAGGCTCTCCAACTTGGGTGGCCCCTGGGATTTGTCTTCTGTCCTCTAGCCTTGAAGATCGTGTAAACAAACCTCAAATTCATTGGGTTCAGCAAATGCTCTCACAGCGAAAGATCAGTTTCAACATCCTGCTTACGTCTCTGGGTTCCCACCTTTACTTTTTTTTTTTTTTTTTTTTGGCCTGTATATGTCTCATTTTTTTAGCAGGTCATGGATGCATTTGAGAAGATTTTTAAAATATATTTTATCCAGCATTTTTAGTTGTTTTTAGCAAGATCCTCAGTCCACTAACTTAGTTCATTTTATCAGACATACGAACACCTTCATTATGTGCTCTTTTAACTGTTTCATTCTTTAATACTTAATTATATATTATCGTATAGATCCTCCTAGTCATTTTATGTTTGTCAGTTGTGTTTGTTTCAGTCCTTGTGAGCAAACTTGATTTATTCTGCTGTTCAATTTCATTTCAGCCTGCTAGACACATAGTAACTATTCAGTAAAATTGTCACTGATCAATATAAAATAAGTTAGCTTTTATTTTCATTAAGATTATTTCAGAGTACATGTTACTTTATTGGTATGAAAGAGTAAAACCTCTTTTTCTAAAGTACCTAACTTACTTTTGGGGGGAAACTTTCTAATTGAAGAAATTTGACTGATGTTTGGGAGTTGTTAGTTAAATATCTATGTGGTATACATTATATATGGGAATTGTATTTTTTTCTCTGTATTTTGTTAAGTAAGCATAAAATGGACTAAAATATTTTCTTTTTCTTTTGAGATGTGAGTTTTGGTCAGTAGGGAGAGATTGTTTCTCTGTAGGTTCTTTAGCAGATAGAAAGCAGATGTGGCATTGGGAGGAGAGCACTAGAGGAAGAACAAATGTATGAGTAATCTGGAAAAAGATTAAAGTCAAATTATGAGTTAAGTGACAGCCTTTGGACCAGAGCTTTTTCATTCCTGGTACTCTGAAGAGACAAGTAACTGAGTGTTCTTAAAAAAAGAGAGAGAGACTATTCTTGAAAGCCAGTACCACGCCACTATACTTACTGTTCTATTTCCAGGTTTTTTTGTTTTTGTTTTTGTTTAAACAATATGATTTTGATTGTCTTTGGTTAGGTATGATATAACCCTTCGTTAGCTTGTATTTGTACTTAAAGAGTATTGTTTTGTTTGATTAGAGAATGTCTATAAAATCACATGCACTTTGTCAATGCGTTTCTAGGAATGTCTGGCATGTTTATTGGTCAAACGCCTTGCAGATGGAAATGAAATTTTGTTAGGAATCTTCTGGATCAAATACAGATTTATTTTTACTTCAATAAAACTATTCAAAGCATAAAGACTAGACTTTAGTCTGAGTGTCAGTGCTAGCAGCTGATCTGGGAAGGGTTGCCAGGATTGTACCTGCTAAGGATTGCAATGATTTTCCCATTCCTGGTGCCTCTTTTTGGTTGTGCTTGAATTACAGATGTAGAGCAGATGGGCATGAACATGTCTTCTAAATCTCTGAAGTGCTTCATAATGACTGTATTCACTGGGCATACTATTTTGTTCTCTACCCACTAACGTGCTTTATATTTAAATTCAATGAAGATACTGTTTAGAAGTTTTGTTCTTAACACTAGCCATTTGGTAATTATTAGACTAACTCCATTCCCCCAAAGGAATACTTGAGAAGTAGGGCTGGGAACAGTTACAGTCATTTTAGTTTAAAATTATACTCACCAGTAAGAAACAAATCTTAGACGCTCTGCAGTCCAGCTTATAAATAAATAGTAAATAATGGTAAAATTAGAATCTACCTACCATAAAATGAGGTTTTCTAGCTTCTCTATGCTTCTGGATATATTATTTCCACTCTTCAGTGTATCTACCTGATTAGTGACAGATATCAGGGCATAGTGATTCTTGAATAGCATGATAATTTTTAAAAAGTAATTCCAAAGATAGTGTAAGAAAATTCACTTATTAATTTTTTTTTCAAGGGTAAGCCCTTTGGAATCATTTCAATTCATCATATTCTTTCATTCATTCACCAGAACTTTATTGCAAACTTACTAAATGCTAGGTGCTACGTTAAGTGTTGGGGCAATAGTCACAGCACATTTCTAGCCCTCAGGAAGCTTACAGTTTAATTATGTTCAGACATGCTGGGCCATTGAAGAAAAATGCTCTTCAACATATACCATCTACTGGCTCTGTTGCCTTCACTCCTCACATTAGTTAATATCTTAAGGTTGAAATTAATTACCTCATCCTGTGGTGGTTGGAGGGAAACTTAATGAAAGCCCTTTTGAAACATGTCCTAAAAGCCACTGGCTACCAGTGTAACATAGTGTTCCAGATAAAGGAGATCTGATAGAGGAAACCGTGATCTGTCAAATATGTATTTTTTATACTTTAAATTTCTTTGATAATCACTTTATTGAGATATACTTTACATGTAATAAAATGTACCAATTTTAAGTGTAGAGTTCAATGAATTTTGACAAAATATACATCCTTGTAACCACCATCCCAATCATTAACCCAAGAGAGAAACCTGAATGTTATTCCAAATATTTATTTATTTAGTGTGTGTGTGTGTGTGTGTGTGTGTGTGTAAGGAAGATCAGCCCTGAGCTAACATCCGTGCCAATCCTCCTCTTTTCACTGAGGAAGACCGGCCCTGAGCTAACATCCGTGCATATCTTCCTCCACCTTATATGGGACGCCACCACAGCATGGCCTGACAAGCAGTGTGTCGGTCCGCGCCGGGATCCGAACCCAGGCCGCCAGCAGCAGAGCGCGTGCAGTTAACCGCTACACTACGGGGCCAGCCCTTGGATGTTATCCTAGATTCCTCTCTTCTTCATATTCAAATGATTACTGATTTCTGTCTGTGCTACACTCTAAACTTCCATAGAACCTATCCCCTCCTCTTTACTCTCGTGGCTATCACCTTAGTATTTGATATGTTAGACCTTCACTATTTCTCACCTCTATTACAGCAATCTACTTTATAACTAGTTTTTTACTCTTAACTCTTTTTTTGCTTATACCTTCCATAATGTTACTAAGTTGTGATTATTCTGATCACGTTAGCCCCCTCTTGCTTAAAATCCCTTGATGACTCTTCACAGTTCTCTTTCTCAGTCATCAGTTTCTGAGTAAGAGCTTGATTCACAGTGGTAACTGACTTGATGACATCATTCATCAGAAAGGAGATATACACGAAGAAGCACACATGTGGAGGAAGGTGCTGCGTTAGTTCCCTTAACAATGTGGAAAAAATAAAACTTTGCTTGTGTTTCAGTTTTCAAATTATCAGCAGCATTTTTATTTGATTTAAGCTTTATGTAAACAACTATGAGGGAAGGAGAGAAGCATCTTTTTTTTTTAAATTGATGTTTTAATAGTTTATAACACTGTGAAATTTTGGGTTGTACATTTTTGTTTGTCCATCGCCGTATATATGTCTCCCTTCACCCCTTGTGCCCACCCCCCACCCCCATTGCCCCTGGTAACCGCAGTACAGTTTTCTCTGTCCGTGTGTTGGTTTATATTCCACATATGAGTGAGATCGTATGGTGTTTGTCTTTCTCTTTCTGGCTTATTTCACTTAACATAATACCATCCATGTTGTTGCAAATGGGACGATTTTGTCTTTTTTTATGGCTGAGTAGTATTCCATTGTATATATATACCACATCTTCTTGATCCAATCATCAGTCGAGGGACACTTAGGTTGCTTCCACTTCTTGGCTATAGTGAATAATGCTGCAATGAACAATCCCAACAAGCCTCTTGGGATTGTTGATTTCAGGTTTGTTGGATAGATTCCCAGTAGTGGGATAGCTGGATCATAGGGTATTTCTATTTTGAATTCTTTGAGGAATCTCCATACCGTTTTCCATAGAGGCTGCACCAGTTCGCATTCCCACCAGCTGTGTATGAGGGTTCCTGTTTCTCCACATCCTCTCCAACATTTGTTGTTTTTTGTCTTGGTGATTGTAGCCATTCTAACAGGGGTCAGGTGATATCTTAGTGTTATTTTGATTTGCATTTCCCTGATGATTAGTGATGTTGAACATCTTTTCATGTGCCTATTGGCCGTCTGTATATCTTCTTTGGAGAAGTGTCTATTCATTTCCTTTGCCCATTTTTTGATTGGGTTGTTTGTTTTTTTGTTGTCCAGTTGTGTGAGTTCTTTTTATATTATGGAGATTAACCCCTTGCCAGATATATGTTTTGCAAATATTTTCTCCCAGCTGGTGGGTTGTCTGTTCATCTTGATTCTGGTTTCGTTTGTCTTGAAGAAGCTCTTTAATCTGATAAAGTCCCACTTGCTTATTTTTTCTTTAGTTTCCCTAGTCTGGGTAGGCATGTCATCTGAAAAGATTCCTTTATGACCAATGTCAAATAGTGTGTTGCCTATATTTTCTTCTATAAATTTTATAGTTTCAGGTCTCACCTTCAGGTCTTTGATCCATTTTGAGTTAATTTTTGTGAATGGCAATAGCAGATGGTCCACTTTCATTCTTTTGCATGTGGCTGTCCAGTTTTCCCAACACCATTTATTGAAGAGACTTTCCTTTCTCCATTGTATGTTCTTAGCTCCTTTATTGAAAATTAGCTGTCCATATATGTGTGGTTTTATTTCTGGGCTTTCAATTCTGTTCTGTTGATCTGTGTGTCTGTTTTTTTGTACCAGTACCATGCTGTTTTGATTACTATTGCTTTGTAGTATGTTTTGAAGTCAGGGATTTTGATGCCTCCAGCTTTGTTCTTTTTTCTTAGGATCGCTTTAGCTATTCTGGGTCTTTTGTTGCCCCATATGAATTTTAGTATTCTTTTTTTCTATTTCCGTGGAGAATGTCATTGGGATTCTGATTGGGATTGCATTGAATCTGTAGATTGCTTTAGGTAATATAGACATTTTAACTATGTCTATTCTTCCGATCCATGTCCATGGGATGTCTTTCCATTTCTTTATGTCATCATTGATTGCTTTCAATAATGTCTTGTAGTTTTCATTCTATAGGTCTTTCACCTCCTTGGTAAGATTTATTCCTAGTTATTTTATTCTTTTTGATGCAATTGTAAATGGTATTATCTTTTTGAGCCCTCTTTCTGTTAGTTCGTTGTTAGCATACAGAAATGCAACTGATTTTTGTAGATTGATTTTGTACCCTGCAACTTTTCTGTAGTTGTTGATTATTTCTAATAGTTTTCCAATAGATTCTTTAGGGTTTTCTATATATAAAATCATGTCATCTACAAATAGTGAGAGTTTCACTTCTTCGTTGCCTATTTGGATTCCTTTTATTCCTTTTTCTTGCCTAATTGCTCTGGCCAAACCTCCAGTACTATGTAGAATAGGAGTGGTGAGAGTGGGCAGCCCTGCCTCATTCCTGTTCTCAGAGGAATGGCTTTCAGTCTTTCCCCGTTGAGTATGATGTTGGCTGTGGGTTTGTCATAAATAGCCTTTATTATGTTGAGATACTTTCCTTCTATACCCATTTTGTTGAGAGTTTTTATCATAAATGGATGTTGTATCTTGTCAAATGCCTTCTCTGCGTCTATTGAGATGACCATGTGGTTTTATTCTTTGTTTTGTTGATGTGGTGTATCACGTTGATTGATTTGTGGATGTTGAACCATCCCTGCGTCCCTGGTATAAATCGCACTTGATCATGGTGTATGATCTTTTTAATGTATTGCTGTGTTCGGTTTGCCAATATTTTGTTGATGATTTTTGCATCTATGTTCATCGGCGATATTGGCCTGTAATTTTCCTTCTTTGTATTGTCTTCGTCTGGCTTTGGTATCAGTGTAATGTTGGCCTTGTGGAATGATTTAGGAAGTGTTCCATCTTCCTCTATTTTTTGGATAGTTTGAGAAGGATGGGTATTAAATCTTCTTTGAATGTTCAGTAAAATTCACCGAAGAAGCCATCTGGTCCTGGACTTTTATGTTTTGGGAGGTTTTTTGATTACTATTTCAATCTCTTTACTTGTGATTGGTCTATTCAGATTCTCCATTTCTTCTTGGTTCAGTTTTGGGAGGTTGTATGAGTCTAAGAATTTATCCATTTGAGAGAAGCATCTTTTGAACATCCATCTCAAACACCAGGAACTGTTCTAAGATATTTTATATTGATGAAAAAAATTTTTGTTAATGCTAAGTGGAAAAAATTATAGTGTTTATTCAAGTTTATTTACACTTGAAGTGATTATTAAGTTTAAATTCATGAGTTCTCATTTTTACCTACATATACTAGCCTTTTAAAAAATGTCGTTCCATAATTAACATGTCTCAAAAACTAGGATGTGAATATGAATCATGAGATTTACTTTTTAGATTGGTAAAGATGAGCTCTGAGGTAAAATAATTGATAGCAGAGTATCTCTTTATCTTGGGTGGGAGGAAAACATAGAAGAAATATTTAAATATGACAATATAAAGCATAATGAACTTTATTCTTGCTAGAGACCTTGCCTCAACCTTAATTGTTAGCACATAGGTTATTTTCTATCCCATAAATATTCTATATCCTTTATCTTTTCTTAACACAGGATGAAAGATATTCAATATAGTCCTTAATTAAATAAAGTACTTTTAGGCCTAAATGTTTACATTAGTTATTTGAATAGTCACTGAATTAGAATGACTCTAATATAAATGAGTTTTACCAACCTGCTTTGGGGTGTTATTTAGAAAAGTGATTATTCCCTTCTTTAAAAAAATGAAAGTCCTAGTGAAAATTCCAGCAAGTCGTTTTGTAGATATTGACAAATGGATTCTAAAGTTTATATGCAAAAGCTAAGACCTAGAATAGCTACACAATACTGAAACAGACGAAGTTGAAGGGCTCACTAACCTATTTCAAGACTTACTATAAAGGTACAATAATCAAGACAGCATGATATTGGTGAAAGAGTAGACACATATATCAATAGATCAGAGTAGAGGGCCCAGAAATAGACCCATACAAATATAGTCAAGTGATCTTTGACAAGAGAGCAAAGACAATTCAATAGAGAAAGGATAGTCTTTTCAATAAATGGTACTTGACCAATTGGATATGCACATGAAAAAATGAATCTAGACACAGATCTTATATCTTTTACAAAATTAACTCAAAATGGGTCATAGACCTAAATGTAAGACACAACTCTGTAGAACTTCTAAAAGAAAACTTGAGGAGAAAATCTAGGCAACCTTGGATCTGGCGATGAGTTTTTAGATACAACACCAAAAGCATGATCCATGAAAGAGAAAACTGATAAGTTGGACATCATTAAAATTAAAAACTTCTGCACTGTGAAAGACACTATTAAGGAAATGAAAAGACAAGTCACAGATGAGGAGAAATATTTGCAAAACATATATCTGATAAAAGACCTATCCATGATATACCAAAATCTCTTTAAAATTCAACAGTAAGAAAATAAATAACCTAATTAAAAAATGGGAATGAGAGCTAAAAATGCAAAGAAGGTATACAGATGGCAAATATGCATATGAAAAAATGCTCAACATCCTTCGTCATTAGGGAATTCCTTATTAAAACAGTGAGACCCTACTACACACCTATTGGAATGGCTAAAATCCCCAAAAACTGACAAGTGCCAAATGCTGATGAGAATGCAGAGCTGGTAGGAATGCAAGATGGTACAGTTAATTTGGAAGACAGTTTGGCAGTTTCTTACAGAGCTAAACATAGTCTTACTATATGATCCAGCAATTGCACTCTTAAGTATTTACCCAATTGAGTTGAAAACTTATGTTCACACAAAAACCTGCAGACAAATATTTATAGCAGCTTTATTCATAATCACTAAAAACTGGAAGCAACCAAGATGCCTTCAATAGGTGAATGGATAAACAAGCTATTCGTACACTTATACAATGGAATATTACTTAGTGATTAAAAAAAGAGCTATGAAGCCACAAATAGATATAGATGAGCCTTAAATGCATATTGCTAAGTGAAAGAAGCCAGTCTGAAAAGGCTACATGTTATATGATTCCAACTATATGACATTCTGGAAACGGCAAAACTATAGAGACAGTAAAAAAAATCAGTGGTTGCCAGAGATTCAGGAAGAGGAGAGGAGATTTGAATAGGGGATTTTTTAGGACCATGAAACTATTCTGTATGCTACTTTAATGGTAGATACATGACATTATGCATTTGTCAAAACCCATAGAACTTTATAGCACAGAGTGATGCTTATGTGTGCAAATTAAAAAAAAATCATTTAGGAGGTTGGAGGATCCCAGGAAGGAATGAATACAGCCTATGACAAGAGAATCTAACTATTTCAGTTGTATGAAACAGCCTCCCTGAAGGGGTGGTGGGGGAAAGGTGCTGACCTAATAACTTTGGAAATGAGTCTCTAAGACTAAATGCAAAAGGAATTACACATAATCGTTGTATTTTAGTTGATAGAGTTGTTTCCCATGAGGGTACAGGTTAAAAATTCAGATACCACTATGCATATATTTTGGAATTGAACAGTTAAATAAATGGATGGGAGATTGTAGGAGCCAGATTTCTCCTTATTGGAGTAGGAATTTATGGGTAAGCAAGGGAAAGATGCTAGAATTATCCTTTTGGTGATAGATTAGAGTTGGAGACAACAGTGTGAACTCATGTTTAGCTTAATATAGACACAGATTGTTACATAGAAAAATATTATAGATATATGTATACACACAGATTAGCGTATACATATATATTTCCTTGCTCTGTCAGCAGAGGTCCTAAAAGAAGTGACATCCTGGTAGTAAGACCTAGCCATGAGATCTTTGTTTCTAATGCCATTTTCAAATAAAAGGAACCACGGCTCCTTGGAGAAATGGCTGATTCTAGGACTGGGGTAGGAAAGATATAATATGAATCTAGAGAATCGTATTTATACTGCCAGAAAGTAAAGAAGTGCTCAAAAAAAAATCTACATTAATAGGGGTATGTCAAATGAACACAAGAGCCAACTGAAAGAGCCTCCAATGGCCAAAGCTGAAACAATTTGAATAATAAAATAGGTAAAATAGTATTGGATTATAACCCAAAGTATAAAATAAATATCCATGAATCCAAACTGATATAAATAAGTAAATGGGGGAAAAAAGACAAACTTCCTGGGAAGAAGATTTCCAAATAATTTGTGTAGATGATCTGCCCTCAAGGAGGGGAAGCTGAACTTCCCACTCCCTAAGTATGGGCTTCCCCATGGTGACTTCCTTCCAAAGAATTCAGTATGGAAAGAAGGGGAGGGAAGAGTAACTTTACATTGGAGAAAACTGAAAAACTACCTCACTCAGGTGATCAAGGTCAACATCAACAGTGATAAGTCGTATTAATTAATAGTATGTACCTTAAGCCTAGTCTAATCAAGAGAAAAATATCAGACAAATCCCAATAGAGGGGCAGCCTACAAAATAACTTGACTAGTATTCATCAAAACTGTCAAGGTCATCAAAAACAAGGAAAGTCTAAGAAACTGTCACAGCCAAGAGGAACCTAAGGAGACATGACAACTAAATGTAATGTGGTCTTCTGGATGGGATCCTGGAGTAGAAAAAGGACGTTAGGTGAAAACTAAGGAAATCTGGATAAAATATGGACTTGAGTTAGTAAGAATGTATTGATATTAGTTCATTAATTGTAAAAACTGTAGTATACTAATACAAGACATTAATAATAGGGGAAACTAGGGGCAGACTATATGGGAGCTCTGTACTATCTTCTCAATTTTTCTGTAAATCTAAAACTGTTTTAAAAAAATAGTCTATTAAACAAGTGAAAGTACTATTTGAAGGTCTCACAATAACCCAGTGGTTTCTGTCTCGCCTGCAGTTTTGAGAGTGTTTGCTGCCTTGCTGACTCTACTTCCCTCTCAGACATCACTTTTGATGGCAATCCAATAGCTCAAGAGTCATGGTACAGACACACTGTCCTTCAGAATATGATGCAGCTGCGCCAGCTAGATATGAAGAGAATCACGGTGAGAACTCTTCTCAAGTGCTTACCACGTTGTTTTCCTTAGTGTGGATTAGGAAATTGACGTGCATATTCTTTGCTTGAAATGCTCCTTCATTTTGATGAACTATGGATTATCATGACTGTATACTTCATAATTATAATTATGAAGTAATTATATAAATTATAGTTTATATAATATAAATTATTATCTTATAATATATAAATGAAAATATAAATTATTATAATTTATAAAAATATTAAAAAATTAGATTTTTTTACCGCTTGTCCCCAATCCCCAGTTTCATTGAATAGGGCTTTTTAAATTCCTAGTTTCCTATTTAAAATAATCATCATGCTTGTTTTTCATTCTTGCTTAATATCCAACTAATAATTTACTTTGGAGTGGTTGAGTAAAAATCTCATTGGTGAGTTCCGTAGTATAATGGTTAAAAATATGGGTGCTGGAGCCAGACTGTTTGATCATTTTCTAGCCATAGACCTTTGGCAATTTACTTAACCTTTCTATATCTCATTTTCCTCACAGTAATAGGGGGATCATAATTATATGATGTCACAGGGTTGTTGTCAAGATAAAATAAAGCGCTAAACCTTAGAACAGCGTGAGCTCCTAGGAGGCATCATGTGGAGCTGTTTGTTGTTGTTATTGATGCTATACCTCTCCAAGTAGGTCTTTGTTTATTGGTTCTGTCTCCATGTAAGATATTTTCCACACTTAGATGTTCTGATATGGCTCCTGATCTAAGTGAAATGATACCCCTCTTTTGAGATGTACAATGCACTTTAGCATATTATAGACTCCAAGAAGTTCTGTAATAAAGAAACTTGCCTTAATTTGTTTCATTGCATCTCAAATTTATTTGAATATTTTATTTTCTCAGAAAATGCCTATTAATAATCTCAGTTTGATAATCTCTGACCTAGAAAAATATCCTAAGCCTCCACCTGTTTTCCTCCTTCTAGATTCTGCTAATTTTGATGTGGATTCTGAGTGATCAGCTAGGTTTATTATTTATTAATTGACTCATTGCCTGTATACCAGTTTCACAATGTGTGCAGTTTACATTTCTCCCTCAGCAGTATTATGGAAACCTAAGGTCTCTAGCAGAGAGTTAAAGTGTTGATGAATTTGTCAATACCAGGGATCTTCTAAGTTCTGCCTCTCTCTTTGTTCCAGCACAGAGATATGGTTCTTGGTCCTCTCAGTTCGTTCAGATCTATACTGTCAACACTGTTTTGTATTTTTACCCTTAGCTCCATGTCTTTCTTGATTAAGCAGCTTTGGTACTTCTTATTGCTTTTCCTGTTGAGGTTGAAACGAATGGGGTAAGAAATGAAGCTAACCCATTTATATAAATTAGTACTTAATTATGTATTAGGTTTCTCATAGTGAATTTATATGTGAGTCTTGTCTACCCAATTAATGTATATAGTCCTCAAGGGCAGAAGCCATTCTTCTTCTTCCTTGCCTGATACATACAGATGTTCTATACATATTTATTTCCTTTCCTTCTCTCTCACACACAATGCTGAGGATATAGTAATGTTCAATAAAGACTTGTTGATTGAATGAAATTGACCTACTTTCATGCCTTAAATAAAGGAGAATAACACTGTGTATAATCATTGTCCTTGTACATTGCATAGGGTGTGTTTACCTGTAAGGAAATGAAGGAAGATCACCTGGGATTAGAGCAGGGCCAGCTGTTCTGCTAAATTCAGAGCGGCAATCCTTGCACATCTGCTCCTCCACTGTTCATTTTTAGAAATTAAAAAAATTCTTTTTAATGGAAACAATCTCAAAGTTATATAAAAGTTGTAAGTACAGTACAAAGAACTTTTTTTCTTAAACCATTTGAGACTAAGTTGCTGACTCGATTCCCCAACAACCCTGAACACTTTTGTGTGTATTTCCTACAAAGACATTCTCCCATATAAATCCAGTATAACCAACAAAATCAGAAAATAAACATTGAATAGTTACTAGTGTCTAATTATCATACCACATTCAAATTTTATCAGTTATATCAATAATGTTCTTTATAACAAAATGATCCAGTTTGGAATTATACATTGCATATAGATGCGTTTTGTTGTCATGTCTCTTCTATCGCTCTTTTTCAGGAATAGTTCCTCATTCTTTCCTTGACTTTCATGACTTTGACGTTTATGAAGATTTAGATCAGTTATTTTGTAGAATGACCCTCAATTCAAGTTTTTAAAAAAAATTATTTTATTGAAGTCATATTAGCTTACAACATTGTGTAAATTTCAGGTGTACATCACTATATTTCATTTTCTGTATGGACTGCATTGTGTTTACCACCAACAGTCCAGTTTTTATGCGTCACCATACATATGTGCCCCTTTACCCCTTTCACCCTCCCCCCGCCCCTTTCTCTTCTGGTAACCACTAATCTCTTCTCCTTATCTATGTGTTTGTTTATCTTCCACATATGAGTGAAATCATACGGTATTTGTCTTTCTCTGTCTGACTTATTTTCCTTAACATAATACCCTCAAGGTCCATCCATGTTGTCGCAAATGGCATGATTTTGTCTTTTTTATAGCTGAGTAGTATTCCATTGTTTTTTTGATGTTTCTTCACAGTTTTTAGTTGTAGATCTTGGGTATAAATATCACAGAAGTAATTTTGCGTCCTTCTCATTGCATTCTATTAAGTGATGTGTAATTTATATTTATCCCTTTATTGATGGTGTTCACTTTAATTAAGATGGTGTCTGCCAGGCTTCTCCATGTAAAGTTATTCTGTTTCCTTTTGTAATCCTGTTCCTCATAAAATTTCAATTTATTCATTTATTCATATCCATATGGACTCATGCTATTTAGTCTCGCCTTTTGTTTATAACTTTCTAGTAACTTTAGTATGGAAACAATATACCATTTAAAAGACTTTTTATAACAGGGTTGCAAACAGTGGCCCATGAGCTGGCCACTTTTTTCCTAAATAAAGTTGTATTGGAACACAGTTGTGCCCATTCACTTATGTATTATCTATGTCTGCTTTGATGCTGAAATGGCAGAATTGAGCAGTTGTTTAAGAAACTATATGGCCTACAAGCCTAAAATATTTACCATCTAGCTAGAAAAATTTGCTGATACCTGTTCTATAACTATATTTTCTGTTTAAAAATATCTTGGTTAAATATTTATGTAATTCACCATATAAACATTCTAGCTGGGGTGGATTACACAAATATTTAATGAACTTCTATGCACTAGGGCTGTGGTTCCCAAACTGTGTGCCAAGGATGCTGTAGTGAACTCACAGGGGCACTGTGGAATACTTTTAATTTTCAAGGGAAACGCAGTGGTATTTGATATCTGTGAGACACTAAGGAAACCACTAGCTCAAGGTAGTGGACCGTTTCCACATTAGATGAGACTGTTTCTTTCTACGGCATCGTATCTCTGCAAAGCTGAGCTTTCGGTGCTTGTTGTGATAAAAACAAACACCACGGCCAAATCAGTGTGGAAGAGGAAATGAAGGCGGCAGTGTCCAATTTAATTCCAATGTTTGAAAAGTTGTGTAATGCCCTACAGGTGCACATAGTCTATTGCTAAGTAATTGTGGTTATTTAAGAAGGGTATAAAATATTTTTTTCTTTTGATTTACATGTATTATTATGTTTTCAAATGACTAAGTTGCCAAAACATGAATACTTATTAAATTGTTTACTAAGCACTGAGTAAATACAGCTGTTTACTAAGCACTGAGTAAATAGAGCTGTAACACATTTCTTTTGACTTAGAGGCACTATGAAAAAATTCCTGAGATGCTCTTAGGCACCTTGAACTGAAAAATTTCTGTATGGGGGTCTGTATTAGACACTAGAGGTGACAAGATCAGAATCATGATTTGTGCCCTCGAGTTACTCACAGTCTAGTGCAGAGGCAGGCATGTAGCCAGATTATAACGCAAAATGACAAGCTAGTTAGATAAGATAGATTAATAGATATGTATGTTTCTGTATGCACACTTACACACACGTGCATGCACACATACATGGCACAATGATATTGATGGCACTCCTTCGTTTACCGGAGTAATAGGAAAAGTTCCAAAGGAGCAAATACTTGACTTGAGACTTGAAGAGTGGCGAAGAAGAAGGAAGATATAACTGTGGAGAGTGTTCCGGGGAGAGAGAAGGCAACCAAAATGCAAGGGGATGTGAGAGAATATAGCAACTGATAGCACTTCAGCATGGCTGAGCATTGAGTGTACATGGGAGAGAACAGCAGGAGAAAAGGATGTCTGACAGGCGAGGGGTAGGCCATGAAGGGCATTTTATGTAATAATAAAAAGTTTAGATTTTTGTCTTAGATGTAATAGGAAGCCCTTGAAGAGCTTAAGGTAGTTAAATTGGATTTGCCTGTTGAAAGGATTGTCGATCTAGTAGCAGCCCACAGGATGAATTGGGGAGGATGGGGTGGGTGATGAGAAGAGGAGCAGGGAGATTCGTCAGGATAAGAGCTTCTGGGGGTCTGATCCAGAGGAATGGCAAGACACAATATGATGCCAATAGATCGTATGAATTGCTGCCTTCAATTCGTATTTTGCTTTTGTTATCTCTGTTAAGAAGAATGGCTTTTAGGCTGTAAAGAGTAGAAATAAACATTAATAAGATGAAAATGAAGCCTAGGATAGGTGAATAAATAAGTTTTGATCCAGACTCATCTAGAGCAGGGGTTGGCAAACTATCTGTAAAGGGCCTGATAATAAATATTTTAGGCTTTGGGGGCTATACAATCTCTGCTGAAAACTACTCAACTCGCTCATTGTAGTGTGAAAGCAGGCATGGACAATATGTAAATGAATGAGCATGACTCTGTTCCAATAAAACTTTATTTACAAAAGCAGGTGGCAGACTTGATTTGGCCTGTGGGCTGCCGTTTGCCAATCCTTGATCTAGAGCACTGAATAAACATAGTGAATAAATTGCTAGACCATTGAAAGTTGTATCTGAGCAGCAGTGTAGAATAATAGGGTAGCTGAAAGGTAAGATGAACTAATCTGTCTTTACCACAGAAGGAAAAAATATAAATTCTACAAATTGTGACAATTTATGTTGATTATGAAAGAAAACTAAATTGGATTGTTAAAAGATGGGTTGTGAGTACTTAAGGAATTGATCACTAGGAGGCAGTATTAGTTCACTAAAAACAGTTCATGCTAGACAAAATTCATTTTCTATTTTAGATATTATAAATGGACTCTCAGAGGAGTGCTGCAGATAGATAGTTTTGATATTTAAGGAAAGCATTCGACAAAGTCTTTTACGATATTGCTTTGAGTAAGTTGTATGACAACATGGTTAAATAGGTTTGTGATTCAAGTACACCTACAGAGCATGAAGTAATAATGGATTAATGCTAGCCTGTAGAGAAATCTGTACTGACACATCATGAGGCTTTTTCCTCAGGCCCATTCTATGTAATATTTTTGTTTAATGACTAGATGACAATATTTATGTTATTCTGATAAAGTATGTGAATGACAGAAACTGGAGAAGTTAGAGATCCTGATATACTGGTTGATCAAATCAGAATCCAAAAGTAGCTTAATCATCTAGAAGAAGGTTTGTCAAACTACAACCTGTGGGCCATATCCATCCTGCAGCCTGCTTTTGTACAGCTCTCAAGATGTGAATGGTTTTTGTATTTTTTAAGCAGTGTAAAAAAAATTAAAAAGAAAAGAAAAAGAAGGAAGAATATGCCATAAAGATTGTATGTGGCTCACAAAGCCTAAAATATTTACTGTTTAGCCCTTTACAAAAAAAGTTTGCTGACTAGTCTAGAAAAATAAGCAGAATTAGCAAGATAAAAATAGATAAATTGAAAATCCTGGAGTTTATTCCATAACAAACAAAACAATTCTCAGCACAAATGCAGGGTTATGAGAGATAAGACTTAGCAGCATGTGTGAAAAAGACTTGCATTGGAATTGATATGTTCAAATTGAGTTAATTGTGAGAGGTGATTGTTAGAAGTTGATATGGTTTAAGCAATATTCATTTATAGAAATAGAGAATTCAGAAAAATGGAGACAGTAGTTCCTATTTTTTTCTTTAATGGCCAGATTACACCTGAACTGTTAGTTTTAGAGGGGTGACAACAAAGTGGAGTATTTCCAGAGAATCTGGCACAATTCGTTGACAAAGGAGAAGACAGAAGAAAGATAATACAGTAGCCTTCAAATATTTTCACAACTGCCCAAAAAAAAGAATAGACACATTTTGCAGAACTAGGACAAGGATTGTTGTATAGAAAATTCTGGGAGGCAGAATTTTCTCCTTTTTATTTCTGAGGCAGTATTTTGTGAATGCAGGCACTATTCTCACAGTTCTGAAATGGGCACGATGTCAAGTTTTCACCTCAAACCCACATTTAGTTGGCTTAATATGAACTTATTTACAGTTTGCTCCCCCCAAAATGGAATAGCCTATCTGAGACGGAAGTGAGTTTCCTGTTGGAGTAGCCATTTCTAACGCTCACCAATAGGTTCTGGTTCTCTTCCTCTTTTTTGACAAGTGGAAAGATATTTCCCTTCCTCTTGAAGTTAGGTGTGGTCATGCAACTTGCTTTGGCCGATGAAATGTGAACAGAAGTAATGTGTGTAATTTTCAAGCAGAAGTATCTAAAAGGCGAAGTGTGATTTTCCATGCTTTTCTCTCATGTGGTGGTCGTTGTCGAAGCATGTATTGAGTTGAAGACGCCATCAGATCACAGCACCCAGGAATACTTAGCCACTACATGGAGAACAGTTGCAACGTTCTTTGCATGATCAAGAAATAAACTTTTCTTATTGTAAGCCAGTATAAGTTTTGAAGTTGTAATGGCAGTATAACCTAGCTCCCCTCTCCCTCCTAGTATTTAACAGCTAATATCCCTGGGCCAGTAGAAATCAGGTGACATGGCTTCTAATCTTTACTCTGACATTAACTATGATCAGTTTTCTCTGTAAAAAAAGATTGTTTGAATGAAAAATATGGACCATCTTTTCCAGACAAAAACTCTATGATTTTAAAGTCTGTTTTAATATTTGATGTAGTCAAGGAAAACAATGTCTTTTATAACTATCTATTCTGAAGTATATGGGTAAAACCCCACATTGCCATTTATTTTTTTAAATTCCACATAATAAATTGTTGCCTATATTAGTATTATAAATAACTACTGTCATTTATTTTGGAGCCGAACTTCTTCTCATATAATATATGGATTGTTTTACAGCCTTAATAATCTGCTAACAGTATAATCTAAGTTATCAAATACCTATTAAATCTTTGCACTTCTTAATTAATTTGGAATCGTTTCTATATTGGGTCTTCGTGACAAACTGAAATAAGGAAAAAAGTAGATTTTTTTTTGGTCCCAGATAGATTCCTTTCTTTTGCTACATAAAGGATATGGCTTTTTTCCCAGAAATTGGACTATTATCATGAAGATGCCAGAATTTTGTAGTTTTTCCTCTTACCAACAGATTTATAGCTTATCTTTACAATTAGAGGTTTATTTTTGATTCTAAGTTTAGTTACTCTGTAACCATTTGGGCTGAAATATAGTCATCAGATGTATAAACTTTTTAAAACACTCAATATTTGAATTGATTTGGTGTATATCCAGTTTTCCTAGGTTTAGCTTTCCTTTTAAAGTCCAACTTTAAATAGCCTTTAATATAACCTCAAATTCTTTTTGAAAATCTGATGAAATCATCTCTTAAGTATGTGTAGTACGTGAGCCATACAGTTTCCAGTACTGTTTGAAATTGGCTCTTTGAATAACCAATCTGTTTCTAGTTCACATTTTATAGATGAGTCAACAATTGAACATCAATATATTTTGCTCTGTTAAAGTTTGTTCTGAAATAGGTTATACTTAATAGATAGCAAATCAGTATTTACTGAACAAAAGAGTTTAATATAATTATTAATCCAGCTATTTTGTGAAGCTAGGAATCAAAGTTCTGAATTTCTTATTTAGTTTATTTCTCCTCATTACCTCTATTCAGTCTTTAAACATTAAAAATAACTATTTTCCGTATCGTAAAAGACAGTTCACCAAGAATCACATTAAATTTCCATTCGCTTTAAAACAACTAAATCATATGGCAGATTACTACTGAATTTTAACCTCTCCTTTTTCATCTCTCTAAAATCAGTAAAATACATTTAAATATATCTTTATTATAAAAAATACTACAAATTCCATTTCTCACAAGATGTGGCTTCTGGTCCTGATCCTGGCTTTATCACTAGCTGTATGACCTTGTATAATTTACTAAACTTCTCAGAGCATTCATTTCTTCATTTCTAAAATTAGAGTCTTCCAGTGGATGCATTTCTAGTTTCCTTTTTAACTCGGTGATAGTTTCTCTTTGTGTATTTTTTATATGCTTTTTAAATCTAGGTCTTTTCTTTGTTTTCAGAAGCATTTATAATGCTTCTAGACATACACTTTCATGGCCTCTTTGATCTTCCTTAATTCCAGTATAACATATATACTGGTCAGGATAGGCTAGATTATGTCACAGGAACAACTTCTCTAACCTCAGTGGATTAAAGCAACCAAGTTTATTTCATGCTCATACTGCCTGTCTGTTCATAGTGTGGTCTGGGAACTTTGCTCTGTGTTGTCCTCATTCCAGGACCAAGGCCTTCAAAGTACCCACCATCTGGAGCTTTGCAGATTCTGAAGCAGAGGTGAGAGGGAGAATAGCTATATCATACCTTGTCTTCGAAACCTTCCACTGGAAGTAAACACACATGTCATTTTGTTCATATGACATTGGCCAAAGCAAGTCCCATGACCACACCTAATCAAGGGGCAGGAAGTGCTGTCTCACAATGCAGCCGGGAGGTGGGAAGACAGAAATATTTGGTGAACAGCTCTTATGACTGTACGTCATTTTTTAAGTCAAATGTTGACTTCTGGTAGGAATGTAAATTAGCACTACATTTATGGAGAGCAATTAGCAAACATACCAAAAGCCCTAGAAATATGTCTTCCGTTTGGTTTAGCAGTTCCAGTTTTAAGAAATTATTGAACATATATATAATGATGTATATTCAATAATTCAGTCTTTAAATATATATTTATTGAGTATCTACTATGTGCCAGGAGCTGACATGGTCCGTACCTTCATGGAGCTATTTGGGGCAGGAGTGGGGAGAGACAGTACCAGAGATAATTAAAATGAAACAGGTTAAGTGCTATGATGAGGAAGTCTGGGGTGCTATGAAAGCATATAGGAAAATTTCTTCTGACCTATTTTCCAGTTGACTGATTCTCTCTTCAGCTGTGTAAAATCTGCTCTTCAACCCCCACCCATTGAATTTTTAATTTAAGTTTTTGTAATTTTTCATTTCTGAAAGAGTACTCCTTCAAATGTGCTAAATTATTTGTTATAGTTTCCTATCACTGAAGATATTTTCAAGCTGGTCATTTATGAAGAAATTGTTTTCTCAAATTGTGACATCATTTTGAATGCCTACCAATCTTTTGATAATAAAAATTGAAAGTTACATGGTTATAATTTACTCTATTAAAATTTGACGATCTTCAGGAGGAAAAAAACCATGATTCAGATTGTGTATACAGATTGCAACTTTTAAAAATTTCCTCGTAGTAAATATTATAAGGTGATACAGAAATGATAAGATTTGAGTTAGGGTGTTGGGCTTATGACTTTTTTTTTTTTAACTTTCTAAACTATAATGTTATTTCATAGTTTTTAGAATTTAAGAAATTAGACTGACCAAATCAACTTAAAAACAAAGTAAAGATATTAATGGAGAATAATTTATTAGTATCAATGGAGAGTTTTAAAAGGCTTTCTCTCTTGTTTTATCACTTAAAAATCTCGGATTTGCAACTATAGATCAAATCAAAATTGTTAGAAGTATAATTTTTATCCTTTTTATCTTCAGGATAGAAAGTTTGTTAAATCTTTCTGCGTGGAACTTTAGTGTACAGTGTATAAAGAAAAATCGTACAAACCTGCCTCTCCTCTTTTTTCTTTTTCTTCTCATTACTTTTTCTTTCTTGTATTAGCTAGATTCATCTCACTTCCAGAGTTGGGAGTAGAGTTAAGAATGCATAATTTTTTTAGAATTAGAAAGGAAGAAGAAAATAAAGAGGAACATACTAGCTTTTCTTTGAGGGCATATTTTCTATTGCAAGTAGTATGCCTCTCACAAAGAAAACCAGACTTGCAGAACCAAAGATATTTAGCACTAAAGAAGGCTAAATACTTAATAATACTTTTTAAAAATTTCCTTTTAGGAAGAAGAAAGGCGTATGGCGTCTGTTATAGCCAAAAAAGAGGAAGAGAAGAAGCGGGAAAGTCATAAACAGTCTTTGCTTAAGGTATTGTCTCTGATGTCTGCATGCATGTGTGTGTACACACACTCACGAACACTGAAGTGAGTTAGCTAGTCAGCTAGAAAAATGATTTCCAAACTTGGTAAATTTTTCAATCCTATCAGTAGAATGCTTTTTAGAAACAAACACCCCTAAACTTTTATAAGTTACCACCTATAAATAAACTGGTGCTTCTGAAATACTATATAACGTACATTATAAAACACATACAAAAGCTAGGAACTTTAAAAGGAAGAGATAAAAAATAAATATAGCAGAAGTTATCATTTTTTTCCACACCAGTGCATCACCTGTGTATCCTCATGGAACATGCACTTCATTTTGGAAACCACTGTAATAGTCTGTCATCTTTTAATATTTTAATGAGCTCTACTACATGGGCTTTTTTTTATGATAGTTTTTTAAATTTAAAAATTTTATTAGCTTCTCTGATATAGAGATAGTAAAGATTTTGAAGAATTTAGGAACTAAAATTCATTTTAAACTGGTTTTAAATGATTTATCACCAGATATTACTTTCCTTAAATAAAATGTTTTAAAATATTTTATATTACCATCACAAAGTATAATAAATAAAGATAGCTTAGTTCATAGCTCATATTATGCTTCATATTATGTTCTAAAACTAAGGATATAACCCTGATTATCATTACTCATTCTTGTCTTATGTAGGTACTTTTCTTTTTAAAATTAAAATGGCATTCAGAATTCAAAAACGACTAGTAGGGACATAAAGTTGTGTATAATAAACTTAGGAAGCAAGGGAACTTACTGGGGTGATGGAATGTGTGATAGGGGTGTGGGTTACACAGGTATATGCATTTGTCAAAACTGATCGAAGAGTACACTTGAATCTGTGTATTTTACTCTATGAAAACTACTCCTACATTAACAAAAAAGCAAAACCACAACTTGGTCCCAAGCCCTCTCAGCTCAGGGCTATTGCTTCAAAAGTAATTAGAACTGTTACTCAGTATGCTACAATGTTCTCACCTGATGTTATCTCTAACCTCCGGACTTCTACCTAACTTTTACCTGTTTTCCCTCATCCTGTTAATTAGACGTGCCTAAGCCCGCTCTTGGCATCTCTGCCTTCTTAATGATTTAGCCAATAGGATTTTAGTCTTTCGTAAATTGGACTATCCCTAAGGGTTGGCCAGAAACACCTTGGTTTACAGGCAATATACAGTAGTTATAGGCAATATTTTTTAAATATATGGGAGCAAGATTTACATCGCCAGATAATACTATTGGCAAACTTTCTGAATGATTCCTTTAAAAAAAATATTATTTCCTATCATGCAGCTGCTGCTGTCAGATGAATGAATGAATAAATGAATAAAAATACATAAAAAAATAAATGGACTAAAGCTACCTAAAGAACACTTTTGTATGGGCCCTGGAGCATGGAAAGGAAGAATAAACAAAGACACTCCATGGATGATTTAGCTCTAAGGCTACCAGTATAAAGTAGAGCCTAGTATAGGCAACAAATCGTACTTGACTCCACCTTTGGACTGAAAACTCTTGTTATATACCCAGTTCAGCTGCTTGTTAGCATCAGCATTTTTGGAAATGTGCCATTACATTTTTAGCAAACATGTTTTTTAAATGTTTGGGAAATTTGTATGAAAACTTCAAAAAATGGCTAATGATTCTCTTGAAGTCACTAAATAGGACTCTTTAATTATGAGGGTTATTTAGCTTTTAAATTTTTTAACAAGAGGAAAAGCATGGGACATCAGGAGACCTGGGTTCTAGCCTTGGGTCAGATTCCGGGTCATGATACCAAAGACCCTCAGCATTTGCTTGGGATTATTACACGTGACAGCACATATTGATCATTAAGAAAATGGAATGGGTGGTTATAGGGGCTGGCCGGTGGGGTAGTGGTTAAGTTTACGTGCTCTGCTTCTGCAGCCTGGGGTTCGTGGTTTCAGATTCCCAGGCTCGGACCTACACACTGCTCGTCAAGCCATGCTGTGGCGGCTGGCATCCCTTATACAAAATAGAAAAAGATCTGGCACAGATGTTAGCTCAAGGACAATCTTCCTCAAGCAAAAAGAGGAAGATTGGCAACAGATGTTAGCTCAGGGCCAATCTTCCTCACCAAAAAAACAAAAAGAAAGAAATGGGATGGGTGGTTATAGAGGGCCAGAAAGAATGCATGCACATGTATCTTTTGCCTTGTTGCCTTTCTTTCTGTTTTCCTTGGAACCTTGGAAATGATAGTTATAGGATATACTGGTGTGGTATTGCTTGAGCTATGAAGAATAGACTCAAGTGGCAGAAGCTGAAATTTGGCATCTTCTAAAATAATTGGTACTTTAACACAAAGTTGGCAATTTACTGCCGTCTGGCTTTAGAAACATGATTGTAACTGTTATGCCAAATGCATCCATGATCTTTGAGCATAAAATTTTCTTTGGGTACCCCCTCCTTCTGCCTTGCAGAACTTTTAGCCTTCTTTGGCTTTTTTTTTCCTTGCCCCACAGATACCTAGAGCCCTTATGTGGCCCCCTAGCCAGCAGTGATCCCCACCTGACCCCAGGCTACACTCCTTTTCTAAAATATGTCTTCCCTTTTCCTGGCCCCAGTAAAAAAATATCCATTTTTTTAGTTAACCTGGTGTTGATCTGATTTTAATACGCCAAGTAAAGGAAACTTAACTTTGGGGTGGGTATAGGAAACTGTTTTCATTTTCAGAATATCTTGTTATAAATTTGTTGACATACTCAGTGGTGCAAAGATATTCTGTGTCTTTTTTCTAAGCACTGCTATATCTACCTTATTAGGAATATTTCTTTCTGCCAACCCCAGTCATCCAGAAAACCAAATGCACAGAGCCAGCATGGTAGCCATCCTCCATTCACTCACTGCCCCTCCCTCTCTCAAGTGGCGTTAGTACTGAGTGAAAATAACAGCATTGCCTGGATTAAGAATTGGGTTGTCCTGGTAATCTGCAAATAACTGAAATAGAATTCCTTAAGTAAGATGCCTTTTTCTTATAGATTTGGAAATTTTTTTACAGTAGAATAGCAGATTCCATTTGCTTTAGATAGGGACATACAAAAAAAGTTTAAAAATCTCAGAAGTATATACATATTAAGTATAACCCATTGATCTCAGAAGTATATACATATTAAGTATAACTCATTGAACTACATAGACAAATCTGAAATACCAAGCAATCGAAAAAAGAACCCAAGCTAAAAACATTTTTAAACACAAAAATAGAACTTAAAAAAAAATTTAGTTTTAATTAAGCTTTCTCATCACTTTTTATTCCTACCCAGTGCCATTCCTGCATGCTAAAATTTTAGATAACTGAATATAGGCAAAGAGGTGGAACTAAAAATAATTATTCTACATGTATATATGCTCTGAGGGAATGGGCAAAGAATCTCCTGACAGCCTTCCCTGGCTCCAGAGGGAGCAAATGAGAGGGTCAGTATCACACAGCTGTGTTTTCATTGGATGATTGTGCTCTTAGGAAAGAGGAAAGGGAAGTGTCTATTTTCAGCACTCTGATCTAACTGCCATGCCATTTTAAAATGCTAACTTTTGATAATGGAGACTTTACTGGAATAGCGATTATTTTTTTCCATCAACATATATAATTTGAGTAGAAAGATGTTAACCTAGCACAGTTTCTTTCAGTAGTCTAAATCTGCTTTTCTCAAGAGGTTTCTGTGAGAGAATGGAGCCCCAGTGCCCTAAGTCAGTGGTTCTCAAAGTGAGGTCCCTGGACCAGTAGTATTAGCAACACCTTGGAGCTTGTTAGAAATGCACATTCTCAAGCCCCACCTCAAAAACACTAAGTCAGAATGGGGTGAGAGCCAGCAATCAGTGTTTTAATAAGCTCGCCAGGTGATTTGAGGTGCCCTAAAATTTGAGAACCATTACCCTAAGGTATCCGTTACATATAATGAATTAACTTCTTTTCTATTCATCTAGAATGGTACTAGTTACCTAGAAATATTTCAACTTAGTATAATTTCTTTTAGTAGTCTATATATAATTATTAATTTTCAGCCATTGTAGTTTATACTATGAAGCTTGGAACATTAATTAATCCCTTTCCTTCTCCCCCTCCCCCCTTCAAGATTATCCACCATAGTAGTCCTAAGTATTGGGCAGGAAAATTAAAATATTATGTTTGTTCTTGCTATGTTTAAAGACAAACGCATATACATTTCTGTCAAATTAAAATTTCAGATAACAAGTATATAAATTTCTGTCAAATTAAATTTTCTGATAGCGAATTTCCACATCTCCAATGGGACTAATTATTGTTTGTAGATAATTTTTTTTAAGGATTATAGACCATTGTTGAGATGTTTGAATGCACAGGGTAAATAAAGGCCACTTATACTTTGTTTTAGAATATGTATTTGGTAGCTATTTTCAGGAATCCACTCTTTTGAAAGTGTGATAATTAGTCTGTGCTCCTTGGATACTCTCCTGCAACAAAAATTGCAGTATGTAATTCTTGTCACAATGAATTTTTTCACAGGAGAAGAAAAGGTTAACAATTAACAACGTAGCTCGAAAGTGGGACTTACAACAACAGCGAGTAACCAATATTGCTACAAATCAAGATGGAAAAGATTCTGACTCTCCTTCTCAGGACCCCTGTCAGGTGGATGGAAGCACCATCTCTGCATTTCCAGAGGAAACAGGGTATGCAATGGTATTCTTTCCAGATATGACTGTCTTTGGCGAACTGAATTTGGAGCAGAAATGGGAAACCATTTCACAATAAATATAATAAGAAAGCCTACTGAAATTAGATGTTTAAATTTAAAAATTAAGATAGAAATATTAAAAATATAAATTGACCTGTATTTTTAAAACCCGTCAGTGGTTTTCTATTTTGCATATAAAAAAATCTAGATTACTTCATATAGCCTCTGCCGCCCTCTACCCACCTCACCTGTTTTATCCCGTACCATCAGCCACTTGATTCTCATGCTGCATCCCCACTGATTTTCAGTTCAGTTACTTCCTACCTCAGAGCCTTTCTCCTAGAAACAGTTGTGTTCTCCCCTGACACCACTTCCCTGCTCTGCCTTCCCTCACCCTGCCCTGGCTAACTCCCAACTCAACATGGAGGCATTAAATTTTTTTTTTTTTTAAAGATTTTATTTATTTATTTATTTTCCCCCCAAAGCCCCAGTAGATAGTTGTATGTCATAGCTGCACATCCTTCTAGTTGCTGTATGTGGGACATGGCCTCAGCATGGCCGGAGAAGCATTGCGTCGGTGCGCGCCCGGGATCCAACCCCATCCCCCCCCCACCCCCCCCCCACCCCCCCCCCGGCCGCCAGCAGCGGAGTGCGCGCACTTAACCGCTAAGCCATGGGGCTGGCCCTGGAGGCATTAAATTTAAACCTCACTTCCATACCGTTTGTATCTCTCAGTACTCTTCACTTCTCCTTCTTAGCACTTACCATAACCATAAGTCAATAACTAGTGGATAATTAGTTGTTTCATGTCTGTCTTCCCGACTAGAATGTAAGCTTCAAGAGGAACAGAATCCTGATTGTCTTGACCTCTGTTGTGTCCCCAGCAGCCAGCACAAAACCTTCCTCCCTACTAGTAGTATTGAGCAATTAAGCATAAAATCTGAATAATTACTCCAGTTGTGTTCTATAATATCTGTCTATTACAGTGGCTCACAGCCTCTTTTCTTCTGTGATGCATGTGTCACATAATACGTATCCCCTGGTTTCTGAGCATATCTGAGTACACTATCTAGACTTCACATATTTCTCTCCCTCTCAAGAAAGCTTATTGGAATCAAGTAAATGAGAGGGACATAAAACATCTTTATATATATATAAAGATATATAAAGAATAAAAAATTATATATATATATAATTTATATATATATAAAGATATATATATATAATTTTAAAAATATATATAATTTAAAAATAAAGCCTAAAAATCAAAGATCAAATGCATTTCAATTCTGTTTCATTTAATGAAGCACAGTTATCTAATGACCGTAACCAAATTCTGAAACACATTTCCAACTAACTATACTGTAGCTTTATTTCAAGTTTTTAGCCAGTATTCTTTAAGCTTTTCATATATAAATAATGTATTAAAGAAAGTAATTTAAGAAGCATTAGAATAATATTTTGGAAGTTTTCTGAAGTTAAAGAGTGCTGACATAAGTTTAGACAAATATACTTAAAAAATTTTAATTATAGGATTAATTTATATTGGTCAGTGTACTTCCTTCAGCTCACTTGGGTATCCACATATAGAACTTCTTAGATCTTTCAGCTAGAAAAATAAGGCAACAAGAATAGAAATTCTAATTAAGTAATAATTTATATGACAAACATATCATTCTTATATTTCCCTAGAGTTTTATTTAATATCATTTAAATGTCAAAATATAGTTATAGTTGGTTAGAGCTGTAAGACTTTATAAAGTTAAAACTTTGTATCGTTGGACTTTAGATTTATGAAGTACTACACATCAGTTCTATTTCTGATTTTTCTTTTTTAAAAAATATTTTTCCTATCTTCCTTAAGAGGGTTTCCTGGTCCCAAGTTTATCCAAATAATCTTGCAAATTTTATTCTAAAATTTTAATAAGGTTTTAAAAGTTAGTCCTTTAATACATCAAATTTATTTTTATATATGGTGTTAGGTAAGAGTCTAACTTGATTTTATTTCAATTGACTAGTCAGTTTGCTAATAGCATGCCTTAATTAAACTATTCTCTTTTTAAATGAGAATGCCATTTTCATCTTATTTAAGTTCCCATAAGTATTTGGATGTATTTCTGGACTTTCTACTTATCTGTTTTTATGCCAATACCAGACTATTTTGATTATAGTAGTTTTGTAGTAAGTTTTAATACCTAGGAAGGGAAATCTGCTTTCATTATTTTCAAAGTTTCAATTCTCAAACACTTGTTCTTCCATATGAATTTAAATTTAAAATGATTTAATCTAGGAATGTTAAGAATCTTATTCAAATGACATTTAAGTTATTGATTTTGGAAGGATTGACAGTTGTAAGCTAATAAAGCATCACTTTAAAAATCATGGTCTGTCTCTCCATTTTTTCGAGTCTTGTTTGGTTTCCAGAGGAAGCTAACTGGGGAAGTGTTGAAAGATTGAAGGAAAATTCTGAGGAACTAAATGAGGCTAGAGACCATGAAATTGTAGCATTTAGTCTGAATTGTTGAGTGAGTATTCCAGGAGCACAGAGTAGCTAGGTATAACAGTAAAGAACCTAAATGTCTGATAAAGAATAAGGAGATAAAGGATCAAAGATAAGGAATAAAAAATTCAAGTATAATGACAAAAGACAGAAATGATAGGTCATGTGGTCTAGGCTAGATTTTTAAGGAATTGAAAAACAGAAGGTTGCCAACAGATTGGGAGAAAATTTACTATTTCTGGGGCTGGAAGTGTAAATGAGGTTGAAGATGAGAAGGATATGAAGTAAGAGGGTTAATAGTGAGCTGGAATAGTAAGAATTTATGGTCAGAGTAAGTTTTTGAAGTTGAAGCTTTTAGAGGTGGAACATATCTAAGTAATGACAACATTAAGAGCAATTTGGAGGCCATTGTTTTGGCCATGGGAGTGGATTGTTGGAGAAGAGTAGAAGTGAAGGTCATCAGAGGAGAGAAGATCAGTTGAAACTATTATCGTAGACACTGAAGTTACTGGTGGTAGAACCAGGTGTGGAACCAGGGACCGAGGTATTCAACAATGACCAGCCTTCTCTCCTTCCAATCTCAGCCATGCATCCTATGCTCTCGTTACAGGGCTGTTTGCTGTTCAGGTTTTACTAGTGTTGGCAGCTGCAGTGAGTGCAGGAGTGTCTTTGTTTATTAATTGGCTCTTTTACCTAGCGAACTATGTCTCATAGGTAGATTCCAGACTATTAATGTGACTTTCCTATCACTTTATACTTTTTAAGCAACTCATGGCTCAAAATTTTGCGACCCTCTAAAATAATTTAAAATTATAGAGTCTTTACTTTTATGGTTTCAAAAACAAGCAATCAGTTCCAAGAGAAAGAGGAAGTATCTGTTAGTGAAAATTGTTATGCTTTATAGTTACTGCCAAGAGTTTCAGAATTTTTATTAGGAGTTCCACAAAGTCAGAGGCTTTTTAAGCAAGGACCACGAAGGAAGAGTTTGGGCGAGATGGGAAAAGTGATGTATGGGTTCAATGGAGAGGATGTGGAGAGCAGTAATGAATCATTAGGAAAGAGATCCACAGTTTCTGGCAAAAGATTTATTTCCTACTGATGTACATTCAAGGTGCCATGGAGACGCCATTACGTTATCTTGGTCTGACCCTTTTTAATGACCTAAAAACTGTTAAGTCAAGAAGACACAGATGATATTTATATATGAAGTCAGAAAAATAAAACTTTAAAGATAGACAGTGAATTATTTGTGGAGACTATAGTGCAAAATCAGTTACTTATAACTTGTAGTGGTTGGCAGATGATTTCTTCAATTTAGTTTGTGGTTATCTGATTCCTGTAAAATCTCTTACATCAGAAAGGTAGAAATATTTCTAAAAGAGCTTATTATACCTTGTATGTGTCTACACCAGGAGCTTTTACCTTGAGGATCCACGTTGACTTTTTGAACTTTAAGTCCTTATTTTACTTGAACTCTCCATACCATTTGACATAGTTGACACTCTTCATTGTTGAAAGGCTGTCTGCATTGACTTTCTTGATAGCATATTCACCTGATTTCCCTTTTACCTATGTGACTACTCCTTTTTTTTTTTTTTTTTTTAGGTATATCTTACTAACTCCTTTTCTACCAAATCTCTAAATGTATCATGCTATTTCTTGATTTATAAGATTTGGATATACTTTTTGCTCATATATGTCTTTGACGTTAAATACTGTTTATATTTTGAAGATACCAATATGTATACCTTTTCGTTTATGGTTTACACATTTAGATTGTGTTTAAGGAAAAAAAATCTTTTACCACATTGAGATTATAAAAATATTCCCCCATTTTGTCTTTCTAAAGGTTTAAAATTTAGCCTTTCATATTTTAGTCTTTAACCTAAAATTGATTTTTAAGTTTGAGGTTGGGGTCTGATTTGTTTGTTTTTCCCCTATGGGAATAACCAATTGCCCTACTGTTATTTATTGAATATTCTTTCCTTTTCCCACTGCTCTGCGATGCTACTCGGCCTGACTGTTTTATCAGCAGTGGGAGAAGTAGGTGGCAGGATCTTTTTACAGATCTTCAGTTAATGCCCCTGTGTTCGCTCTCACTTCTGACTCATCTTCCATCATGTCTCCTGTTCTTTCCTTTCCAGAGTTCTGCTGGGCATGTTGGCTGCCATCTTTGTTCTTGTCTCCAGAGCATATTCAAAGCTATGGCTTCCTTTGTCCTTCTTCAGTACTCAACATTCTTCACTTTCCAGCTTCCAGAATTTTGCTGAAACTTCTTTTGCAGATTGCCCCTCTCTGTACTTGTTGCTGTTGTAGGTTTATACCATTTTAATTACTTGGGGTCTTAGAGGGAGAGGTTTCAAACCCACGTGCTCAGCCTGTCTGCTATTTTATCTGAAAGTACCAAGTGAGGTGTTTTAAATATTAGAAGTTGTATTACTATATTCTCTGTAAGTCTTTAAAAATATACTTAAATTTCATCTTTCAATGATGTAAGCCTGGCTCTTTCTAAAGGTGGAAAGCTAGTCAGAGGGCCACAAAATCTCTTCCTTAGGGTTCCGATTTGTTTTTTAATACTACATAAGGTTTTCCATTTTTACAATCCCATTTATAGTCTTTAATATTTCATAATGCCAAAAAAGTGGCTAATTCTTGTGTTACAATGTCTGTGACCTTTGGCTTATGGGTGTGTAACTAAATGCCTGGAAACAAGTATCCATGAAAAATCATAGGCACATTAAAGGGAAGAAATTCTGTAAAACTTTGGTATATCCCATTAGTGATTTCACTATTCACTGTACTTGGGACAGCTCTACAGTAAAATGACATATTGCAGCTCTCTTTCCCCTGCCAGAAATGGGAAAGTACTTGGTGTAATGTTTTCTTTGCTTACATTGGATGCATGCAGTGAAGCTGGTTTATTTTTGGTCATTTCCTGTCTATGAACACTGTGGTATTTTAGCCAACACTACTATAATAAAATATAATACATAAAATGAATTTCCACACCTATGCATGTTGTAATAGAAATTCATAAAATACGTTATTATAGGAATCAGCGCCACTTATTCATTGGGAAAAGAATCTTCCGAAATATTTTAAGTCTTTCTGTTCTAGCCTGTTACAGAAAGCCTACAGATTAAAAAAAAGAAAACAAAAACCATAATCTTCTGGAATATTGTCTTTTTTTCCATTTAGGCATTTAAGAGTAAATTCTCCATTTAGCCTGGCTTCAGGGACTCATTACTTTATTGCATTAAGTTAATCACCCTGTCTTCTCTTAGAGTCTTCCACTAATCAAGAAGACAGAATATTTTTCTGATTCATTCTTATATAAAGATTGAGTTGAATAAACGAACGCTTGGACTTGGAATTAACCACTAAAGATCTTGAAGAAAATTCCTATTTGATGGCAGACTGCCTACTGTTATATAAATAATATTTGAGTTGGGAAATTTATGTGGAAATGTATTGGGGCTTCCCCGCCATAAGGAAATCTCATGGAGCTTCATGAGAAAACAAATTTTAAAACATGGATCCTCTGCGGAAGAATACCACATTTCTTAGAGTGTAAATTTAGACTAGACAGAAGTAGAAAACTGGACCAAGTGACCCGTCACCTACTCTAAAACATTTGAGTCACGTTTGGTTTCTTCTCTCTTCCTCATTCCGCACAATGAGTCACTTAAGTCCTACTTTTATTTTCTCTTAAATCTCTGGTGTATCTATGTTCTCTTTTCTTATTAAAAATCATCACTAAACTGTATTGAGCTAAGCATGAGGTATAGTTTAGAATATTATTTCTAGTCTTCATAACAACTCTGAAAAAAATATGTATTATGATCACCATTTTGCATACAAGGAAACTGAAACTACAAGGAAATTAAATAACTTGCCCCAAAAGTCATCTGTTTGTCAGTGGCGGATCTGGGCTTTGAACTAAGGTGCATCTGATTTTCTTGCCAATGCCATTTCCACTACACCATTCCCTCTTTTTTTGTTACGCTGTTATATGGTCTAGTTGACGCTGTTGCACTGGTCTTCCTACTATTCCCCCTCCATCCAGCCTCCCCCTGCTACATCCTCCACAAAGTGACCAACTTACTGTCTCAAGTGGGTCCTTGAGGGCAGAGAACATGTCTTATTCATCTTTGTATCCCCAGCACCAGCACCTAACTCCACGCATGGCACATTAGAGGTGCTAAAAAGCTTGCATTAAATATGGTCCCATTACTTTTTTATTTAAAGATCTTTTTCTGCTTCTCAACATTATAGAATAAAATCTGACTTTTCAGCTTCATCTTCAGCTGCTACTCCCCTGTATGTTTCAGTGTTCCAGCCATATTGAAATTGTTCTTGACTGAATATGCTGTACATAATTAGGCTTCTGTGCCTTTCTGCATTCTGTTCTTCTTCCCTTAAGTGTGCTTCCTCCTTCTACCTCTGATGAAATTCTACTATTTCTCTTTCAAGGATCAGTTCTAATGCTACCTTCATTTGAAGTCTGACTTCTTCCCTCTAGAAGAATTAGTTCTTCCTTCCTCTGTATTCCCATAGCATATTGTTTAAATATTCATTATGTGACAATAAACACATTATATTAGAGTTAATGTATATATTTATCTTGCTCTCCACCCTCCATCCAGATTGGGAGCTCTTTAAGGGCAAATAAGTCTTAATTTATCTTTATATCCCCAGTGCCTACCATAATACCTGATATATAATAAGCTCTCCAGATTAACCTATTTGTTTAATGAGGTTGGGGTCATTTCAGTTTAGAAATTATGTCCCATGTGTTTATTAAATTAATTGCAGGGTATTATTAGAGCACTTTTATTTCTGGGACCATAGCCCAATAGAATTGAGGAAAAATTCTGATATATCTAAAAACTTGCATACGATTTCTATACTCATTGTCCTTATCAATACAAAGGAGTTAGTTGCCTGTGCCAGAATTCTTAGGACAGTGCCCTGTATATAGTGGGCTTTCAGAGAATGTTTGGTGAATAAATGAATGAATAAACAAATGAAATAATATGTATGTATGTATGTCTAAAAAGATGTGGACATATCTATCAAGCATACAAGGAAAACTGGAAGGACAATCCCCAACGTATAAACATTGGTTAGCAAACTTTCTAAGTTATTTTTTATAGAAATCAGAGCACACCTTCCTGGAGGAACAGGTTCCTCTGTTCCGTACTGGCCAGAGTTTGAAGCTAAACTCAAGCCTCATTCAGAAAATAACTGAAATGGGTTAAGTATTGAATGACCTATATAACAGGTGCTGTCTCCTATTGAGAAGGATGGACCTGTCTACAGCCCATTTGTTTTACTGAATGTCCATGTGAGATCTATATAAACTGGAGATTACTTCTGCTGTTTTGCTGAGTCTAGGCTTGTTTTTATTTCACTTATTTCCCCAACAGTTTGCTTGACAAACCTTTAAGCAAAAAAAATAATCCCTTTCTGATGATAGACTTTTTATTTTGTAGTTTAAACTTTTAATCAAATGGAAAAAGAAAAGCAAGACACTTCCAAATATATGATATAAAACACCACCACTTCTCAAAGGATTTATTCATGTTTTTGGTACATAGCTCTGATTCCCCATCATTTTTACATTAAAACAAACTTCTTTTGCGGGTATCATAGCCTTCAGGCATCACTACATCAACTAGCTAGCTTTTTTTCTTGCCTTGACTTTACTTTTTCATTATTTGTCTTTGCCTCACCTGAAAAAACTTTCTTGTGAACCCTCATTCTGTGTATCACTGATTCTGCCCCATTGCTCAAACCACAGTTTATGGTTGGAACATCCTTTTTAAGATTCAATAGATACTCATAAAAAACTTTATAATTGTCGGGGCCAGCCTGGTGGAGTAGTGGTTAAGTTTGCATGCTGTGCTTTGGTGGCCTGGGGTTTGCGAGTTCAGATCCCGGGTGTGGACCTATGCACCGCTTATCAAGCCATGCTGTGGCAAGTGTCCCACATATAAAGTAGAGGAAGATGGGCATGGATGTTAGCCCAGGGCCAGTCTTCCTCAGCAAAAAGAGGAGGATTGGCAACAGATGTTAGCTCACGGCCGATCTTCCTCACCAAAAAACAACAACAACAACAACAAAACCTTTATAATTATCTCACTTCATTAGGTCATTCAAGAAATATTTGTTGAGCACAACATGTACTAGGAATTGTGCTAGATGCTGGATCTACTGTAGTGAATGTGACAAAGTTTGAGCCCTTAAAGATCACAATATTTAGTGAGAGAGACAGACAAGTAAACAGGTAATTGCAGTGCAATGTGGTAAGTGCTATAATAGGGGCATGCACTCTTTTCATTAAGCCTTCTTTATTTTAGTGGCAGTGAAATATAACTCTTATCCTTTATCTTGTTCCAGAAATGACCATATGCTCTACATAGCTCAGCACAAAACCATCACACAAATCACAATATAAGAAACTCTTAATTCTCATCTTATTTTTGTTCTATTATCAACCTTTACCTTTCAGGATTATCGTCTAAGATTATTCATATAGTACTCTCATTGAATTATTGTCATATAATAATCATCGTCTTGAGCACTAGTCTGGCAGAAATCAAGCTTTTTTGTGTTTTCTTGGTTGCATACTTACTTAGAGTTGACTGATATTATTACTTATTATTGTATAGACAAATGTGTTACAGGTTAGCTGGTGTCTCTGAAGTAAGTACATGTAAGTCTAGTGAAGCATGATAAACTAACAGGGTGATGGTTTGTCAGTCTTATCCACCAACATCAGCGTTATAAAAATTTTGAAGATCTTTAATAATGCATTCATTCAATATACATTGTGAAAAGCCCATTACGAGGCCCCAGAGCCCCCAAAGATGAAAAACTATAGTCTTTAGCCTTGAGGAACTCACTGTCTGATAGAGGAGACAAAATTGTAAACATAAATAATTATGATAGCATATAAGAAGTGATGTATTGGAGGAGTGTACAAAATTCCATAAGAGCACAAAGGAGGGAAAGCACTAATATTAGTAAGAGCAGATAAATACTGTCTGAAAGCAAAAATCTCAGAATGAAAACACATAGAACAAAAGCCCAGCATTGTCAGAGTTTTGAGATTGGGTGAAACAAATATTATGTCTCTATTCACAAAGCAGAAAATTTGATTTGGATCGAGCTATTTATTTTCTTCTTCAGCTATCGTTTAGGTAAACTTTTACAGAAAATGTGGATTCTACTTTGGAAATAATAGCAATTATGATATTCAGTAGAGTATGTGAAGTGATTTTCTATATATGTACTATTTAATATATATAAAAATATGATATATGATATTTAACAAATTTAATAAAAATATATTTAATATATAATATAATATGATTTTTTTCATCATTTCTTGTTTCAAAATGGGGAGGAATTCTTCACTGATTTTACTGCTTATAACTGTAGTATACATACACTTGCAAAATTTCAAACAACATTGAAGTATTCAAAAATAGAAAGTCAACATTACCCTTTAATCCAACCATTGAGAGATAAACTGTTGTTAACAGTTAGTATATGTCTTCTGAAGTGTTTTAAAAACATATTTCTATATTATATGGTTCTTAATATAGAAATATTATTTTGTAAAATGCAATTTTTTTCAGCCAAACGGTGGAATATTTTATAAATTAAGAAAACCTGTTTGTACTGACATGAAAAGATATCGCAGATATATATTTTTTTTTTTTTTGCTGAGGAAGACTGGCCCTGGGCTAACATCCATGCCCATCTTCCTCTGTTTTATATGGGATGCTACCACAGCATGGCTTAACAAGTGGTGCGTTAGTGCGTGCCCAGGATCCAAACCAGCGACCCCTGGGCCGCTGCAGCGGACCGCATGCACTAAAGCGCCTGCGCCACCGGGCCAGCCCCTCTGCAATATATTAAATGGATTGTTTTAAAACTAAATAGGATATCAATTATCTTTCATTGATGTAAATAATTTGGATTTAAAGATGGTACTTGTTTGTTCACGTGTACCTCCTTTTGAATTAAAATATATGACTAGAAGAATACAAAACTTCCAGATAGTCCATTGAAAATTAGTCCTTGATTCTCTGGGTTTAATTATTGAAATGAAAAAGTGAATATGAAATTTCCAATACCGTTTCGAATTGGAAAACCAATTGGAAATTGGTCTTCACATTCTGTTATTTACTTTGCCTGATAAGACTTTCATTTAAAATTGTATGTTGGGTTTCCCAGGTCTCTGGACTCAGGACTCAGCAATGCTTTACAGGGTTTATCTGTCACAGACACCTACCTTGTTGAAGTGGATGGGGACACACTTTCCCTGTATGGCTCAGGAGCGCTAGAGTCTCTGGATCGGAACTGGAGCGTTCAGACAGCAGGAATGGTGACAACAGTGTCCTTCACTTTCATAGAATTTGATGAAATCGTCCAAGTGCTTCCCAAATTGAAGATTAAGTTTCCTAATTCTCTGGTAAACATTTCTTTTTAGTAGTATATTTAAATTCTTCTCAGTTATGACTTGTGTGTTCAGGCCAAAGACCTGTTTTAACTTTTATTTATGCAGTTTCTATCTGGCAGGGAGACTAAGCTTTTGTGTTGATTTTCTGGATCTGGAATTTAAATTAGTATTCGTAAATGGCCTTGCATTTTTCTGTTAATACTGGAAATTATCTCTCTAGAAAATGATTCCTTATGAAGTATAAAGGACCAATATAATTTTATTCAAATTATATAGTTCTGCTATATAAAGCATTCAACAGGACCTCACCTAACTCTATATTATGTGTTCATTTATTGTACCTGGCATTAATGGGACATGTACATTATATATAATTTTTACATTAGTCCCCTAACAACATTTAAAATAATTTTAGTAGCTCATTAAAATTTCTCTTCCAATTATGGTGTTCTTGTATTATTTATTAGCATGCATTTGTAGAAACTGTGATTTCCATAATGAATTCTTTCTTGAGTTTTTATTATTGTTGTGTTTTTCTGTTAGTGAAATGATTTCCATCACCTACTGTTTTATAGTGTTTTTTTCTTTTGCCACATCATCCTCCCTAAAGAAGACAAATAGATTTGGAGATGGTGTGTTTAGAAGAGATCATCCAAATTCAGACAGAACACTTACACTCGCATTTCAGTTTTAATGATTTTATTTTCCTGTAGCCACTTTAACTAGCCTACATAGTAATTGGCAAGATGCAAGTAATAATGGCTAACTAATTCTTCTCAGAAACATTGTGAGCCCTGTGTTTATAAAGTTCTGAAATTTTCATATCTAATCTTTCGTATAAAATCATTGTAATGCCTGAAAGAGTCTGAATTGTTGTATATTTATATGACTTCTAAGAATCTTAGCTTGTTAATACATAGAGGGCTGTCCTTTGCAGAAGGAAAATCACTTTGAATTGAATATTAAATGGATTAATGGATTTCATCAGTGATGCATTCGATGGATTAAAGTTATCTAAGTTTAGTACATTCAGTTGATTTGATGGAATTGAAAACATATTAGTTAAGCCTAAAGTTTACAGATTTACTTGGGGAATGATCAGTGAAGCTTTGATGTTAATATTTTAAAGTGGTTAAACTCAATGTTCAGCTCTTTTTTTTGTGTTTTATTATTGCAGCACCTTAAATTCAAGGAAACAAATCTTGTAATGCTGCAGCAATTTAATGCACTAGCACAACTCCGTCGCATTGACCAGCTGACAGTTGATCCTCAAGGAAACCCAGTTGTCAGCTTCACACTCTGGAAATACTATGTACTGTTTAGGCTGAGCCATTTCAGTATGCAGAAGATAAATGGAACTGAGGTAAGCTAAACACTAAGTCAACTGTAGAATAAAAATGTTCCATTTTAGGGGAAGTAGGCATAAAAATGGTCAGGAATTTAAGTAACCATGAGAGAACTTTTGAGAAATGTTTTTTTTTTTAAATCTTAACATTTAAAATGTCAAAAAGCTAAAAATCTTTTTATCCAAAAAGATTTCTTCTAAAGCACTAGACAAATTTTGAAAATACATAGTAACCAGTTAATGGAGAATAATAAATACTTTTACTGTTGTTTGTAAGCATTCAGAGAAGTAAAATGCTGGTAGGGTGACGGTTTAAAAAAGAACACTTCTGTGGGTAATATGATCTTTGTATTTTTCAAAGTGCTGTGCAGACTGCCTGGCATGCAGGAGGGGATGGGGAAGTAATACCCAAATGTTAACTAAGAAGGGTTGTGGTAGAGGAAGGAAAGAATAACATGGAAAAAGAAGAGAATGTACATAGGGAAAGAAGAGTGACTTAAAAAAAAAGGAAGAGATAAGAAGGAGAAATAAGCAAGGAGGAAAGGTAAAGGAAGAAAAAGTACAGAGGAGAGAAAAAGGAAATAAAACAAGCACAAGTGAACATCTAGACTGCTTTGTTAATAGTTTGTCACAGCTGCCTGTGGCGTATCTGCATGGTATAACTCAGGCCTGGAGCCTGAATACCTGGAAAATTATTATTTTTTTAATTTATTTTTTTTTGTGAGGAAGACTGGCTCTGAGCTAACATCCATTGCCAATCCTCCTCTTTTTGCTGAGGAAGATTAGCTCTGAGCTAACATCTCTGCTCATCTTCCTCTATTTTGTATATGGGATGCCGCCACAGTATGGCTTGATGAGTGGTGCATAGGTCCACGCCTGGGATCCGAACCTGTGAACGCTGGGCTGCCGCAGTGGAGCATGTGAACTTAACCACTATGCCACCGGGCTGGCCCCAGAAAATTATTTTTTGGATAGTGAAAAGTTATTTTTCAGATTGATTCTGCTAAGCTTGTCACAAGGGTAATCCTCCAGCTATCCAAAGACCGTGTTCTCTTTAAATATTACTTTGGAAGAAAAGAGAGAAACTATGCTGCTTCCTCCACTGTGGAATTCCTGAACTGAATTCAAGTAATCCTCCAAAGGAAAAAATCTTTAATAAGCCATTAGTATTATTGTGATTATCTCTTAAAATTCAGAAGGCCTCCTCGTTGTAGGATGAACTATAATCAACTTGGCCGGCATGGGGGTAAGAGCAACTGTATGTCCCTGCAGCTGCTACACTGCAAGTACCTCTGGCCTTGAACTCCAAAAATCCAGGATACTATTAGGAGACTGGAGGTCTCTGCGTCAGCGCACAAGAGCCGTGTGAAGTTTGCATCAGCCACGGTAGACCCACAACCCCAGTGTCAGCCATCTGTTGAAGATGTGGGACAAATCTGGAACCTCCAGATGACTATTAATTTCTCCAGCTAGTTCTCAAGAGAGTTGGTTTAGTCTTGTGTATCCTTGTGTACCTTCTTGGTACTTCCCCGGAGAGGTTGTGAGTCACTGGTGAGATCTAATAATTAGTCCCAAAAGTTTCCAAAGCTAACTGGACTGGAAGTAGAATGGTTATTTTGGCTATGGGTGAGTAATTCTCCCTCATTAATGGCCTAACTGTTGTCCTGATTAACCCTAAATAGTGTATTTATCCAGACATGGACCACTACTAGAGGAGTACTAGTTATTATAGAACCTTGAAATAGGAAGGAATTCTATAATTATATAAAGTAGAGAACAATTAGAAAGAACCAATATAATTTATTTTGGTTTAAAGTTCCAAAAATGTCAATGCCAGGGATATTTGACCCTTTAGTAAAAGACCTAAAAGAAAGCTGCTTATCTCATTCTTGACAATATATAGTAATGTTATACTATATTTCTACTTCTCTTTGTATAAGAGAGAATTATATTGCTTGAGGTAGAATTAAATTGAATTATGAGCATCAAGAAGAAAAGAGGGAGTAGTGGCCTGTACTGGCCACTAGGTGACTATATTAGACCAAACAACTTAGTTGTCATCTAAAAGAAGGATCTGGGGGAGCAGCAGCCTCCTTAACTATGAAGGTCTAGGGAAGGGAAAGGAAAGAGTTAGTTTGGATTGATTCATGTGTATAAGATGCTTGGGTTTATTTTTCAGAAAATGCCTGTGAAGTGTTTATAGCTAGTGTTAAGAATGAGTTTTTTAAAGATCCAAAATTTAACTATACCAGGGTTTCTCAGCCTCAGCTCTGTTGACATTTGGGGCCAGATAATTCTTTGTTGTTGGCCTGTCCTGTTCATTGTAGGATGTTTAGCAGCATCCCTGGCTTCTACCCTCTAGATAGTAGCACCCTTCCACCAGTTGCAATAACCAAAAACGTCTCCAAATGTTGCCACATGTTCCCCAGGGGCCAAAATGGACACTGATTGGGAACTACTGAATTATATAGACAAACTAATAGTATTTAAAATGCAGGCAACCTTATTTTATATTAAAGAAAATAGGACCAGATATTAATGCAAGTCCTGCTTTTAGCTTTTAGCACTTTCTTGGTTAACATAGAAATGAGCCCTCATAGGGAATACCTGTGACAGGTTATTCCTTGTGGGGAGAGAGAAAGACATAACTTCAGAATGAACAGGAGTGTCCTTGCTAGTACGATGTTCTATCTCTTAGGGAGGGACAAAATTATCCTTATAGGAGCAAGATATGAAAAACACCTTGGCTTACCTTTGACACGTTATAGAAATGAATCTATTCCATTGAAATTGATGATTTTCCCCCTAAATCATTCTACTCCAATAAGCTACAGGATTTCTGAAAAAATCCATTAAGAACTGAAGGTGTCTCAAGTATAATTCTCAGGAAACATGGCTTCTAAGTCAGAGCTAACTCACCACCTCTCAGATTCTCCATCACCGTGAGCTACATTTGTACATCTTCATTTTAATTAAGCTCAGGAGATAAAAAGAAATATCAGAGAACTTTCTCTCTACAGCCCAGGAGAATGTTCTTTCCTGGAGTAAAAGAAAATATTTAATCTGGACTTTTCTTTGGAATTATATTAGTTGTATCAGACTAAGAGACAGTATCATTTTTGACCCCTCTCCACTGTATCGCTTCAGGTGACACAGAATGATATGATAATGGCTGAAAGGCTCTTTGGAATCTTAGCACATGTAGCATCTTCCGAGTTACCCCAGTATCGTCTGATTTCAATTCTGGGTGATGCCAGGTAACCTTTAATTTCTATAGTTTTTGTAGAATTACTGTTGCACTAGAAAAAGGAATAAATTCTGCACACCTCTTAACTATGCCATTTATGCATCCCACAAACATTTACCTTAAATTTGTTTTATGGCTAGCCCTATTCTAAGTGTTGGTGATACAAAGATGAATAAGACAAAGTCTTTGCTCTCCTGTGGCTTGTAGTCTAATAAGTTAAAGATATATGTAAGCAATTATAATGTTTCAGATTCTATAAGAGAGGGCTGTTGGAGTATAAGAGAGACTAACTGATTTTTGGAAGAACGTTGAGGAAGGCTTCACAAAGAAGGTAACGTTTTATCTAGTTCTTCAGGAATGAGTAGGAGTTTTTCAGGTAGAGGGTATGGGGAAAAGAGATCTGCAAAGGCAGAAGAATTGTAGATAGTTCAGTATAATTGGAGCATGGGATGATTGTGAATAGTGATAAGAAATGAAACCAGAAAGATTGATTGTGGTCTGATTTTGAAGAGCCTTGAAATCCATGCAAAACAAAAATGAAAACTTGTGCTTTGTAATTAAGTGCAACAATCATGTGATTAGACTAGGCCTAGACTGGGCCTCCAGAGGTGACTGCCAGAATGATACCACAGAACCAGCCCACCCAGGAAACTGCCATCTTTGCTACAGTCAGGGAGCTGGGTGATCAGGTGACTGTTGTCCCAACTGCAAGCTTCAGGATCATACCACTTTAGCTACTTTGGGGATCAAGGAGTTTCTCACTCTTCTCTCTAGAACTTGGCTCCAGAGCCATGTTGCCCTGCTACAACTTACCCCAACAAAATAGGTTTGTTGTGTGCTACCCTGACTTCCTACTTAGCTCAGTTCTGATTTCAATCTTACCCAAATATATCTGATTGGTGGAATCTAAATCCCATGAAAAACCCATAGAACCATTCTGAAGAAAAAATACTGGGGGAAGTACTGCTACAAAACGAACATGGATGCAAGAAATAGGAAACCTTGAATTCAAGAAATGATGCTTGTGGAAAGAAATCGGTGAAAAATAGAGTTGTCGAAAAAATATTAATGAATAATGTAAAAAAAATTTAATAACCTTAGAATTAAAATCCCAGAAAATCCTAAGAGAAAAGAAGTTAATGTTTGCTAAGTTTATTTCTCTGTTTGGGAGAGATAATAAGTATTAATTAACACCAGAAATTATGGAAAAATACATGTTTAACTGTGTGTATTAAAATTTTAAGGGCTACTATTAGAAAAAAAGATTAGATGTACAATTTCTAAACCACTAAAAGGAAAAAACACTGATCAACAAAAAGCAGGAAGGGAAGAAAAAAGAAAAAGAAACATATCAGTTATCACAATAAATGTTAATGAATGAAATTCTCCTGTTAATAAATAGTAGCTCTCAGATTGGGTTAAAAATTGAGTTACATGTTGTGTTTAAGAGACCCCTAAAGCAAGCAATATATAAAGGTTGAAAATAAAGGGATGGAAAATATATAATGGGCAAATGCCAACAACAACAACAAACAGATATGGGAATATTAATATTAGTGATAATGGAATTGATGACACCAAAAACTACAGTCCACCAAAAAAGGATAATAGTTATGAAACTTAATATAACCAAGATCACAGCTTCTAAATACATCAACAAAAACAAGTATGCGTTGACAAATTCACAGTTATCGTGGTAGATATTAATCAATTTGATCATTAGATCAAATAAATCAAAATAAAAAAGAATATAGAGGATTTGAATAACACAATTAACACACTTTTAAATGTATTTAGATTTTTATTCCTAGAACCTTATTCCCAATTCAGAAATATATATATATATATTCTATTCAAACACCTGTGAAATGTCTGCAAAAATTGAACATATATTAAGCTCAAAGAAAATCTCCATGTATCTCAAAATGCATACTCATACAGATCACTTTCTCTAATCATAATATCATAAAATTAGGAAGTAATGAGCCCAAAACTTATCCAGTTGTAATTGGAAAAACAAAAGAACAGGAGAAGCAAGTTCCCAGGAAACAAAATACAAGTGCCTTTAAACTTAAAACAAGATGTTTAACCGCAATCCAAGTTATAGACATGAAAATTTTAAAACAATGAGATAACTTTGAGGAGAAAGACTAAAAGTTTGATGACACAGCATGATGAAACAGGATTCTTATACATTGTTGGTGGTAGTGAAAGTTGGTGCAAGTCTTTTTCACAGCAATTTAGCAGTACCTAAAAAATTTTAAATGTACATGCCCTTTGACTTAGTAATTTCACTTAAAGGATTATTTTACAGATAATGTTTTTTACATGAGCACAAATATATGTGTCCAAGGATTTTCATTGCAGCCAGGGTTTATAATAACAAAAATAAGAAAACTCATTAAATGTCCATTAATAGAGGACTAATTACTTGCAGCTCTAAAAATAGAAGTTCCAATATGAAACAGTCTTTAAGACGTCTTAGAAAAAAAAATGCAAGATATAGAACAGTTGTATAGTATGCTGCAATTTGTGAGAAATAAGGCATCTATTTCGGAGATATCCTTGTGTAATTTTAAAATATTTGATTTAAAAACATCAAATGTCTGTATGCACTGCTCGAATTATCTTTTTGGGTTTTGATCTATTTTGTTTTTTGTTCTTTTTTTATAATTATTATTGTATTCCTTTTGTTTTTAAAGGATTTAAAAAAATACTTTACCTCTTTGGGGTTAAAGAAGAAATTACGATGAAGTCATAAATCACATATAAGTGAATTTGATAACAAGACCGCTATATGTCAAAACCTGTGGGATGTGGCTAAAACTGCACTGAGAGGAAATTATATATCTTTAATGTACTTGTTAGAAAATAAGAAAGATTAGGAATTAATGAATGAGGCTTTCAATTCAAGAAGCTAGGAAAATACAAAAGTAAAATAAAAGAAAATGGAGGAAAGAAATTCATAAAGATAACAGCAACTTGTAAAGAAGAAGAAATTGAAAAAAGAATAGTTGACCAGTAAAAGCAAAAACTGACCCTTTATAAAGACAATTTTCTAAGGAAAATCCAAGAGTTCAACTTTTAAACTTTTAGAACTAACCAGAATATACAACAAGGAAGACAGACATTATATCAACATACAAAAATAGTTAATGTTTCCTCATGCCAATAATAAACTATTGAAAATAGTATTAGAAAAAGTATTCCATTTACAGAGGCAATAAAAACTATAAAATACCAGGAAATCCACCTAACACAAAGTAACTATGAAGTAAACAATGAAATTAGGAATAAAAAAGAAATCTAAAAAATAGAGAGGTGTACATTATTAATGAGTTCCCAGACTTCATATTGTAAAGATGCCAATTTATTCAAAGTAAATCACAAATTTACTAAATTTCCAGTCAAAAATCCCAGTGTGATTTCTCAGGAAACTACACAAGATGAATTTTGTATTTTAGGAAGGTATTCATCATCCCAAATTTATAAAAATATTCTACTGTATTTTCTAATGCTTTCGTAAAATTTGAAACATTTAGCTCACAAAAATTTTAAAGTTTTATGTAGTAAAAGACATCATAAAGTCAAAAGACGTGAACAGATAAGGGGAGTATATTTGCAACACATTTAACACATTTTTGAAGAAGTCCTGCAAATTTAGTAAAAGAAAAACGGTCAACACAATAGGAAAAATAAGGCAAAGCATATGAATAGAGAAGTCACAAGAAGAAATACAAATGGCCAAATACCATAAGAAAAGATAAACTCACTTGTGATCAGAGAAATACAAATTAAATTAAAATAATGATATGCCATTTTTGCCAATGAGATTGAGTTAAAAATTTAAAAACCAATAATATCAAAGATTTATTAGTATTCAGGGCAATATACACTCTTTACACAGTTGATGGAAGTTTTACTTGATACAGACTTTGGGGAGAGGTAGTTTGGCAATATCTATCATGTTTTTGAACCCAGAAGTTCCAGTACTAGGAATATAGCCTATTGAGTTACTCACATATTTGCACAAAAGATGTATAGACAAGGCCGCCATTGCTTTCTTGTTTGTAGTAGCCCAATTTTGGAAAACAACTTAATGCCTAATAATAAGGAAGCTAAATAAATCATGATATGTCTACACAGTGGATGTAGTATCTATATGATACTGTTTACATTACGGTCATTATATGACTATGAAAAAAGAAGAAGAAAAAAGAAAAGATTGAGGTAGATCTCCTATTCTGATGTGAAATGATCCAGAGACAGTTAATTAACTAAATAAAATAACGCATAAAATAATATTTATATTATGACCCAATGTTATAAAAAGCAACAAAATAAATATGTATACATATAAATATAGAGGCATAGAAAGGGAGCTGAAAGGATGAACACTTGGAAGGGTCTGGATGTTAGGAGTGGTGGTGGTGTAATTGAAGAGCATTTTTCAAGTTTTACTCTGTGTATGTCTGTACAATTTGAAACTTTTCATTGAGAATATATTGGACTTCTTTTTCTGAAAATGGTGAGTTAGATAGTTTTGACCATCTCTGGCATTAAAAATAACTAAAAATTCTGGATAATATAAAATATAAAAACTCCATAAAAATATTGAAGAGCTGACAAGATATAAACACTAGGCCAAGATGTATCAGAAAATGAGAACATTGAGAAGTAAGGTGAGCACAGAGACAGTGTCTGACCTGAAGGCATTTCAGGGAAACTTAAATTTTCATTTTGCTGGGTGTAAAGAAGGAAGGGTAAGAATCAAAGTCCAGGCCGCCATCTAACGTGGTGAATATACATTGAGATCTTCCCAAGATTAAGCTAGAACCCCAATGGCTACACAATAAGAGTAAGGGTGTGTCAGAAATAAATCTGCCCTTTCTCCCCGCTCTCAGTATTTTCCAAGGAAAGTTGCCTTGGAGTAAGCAGAAAAGGGGAAAAGTGTGTCTCTAAGTTGTAACCAAAAGCCAGTCCTCATATAGATTTGCAGCCTGAATTCATAACATATGGATGGTTTAACATAATATCAAAGTTTAAACATTACTATCTCTAGATACCTGGGAAAAGAAACTGCACCTCCTCTCTGGAGGAAGTTACTTTCATCCTATCTCAAACAATCCTCATGGATAGGTTGTTTTGTTTTGTTTTGGTGAGGAAAATTGCCCCTGAGGTAACATCTGTGCCAATCTTCCTCACTTTGTATATGAGATGCTGCCACAGCATGGCTTGATGAGCAGTGTGTAGGTCTGTGCCCAGTACCCGAACCTGTGAACCCTGGGCCACTGAAGCGGAGTGCATGAACTTAACCACTATGCCACTGGGCCGGACCCCTTCATGGATAATTTTTAAGGACAATGACAATGAGAAAGAAAACAGCACACAAGCAAATAAGGCACCACATATAAGAACTAGCAGGAAAAAAAATAGACCACAGAAACAGACCCATGAATACTTTAGATTTTGGCGTTATCACACATAGATTATAAAATGGCTATGCCTTGTATATTTCATGATATAAAAGACAAGGTTGAAAATATCTGGAGAAAACAGGAAATTTAAAAAAGTGATCCAGCAGATCTGAAAGGAAACCAAAGCAAATTCTATAGATGAAAAACAATAAACAAAATTAAAAATTAAGAGGTTTAATAGCCAATTAGACACAGTTGAAAAGAGAATCAATAAATTGGGAGATAGGCTAGAGAAAATTTGTAGAATGCAGCACAAAGAGAAAAGAAGAACATATGGAAAAGCAGTTAAGAAATTTTGGAGATGGAATGAGTTAGAAATTTGTTTGGAGTTCCAAAAAGACACAATAGAGATCATGGAATAGAGGTGCTATTTAAAGGGATAATGGCAAAGAATTTTTCAGAACTGATAAAATACACTAATCTACACATTAACGTCAACTAATTCCAAATTTGATAAATAGAAAGAAATCTATACCTACTCACATTACAGTGAAACTACAGAGTACCACCTATAAGGTGAAAATTTTTAAAACAACAGGAAAAAACAGATTGTCTTCAAAAGAGTGCACATCAACAGTTGACTTCACAACAGCAGCAGTGGAAGCCAGAAGACAGGATAATGAATGATATGTTCAATATACTGAAGGAAACCAATTGCCCACCTACAATTCTATACACAGCAAAAATGTCTTTTAAGAATGAAGGTAAAATAAAGACATTTTAAAACAAAGTAATAAAAACAAGACCTAAGAGATTTCCTATCAGTATTACTGCACTAAAAGAAATTATAAATCCTATAATTAAGGCAGAAGGAAAGTGATCCCAAAAATGGTCTGATGTATAAGAAAAGCTAAAGAGCAAGGAAAGTATTAAATTTGTGGAATAAATCTAAATGAACATTGACTGTATAAAGTAACAATAATAATGTGTTATGGGGTTTAAAAATATAGAATTAAAATATACTACAACAGTAGAATATATATTGGGGAGGGATAAATGGAGATATAGTATTCTAGGTCCTTGTATTGTCTAGGATGGAGATACAGTAGTTAGGTTTAGATGTTAGTGAGTTCAGAGTTCATGTTGTAATTTCTGTGGTAACCAAAGAATTAAAGAGTATACAGCTTCCAAGCTAGTAAGTGTGGAGTGGGGTGGGGGGAGGACAAGGAGAAGACGAAGGGAAAAAGAAACAGAACATGTGAGTCAAATAGAAAGAAAAGAAAATGTCAGATTTAACCTAAATACTGCTTTATCAGCAAGTATCTTTGTACCAAAACTCAGTGGCTTCAAACAAGAAGCATTTTCCTCCTGGAGTCTACAGGTCAGCTGGGTGGTTCTCCTCCCCTCAGCTGGGGTCCTCATGTATCTACAGTCGCCTTTGGGTTGGGTAGGCAGCTCTGCTGATCTATCCTGGGCTCTCTCACTTGTTTGGGGTTGGCAGGCTATCAGCTCTTCTAGGAAGGCCTTAGCTGGGACAACTTGTCTCTGCTCCACATGGTCTCTTATACTGCAGAAATCTGCCTGGGCGTATTTTCATATGAAAGGCAGAGGCAAGGTTTGAAGAGAGAGCAGAAACATGCAAGGCCTCCTGAGGCCTAGGCTAAGGACTGATGCACCATCACTTCCCACATTCCGTTGGTCAAAGCGAGCCACAGGGCAATATCTAAGGGACTTGGAGATAGCCTTTATCTAACTGCAAAATCACATTATAAAGGGCATGGATTCAAGGGAGCCATTAATTATGACCATCAATATGATCAATCTACCTCAATGATAAAATACAAATGTTCTAATTGTTCTGGTTAAAAGCCAAAGATTGTCAGACTGAATAAAAAAATGAAGTTCAACTATATGTTGTTAAAAGAGACACATCTGAAACATAAGGTTAAATAAAGTTTGAAAGTAAAAAAGTGTGAAAAGATAACATCAATACTAACCAAAATAAAAACAGTAGCCATTGAGGATTAAATAGACTAAGATTAAAAGCAATACTAGAAATAAAGAGGATCATTTCAAAATGCTAATAGGTTCAGTCTGCCAGAAATATAAAAATATATTTTCTAATTTAATTGGTATGCGCCTATTGGCATAGCCTTAAAAAATTATAAACCAAAAATTGACAGCACTACACATCCACTATTACAGTGGAAAGTTTTAATATACCTCTGAGTCATTAATAGAAAAAATATATATAAAATATTTGAACAACACGATTAACAAATTTGACATAATGTACATTTAGAGAACATTGCCCCCAATAACTGTAGAATGGACCTTCTTTTCAAGCCTATGGAATATTTACAAAACTTGACAAAATACTATCCATAAAGCAAATTTCAACAGATTCTAAAAGGTTTACTTGGACCATGTTCTCTGTTGAAAATGCAATTTAAAGCTTTAACTCAATTATAAAGAGTTAGCCAGGAAATCTCCATATATTTGAAAATTAAGAAACATTTCTAAATAACCTACAGGTTAAAGACAATTTCATAATGGAAATTTAAAACTACCTTGAACTGAAATATAATAAAAATACCACATTTCAAAACTTGTGGGATCAAGTTATAGCGGTGCTAAATGGAAACATTTTAGCCTTGAAATGGGTATATTAGGAAAGAATAGAGGCCGCAAATGAATGAGCTAAACATTTATCTAAAGAAGTTAGAAAAAGAACAGCAAAATAATCCTGAAGAAAGTTAAAGAAATGACATTAAAAACAAAATTAATGAAAAATTGATTGTTTGAAAAGACTAATAAAAGTAATATAAAATATATGTGTACATTGCTTTTGTAATTAAAAAATCAATGAAGTAAATACAATAAAGATCTATATGTTACTTTTTTCTTTATAAAAGTGAATAGATTATGCTACCTAAATATCCAATAAAAAGGATTGATTAGGTAAATTGTGATCTACATCACAATTTAATTTTATTTATTCCTTAAAATTATTAATTTTAATGATGTAGAAAATGCTTATTATATAGCATTAAGTGAAAACAGTATACAAACTGGATGTTTAGTATAATTTCAACTTTTTACAAAAATTCATAGAAAAAGCCTGGAAAGAAATATATCAAATGTAAACAATATTATAGATTTATATAGATTTATGAGGTATAAATTTATCGATGATTTTTATCTATCTCTTCCTACTTTTCAAAATTTGTACTTCTTAAAATTTCTAAAATGACTGTTATACTTTTAAATTGGAAAAAGGAAGATATTTTAAAAGATATATTCCTCTTCTGCTCCTAGTCTTCAGTTCACAGTAAAGTAGTAATATCCCTTCATTTAGAGACACCCTAAGTGGTGGACACCAGAGAGCAACCTTCCTGGAGGAGGGGTTGTAGTCCTCTGGAATTCTAGGCTCATGGGGCTGCAAGTGATACAAGGAGCACTGTCTATGTTCTTCATAATCAAATGAGGTTTCTGTTTCCTTATTTACCTCCTACTAGAATCTTGCCCTGCTATGCTAACAGTAGGAGGGTTTTTGTTTTTTGTTTTTGTTTTTGCCTGAACTTAAACCAGTATCCCACTCCATTTTCTATCTATGAGTAATACTACTGAGCTACATAATGGAATTATGAACTATTTGTGTGATTTATAAGAGGTAACTAACATATATTTTATGAGATAAGACTTTGAAAGTTTGGCCAACTAGATCTTTAATGGGGTTGTTTTGTGCTCTGTGATTATTTCATTTTTGTGTTGATTATTTTTTTTAAGGTAGAGTTTTTTCACTTTAAAAATGCTGGAGACATTTATGTTGATGATTGGTAGTTATGAAACAAAAGAATTTGGGTTGAATAGCTTAATTAGTAGAAAGATTGGGGTACTGAACTGAGCTCAAATAAATAATATACTCAAACTCATAAACAGATATTCAAAAGAGCAATGCTTCCCTATAAAGTCAATGAAAAATAGACATATTTTAATAAATCTGATAAGTAACTGTCCAAATCTCTTTACTATCTTTCTACAGGAAGAAGCAGTTCCGGTATCTGCTAGAAAGCAAAGGGAAAAAACCTGGTATTGTCAATGAAGAAAATAATGATAGCAAAAGACTTGCAGGAGAAAACACAAATCGTGCTACACTTAATTATACCACAAGAGACTTTTATAATGAAAAACTAGAGGTAAAACTACCATTGATCTTTGGAATCTAGTGCCTGGATATATCCCACGTGGCTTGGGACTTGGCAGTTGTACATTTCTCCCTTAATCAGATAAGATAACCTTTTTTGTTCTGGAGCGTTAGCCAACTTTATATACAAAGCTGAGGACAGTGGGCACCAAGGCATTAGGAAAAAGTAGAGCTCATAGTTCCAATATCTTTATTTTAGCAGAAAAAAGTGTTCAAAAGAAATCTATACCAAAAATCTAGACCAAAGTAGGCCCAAGGGTCCTGATCTCTCTGAATTAAGAAAAGGGTTATAGGCTGGCTGTGAGGACTTAACTAGCCCATGCCAGACCAGCAGAGGACGCAGCAGAACCTCCATTTCTGTTCTCTTTGCCTGAGTCCTTGATGTTTTAATTTACTTCTTTCATTCTCCTACACCATTAACTACTATATTCTTAATCGGGTAATGTAATTTTGATCTTTTCTGTTTCCATTGTAGCTACTTAGCCAGGAAAGCTGGAACCAGTTCTTTATTTCTTTATGTGTTTGGAGGTTTCTTGGAGGAATACAGTGTTAGGGTGCTCAGGGAGCAATAAAGAGGAAAAGCAAGCAGTGCCTGCCTTGATGGAGCTCATAAGGAAGCTGGTCCTCTAACTAGCAATAGAATGTTAAGATTCTACAAGAGATTTTGAGGGCATGAAAGGGCAAATGAACGTGATAGAGAGCAGGCAGCATTGATTGACCATCTATGACTTATATACATGGCACTGTGAGTTATTTATATATTTTTAACTCATATATATTTATATAACTCACAGGTGGTTATATATATAATTTGAAGTGAAATGGCCAGGCAAGCAGTTTTCAACTGTTTTTCACCAGCAGTGGGAGTCTTTATTCAAACCATATTGTAGCATGAAAATCCAGTAGGTCGAAACAAAGCAAAAGAGCAGAGCTGCTGCTGTTGTAGAGGGAAAGTAGAGCGTTCAGAGCTTCATCTGATTGCATCTTCTTTTCTAGTACTTTCCCTTCACCTCGCCCCTAATCCTGAAACATCTCTTTGGAACCCATAGGGCTCTAAGGATTACAGCTTGAAAATCACTTGAAAACTCAATGCAACAATATTTTTTATAGCATCCCAAAAGATGTTCAGATTCTGCTTTAAATTCTTCTAGTGCAAGAAAGGGCGCCGCTTCGTGAGGTAGCTGTGTATTACTAAACAGCTCCAACTGTGAAAAAATTCTTACATGTTAAGCTAATAACTTTCATTTAATGATCCTAGTACCACTTTATGTAGAAAAGAGAACAAGTCTCTTATGAAAACTCTTCAAATACTTCAAGTCAGCTAATTCTCTGTCTCATCTGAGGCCTCTCTACATTCATACTTCCATTCATTCAAAAATCGCATATTGAGCACCTATCACACATATACTTGGGCTATAGGAAGTCGCTGTCCTTATCCTCTTGGATCTTACATTCTAATGGAGGAGGTAGACATATACAGGGATAATTATAAATCAGTATATCAAGAGAGTAGAGATGGGATAGTTAACCCAGGTCAAGGGAGGCTTTCTAGAGGAGAAGCTTCCTGAGGTGAGTCTTAAAGGATAAAATAACTATATGACAAAGGGGAAAGGACAGTTCTGGCAGATAGCACAGTGTGAATAAAAAGCATGGAAATATAAAACAGATAAGGAGAGGCCAGGAACTATAAGCAGTTCAGTGTTGTTGAAGCACCGAGATTGAGATAGATGCTGTTAAAAGAAGAGACTGGAAGGAAGTAAGAGGGCTATGTGAAAGAGATTGAATGTAATCCTTTAGCCAATCAGGGCTTCATGATGCTGCCAGAAGAGGAAAATGAAAGGCACCCTGGCAGGATTATGAGTCCTTCTCTTCCTGAAAGCAGTTGGTTCTATGAGTCAAAAATTAATATAATTTCTATAAAAGACATTTAGAAAAATGTCAAAGAGCTGCATGCAAAATAACAGTTTCGTAGAGAAAACTACCAACTCTTTAAGGAACAGATAATTCCAATGATTTTTAAATTGTTTAAGAGTATTGAAAAAGAAGGAAAACTTTTACATATTTTCAAGACAGACAGCAATAACACTGATTCCAAAACCTGTCAGGATTGCATGGAAAAAGAAAAGCCAGACCAAATACCTAAGAATGTTGATGATGCAAAAATCCTTTAAAACTGTTGTCAAGCGAAATACAGCAGAACATTAAATGAATAACAAACATCACAGTCAAGGGTGATTTGTTCTAGGAATGCAAGGAAGATTCAATATTAGTAAATTAATAAATCTAAGATGAAAACTTGTGATTATTTCTATAGACATTGAAAAGGCATTTCACACAATTCAACACCCGTTCTAAAATTTTTTTAACTCAATAAGTAGGATGAAGAGAAATTGGATAGTAAACATCATGCATGATGGAGAAATTCTAGAAACATTAGCGTTAGCGGTAGACAGAATTCTAACTCAGATAGCCTCCATGATTCTCAACCCTGGGTATCCACACTCTTGTATAATTCCCTCCCCTAATGCAGGTAAGACCTGTGACTTGCTTCTAACCAATGGAATGTGGAAAACATAAAAGGATTTTGCAGATATAATTAAGATCCCTAATCAGTTGACTTTGAGTTAATAAAAAGAGAGATTATCCTGGGTGAGCCTGACCTACCAGGCAAGTCCTTTAAAAAAAGATTTACAATTTCCCTGAGAGATTCTCCTACTGGCCTTAAAGAAGTAAGCCACCATATTTTGAGAGGGTCACGTGGCAAAGAACTGTCAGAAGCTTCTACAGAGTAGCCCCATGCTGACAGCCAGTGAGAAAATAGGACTGCAGACCTATAACCACAAGGAAATGAATTCTGCCAACAACTACCTGAGCTTCGAAGAGGACCCTAAGCTTCAGAAAAGAACATAGCCTGGCCAACATCTTGACTCAAGCCTTGTGAAGTCCTGAGCAGAGCTTCCAGCTAACCCATGCATGGACCCCTGATGCATGGAAACTGTGAGATCATAGATGTGTGTTGTTTTTTTTTTTTTTTAAAGATTTTATTTATTTATTTTTCCCCCCAAAGCCCCAGTAGACAGTTGTATGTCACAGCTGCACAACCTTCTAGTTGCTGTATGTGGGAGGCGGCCTCAACGTGGCCAGAGAAGCGGTGCGTCTGTGCGCGCCCGGGATCCGAACCTGGGCCCCCAGGAGTGGAGCGCGTGCACTTAACTGCTAAGCCACGGGGCCGGCCATGTGTGTTGTTTTAAGCCGCTAGGTTTGAAGTAGTTTGTTGCATAGCAGTAGAACGCTAATGCGTCTTTGAAGTCAATATCAAGACAAGAATGTCCAATATCACCATTATTATTTATCAATACAGACAATGCAATTAGACAAGAGAAAGAAATCAGTGGTAACTTGAAAAGAAGGGAGTAAACTTACTATTTACAGATAATATTATTGAATACCTGGGAATCCCAAGAGAATTAATTGAGAAACTATAAAAAGCTGTAAGAAAATTCAGTAATGGAGCAGAAACCAACAGCTTCCATGTATATAAACAACAACAAAAAAGAAAATATAATGGAAGAAAAGATTCAACTCACAGTAGCAACACAAAAAGATAAAATACCTCATATGCAAGATCTATATGAAGTAAACTTTAAAACATTAATGAAGCACACAAAAGATTTATGCAAATGGAAAAATCTACCATGTTTTGGATAAGAAGGATCTAAAGCAAAATATATCAGTTTTCCTTAAGTTAATTTAAGATTTTAATATGATCCCAATAAAAATACCAAAAATTGTTCATTGAGGTTTTTTTTTAAACAAGTAGATCCTATAGTACATGTGGGAAAATAAACATAAATAGCCATAAAAACTCTGAAAAAGAAGAACCATGAGGAGAAGAATAGCACTACTAGATATTAAGGCATATTATAAAGGCTTATCAATTAAAACAGGATGATCATGAAGAGATAGTCTAATAGAATAGAATGGAAAAGTCAAGAATACATCCAAATACAAGAGAGAATTTATTACATGACAAAGAATAGTCTCAAACCAGTCAGGTGGACTATCTATTAAGTGATTTGGAAATAATTAGGGAATTGAGGAAAAAAAGCTAGATTCAGACATTGTATCTTATACCAGCATAAATTCTAAATGGGTCAGAGATTTTAAAGTTTATAGTGAAAGCATAACATTTCTGCAAGAAACCATGGAAAGTTACCATGTAGTATTGGGCTGAGAAAGACCTCCAGGGGAATAAAATAAGTGGAGATGAATGAAAACTGAGAAAATAGTTTGCATCTAATCTCGCTAAATTATAAAGAGCTTTTAGAAATCATTCAGAAAAGGAGTCAATGATTCAATATAGGTTGTATTACCTATTCACAAACAAATTTTAAGTAATATACCATTTACCATAATAACAAACCCTGTAGGAATGAATAATAAAATATGTATAAGCCCTGTATGAAGTTTTCAATAAAATTATAAAATTTTATTGAAAGACATTGAAGAAGAACTGAATAGATAGTTTTTTGTTCCTGGACAGAAACTTTCTACCTGGTAAAGATGTGAACTCTTCCTAAATCCATCCATAAATATAAGGCAGTTCTAATCAAAATTTGGACCGTGTTATTTGTGGAAACTCACCAGTTAAGCCTAAAAGTTATCTGATAGAGCAAAGGACCTGAAATACACAAGAGTGAAAGTAAGAGAGCTTGCCTTACCAGATAGCAAGTATTATTATAAAGCACAGTAATTTAGGTAGTGTAGGAATAGACAAGTAGACCTGTGGACAAAATAGAGAGCCAGAAGTATCCCATGTGTATGGGGAAACTTTATACAGATAGCAGGTATTGTGGACTAGTGTAGACAGACTATACAATAAATGGTACTGAGGGAATGGACTATCACATCAGGAATACATATTGAACCCCTACTTCACGCCATACAACAAAAATTATTTCCAGATCAAATAAAAACCCAAGTATGAAAAACAAAACTTGAACGTTCTCATTTAAAAAGTAGGTGAAAATCTTTATGACATGGTTGAGTAGGCTATGATTTTCTAATACCCCCAGGGCACAAACTAGAAAGAAAAAAAATTTGATAAATTTGGCAATCAGGGTCATTGGTGTTTTTTTTTTTTTTTTTAACAGGAATAGTTTCAGTGGAGTCGTATAAGCAGAGTCTCGATTAAAGTGGTTTGAGCAGTAAATAAGCAACGAAAAAGTCAAGACAGGGAATGTTGATTCCTGGTTTGAGAAATATCAAAGGGAAAGGAGGAATCTGAAGTCACATAATATTTTGGAAAGAACACTAGGCCATTAGGAGACTTGGATTTGAGTCCCTGATTCTACCACTTATTACCTGGAAGATCTTGCCCTAGTCCCTTCATCACTGTGTCTTGACTCACAACCCAGCGTTCCTTCCCTTATACCATGCTCCCCACTTCTTGAAAAATGTTTAAATCACTGCAGCACAAAGTGCTCAGTCTCTCTCTTCTGTACATCCTGAGTGGTTGAGGGAATTAATTGAAGTGCGTTCCTCACAAATCAGGATAAGCAGACCCTGTCATTATCCATATGACATTTGTAATTCTGTTGCTTGGTAATTGTCCATCCATTCTCCTGACTCGTTCTAAAAAAGACTTAAGATGGACATAGAATCAGAGAGCTGAAAGGGACTTTAAAGAATCCAATCTTGTTCTTAGACATATGAGGAAAACTGGAAACTCAGGTGAGCTGCTCGGGATCACATGGTGAGTTACTGACTGAGCTGCCTCTAGAATTCAGACCTTCTGATTCCTGACCTTGGACTCTTTCGTAGTATGTCCTTCTGCTTTCTGAAGTCTTCTTGACCACCCCAGTGCAAACAGCTCTCTCTTCTCTGAGCACTGATTATATTTGCTGTCTAAATATCTCATTCAGCACTTATTTACTGTTTAATTTTTTTTAATTAGCTTTGCATATGTGTAGGCCGTCTCTCCAGCTAGACTGTAGGTTGTTGAAGGACTAGATTAGAGTTTTCTCTAGGTAAGTATTAGTAGATGATAATCAATCTAATCCTGAGCAAGTCTCTCAACCTCTATTGACTTTAGTTTCCCATTTATAAAATAGTGATAGGGATTGAATCCCAATACCAGTACCATTATGGTTAAAATTGCTCTATGACAGATCCCACCTTTGACCTACTTTGTTTTTTCCAAACCATCTTCATGACAACAAAATTTTAGTTCAATGAAATAATATAAACAATATTGTGTAGAGTTAATTTCATTGGGATTGAACTTGTAAAATACTTGCTTTATGAACCCCACAAGGATATTGTGGGATAGGAAAAAAATAAGTATATGAAAGCATTTAAGAACGGAAAAAGCATTATTCAAAGAGCAACAACTCCTTGATGGGTCAGGGCAAGAGGTATCTCTAATGTGCTCCTTAACAGAATCATTCTGGACAGGCAGAGTGAGTCATCCTGGCGGACAGTTGATGAGTTTTAGAGTATACTGCACAGAGATGCAGAGTAATTGGCTTGGAGGAGACGATAAATGATGAAGTAAAAATGCTTTCAAACACAGTTACTAAGTTAAGGTTTATTATGGCAGATATATTTCTGTATCAACATGTTTATAAAGAAATAATGGAAGAAACCATAGCAGGAAATCTTAAAGCACAAAAATTGCATTATGCCAATTACGAAAAGTTGATTTTAATTTGTATTATGTATAAATTACTTAACAAAATATATCATTTAAAAATTTTTTTAAATCTTTGTTATTCCTAAATTACTATAAAATTTTTTCCAGTCTTACTGCTAGAACTTTATCTTTTTTTGTTTTAATTCAAAATCATGTTTTAAGAAACTTAGAAATCTGCAAAAGAGACATTCACTAAATATGCTCTGTGCCTTCTACTTGTATAAATGCATTGCTCATTGTAAAATATTGCTCATTTTAATTATTGATCTCTGGTGAGTCACACTTGTCTTTCTTCCTGGTAGTCCCTGGGTAGGCCAAATTTACTGAGTGTTAAAAGGGAGCAGCTAAATGCTGTTCTCATCAACGACCTAACGTAGTGCAGGTGACTAAGACCCAGACTATATTTCAGAGTTAGAGAAGTGAGGTTCATCGGAGAAGTAGCCGGCTGGAATCATTTGTTATTTATCACCCATCAAAATCTGTACATATTTTTATGATAGGTCAACCCTTGACCTGTTGTTTTTAGCACATGAAGTAAATCAAATCAGCATGTTGACCCCTGAATGGTGAGTGATTATTTAGAGAAATCTTACGTCATAAGAAAATTTCCAAAATATGCCTCTGTTAGGGAAAGTTAGTGACAGTTGGGACTCATCATTGACTTACATTAATTGATCAAGAATCTAAAACATATTTTATTTTTTAAAGACTGTAAAAATTTGGAAAAGGAAGAGAAATAGGAAAAAGGAGGAAAAAATACTCATGGTCTTACAACGCAAAGACAGTCTTAATGACACTTCAATATATTTTCTATGAATCATTTTCTATATATTTTTTCTAACTTTTATTGAAAATTGAAAACATACAGCAAAGTTGAAAGAATTTTACAGAAAACACCCATACACCCACACCTAGATTCTTCTATTAACATTGTGCTCTACAGTGTTCTTGCTTGTCACATATCTGTGCATCTACCCATCCTTTATCCAATCAACAACCCACTTTATTTTTTTAATTCATTTCAAAGTAATTGCAGACATTAGCATGCTTCTCCCTGAATAATTCAGCATGCATATCATTAATTGGAGTTTAGTATTTGATATTTGATAAAGTTTCTTCTTTTGAGGTAAAATTTATATACAATGAAATACAAATTTTAGGTGTACAATTGCTAAGTTTTGACAAATACATACACTTGTATACCTCAACCTCTATCAAAATTTCATTTTGTATTTTTCTTTTTCCACTTAACATTATAATGTATTTTCCTTGTTATTATAGATCTTCATAAGTGTATTTTTTTTTTTTTTTTTTTTTTTAAAGATTTATTTATTTATTTTCACCCCAAAGCCCCAGTAGTTAGTTGTATGTCATAGTTGCAGAGCTTTCTAGTTGCCGTATGTGGGACGCGGCCTCAGCGTAGCCGGAGAAGTGGTGCGACGGTGTGCGCCCGGGATCCGAACCCGGGCCGCCAGCATCAGAGAGCACGCACTTAACCGCTAAGCCACAGGGCCGGCCCCATAAGTGTAATTTTAATGGCAATATCTGTTGATATTTTAAATTTAACTCTTTAATTCATCTTGAAATTATTCTGGTATTTTGATTTGAGTTGGAGGTTTCAGTAGATCCTTTCCAAGTAGTTAAACCTATTGTCTCGTTGACGTTTATTATTTCTTTCCTCCTTCGTTGATGTGAATTGCTTCCCTTATAATTCTAATTATCTTATCTATCCATTGATTTCTCCGTATATATTATGACACTTTCCATCATCGTGCCTTTATACTCCCCAAAAGTATCAATAGCCAAAATTAATGTTGAATTCTTGCATTTAAAAAAATGGCCTTGTTTCAGCCTCTGGGATGAATTTGGGGCCCAAAGCCCAAATATCCTTGGGCCCAAAACTTTCCCTGTGGTATTTTCAACCCAGGTTTTTCATTTGCAGACTGCCAGACCCAGAAGTTGAGTGGGTGCACCATTTCTTTTAAAGGCCAAGTTCTGGGTCCCAGGCTTGTGTATGTTTCCTCTTCCTCCTTATACACTTTGCCCCAACTTTGTCCAAATGGTCTAGGCCACATAAGTCAGTGTAATGTATCACTATATGCTTTCCTAAAATACAGAGTGAATTCAGAGTATGGGTATTTAAAGTATGTATATGGATATTAGCTCACCTCATACAATTAAGATTGTCAGTATCAGTACTCTGATACAGTTACCACTAGAAACCATGAATCTGTGCATTCACTTGACTTGTGTGAACTAAACGGCCTGAACTGAGGGAGGAGAAAGTCTACCAAGGGAGAAATAGTAGTTATGAGCCAGTGATTTGAATAAAGAAACACATTTTCTAACAGAGCTGTCCAACAGAGGTAGGAGTGGGCTGGGAAGTAGTGAGCTCCTTATTGCTGCCTTTACTCAAGTGGGGCTCTGTCAAGAGTGTCTAGGAAAGTATTCCTGCTCTGAGGGTTGGGGGTAAGAATAGATTATTTCAGGTTTCTCTGGTTCAGCTGATTGTTGCTTTGGCTTTTGGATTAATTATGATTCAATGCAATTTTTTCTTTTTTTAACAGGAAATAAAGGAAAAAAAGAAATTCTGCAAGACATATATTGAGGACCTTGTGAAGGAAGCCACAGAGATCAACATGAAAAATGAGGCTTTGCAGAAGCTTTGGCCACAGATGTTCATTGAGCTTGTTAGGGATGCGGTCATAGAAATCCGCAATAAAAATTCCTACATGAAGCTTTGCCTACAGAAGATAACTGACCAAAAATAGAAATGACTTGTAGTTACAGATGATTTTAGCAGTTTTATGTTTTTTAAGGTTGAAAATATGTAGGTTAAACATGTTAAAACAACAACAACACTATCCTACAAACTAGCAAGACTAGCATCAAGCTATTATTGCCTACTGTTCTTGTAATTAAAGGTTAGGAAGGAAAGAGAGAGAAAGGGAAGATTAATTTCCTACATATGTTGACCAGACAACATTTGGGAACTAAGCAGTCTTCAGAGACAGCTTGGACCTTGAATTAGCACTGCATCTTCGGTTCTTGCTTTGATTGGTGCCCCTGCTGTAGCCCAAAGCACGCAGTGTTTGCTCATGGTTCAGCATGAGTTGCTTTTACCTACTTTCAGCCGAAAATTTCCAGTTGTTTGCCTTTTTATTTTATGTCATGATTTCAAAGCCAAAAATATGTTCTTTTTTATGAGTAAAGAATAAACTTATTAATAAATTAGTAAAAAAAAAAAGTTTGCCTCCTTAATCCAGTGAGAATTATCGTATTTACTGTATGTTTCTCCTTAGCTGAGTAGGAGCCCTTCTCTTCACTTCTGTAGGAAGAGGTCTTATTCTAGGGATGCTGTTCTCCTCAGGGTACTACAGGAGATCCTGGGGGTCACTGTGGGCAGAAAATGTGAAAATGAGTCAAAACTAGGGTGGGAAAAAAATGCTTTGTCTTAAGTGATCCTTAGTGAATGTAAAATGCAGTTACACATCAGTAAGTGATCTTCTCTGAAAGGTGTTTCCTTCTGTTGTTAGCTATTCTGGGGCTCTTTTTTCAGGTAAGCATGTGTACCTGTACCTCAGAAGATTTAGGAATTCATGGATGAAAGATTCTAATTTTTCTAATTCCATATGAAGATCAAACAGGTAAACAGGATGTCAGCAGGGTTTTGTCCTAGTTCATGCTGGTGAGGAGGGTGGTTGGAGCCAATCACCATAGCTAGCGATGATACAACTTCAGGAAAACAATCTTACAGGTAATAAATAGGACTTCTCCAACTTACTCAGATTTTGCCTACTAGCTCTTCTGTCAGCAGAACCACCAGGATGTGGGAAAACAAGAATGAAGTTATAGGACAACAAAGTCATACAGAAATGCTTGGAAGGAAGCTAGGTAAGCTACTTTTGCGGTTCTAAGAAAGGCTCACATCCTTAAGAACTCTAGGTCATCCACCCCCAAGAAGAAGTGCTCAAGTTTAGGAGGTTAACATAACTTCAGAACGTGACCTTTTAAGTTACATTGTCCTGGGTTTGCATCTTGGAACTTAAGCTACCAGCTTGATAGCTTGTGACCAATTTGAACCTCAGTTTCCTCATAATAGAACCTACCTCATAAGATTGTTGTGAGGATCAAATGAGATAATGCATTTAAAGCATTTATTATGCCTGGCACACAGCGAACACCCAATAAATGGCGCTCTTCTTCTTCTTCTAGATATAAGTTGAACCACAGAATTGGTGCCCCAGGACAGAAAGAGCTATTAGCATTTCTTGATGATCCAAGGTAATCTCTCTGGGGTTTATATCTTGTTTGGTATAGAAATGAGATCTTACCTTGAGGGTGATGTTGACAGAACCACCAAGAATATCTTGCTCATGGACTTCTAGTAAACAGGAAAGGCAAGAACTTGTTATTCCTCTGGAGTGTGGGGAACTGTCGCTCGCTCTAGGCTTTGCAGGTGAATGGCCTGGCTGTTTAATAAATAATCTCTCTAGCTTCCTGAATGCTGCCTCTCCTCCGTTAACCCATCCCTGATGCTAGGGGGACTTGACTCTCACATTTATGTGCATTTTTGGTCCTCCCTGGTTCTGGGAATTTAAGGAACCGTAGGTCAGCACTCAATGACTTAGCAGCAAACCTACCCAGGCACTGCTGGCTCTACCTAGGCCTTCTGCTTCAGGCCTAGTAATAGGATTTCTGTCTTGTTGCTAAAACCAAACTGCCTTATGCCCCAGCTTTAGTCACTTGGTTTCTCAGCCCTTTGTTCCTGAGCTCTCTCTTGTCTGCCCCCACTATCCCATACCAATTGATTTCTACTTCTTGAATCTGTATTTTGCCTGGTTGCAAACTCCAATGGCTATGTCTTCCCATCTAGTTCCTGTCCCCTTCAGCTCAGCTTCCTCCCAAACTGTTTTGCTTGCAGGAGTTCCTAGGTGAGGATGATCTCCAGATGGAAAGACAAGGTGACCTGGGTCTACTGGGTCTGGAATCAAGTGAGGGTCCTAAGTTGTTAATGGTGATCCCTAGAGCAAGTTGTCTTCTCTATTTGGGTTTGCCAGGGTCTTCAGGAAAGGGGAAGAGATGCATATCCCACAGTCTGAGACTGTCCAGGCTAGTGTGTGCTGAAGGAGTGCTTTTTTTGAAAAGGAATCTCAAGGAGAAACAGAATATTGTGGTTACCTCAAAAGCGGAAATGTCCAGTGTCCCCCATTTGGGGAGATACTGTCCCTCATATTCGGGTGCAGTAGCTAGATGGTTCCGTGTGCTGCTGGATCTTGGGGTGGTTGCTAAGTGTGCTGTTGGATATGAGGCTAGTTAACTGTGCTCCTAAATCTGAGGATGGTGCTGGTATCAGCTCCCCATTTCCCAAGCTTCCCTCCACTGACAGCCTGGCATATGAGACAGTGAAGCCTTGCCCTGCTCCTGATCTGTTCCTGACCATGGCACGGAATACCTTGGGATTCGTATTCTCCTTCACTGAGTAGTAATAATCATAACAACTAAGATTTATTGAGCAGTGTCTAGCACTATTCTAAGCTCTTTGCATGCATTATTATCTCATTGAATCTCCTAACACTGTGATATAGGTATGACAGATATGCCCATTTGAACATTAGAAAACTGAGGCATAGAGAGGTTAGAAACCTCACCCAAGGGTATTTCATCCAATAAATAGTAGATAGGACCTACATTCATAACCACCGCTAGTCTTAAGGATCTGGTATCTGGGTAAAATAAATGAAAGAATGAAAAGGAGGGAAATAGAGGGAAGGGAGGAAAGAAAGACGGAAGGAAGGGAGGGAGGGAGGGAGGAAGCAAGGAACGAGGAAGGAAAGGGAAAGGAGGAGAGGGGAGGGGAGAGGAAGACAAAAGAAAGAAGAACCTGGCTAGTTAGCAAGGCAAAATGAAAAACAGAATACAAAGAGACTGCTCAGGACAATATTCAGTTTAAATCTTGAAGAACAAAGGTTAGTTTTCATAACCTGCTTTTATGGGTCAGCTGGAGATGGAATGGTTACTGTTGCCAAGAAGTTCAGAGCCAAGTTTGAAACTTGGTTTAATCACAGCAACTGTGGTTAACCAGTATTAATGGAATATTTGTTATCTTTGATCCTGATATTCTACTTACGTTTACATTTTCCTGTCTCATTGTATGTGTCTTTTGTTGCAAGCTACCTTGAATCCTTTGTGGAAAGAAGATAAGGATAAATAAATGAGCTAAAGTATACCCAAAGCTCCAAAGAATAAATGACTCCTGTATTTCTTGGGCAGTCAGATAGTTTGCAATTTCTCTTCAGGAAACAGTGAAACTATTTATTAATTCTTTACACCAGTCTCTCTAAGCTTGAGTGATTGGAGAGTTGACTTCTCTTTGTTTATCTTGAAATATTTCAACATGCAGAAATGCATGTGGAACAGTATCTCAAATAAATACCCTGTATCCGCCACCAAGCATAACAAATATTAATATTTTTCCACATTTGCTTCAGATTTTAAAAATAAAACATAGAGATGGAGCCCCTGTATACTTCTTTCTCTCCCTAGAGGTAACCACTATCTTGATTTTGATGCTTATTATTCATTCACGTTTTCATACCATTCCTATTTATGCCTACATGCATAGGGAGTTTATTGAGTTTTTATATTTTCAAGTTTTATATAAATGGTATCATGCAATATGTATTTTTCGCATCTTTTTTTTCACTCAATATTCTGTTTCTGTGTAGCTGTATTCAGAAACATAATTAATGGGAGTCACTCTGCTTCTTTCATTTTTACTGCTGTTTAATATTCAGTTTTATGGGTGATGCCCAATGTATATATCCATTTTCCCGTTGCTGAGCATTGAGTGATTTCTGGTGTGTAGCTATTACAGACAATACTGCTTTGAATCTACTTGTTCACATGTGAGTTTGGGGAGGTAAACAATTAGTGGTGGAATTGCTGGGTCATATGCACACGTTCAACTTTATTAAATATTGTCAAATTGCTTTCCAAAGTGATTTGTATCAGTTTATGCTCCCACAAGCAGAGAATACAAGTTCCAGTTGTTCCACATACTCACTGACAATTAGATTTTCAGTTTTGCAATCTGATGTGTTAATGTGAAGTGTGTGTGTACTTAAGGGTGGCTTTTGCACAGAGAAGAGATTGTTCAAGGGCTTTTTGTAAAAGATGAAATTAATATACAGTGAAATACACTTAAGTGTATAATTTGATTAATTTTAAAAATGTAATCAACATCTCAATTAAGATATAAAACATTTTAATCACTTCAGAATAAATTCTTCTAGTCAATCCTTGCCCCTCCCTTATGAGCAACTATTTTTCTAGTTTCTTTCACCATTGATTAGTTTTATCTATTCTGGAACTTCCCACAAATGGAACCATACAGTATGTATTCTTGTGTTGGGCTTCTTTTACCTAACATATTGTTTTTGTGAATCACTCATATTGTTTCATGTATCAGTAATTGATTGTTTTTTATTGTGTAGCATGAAGATACCACAATTTGTCTATCCATTCCATTGGGTTGTTTCTACCTTGCGGCTATTATGAATAAAGATTTTTATACAAGTCTTTTTGTGCAGTGGAGCTGCTGGGTCATGGAACAGTTTTAAGTTTAACTATATAAGGAACTGCCATACGTTTTTTCAACATGGTTGTATAATTTTACATTCCCTCCAGCAATGTATAGACAGTTCCAACTGCTCCGCATGTTTGCCAACATTTGTTGCTGTGAGCCTTTTTTATTTTTAGCTATTCTAGTGTGGCTTTTTCAGCCATCTCATTGTTACTTTAATTCTGTTTTCCCTGATGTCTAATGATGTTGATCACATTTTTATGTGCCTTTTTTGGTCATTTTTGTATCTTCTTTTGTGAATTAAATGTTTAGGTCTGTTGCCTCTTTTTTTAAAACTTGAATTGTTTATCCTTTTATTATTGATTTATGTGAGTTCTTATATGTTCTAGTTACAATACTTTTGTTTTGAAGTATGATAAAGTTCAATTCATCAATTTTTCTTTTATGGCAAGTGCTTTTTAGTGTTCTCTCTAAAATAGTTTGCCTGCCCAAGTTTGTAAAGATGTTCTCTTCTTTTTTCTTCTAGAAACTTTATAGTTTTAGCAATTACATTCAGGACTATGATCCTGCTTGAATTATTTTTGTGAATGCTGTGAAGTAGGAGTCAAACTTTATTTTCTTTTCCCTATGGAAACCCAGTTGAGCACCAGCACAATTTGGTACAAAGAGTTCCTTTCCCCCATTGAACTGCCTTGGCGGCGTTTTAAAAAATCAGTTGACCCGTATATGTGTGGATCTCTTTCTAGACTTACTATTCTGTTCCATTTTTCTATTTTTCCCTGAATATCACACTGTCATGATTACCGTAGTTCTATAGTAAGTCTTGAAATCAGGTAATGTAACTCCTTCAACTTTGTCCTTCTTTTACAAAATTATTTTAGCTAGTCTAGGTCTTTCCATTTCCATATAAATTTAAGAATCAACCTGCCAGTTTCTATAAAGAAAAAGATCTTGGGGTTTTTATTGGCATTATATTAAGTCCACAGATGAAACGGGGAAGATGGACATCTTAATAATATTGAATCTTCCAATCCATGAAGAAGAGATAGCTCTTCATTTATTTAGATCATTTTTTCAGCAAAATTTTATAGGTTTAAGTTTAAATTTTATTCTGAAATAAATTTATTCCTAAGCATTTCATGTTTTTTAAATAATTATAGGTATTTAAAAATTTCATTTCCACTTGTGTTTTTGCTAATGTATAGTAATGCAATTTGTTTTTATATATAACTGATCCTCATTATTCACAGATTCTGTATTTGCAAATTCACCTACTTGCTAAAGTTTATTTGTAACACCAAAAGCAATACTTGCAGCACTTTCATGTTTACTCACATACAGGAGCAGAGTGATGAAAAATTTGAGCCAGTCAATGCCCATGTTCTTAGCTGAAGTCAAGGAAGGCAAAGTTCTACCTTCTTTTTTCAGTAATGTAGATAAATGTCCTTTTCATAGTATATTTAGTGTCATATTTGTTGCATTTTGTAGTTTTTGTTGGTGTCTTTGCTGTTTAAAATGCCCCCCAAGGATAGTGCTGAAGTGTGCTCTAGTGTTCCTAAGCAAAGAAGGTCATGGTGGCCTTACAGGGAAAACACATGTTAGATAAGCTGTGTTCAGGCATGAGTTACAGTGCTGCTGGCTATGAGTTCAATGTTAATGAATCAACAATGTTGATTGATTAGATGTCTTTAAACAAAAACACACATAAAACAAGTTACATATTGATTGACAAAAATGTTGTGCTCAGAGGCTCACAGGAGCCTAATGCTATATTTTCCCTAGGAGCAAATATTAAGCATTCCCTAATTCAATGTTCACAACAACTTCATGGAACAGAACTGCAGTGGATAACAAGAATCTATTATACTGACCTTGTATACTGTAACCATGCTCTATTAATTTTGATAGTTTCTTTTGTGGATTTCTTAGGATTTGCCACATAAAAAAATCATTTTGTCTACAAATACAGTGTTACATCTTCCTTTCCAGTCTTTATACCTTTTATTTCTTTTTCTTGCTTTATCATACAGGCTAGGACTGCCAGTTCAGTGTCTAAAAGAAATGGGAAGAGTGGTTGTTGTTGTTTTGTTCCTAATCTTACAGTAAAAATGTTCAATATTTCCACATTAGAAGTTTAGCTGTCGGTTTTCAGATAACCTTTATCAGGTTGAGGAAATTACCTTTTATTCTTAGTTTGCTGAGAGTTTTTATCATGAATGAATATTGACTTTTATAAAATATTTTTCTACATCTATTGACGTAATCATATGGCTCTTCTCCTATGTTCTGTTGTGTTATTGATTACATTTGATTGGTTTCTAAATGTTGTTAAACGAACCTTGCATTTCTAGGGTAATATAATGATATGCTTTAGTACGTTACTGGATTTTATTTGCCAATATTTGTTTAAAGGTGTTTGTGTCTATATTTATTAAGGAGATTTGTCTGTAATATTTTTTATGTTGCATCTTTTTGAGGTTTTGGTATCATGGTTAAGCTGGCCTCATAAAACAAGTGGGAAAATGTTCCCTCCCTCCTACTTTATTTTCTTAAAGAAAAGGGGAAGAGCCATATCCTTTGAAATAGATCCTAAATTTCCTTGTGATTTATTCTTTGACTCAGAGGTTATTTATAAGCCTGTTATTCAATTACCAAGTATTTGGCCCAATTATGTGAGTAATAAATCTTTTCGTGTCCTGTTGGTATGGTGTAGCATCATCAGTGTTAGCATCTGAAGCAAAGTTTGACTGAGGAGTTCATCTCATTTGTGGAGGGTGGTTATAACATCTGTATATGTCAATTTAGGTCAAAATTCTTAAGCATGCTGCTCAAATCGTCTGTCTACTTCTTTTTTTTGTTTTTCCTGCTTGGTCTGTCAATTATTGAAAGACTCAAATCTCCCACGAGGAGTGTGGATTTGTTCATTTCTCTTTGTATTCCATTATTTTTTGCTTTATGCATTGAAGGGCATGTTATTAGATGCATACAAATTAAAAACTGACATATCTTACTAGTGAGATGATGTTTTTGACATTATGAAGTGACTCTTTTACTTCTAGAAATTTTTTTTGCCTTAAAGTCTATTTTGTTCAGTATTAATATAGCTACACCATATTTCTTTTTCTTAACATTTGAACAAGATATTTTTGTATGCTTTAATTTAAACCTTTATATATCCTTACGTTTTAGATGTGTTTCTTTTAAACAGCATATAATATATATTTCTATCCAATCCAACAATCTAGCCTTTTATTTATTTTATTTTTATTTATTTGTTTTTTTGTGAGGAAGATTAGCCCTGAGCTAACATCCATTGCCAATCCTCCTCTTTTTGCTGAGGAAGATTGGCCCTGGGTTAACATCTGTGCCCCTATTTCTCTACTTTATGTGGGATGCCACCACAGCACAGCTTGACAAGCAGTGCGTTGGTCCATGCCCAGGATCCACCTGCGAACCCTGGGCTGCCGAAGCAGAGCGTGCGAACTTAACCACTATGCCACCAGGCCAGCCGCATCAATCTAGCCTTCTAAAAGGTGAATTTAGTTCATTTACATTTACTATAATTATAAAACTAACTTGGTTTAAATAAACCATCTCAATTTGTGCTTTTACTTGTTCTACCTATTACATTTTTATTTCATTTTTTTCCTCCTTAATTGCTTCTTTTTGAATTACTGAGTATTTTTTAACCATACATTTTTCCAATGTTGCTCTGTTTCTATTTTTTGAGTGATTTCCCTAGAACTTATAACATATGTATATAATATATTTGATACAGATAGATAGATAGGTAGGTAGATTTTATAGTTCCATAATAGACAATGAACTGAGAGCTAAGGGTAAAAGCATCACTATTTCAATAAAACCCAAATTTTATATAGACTTAATAATGTACAGTTGTACTTCATATTTACACTTTTATCTTTCATCTGTTTATGTCAAATCATCATTTTGCACAATTCCATTTACCCAGCACATTCATTTTCTCATCCTATATTTGCACTGGAATCAGCTCACTATTTAAGTTTATATTATTTGCATTAATTTATTATGTTCATCATTATTCTTGACCTTCAATAAACCATTTTTGTGAGTTGGAGATAACAACATCATATTAGAAATGACAAATAGGCAAATTAAGGAAACTCATTCATTCAACAAATATTTATTGGGTCCTTACTATATGCCAGGCACTGTGCTATGGCTGGGGATATAAAAGTGACCAATAACAGATGCAGCCTCATAGAATTCGTAGTCTAGTGGGCAATAGAATGTGAATGGTGAGCAGCTGCATTAGCCCAGAGGAACTATACTAATTGATCTCAGCAGAAAACAACTGATTGGAACATGGATAATCTTTTTTTTTTCTTTTGTGAGGAAGACTGGCTCTGAGCTAACATCCATTGCCAATCCTCTTCTTTTTGCTGAGGAAGATTAGCCGTGAGCTAACATCTGTGCCCACGTTCCTCTATTCTGTACGTGGGATGCCGCCACAGCATAGCTTGATGAGCAGTGCGTAGGTCCACTCCTGGGATCTGAACCTGTGAACCCCGGCCGCCGAAACGGAGCACACAAACTTAACCACCATGCCACTGTGCCGACCCCCTGGAACATGGATAATCTTTAAGAATATAAAAATAAGAACATGTCCATACTTCTGTCAAAATAATTAATTTTATGTTCCAAATTTGTGGAATACCTTTTAAAACCATTTTTAAAAGTATTTTTGACCTCTCTGAAACCAACAAACTATCTGTAGCCCACTCGTTTAGACTGCTGGTGTCCTCCAGTGGTTTAGAGGAAATGGTTTGAGAAACATACATATAGGTGTGTTTTTTTAAATATCCTCCTCCAGCAGTGTAACAGAAATTTGATTGAGTGAGACTGCCTTCACTTCCTAGCTCCAGGGATGGGTCTTGATTGATATAGGCTGGTTAACATAGTCTCATGCCTTTTGTACAATCATTGTGTAGTGGATCAGACCTAAGCCAATCAACATATGGAATTTATCTAGCATCAATAATTGGCTCAGGTGGGGCCAATCAGAGAGAAGTACAGTTTTTTGTTTGTTTTTTGTTTTGAAGGGTTGGGAATAAGAGAGCTCTCTTTCTTTTGCTCTGAATCCAAGATGTATGAATGTGAAGCCTGGAGCTTCTGCAGCTGCTGTAATACCATGAGAGAAACCAGCCATACCCAGAAAGGGAGAGCTGAAAAGTTAAAGAGATATAGAGAAGGAGCTCTAATTGAACCATGCTTGAAACCCTCTCTTCTGCTGAACTTTTTCTCTGCTGAATGATGTCTGGGGCCTTAGCAAGGAAGATGCAAAGGCTGGGGTCGGGAATACTCTGAAGGTTTATTCACTCACTTATCTTGTGATGATGCTGGCTACTGACTGGGACCTCAGCTGGGTCTTTACCCAGGACACCTACACTTGGCCTCTTAAAGTAGCTGATTGGACTTCATCATAGCATGGCAGCTGGCTTCCAAGAGCAAACATCCCAAGCTCTGTCATCTTTTACGACCTAGCCTCAGAAGTCACATAGCGTCACTTTGGGATCTGAGATCACGTAGATCCAGCTCTCGACAGGTGGAGTATCAAAGTCATAGTGTCAGAAGAGCATGTGGAATAAGAAATAATGTTGCAACCGTTTTGAAGACTACAATTTGCCACAAATACCATGCTATTTCTTGTCCCTAAGGCCTCGGACGTTTTGCAACATTTCTTTCTACCTTTTCATCTGGCTGAACCATACTCAGCCCCCTCTGGATGAGGTGTTCCTATCAATGTGCACACAGCACCCTGTATTTCTTTTATAGAATTCACTTGTAATTTACCTGCCTATCTCCTCCACCAGTCTGTAAGTTCCCTGACCATATCTGAATTCATGTCTTCATTGCTGTATCTCCAGCACATTTAGCAAAATATCTGGATGAGTAACAAAGCTTTATCTTGGGCTTTGTATAGTAAACCAGTTACATTTAAATTGGATTCTCATTTTAGAGACAGCCCTCAACTTCCAACTTTTAACATCCTTACATTGTACAGTTTTGAGCACTTTGCACTGACACCTCTATGCACCTTCTAGATGCAAAGTTCAGACTTTTATAAGCCAGGCAGCAAGGAACATTCTGAGCTACCTCGTTGTGGCCATGCCCAGCAGCCAACTGTTCAGTCTTATAAACATCACCATGTGCGCACAGCAAAGTGAGTGGAAAACTGAAAAATGTATAATTCTGATAAGAAGTGAAACCTCACAGGTACTACAATAGAGTCAAAGATGGAAATCATTAAACATGACGAAGTGCCATAAATAATAAGAAAAGAACTAAATGTAAAGAACATGTACAAAATCCTGGAAATATATCATCCAAGATAGAATCTAAGAGGCAGGGCATTACTATGGATTTTATAATTTTTTCAGCTCTCTGGGAATGAACGTCCCTCATAATATATAAATTCTCCTGTTGAACTTTTGATTTTCCAGCACATTTACAGAGACATATTGTGCACTAAAAGAGTGGACCACCTATCCTAAATAAGATGTAAAGCTCACAGTTAGTTTACATCAGCTCTGCAGGCCAGGTTGAACAGCATATCCAGCCTGGGAACTGATGTTGAAGATAGAAACAGTAAGATATGTGGTCTGGGAGGAAGACTTGAACACTTAGATGTACTAGTGCCTGAAATAAGAGGGGGCTGTACAGGATTCAGGATTGGCAAGACACCTAAAATATAAGCAAAGACCTACTGTCATTACTCTGGGAAATATTTCTCAAAGAATGGCATGGGGATGCCCACAGCAGAATCACGTCGGAGTCTTGCAATTCAGATACCTGTCCCCATCCCCTTTCCTTGGAACAAATCCCTGTGGGTGAGTCCCAGCATTTTTAACAGGCTCCTAGATGACTCTTATGCATACCAGGTTTTGGGGCCAATGCTTTGGTAGATGCTGACATTGGAGCCATGAGCCCCTTGACCTACTCCTGCAGTCTGGAAAGGAGTCCACTTTAGCCTCACCACCATGAGAAAGTCAACCTGATCAGACCCCAGGTAATATAAGCCCATATTAACAAGAAGAAATGGTTTTGCAACAAGAGAACGAGAAGAATCCAAGGAAAGTTTTTGCAATTAGCTTTGAAAACGCTAACTTTACAGATTTTCAAATGTCCAAGGCCTTGCCTTTCTCCCCAAGCTGACATTGGAGTAGCAGAACTGGGTAGCCATGCTTCCAACAAGTTTCTGTGAAGTGCTGGTCACGTGGTCCAGCCGAATATAAAACTAGACAGTGGGAAGAGACAGGTGGCCAGTGGCAGAGGATTTTGTAAGATTGTGATGCAGAGACTGCAGGCTTTGAGTATTTTTAAGAATAATAATGCTTCTGGCTTCTACCCTGTGGGGTAGATTGCTGACAGTGATGGACAAGGTGACAGGATAGGACTGATCAACCGCGTGTGGGGCAAGTGAGACCTTTGACTTTCAGCTAATCCCAGCGCAGAATGTAAGAATGCAGAGATCTTCGACACTATAAATCATGGGAAGTTAAATCTAGTAGCTGAACTTACAAAGCCTATTACTCTAAGATGGCCAAGAAAATGGACATAAAGAGGCAGTAGCCAAACATGAGGAGCCTGATGACCCATGCTCAATAGAATCAAGCAAAACTGAGAATGGAATATGTCCCTAACCCCATAGAGCTTATTTCTTAATCTGAGTTCAGCTAAAACCATTCAAATCCTGCTGCTTTTTTCAGTCAGTGAATCTATGGCTTGTATTTATGATCTAGGGAAGAAACTATGAGCAAGCTTCTCTCTCTACTTTTCTCTCTCCTCTCGTCCATTTTTCTTCCCTTTGCTATCTCCCCATCTCTCCCTACTTCTCATATCTTTCTGTAAATTCTCTCTCAACATCAATCACTTTCTCCACATCTGTCTTCTCTCCCTCTGTTTTTCTCCCTTCATTTTTTGTCTCAAATATTTCTGTAATCCTCTTTTTGTCTTTCCTGCTCCACCCCCTCAGCGGAGTCTCTCTCACGCTTCTCATCACAAAAAACACATCTCCCTGCCTCTCGTTCTATTAATCTCTTGGTGTCTTTGTTCTAGTTTCTTTGTTTCCGAGTGTCTCCAGCCACTGTCTTTCTATCTTAGTTTTCTGAGACCTCTGTGACTATTTTTTAAAATCTCTATGTTGATCTCAATCTCTATGAAGTTATTCTCAGGAGTATTATGTGCCAAGGGATGTGAGATATTCTGACAAGCAAGTCTAAGGCCCTATGACAAGGAGAACAGAGACATATCTTACATCTAGCTTATCTCCTACTAGACTGAATTCCTCGAACAGGGACAGTTCTTGGACCGCATTAAGAATACATATGTTTATTGATCTGGGTGTTGTTACCGGGGGAGAAAGTGTTAGTAGCAGGTGATACTATTTACATAAGAAAAGTAGGGTACAGCAACATATCTTTAAATTTGAAAAATCATTGGAAACATGGTTTATTTTTTAAAGTCACAATTTCCAGTGCAAATGGCTCAACAGCAGTGGTAGAAGTTTTGCCCATCTTTCATATGCATCCTCACATGCCCACTATTCTAATACTATTGCCAAGTAAAAGAAACCAAGACTGCCTAAAGGATAGATGGCTCTTTATGTTGGGAAAGGGGGAAAAAGATTAGAAGGACCCTGGAATATCCTACTGTTGCCAGAAAGCAAGAATCTTATATTAAAAGAAAGTTAAGGGCACTATCAAAAGGCCAAAGGACGCAATTTAAGGTTTCCATTGACCAAGTTGTGATAATTTGAGCATAAAATATTATTGTTATGATGGTTACTTGGAGTAAGTTGAGTCTATGAAAGACCATGGATTCATAATTATTCTCAGAAGAGCGAAGTTAACATAATGAGTACAAAAATATAGTTGTAATACAAAAAATGGATAACCAATTATGGATTTGTTTCATGTTAATGGATTTCAACAAGTGGCCATTGTTTATATATGGATATTTTGTTTCTCCACTAAATTACTGTTTTTCATAAAAATACATAAATATATATGCACATGTTTGTTTCTGAGGAAAAAATAAAATTATGCAACTAAGTAAACCAATAATCTTGGAAAAAACAGGACTCTATCAAGAAAAAGGAGGAGGTCTGGTTTGATTGGTACTGGGATTAACATATAGTAATTTAGGTGGAAAGAAGGTCCAACACTTAATGAGGATCTGTGATCACACAAAATTACCAAGTAGAAGAAAAGTTCAACAGGGTCTTCCAAAAAAGGAATTAGTCAAATGTCCCAAAGAGGAAGAATATACTACCCAGACCCAATGCCTCATCTCACAGGAAATGAAACCACTAGATGGCCCTACTCATTTTAATAAAACACCAATAAGGAATACATAATTCTTTAAAAAGGTAACAGACTAAGTCAATATATCATACTGATAGGACATTGGGTTTTGTAACTCTGGCAAAGTGAGACTTTAAAAGTACATCATTTCCTGAAAGACACCAGGTTGTAAAAAAATAAAACCCAAGTGAAGCTGTGACCTTAAAAATCATGTTCTAGTAACGCCGGAAGTTAATGCAGCCTGATGGTGAGTTCTGAGCCCAGACCAAAAATGGATCAGCCAGTAATCCAGATCCTGCAGCCTTGGCTGGGCTGAGCACATATACTTTTTCTTATGGGTCTTGTAATATTACTCCACCCCTGGGAAGAAATAAAAATATATTACTGAAACCTTAGGAAGATATTAAAATAAGTATACTAATATCCCCTAGGAAGGTATAAAACAAGCACATAAATTATCAAAGAAATGAATAAGTCCATTGTTCTGAGGCTTTAGAATACACTCAAGTGTAAGTATAATAATAAGCTTTGTAGTCACTGCATTTGTGAAAGTTTTATATTTGAAGTGTTCAAAAGTAATCAGCCATAGTAAATTTATAATTGCATTTTAAATGATTTAGGAAAATTTGATAAAATTATAGTCAGCGTAAGTTTTCAAAATAACTTGTTTTTAAGCTATTAGGTAAATAAATATTTTTTTAAAATATTTTTAATAAATTAAATATGTTAAATGTTTAAATATTTTTAATATTTTTAATAAATTTATTTACCTAATAGGTAAATAAATATTTACCTATTTATTTATTAGGTAAATGAGTTCAATAATTTGAGCATTAAAAAAATACAAGTTTCCAATTCCTGGTAGGAAAATTAAGAAACCTGGGCCGTGAGGTTTCTCACAAAATCATCCCAGAGGAAATTACAGACAGTAATTCAAAATCTTTGTTGCATATTGGAATTACCCAGGGAGCTTTAAAAGCTGTTGATAATCAGGGGTCCTCCTTGGACTGATTATATCAGAGTCTCCAGAAGCAGAATCTGGGCACTAGTATTTAAAATACTCCTCAGGTCCAACTAATATGCAGCCAGGGTTGAGAAATTAATAGAGGACGAGAGGAGGCAGAGTCTGCGGAACTAGCATAAAAACTTTGAGAAGACCGTGAGCAGACCACAGACGGTGGTGAGCTGGTGTAGAAGCTGTGGCAGTCTGGGATGGGAACACAGTGGGGCAGTAGGTGCAACTATGGGGTAAATTTTGCTCTTACCTGCCCCCCACGTTACTTTGGCAGGATCTTTTATGGCCCTATCAGTTCTGTAGGAAATTAGCAAGAGCAGCCCAGATGCCAGGTGTGCCTGTTGGGGAAATGGAAGGGTTGGGGAGGTGGGAGAATATCAGGACAGCTCAAACCCCCCAGGTTGAGAACCTGGTGAGAACACCTGGATGATAACTAGCTGCACTAAGGCCATTGCTTCCTCATTCCCTTTCTCTGCTTACCCTCAACAACAGTGGATTGCAACCTAAGAAATTTATTTCCGAGAGGAGATAACTTGCTTCTTTCCAAGAATTTAAGGGAAATTCTCTGAATGCAGGCAATGCCTGGTGAAGGAATTGGGAATGCAGTTGTTCTGCAGATTCTGTGATGTGTGGTGTTTTCATTCCTTGAGACCTTCCCCAGCCTTCTATGTAAGTAGTCCTAAAGGTCAATATCATACAGACTACATTCTCTGATCACAATGCAATTATGTTAGAATAAATTGCAAAAGAATAATTGTTGGGAGACAATTTTCCATGGGTCTCTTGTATTTCTGTATGTCTTCTGAGGAGAGACATTGTCAGTTTTTGTTCTGGACTGTCTTTTCAAGGATGTTTATGTAGCAAATAGCCTTGGAAAATAAAGATAGTATCTCCCTCTGTGGCAGAGGGCAGGTTTGTTTGCTGTCCAGTAAAATGAAGATAACGTCTCCCTCTAGGGCAAAGATTGTGTGGGTTGACTTACAGCCGCCTTATAAAAGATTGGAGTTTCCTAATCTCAGGGTCCTTCAACTGTGACTCAAACCTACCACGGGTGCAGCATCCTCCCAGATTCACAAATTCATCACTCTCATGGGATTTGGGAGGCAATGGGAAAATGAAGTAATTAAGTCCTTTGTCTCTGATTTAGGAATCTCACGTCTTCTGCTAGCCTTTTTGAAACTGTGACTGGCTACCTTGTTAGCTTACAGGTAGGGTAAAATCCAAGATTTCTTACAGTATTTTTTTGTGAGGAAGATTAGCCCTGAGCTAACATCCGACACCAATCCTCTTTTTGCTGAGGAAGATTGGCCCTGGGTTAACATCTGTGCCCATCTTCCTCTACCTTATATGGGACGCCGCCACAGCATGGCCTGACAAGCAGTGTGTCGGTGCACGTCCGGGATCCGAACCTGCGAACCCCGGGCCACTGCAGCAGAGCGTGCACACTTAACCACTTACGCCACCAGGCTGGCCCCGAGATTCTTCACAGTTCTTGATAATAACTTTTTAAAATCCCTCTGGATATGAAATAACATACAACTAAATTCTTAGATTAAAAAGGAACTCATGAAGATATTATAGAAAACAGAATGAAATGAAAATATTTTAAGTCAAAATTTATGGATATAGCTGAAGCTCTATTTGAAGGGAAATTTATAAATTTAAATAAATTTATCAAGAATCAAGAAAGGTTGAAAACTAATGAGCTAAGTATTTAATTCAAGAAGAAGTAAAAAGAAAATTAGAGCAAAATAAAGAAATTAGAAAGAAGGAAATATTAAGGGAAGAAATCAAAGTAAAGAACAAGAAAAAATAATACAATATATAATAACAATAACAACAAAAATCATAAAGATCAGCAAAATTAAAAGCTGGTTCTTTGAAAAGATAAGCAGGTAGTCTTCTGGAAAGACTGCTCAAGAAAAAAGAGAAATAATATAAAGAAACAAAATGCAGAATAATAAAAAGGAAATAACTGCAGATACATGAGAAATTTAAAAATAATAAGAGAATATTGTCTGATATATTTGAAATTGTGGATGAAATAGATTTTGTTCTACAAGGTGGTATTTAAATTACTCAACAACAAGTAGAGCTTGGGCACTGGCTAATCAAGATGGACCCTCCCAATCAGAAAGGGTGCTGCCAGGATGCCGTCCTGCTGTGTCCTGCCTGAATAACAGCTTTGTATTACTGAGATAAAAATTTGGGGCCAGCCCCATGGCTTCAGCGGTATGGGTTTGGTTCCTGGGGGCGGACCTACACCACTCATCAGCGGCCATGCTGGGCGGCAACCCACATACAAAATAGAGAAAGACTGGCACAGGTGTTACCCAGGGCAAATCTTCCTCAAGCAAAAAGAGGAAGATTGGCAATAGATGTTAGCTCAGGGCGCATCTTCCTCAGCAAAAAAAAAAAAAATTCAATGCCAAATTTGCCCAAGGAGAAATATAAATATCAAATAAACATTGTAAGCCCTAAAGAAGTGAAATAATAATCAAAGCTTTCCTTTTCCAAAAAGCTGCAGCCCAGAAGGTTTTCCAGGTGAAAATTTTTTAGGTGGAAGCTTTACAAACTTCTAAGGAATGGATAATTCCCTATCTTCTGTGTTCTCAATAGGATCAAAATCAATTGGATTTTGGGGAGGGGGCAAAAAAAATTAGATATTCAAATAGTTTGTGGTCCTCCAAAGGGTCACAGTACATAAGCAGATATACAGTGCTGCTGTGGTATTAAAATTTCATGGTGGGGGGATTAGAAAAAAATATGTCTAAAAAGGCTCCAGGGGGAGGGGGAGACTATAATGAAAAAAAGAGGTTGAGAAACACTCCCTAATTTTATTCAAGAAAATAGAAAAGGAGCAAAAACTTCTCAGATCATTTTACCATTTTAAGAGGCTGGTATAACTTTGAATCCAAAACTGGATAAGAACACACGTATGCACACACACACATACGTGTATATATACACATACATGTATATATTTATATATATATATTTATATACACATATGTGTGTACTTATATTCATAAGTGAAATGTACCTCTTTATATATACAGAATCACAGTCAGTTACAAAAATGAGTGCAAAAATCCTCCATAAATATTAGTTAAATGAATTCAACAGAGTATTAAAAATATACCATGGAGGGCTGGCCCCGTGGCTTGGCGGTTAAGTGCGTGCGCTCAGCTACTGGCGGCCCGGGTTCGGATCCCGGGCGCGCACCGACATACCGTTTCTCCGGCCATGCTGAGGCCGCGTCCCACATACAGCAACTAGAAGGATGTGCAGCTATGACATACAACTATCTACTGGGGCTTTGGGGGGAAAAAAATAAATAAGATCTTTAAAAAAAAAAAAAAATATATATATATATATATATATATATATATATATATATATATATATATATATATATATATATATCTCGTGGAACCAGATTTACCCTCCTGCCTTAAACAGTGAGAAAAACTGGACAGAATATGTGGAGCAACTGTTTTAAGATACTGGATAATAGGAAATCAAGACTATGATTCCAGAGAAAAGGGAAACAAATGAGTTGAGTCCTACAGCCACTGTAGCTTTCTGCCTGGAGGTACATTCTGGACAGCAGAGCAGGAAGAGAGTTCCCAAGCAGAACACAGTGGTCTCCCTGAGTTGAGGAGCAGAGATTGGAGTTCCGGGAGTCTGAGGTAGCTGGAAGTTGTGGGGGCAGAGTTCCAGAGAGGAGAGAATTACATAGGAAAACATCTCAGTCTTTGGTTAATAGTAAGATGTGTAGACATAGAGTGAAATTCTTTTATATACATATATATAAATTTATTATTTGAAAGTAGACTGTGATAAAGTTGTTTACTATAAACTCTAAAACAACTGCTAAATACAAAACAAAGAGTTATAACTAATAAGTCCCTGAAGGAGAAAAAAAATGGGTTCATAAAAATATTCAATTAATCCAAAAGAAGTCAATAAAATAGAAAATTTCACAAATAACAGATGGAACAAATAGGATCAAACAGTGAAGTGGGATCATATAACCAATCGCATAAGGTGTAGATGGTATAAACACCAAATTAAAAGGCAGAGAGTGTCAGATTGGATAATAAAGCAACACCTAACTGTATGCTGCTGACAAGCAACCCACTTTAAATATAAAGACACAATAGATTAAAAATAAAAGAATGGAAGAGATACACCAAGATCACCCAGATCAAAATAAAGCTGAAGTGGCTATACTAACATCAGACAAAGTAGATTTCAAAACGAATAATCTTAGCAGGGATAAAGAGAGTCATTTCATAATGATGAAAGGTCATTTCACCAAAGGACGTAGCAATTCTCAATGTTTTTGCCCTAAGTAACAGAGGATCAAAATACGTCAAGTAAAAAAACCTGATAGACCTGAAAGGAGAAATGGTAAATTTAAACAACTTCTCTTAAAAATTGATAGAACAAGTAGAAAATCTGTAAGGATAGAGAAGACTTGAAAAACGTAATAAACACTATAAACCAGACCATGTATATATTTATATTTATAGAGCAGTTCACCCAATGACAACATAATACACATTCTTTTCAAATATACAGGGAATATTTATGAAGACAATATTCTGGGATGTAAAACAAGCCTCAATAAATTGAAAACAATTCAACTTATTCAAAGTATGTTCTCTGACTACAATGGAATTAAATTAGAAAACAATAAGAGAAAAATACCTAAAAAACCTCCAAATATTTGGAAAATTAACACACTTCTAAATAATCCATGGATCAAAGAAAGCAAAAGTGAAATTAGAAAGTATTTGAACCGAATGAAAATGAAAATACAACATATCAAATATTGTAGGATGCTGGTAAAGTAGTGCTTAGAGGGAATTTGTTGGAAAGGTCTCAAATAATGACCTGAGTTTCCACCTTAAAAAAGTAGAAAAAGTGGAGCAAATTAAACCTCGAAGTCAGAGAGAAAACTAATAAAACCAAGCACCTGTTTTTTTAAAAATCAATAAAATGGATGAATCTCTAGTCAGATTGATTAAGATAAAAAGAGAGAAGACACAATTTACCAATATAAAGAAGAAGGAAGTGACATAATTACGGTTTTAACAGACATTAAAGGGATAGTAAGGGAATACTGTGAACAACTCTACACACATCAATTTGGCAACTTAAAAGAAATGGACCAATTCCTTGAAAGACACAAACTGCTAAAACTCATTCAAGAAGAAACAGATAACCCATATGGCCCTATATCCGTTAAAGAAACTGAAGTCTTACTTAAAATTCTTCCCTTAAAGAAAACTTCAGGCTCAGATGGCATCACTAGTGAATTCTATCAAATATTTAATAAAGAAATAAAACTAATTCTAAATAAACTCTTCCAGAAAATTGAAGAGAAAACACTTCCCAACTCATTCTTTAGGTTAACATTACTCTGATACCAAAACCAGACAAAGACATAAGAAAGAAAATTACAATCCAAAATCCCTCATGAACATAGATATAAACATACTTAACAATATTGTATCAAATCAAATCCAACAGTATATAAACAGATAATACATCATGACCAAAAGAGGATTCATTCCAGGAATCTAAGATTGGTTTAACATTTGAAAAATTAATCAATGTAATGCACAATATTAAGGACTAGAAAGGAAAAATCAGATGATTTTCTGAGCAGGTGCAGAAAAAGTACTTTGTGCCACCATTCACACCCTCCCCTGTGGCCCACAAGAAGGGGCAGAGGAACCTCAGGGGAGGGGATCTATAACAGCCTTGGGAGTGACAGGAGGGTCAGCCCTCCATACAGACATCCAGATTGTTGCTGTGTCTTGCCTCTGGGCTGGCTCCAGGGAGTGGACAGAGAGGGCGTCTCTTTGCCTCGTGCTCAGCACTTCCCAGACCTGCTCTGTGTGATGGGCCCACCTACCACCTGGTCCGTCAGAGGGTTAGCCCCCATTTTAGGCTACTGGTTTCATCACCTGACCTGGGACAGTAGGACTTTAGGGTTTCTGAAGCCAGGTACTTCAGCCAACCCCCTCTCCCTCGGTCATTGGGACTGACAGCCCCCCTCCACCACCACTGAGGTGCTGCCTCCACCCCACTCTCTTTTTTTTTTATATAATTTTATTTATTTTTTCCCCCAAAGCCCCAGTAGATAGTTGTATGTCATAGCTGCATGTGCTTCTAGTTGCTGTATGTGGGACACGGCCTCAGCATGGCCAGAGAAGCAGTGAGTTGGTACAGGCCCGGGATCCAAACCCGGGCCGCCAGCAGCGGAGCACACGCACTTAACTGCTAAGCCATGGGGCCGGCCCACCACCCCACTCTCTTGATGAGGGTTACATGGTCACTTTAGGGCTTTGCTCTGGTGGGTGAGTAGTGTTTACTATTCAACCCACCCCACTCTTTGGTCATCCTGGATGGATTACAAAAAGTGGGTTTATATTTTATTTTCTGTATACTCAATCTAAGGCCAATAGCTTCTTGCTTTTACTCTCAAATTGCCCATAATTTTTCACATAATATCCATACTTTAATATTTCCTCAGCACTATCTAACCCAAGTTTATTGTTAACATAGTTTCTTCCATGAGGAGAGGGAGCCTCTGGCAAGACTGTGGGATGAAGACTGCTGTTTTACATTATGAACCTTGGAAGCACTATTTGACTTTTAAAACTGTATACATGTGATTCTTGGATAAAATAAAATTAAATTGAACAAGAATTAGTATTCTTGCTGCCTCTTCCCATCCTGGGCCTAATGCAGGCATCACTAATCCATAACAGAACTCCTTTCCACTGACTCACAGCCTCCCAACCCTTCTCAATACAGTACTCTAGGCAGGCACTACCAATCAGAGTCAACATGAAGCCAGTTTTCCATTCCTCATCTTTTCCATTGGCTGTGCAAACAGGTTTCGATTTTGCTTGTCTAGCTTGGAACTTTATGCCTTTTCCAGAATGATTCCAAGCTTCAGCCTCTGGCATCATACCCCACAGCCTAAGGTGTATACTGCTCCTAAACCAAGCCGTGCCTCACTGCCAGGGAACCTTCTATGGCCACATTCAGTCCCTGCTCAATAGGGAGGGAGGGTGGAGAGCTATAAGGTGCAGGAGCAGATTCATTTAAAGAGGTTCTAACAGCCAGAACCCCTGAGAGAAACCCCCTTTGGGAACAGCAGGTGCCACTGACTAGACACCTTATTGCTTCAGAGGCCTTTCTGTCAGTTTGAGTCACCCTCAGGGATGGGTAGTGACCTCTGATCTTTCAAAACTTTCCTCTCTAAGAGGAGCAGCAACTTCCTACAGCCATTCCAACTGTGGTTGGCATACACCAGGTAAAGAGATCTTGCGTTGCGTCCGGTGACAGGAGTGGCGGGAGTGGCACGGGAGAAGTTACAGCGGTGTTAGGCTACACTCCCTCCCATCAGGAAGAGCACTGGCTGTTTTTTTATATTTCCCCTTGCAAATCTTCAGTCTTGGAAGCAGAACAATCAATCATGTTGTCAACACAAATAGGCCTCATAAAATTCAAAGTTAGAGTCACCTCTGACAGTTTCGTTGCCCATAAAATGAGGGCGTTAGACCAGATAATCTCTAAGGGTCTTTCCAGCTCTCACATCTAGTGACTTTATGGTTTCAGTCAACAATAGAAGAGTGGAAAACAAAAGACCTCCTCTAAAACTTAGCACAGGCTCTGGAGAAAAAAAAGAGTTGATCTGAAATGTAAGAAGCCAAAATGAATTCTGAAATGGAGGAGGACAAGGAGAACGTCCTTGTTTAATGTATCACCACCCACATGCCTCCCAGTTGGCTCTGGATAATTTCCAGATGGTGGTGTCTGACTGATAAGTATCTTTCTTAGTTAATGTAACCACAGTTTGTTGTGTTTGCCAAAGGTTGAAAGAAAATTGAGCCAAGAGCTGGAGGCCAGAAGTTCCCCACGCCTGCCCTACACACTCAGGCTCGTGGGTTTTACGTTTTCCACTACATCTCAAAGCAGGAAACTTTAGTTTTGTTCTCTGTCATCTGTCACGTGAAAAATCACATCTCCACGGGAATGAGGGATGCATTTACCTTCACCAAACCTGCTAAAATCCTTCCAGAACACTTTGTAGCAGGAGTTGCCTTTCAGTTGGTGAAGGTTCAGAATGCAGCCTGAATGAGAGTTGCTTATTCCTGGGATGCAAACACTCCCTGAATCTAAAGATTTAAGAGATCTCTCGTGGAGTTCAAACTAAGAGTGTTAAGGATGCTCACTGATCTGGGGAGAAGAATAGATGAACTCAGTGAGAATGTCAACAAAGAAATGGAAGATATAAAAAAGAACCAATCAGAAATGAAGAATACAATACTGGAAATGAAAAATTCATTAGAGGGACTCAAAAGCGGAGTAGAGGATACAGAAGAACGGATCTGTGAGCTGGAAGAAAGACTAGAAGAAATTACCCAAGGTGAACAGGTAAAAGAGAAAAGAATTAAAAAGAGTGAGGACAGTCTAAGGGACCTCTGGAACAACATCAAGCGCACTAACATCCGTGTTATAGGTGTCCCGGAAGGAGAAGAGCGAGACAAGGGGGCAGAGAATCTATTTCAAGAAATAATAGATGAAAACTTCCCTAACCTAAGGAAGGAAACAGACATCCAGGTACAGGAGGCACAGAGAGCCCCAAACAAGATAAACCCAAAGAGGCCCACACCAAGACACATCATAATCAAAATGTCCAGAATTAAAGATAAAGAGAGAATCCTAAAAGCCGCAAGAGAATGTCAAGTTACATACAAAGGAAACCCCATAAGGCTATCAGCTGACTTCTCAGCAGAAACCTTACAGGCTAGAAGAGAATGGCACGATATATTTAAAGTGCTAAAAGGAAAAAACTTACAGCCAAGAATACTCTACCCAGCAAGGTTATCATTCAAAATGGAAGGAGAGATCAAAATTTTCCCAGATAAGCAAAAATTAAAGGAGTTTGTCACCAAGAAACCAGTGTTACAAGAAATGTTAAAGGGACTGATTTAAGGGGAAAAGAGAAGACCACAAATAGGAAAAATTATCTATTTCCACGATTAGAACGTAATGGATACAAATGCACAAAAAGAGGTTAGATATGATATAAAAAACATAAAAGGAGGGAGGAGGGTAGTTAAAGAGTACAGCTTTCAGACAGAGGTCAAACTAAAGTGACCATCAATTCTGTATAGAAGAAGAAAGGAACAGAGAAGGACTACTAAAACACTGAGGGAAAGAAAAAAAAAAAATAAAGTTAAAAAATGGCAGTAAGTAAATACTTATCAATAGCTACTTTAAACGTCAATGGACTAAATGCTCCAATTAAAAGGCATAGGGTGGCTGACTGGATAAAAAAACAAGACCCATATATATGCTGCATACAAGAGACACACTTCAGACCTAAAGACACTCACAAACTGAAAGTGAAGGGATGGAAAAAGATACTCCACGCAAATGGCAATGAAAAGAAAGCTGGGGTAGCAGTACTCATATCAGACAAAATAGACTTTAAAACAAAAACTGTAAAAAGAGACAAAGAAGGGCATTACATAATGATCAAGGGAACAATCCAACAAGAGGATATAACACTTGTAAATATCCACGCACCCAATGTAGGTGCACCTAAATATATAAAGCAATTATTAACAGACATAAAAACAGAAATAGACAGTAACACAATAATAGTAGGGGACTTTAACACTCCACTTACACCAACGGATAGATCATCCAAACAGAAGATCAATAAGGAAACATTGGCCTTAAACGACACACTAGAACAGATGGACCTAGTAGATATATACAGAGCATTCCATCCAAAAACCGAAGAATACACGTTCTTTTCAAACGCACATGGAACATTCTCCAGGATTGATCACATATTAGGCCACAAAACAAGTCTCCATAAATTTAAGAAGATTGAAATAGGGCCGGCTCCGTGGCTTAGCGGTTAAGTGCGCGCGCTCTGATGCTGGCGGCCCGGGTTCGGATCCCGGGAGCGCCCCGAGGCACCACTTCTCCGTCCAACGTGAGGCCGAGTCCCACGTACAGCAACTAGAAGGATGTGAACCTATGACATACAACTATCTACTGGGGCTTTGGGGGGAAAAAAACTGAATAAATAAAATCTTTAAAAAAAAAAAAAAAAAAAAAAGAAGATTGAAATAATACCAAGCATCTTTTCTGACCACAACAGTATGAAACTAGAAATCAACTATAGGAAGAAAATCAGAAAAGCCACAAATACATGGAGATTAAACAAAATGCTACTGAACAACGACTGGGTTAACGAAGAAATCAAAGAAGAAATCAAAAAATACCTGGAGACAAATGAAAATGAAAATACGACATGCCAGAATTTATGGGATACAGCAAAAGCGGTTCTAAGAGGGAAGTTTATAGCAATACAGGCCTATCTCAACAAACAAGAAAAATCTCAAATAAACAATCTAACAATGCACCTAAAGGAACTGGAAAAAGAAGAACAAACAAAGCCCCAAATCAGTAGAAGAAGGGAAATAATAAAAATCAGAGCAGAAATAAATGAAATGGAGACCAAAAAAACAATAGAAAAAATTAATAAAACCAAGAGCTGGTTCTTTGAAAAGATCAACAAAATAGACAAACCTTTAGCTAGACTCACCAAGAAAAAAAGAGAGAAGACACAAATAAGTAAAATCAGAAATGAAAGAGGAGAGGTTACAACAGACACCTCAGAAATACAAAAGATTATAAGAGAATACTATGAAAAACTATATGCCAACCAATTCGACAATCTGGAAGAAATGGATAAATTCTTAGAATCATACAACCTTCCAAAACTGGATCAAGAAGAAGTAGAGAATTTGAATAGACCAATCACCAGTAAGGAGATCGAAACAGTAATCACAAACCTCCCCAAAAATAAAAGTCCAGGACCAGACGGCTTCCCTGGTGAATTCTACCAAACATTCAAAGAAGACTTAATACCTATCCTTCTCAAACTCTTCCAAAAAATTGAGGCGGGGGGGAAGCTCCCTAACTCATTCTATGAAGCTGACATTACCCTGATACCAAAACCAGACAAGGACAACACAAAAAAAGAAAATTACAGGCCAATATCACTGATGAACATCGATGCGAAAATCCTCAACAAAATACTAGCAAATCGCCTACAACAATACGTTAAAAAGATTATACACCATGATCAAGTGGGATTTATTCCAGGTATGCAGGGATGGTTTAACATTCGCAAATCAATCAACGTAATACACCACATTAATAAAATGAAGAAGAAAAATCACATGATCATCTCAATAGATGCAGAGAAAGCATTTGACAAGATACAGCATCCATTTATGATAAAAACTCTGAATAAAATGAGTATAGAAGGAAAGTACCTCAACATAATAAAGACCATATATGAGAAACCCACAGCTAATATTATCCTCAATGGTGAAAAACTGAAAGCTATCCCTCTAAGAACAGGAACCAGACAAGGATGCCCACTGTCACCACTCCTATTTAACATAGTATTGGAAGTCCTAGCCAGAGCAATCAGGCAAGAGAAAGAAATAAAAGGGATCCAAATTGGAAAGGAAGAAGTGAAACTGTCACTATTTGCAGATGACATGATTTTATATATAGAAAACCCTAAAGAATCCACCAGAAAACTTTTAGAAGTAATAAACGAATATGGTAAAGTTGCAGGATACAAAATCAACATACAAAAATCAGTTGCATTTCTGTACACTAACAACGAAGTAGCAGAAAGAGAAATTAAGAATACCATCCCATTTACAATTGCAACAAAAAGAATTAAATACCTAGGAATAAACTTAACCAAAGAGGTGAAAGATCTGTACACCAAAAACTATAAAACATTTCTGAATGAAATTGAAGAAGACACAAACAAATGGAAAGATATTCCGTGCTCTTGGATTGGAAGAATTAACATAGTTAAGATGTCCATACTTCCTAAAGCCATCTATAGATTCAATGCAATCCCTATCAAAGTTCCAACAACATTTTTCACAGAAATAGAACAAAGAATTCTAAAATTTATATGGAACAACAAAAGACCCCGAATAGCTAAAGGAATCCTGAGAAAAAAGAACAAAGCTGGAGGTATCACACTCCCTGACTTCAAAATATACTACAAAGCTATAGTAACCAAAACAGCATGGTACTGGCACAAAAACAGACACACAGATCAGTGGAATAGAATCGAAAGCCCAGAAATAAACCCACACATCTATGGACAGCTAATCTTTGACAAAGGAGCCAAGAACATACAATGGGGAAAAGAAAGTCTCTTCAACAAATGGTGTTGGGAAAACTGGATAGCCATATGCAAAAATGAAAGTAGATCCTTACCTTACACCATACACAAAAATTAACTCCAAATGGATTAAAGACTTGAATGTAAGACCTGAAACTGTGAAAGTTCTAGAAGAAAACATAGGCAGTACGCTCTTCGACATCGGTCTTAGCAACATCTTTTCAAACACCACATCTGACCGGGCAAGAGAAACAATAGAAAAAATAAACAAATGGGACTACATCAAAGTAAAAAGCTTCTGCACAGCAAAGGAAACCATCAACAAAACGAAAAGACAACCTAACAATTGGGAGAAGATATTTGCAAACCATACATCTGATAAGGGCTTAATCTCCAAAATATATAAAGAACTCATGCATCTCAACAACAAAAACTACCAACCCAATTAAAAATGGGCAAAAGACCTGAACAGACATTTCTCCAAAGAAGATATACAGATGGCCAACAGACACATGAAAAGATGTTCAAAATCACTAATTATCAGGGAAATGCAAATCAAAACTACAATGAGATATCACCTCACGCCCGTCAGAATGGCTATAATTAACAAGACAGGAAACAACACGTGTTGGAGAGGATGTGGAGAGAAGGGAACTCTCATACACTGCTGGTGGGAGTGCAAACTGGTGCAGCCACTATGGAAAACAGTATGGAGATTCCTCAAAAAATCAACGATAGAACTACCATATGATCCAGCTATTCCACTGTTGGGTATTTATCCAAAGAACTTGAAAACACCAATTTGCAAAGGTACATGCACCCCTGTGTTCATTGCAGCCTTATTCACGATAGCCAAGACTTGGAAGCAACCTAAGTGCCCATCAAGGGACGAATGGATAAAGAAGCTGTGGTATATATACACAATGGAATACTACTCAGCCATAAGAAACGACAAAATCCAGCCATTTGTGACAACATGGATGGACATTGAGGGTATAATGCAAAGTGAAATAAGTCAGAGGGAGAAGGTCAAATACCGTATGATTTCCTTCATTAAGTAGTAGATAGTGACAACAATGGACGGATACATAGGGACAGAGATTGGATTGGTGGTTGCCAGAGGAGGGGAGGGAGGAGGGTGAAAGGGATAATTCGGTGCATGTGTGTGGTGATGGGTTGTAATTAGTATTTTGGTGGTGAACATGATGTGGTCCATGCAGAAATAGAAGTACAATGATGTACACCTGAAATTTTTACAATGTTATAAACCAATGTTACTGCAATAAACAAAAAATTTAAAAAAAAAAAAAAAAAAAAAAGAGATCTCTCGTGGAGGAAGTGGTGGCTGTAAAAATTTACTTGGAAGAGCCATAGGCAAGAAAAGCTTGTCTTAGACTTGGCACAGAATTCAGGACCATTGCTTGGGAGTCAAGGACACTCAGATGGGAACGGAAGCCTCCAGGATGGGCGAGGCGGCTCGAGAACAAGTGTGTGCAGAGAGAAGAGGAGAGGACTTGGGACAGAAGGCTGGTGGGGTGAATGCCATCTTGGTTCTGTTCCTAAGAAATGTGGTTTTCCTGTCCCTTCATGCCCTTACGCACCTCTACTTGGGCTGATGAGGTGTTGCATTTCTTCGTTCACTTATTGAGTCATCCATTGTTTCACTTACTCACTTGCTCATTCATTCCAAAACCGTTTATTCAGCACCTACCATGTGCCAAATGTTGTCATAGATACTGAATTCACACGGATGAATAGGACACAGTCCCTGGCCACCAGGGCTCACAACCTAGGTTAGGGAGGCATACGACTAAACAGGCAGATGATACTCAGCACGGTCCATGCCATGGTGGGGTGAGCAGAGGATGTGGTGGGAGCATAGCAGAGGGGGAGCTAAGCCACGTTGGGGAGGGGGCACAGTGGGCTTGTCAAAGGAGGGCTTGCCCTAAGTTTCCTGAAGGGCGTAGTGTTGTTTGATGGGTAAGGAGAGGGGGAGGAAAGAGGCGAAGGGCATTCTAGGCAAAGGGGCAGCTTTCACAATGGCTCAGAGATAGGGGAGAGGCTGTGGGGCTTGGAGGTCTACAAGTGGTTCCGAGTGCTCAGCTGATGAACTGACCACACACTTCTGGGTGGCCCGAACCCTCGTCTTTACTCAAGTATTTACTGAGCAGCTCCCGTGAAGAGATCGGCTTGCTTGGGCTGACCACATGAAATGATTTCATTTGGTTTGATTGTATTTAACACTGTGTGGCTGGGTTCCTTGAAATGTCCCCTCTTCAGAAGGAACATGGATGTTAACACATCACTCATTCATTCGTTCTATTTCTTCAATTAAAGATTCTGCTAGAGATGCAGCGGCAAAAGCAAACAAACAAGAGGCCAGAATGGCGCATACATTCTGGCAGGGAGGCAGATAATAAACGAGATAAATAAGTTTACTCTATAGTAACGTAGATGATGCTAAGCGCTAAGGAGAGAAAGGAAGGAAAGGAATACCAGAATGTCAGGATGGTTGTAGTTTTAGATGGAGTGACCGAGGAAGTAGCATTTGAGTAAAGACCTGAAAAAATTGAAGGAGTAAACTGTGAGGACATCTGGGGAAAAGGCGTTTCTGGCAGAGGGAATAACAAGTGCAAAGGCCTAAGACCACAGTGCACCTGGGGTGTCTGAGAACCAGCATGGAGCCCATGTGGCTAAGGGGCTAACTAGGAAGAGGGAAAACAGGAGAGTATAGGAGGAGCTAGACCATGTGGGGCCTTGAAGGCCATCGTAAGGACTTCAGTTTCCCCTCAAAGTAGGAGTGGAAGTCTTTGGAAGGCTTTGAGCAGAGAGTGACATCATCTGACTTTCGTTTTAACAATATCCGTCTGATTTCTGTATTGAGAGTCCAGGGTCTGAAGGAGGAAAAGGCAAAGCAGGGAGATGGATCAGGAAGCCGGTGCAGTAACCCAGTGAGAGCTGATGACGGCTTGGCCCAGGGGGGAGCAGCGGAGGTGGTGAAAAGTGGTCGGATCTCAGTATATTTGGAAAGTTGAGCCAACAGGATTTGCTGACAGATTGGATGTAGAATGGGAGAGGGAGAAGTCAAGGATGACCCCAAGGTTTTGGCCTGAGGAACTGGAAGTGCCTTTAAGAGGCTCCATGGAGAATGAAGCGTTGAGCAGGTTTTAGGAGGAAAATCAAGTCCTAGGTTTTTGACCTGTTAAGCTTGAAAAAGAGATGTGGAGGAACTCTGAAGGTAGGATGGCTGCACAGAGGCCAAGGGCAGGAGGAATGTGTCAAATACCACAGAAAGTTCAGGGAAGATGAGCGCAGAGAGGAGGTCATTGGCTCTGGCAAGTAAAGTGGTCTTGAGATCACAGAAGAGGCACACAGTGTGCTGTGTGGATTTTCACCCAGTCCTACTTTCCCCTTAATTATGTTTGGGGTTCTTTGGGCCAATTTCTTTTTTCTGTTCTCCTTCCCAGCTCTTCTCTTTCCCAGCTGTCCTGTGCCTATCCATTTCTCCAATACTGGCTTTGAATCCTGTTTAATTTAATGGTCACTCCAAGGATCTCTTGGAAACTGGTGGGAGGATGTCCTGTTCCCTGTATGGTATCTTTATGTTCATATTTATGGTGCATTTATTTTTTTTGCTAAAAATATCCTGTGACTTTCTGGAGGTATGGGAGGGGGGAAAGTGGAGTGGAAAAGTTATTTCAGCATCTCACTTACAAATCTGCTCAGTGGACTGGAGTCCTTACCTACTGTGGGTTTGAGCACTGGCTTTCCATGCCCATTTCTGGATGTCCTCACTAACATATTCCAGCCCAGGCCCTTCCTGTTTTAGTGAGAGGAAAGCAGTGCAGTCCCACCCACTCATGTTAGAAACTCCCTCCGGATGGGCTAGCAAGTTTCCATTCCAGTAGATGGCACGAAACTGAGTTCATGGAGCACAGAAAGTCTGAACATCTGTTTCTATGGGTCTACATGATGTCATTTGTCCTGAAACACCCGAGCCCCACACACAGCCCAGATTCTAAATTTGGAAAGGCAAAAAAAAAACCAGAAGGGGAATTCCTACTGGAGTAATGTTCTGGATGTGGAGGGGCACCGAAATCTGGCTTCCGTGAATGGACTGATTGAGCTAGGTAGACTCAAGAGGGTTAATCTCCCCTCACTGCTTTCCTAAACTCTGTCCTTTGAAAAAAGAAAAGAAAAATAAACTGGGGAAAGTCATTACGGTGTGAAATGGGGCTGGTGATTAGGATTTCCATGGGTCTAAGAGCAATTGAGTCATTACCATTGCACAGATTCAAGGTTGGTTTCGAGTGATTGAGTTCATATACCACAGGATATTTGAGAAACTGTCTAAAGAAAATTTCACTGTGACCCAGCCTGAGCCAGGATAACAGCTTGCTTCGGAAAGGCAAAAATAAGTAGATAACATCCCAAGTGTAGAAAGAGGTGAGAGTAGAGCACGGAGCACGGAGAAAGGAGGTGAAGGTACTGTGTGAAGGTGCCTTTATATAGCTCAGAAGGAAGGGCTCCTCTCTGAGCTTCATTGTGCTGCCGCCTCCAGGAGGGCCTCCTGAAACAGTCCTCCAGGCTGGGGAGTGTGACCCCTCCAGATCTGGGAAACAGGACTTGGGACCCCCATGCTGGTCACTTTTGGTTTGGGGAAGGGTGAGAAAGGGACAGTTTGTGAACAATGTTTAGCACTTCAAGTCAGGCAGGCTGCTTTAAAGCCCGATTCAGTAAGGGGTAATGGTGCACGCCGGTGGTAGGAGGCAGGGATGAGGGTAGGGGGGTATTGCCTATGCTCTATTTTGCCAACCTGGAGCACTAGAATCTTTTTTATAATTTTATTTATTTATTTATTTTTCCCCCAAAGCCCCAGTAGATAGTTGTATGTCATAGCTGCACATCCATCTAGTTGCTGCATGTGAGACACGGCCTCAGCATGGCCGGAGAAGTGGTGTGTCAGTGCACGCCTGGGATCCGAACCCGGGCCACCAGCAGTGGAGCGTGCGCATTTAACCGCTGAGCCATGGGGCCAGCCCAGGAGCACTAGAATCTTGATGGCAGCAGCATGCGGGGTCCTCCTGGTAGAAAAATATATCCACATCAGTATCTGGACAAGTGTTTTATCTTAGGAGTCTAACAAGATAGTAAAGGATTTGTTGATAATATTTGAACCTATACTTTTAAATGAGAACTTTATATTGTTACTATATGGATAACATAAGTTTAATTCTATACACCTGTGCAGAAGAGTTGACATAACAGGCCGAAGACTGCTATCCTTAGAAAGGCCTGCTTGCAAGGTTGGCTCTAGGCTAGTATGTGGGAACTTTGCCAGTAAACAGTTCCCTACACTGATATAAAGCTTTCCCTAGATGATAAAGGTAGCTCACTGTGCCTATCCTGTTTGTACAGTGTGGTTTCTGCTAAAGACTTGGTATTCTTCTGGGAGTCTGGAGTTTTGGTACAATAGGATGTCTATATGACCAGCCCCCAGTAAAAACCTTAGGCACTAAGTTTCTAATTAGCTTCCCTGATAGACAGCACTTCATATGTGTTGTTTCAGCTTGTTGCTAGAAGAATGCAGCTTGTCCTGTGTGTCTCCACGGGGAGAGGACTCTTGGAAGTTTGTGCCTGGTTTCCTCTGGACTTCTCCCCATATGCCTTTTCCCTTTGTTGATGTTGTTCTGTAGCCTTTTGCTGTAGTAAATCATAGCCATGAGTGCTACAGTAGGCTGAGTCCTGTGAGTCCTCCTAACAAATCATTGAACCTGGAGGTAGCCTTGGGGACCCCAACACAACACTAAACTGTACGTGCTAAGGGCAGGTTCTAAAATTAACGACCAGCTTCCTCTGCACTAAAGAATTTGAAAAATTCTTTAACCGGGTGTGGTTAAAGAAGGGTATTCGTTCCAGTCTGGGTAGTTCTGTTGACCTTGTTCTTGGTGACCCCTACTGTTCCTGTCCCATGCCCAATCTCACAGAGTAATAGCTTCGCGGTACCAGGACCTTCTCTTCTGTGTACACGCCATTCTCAGTCTCCATGGAAAGACATAGCCGACAGGGCTCATCTGATAGTCTTACTATCATGGAGCAGAGGCAGATGAGAGACAAGGAAGGAGTATTTGGATCTATTAGTGGTTGAGGCTGGGAACTCCATAGGTGTTTGCAGTTCACCTCTTAAGCCAGCAGGAGGGGGACTATGATGAGCTGGCCTACAGGTATAGTTTAGGACAAACTCCTTCAGCCGGGCATAGATGGGCTCTTTCCAAGCATCCCTTTCTGACTGAGGTTTTTCTAGATTCCAGGCTGACCTACCTGTACTTGGTTTCCACACATTCTTTCTTTAAATATGCTAATACAATCAATTGATTAATGCAGATGAGCCCTGTCGGCTGTGTCTTTCCATAACCTGATGTGTTGATTTGGCTCTCAAAGAGCAACTTGATCCAAGTTTGAGGGCATTCCTCACTCATGGTCCCTTCTCCCAGCTGCAATTACCACCTCATACACAGAATGGCTTTGAAGCCTTCTGTCCTTTCTGGACCATCCCATAGAGAAAAGCAAGTTTTCAGCTTGTATGTGCTGTTAAGGGTCTTAAAAATCAACTTGCCATGTACCCAATTCTGGGTTCCGAGACAGCCATTCAGAGGTGGAGGCTTTCCTGGCAGGATGGGTGTATTTCTCCAGCCGTGCCCCCTTCTGCAGACATAGCATACATCCACGGGGATATGAGAAGGGGGGTTGGGACGTACATATGAGTCATACTAATAGGAAGTCATTCTTGGAAGTCTTGAAGATTTGTTATCTTAACAGATCTTTGACTCTGAGGGCTGGTTTTCTAAATGTCCTGCTCCTAATTAGCTCATCCTTGGAAGAAAATAGTCCATAGGTCTGGCAGTCCTCATAGAGAGCCAAAGAGAAGTGGGACTCCTGGGTGTGGGGGTGAGGGGAATGAGAGAACAGAAGTATCTATTGGCCACAGGACCAAAGGGAGTGGTGTGAGAAGGAAAGAGAGAGTGTCTATGGATAAGGCAGTTGCTGAGGGATCAGGAAAGCCCAAGGACGTTTTTCAGATCAAAGTCTTATCATTCCACTGAACAGTGGGATAGGATTAAGGGCCCATTCATGATTGTTGACCCAATATGAACCTACATGGGTTGTTATAGATGGCTGTATAAGTGGCTTCAGATCCAAAGTGAGAAACCATTCAACATGTTCCACCTCTGCATGATGGATAGGCTGAGAGTAAGACTTTTGGATAACGTACTCCTCATCCTTCCAACATTGTGAGCTTAGTAGGAAAACAGGAAAATCTCCTAATTACCGCTGGAAGAAGTGCTAGATAACCAGGGCAATATGCTTTCCTATATGGAAGCTTTCCCTCATTGTTAACTTCAAAAGTCTCTTTATCAGAGGTATTTGGGGTCCAGGCTCTGGGTTTCAGTCCAAAGTCTTTAAGAGAACATGATATGAAGAGAGTCTCCTTTCCTATCTAGGGCATCTGCCCTCCATCTCTAATGACTGTGAGCAGAGGTCAATCATTTGCAGTGACACACATTGGCTGGGCACCTGGGGTGGTTGGGGGAAGCCATAGAGCATTGACTAAGAGATGACCTCTTCCTTCAGGAAACTTGCAATTTAACACGGTAAGATCAGTAAGTGGGACTAAGTGGATGACATATTTTTGAACAGAGGCCAAGTCAATGGACCAATCCCAGCTCTCAGTGGAGGAGGGTTCCATCCTTACACATGTCCCATCTGCAGACAGATTTGTTCAGGAGGCTATATTCATTCCCTGGAATAACGGCTTTCTGCACCATCTGTAAGTATCTTTGAAGGAGGTCTTCAATAAATGAATTTTAGTTTCTCATAATTCAAGTCAACCCAACATTTACTGAAGGCCTACAAGGATGGAAAAGAATGTGGTCTCTGACCTCATGTCCCCTGGTTTTCTCTCTTGGGACTGGCTATGATCCCCAAATCATTGCTTGGCAGGCAGCACAAAACCTTCAGCCCCAGCTGAGCCATTTAATTGGTGCTTAAGTTGAATTTTTGGGAACTTTCTAGAGTAAAGAAGCAATTTTCCTAAGTATCCAGGAATAATCCATGCAGCTGTATTTCTAGCCTCTGCATTTCTTCCTGTTGCAAAGGATGATTGCTGCTGCCTCTGTCCAAGGCAACCCACCACCTGTGCGCAGTGTCCCAGCCCCTCTTCCCATTCAGGGACTTTGCATCTTTCTCTTATATCATTAATTTTCCCATTTCTAGTGGTTCATCTCATTGACATACCAATATGTTGTAACATCCCTTACTATATTAAAAAATTAGGTAAAAAATAAATCTCGCCTTGACCTCCGATTCCTCCTTCTTCTATTACTTTATTTTGCTCTCTTTATAGCAAAACTCCTCGAAATAGCTGTTGCTACTATCTCTACTTCCCTTCCTCCTACTCTTTCTTTGACCCATATCAGCCAGGCTTTAGTCTCCACAGTAACACTGAAACCAGAATTGTTAAAGTCACCAACAACTCCCATCTTGCTAAAGCCACTGATCAATTCTTATCCTCATGTCAGTTGACTTCTCATTAGCATTTAACACAGTAAGTCATTTTCTTCTTCTGGAAACCCTTTCTTTGCTGGAATTTTGGGGTAACCCATTCTCCTGGCTTTCCTCCTACTCATTGGTCATCCCTTCATGCCCTTTGCCTGCTTCTCCTCCTCTTCCTTCACCTTAAATGTCGGCATGTTCTCGGTCTGCATCATCAGACTTGTTCTCTATTTCCCCTCACTCCTTAGGTGCTCTTAACCGGTCTCCTGATTTTAAATACTGTCCCTACTCTAATGACCCCCAAACGTATCTCCAGCCTAGACCTCTCCTCTAAGCCAACCACCTTCTTACCATGTCCACCTGGGTGCCTGCTGGACAGTTCAAAGCTTGCGTGTCCACGATAGAACTCTGAATTTCCTGCCAACCCTCTCCTCATACCTGTCTCTTCTTTAGTCCTCCCCTCTCTCGGTCAGGGGCACCACCATTTACCCAGATGCTCAGGCTCCAAGCCCATGAGTTGTAATTGAGTTTTCTCTTTACCCTACGCTCCACATCTAAACCATCAGTAAGTTTGGTTGGTTCCATCTGCAAAGTACATCCCAGATTCATGCACTTCTTAACGTCTTTACTGACGTTGCCTGTCTAAGCCACCTCCATCTCTCTCTGGAGGGAGTAGCTTCAAAACTCATCTCTCTGCTTCCTCTCTTGCCATCCCTCCCTCAGTCTTTTCTCTCCATGGCCACCCAAGTGGATAGTTTTAAAATGCAAATCAGATCATGTCAATCCCTGCTCAAAACTTAGAACCAAATCCAAATTCCTTGCCATGGCTGCCTCTCACTCTTACCTTCTCTCTCTTGCCCTCCTATTCTCACTATACCAACCTTCTTGCTTTTTCTCAACCCACTAACTTTATTCTCACTTCCTGGCTTTCATATTTCCTGTACCCACTGCCCAGGACCTTTGCATTCTTGCTTATTCACATTATTTGGATCCCAAGCACTTATTATTACCTGAAATTATAATGGTTATTAATTTGTTTACGTGTTTATTGTCTGTCTCTAAGGCAATAGAATCTAAATTTCATGTCAAGAACTGAGTTTGCCTTGTTCACTGATGTATCGTGGGTGCCTGAAATCTGGCACATGGAAGAGACTCCACAAATATTTGTTGAATGAGGAAGAAATAATAACAGCTAGAATTTATTGAGTATTTACTATGTGCCAGATACTGGATAGGGCTTTACATGCATTGTCTCATTTAACTCTCACAGCAACCCTATGAGAAGGTTACTATTATTTTACCCAGTTTTACAGATGAGGAAACTTCAGCATAAAATGATGAAGAAACGTGCCTAAGGTTACACAACTAGTGAGGGATGGAACTGGACCTTGAACCCAGCTTGAACTCTGAGAGATTATACTGTCCCCAATGAAAACGGCTCCCTTACCAGTTAAAGTCCCAAAGGAATCATTTTAAGATCCCCTGCTTATGAATTCTGCATGTGGCTACCACGAATGCTCCTTTCATTGTCTAACGGGACTGAAAAGAGCCATCATTGCTTAGGAAAGAGTTGTGAGATCACTCTCAGCCTCCAATTCTCCTGCCTAGCCCCAGAAATGGATTCATAGTTCACATGTGGGGGGCGTGGACAGGGAGGAGCACACACGGAAGGGGAAAGGAGCACTCTACTCCTGGGAGCCCAAATTTCTACTTTCAAGGCTTTGACGTAGGGCAAACTCCACAGTTTTCTTGCTGTCTTCATTCTCCAGCTTCATACTTCTCTTGCTGTCCTCCCTTCCTCTTTTTCTGGACAGGAGAGTGGGGCGCTCTCTGGGAGACATTCTTGGTCCCCAACCATATCCCTAGGGTCTGCTCTAGAGGTCATCTACAGACAGTTCCTCACCAAGGAATGTTTTCCTGGATCTCTTCAACTAAGGGCAATTTCCACCCCAGGAGTGTGCTTCCTCCCGGTAGGGGACAGACCAGAGGTGCCAGTAAGTTAATGCTATACGAGTGACCCTCCACCAGTGAGGGACAGGAGTTGGTGCATGAAAACCCCTCCTCCACCCCTTTCAGGACGACAAACTCTGAGGCGTGTCCTACAGTTTCCCAGAGGGTCCCCAGTGGGATGGAGTAACCTGCTCATTAACACACTCCTCATCAGCTTTCGTTTCTTCCCTGTCTCACCTCCTCACTCCCTCACATGCTCCCTGAGATCAACTCCCAAGTAAGTTATATGCACTGCAATCCTCACCTCAGGATCTGCCTTTGGGGAAACCCGACTTAAGACAGACCCCCTCTCCTAAAACTGCACTGCCTGCTGAGCAGAACCATCTCCAGGAGTCAGCAGAAGAACCAGCCCACTTCCCTTTAAACTTAGGTGAAATTACATTTCAATGAGCTGTACATTTCATGGCTTCTGATGTGATTTCATTTAATGCTCTCAATCACTCTGCAATAGACACTGGTTGAGTAGGGTCAGCCCTTTTTACACGTGTGAAAACCCAGGTTCAGAGGGGTGAATTAAGTACCTGACTTCAAAGACTCCAGGTCAGCTGCCACTCCCCGTTGGAGGTTTGTGTGAGGATCAAATAAACCTCTCTCTGTAATGCACCCAGCAGAGAGCCTAGCACTTAGTGGGTGTGCAACCCACCTAAGCTCTCTTTTCTGACTTATTATTCCAATAAATGGTCTTAAAATCATTTTGTTAATGGAATTTGGCCCATATTTCATAATCAGAAAAACAGATGCACGTTGAGTAGTTTCTTCTCCTATGTGAATACATACACATGGTTCAGAAATTCCCCACCAGGGTTAATACCCTTTTCTTCACAGGCTCAGGTTACGAATCACCCAAGCCTTGACTCTGGTCAAACCTCCCATTTCCGGGGCTGGGTGTCAGCCTCTGTTGACTGCCGCTTCTGACCTGACTCCAAGCTTCTTCTCAGGCTCCGAAGGAAAGCAGGCACTCCGATTCTCTCAGGGGCTAAGGCTGGAGCACAAACAGCCTGGAGTAGGAGCTCCGGGATCAAGCAGAAATATGGGCTGGCTGCTTGATCCCGGAGTGGAGCACGTCTTTCCTTCCAGCCTGTCTTTGCTGTGGGTCTCCAGCCAGGGAAGTGAGTCTATTTAATGAGCATTCTCTGGAAATGTGTCAGCTACCTGATTGTGGCTTCCTCAGGGGTGGAGTGTGCGCTCTGCCCGTTCATGTTGTGTTTCCCCCATGACTCCTTCCTTTGCTATTCCACAATAAGGCCCATCTGCCACAGCAACGCCTACACCAGTGGCACCTCACAGGGTGTTCCTTCTCAGCTGCACAGTTTCCTTAAAGAAACACACGCCTGAAAATGGAATTTCAGGAGCGATTCCTAGATGCTTCCCAGAGGAACTCTGGCAACACGTGCAAATATGCTTTTATTTTCCAAGATGGGAAACAATGGGAACAAATATTTCCTATCTTTCTTTAGGGCTGGGCTCAATAAATACTCAGGTGACATGTTTCTGGTGGCAGGGGTGGATGATGAAAATGAGGCTAAAACAATACCTGTCAGTCTGTGTCATTTCCACCAGCATGGAGAGGAGGAGGAGAAGGAGGAGGATGATTTTGTGAGGAAGATTAGCCCTGAGCTAACATCCGATGCCAATCTTCCTCTTTTTGCTAAGGAAGATTGGCCCTGCGCTAACAACCGTGCCCATCTTCCTCTGTTTTATATGGGACGCCACCACAGCATGTCTTGACCAGTGGTGCGTCGGTGCGCGCCCCAGGATCCCAACCCGCGAACCCCAGTCTGCCACAGCGGAGCACGCACATTTAACCACTATGCCACCAGGCCGGCCCCGAGAGGATTATTATTTTAATATCCAAGTGGAAATTATGGACTGGATCTCAGGAAAAAAAGATGGAGATGAAAATTCTGGAGTTATCTTCAAAGAGAAAGAATCTTAAGCTATGAGAATGGATACAATCTCTGTGGAAGAGAAAAAGAGAGAGAGACAGACAGACAGACAGGAGGAGATAGGGCCTTAGGTAGGTTGATCACACAATTTGTTGCCCAAACTGGAACAAGTTTGAGAGAGATAGGGGCCGCTATTAATAATGACATGGGGACCTCAGATGTAAACCAGGTTTGTTTTGGCTACACAAAGACGTATGGTCACCCCAACACTGGGGTCACCTCTATGGAAGGGGCTGGTGATGACTGCCTTTACCACAGCCCTGACACTTGTTACATGACAGCAGGAAGTGGCAACAAGGTGGTCACTTGTGATAGCCCAGAACATGAGACCTTTGGTAGGATCTCCTGAGGAGGCCATCGTGAACTCCTGCACTTGTCCTCCCTTGGCTGAGAAAGGCCTCCAGCCTTTCTCTCATCCTCACATCCTTCCTTGGGGACAGGGGAGGCATGGTGAGGATAGGACACAGATGTAGGTGTGCTTTCCAAATGTCTCGGGGAGAAAAACTGTAACTATTAGAAAATTGATAGAATCGTCAAAAGAATATAATCACCTACATAAATTGTTTAACAAGTCACAATCCGATGGTAAAAATTAAAATTTTCTTCATATGATATTAAAACTAACCATTACCACATCCATATAATACCCCCCCTCCCAATTTAATTACAATATAACTTTGTCCCTCCTTTGTTTCCGATCCAGTCCCTGTGTTCGATGCCTGCCTACCTCTTCTGGGACCTTGATCTATATTTAAAAAAAAAAAATCATCTCTTGACCCTGAGTCTCCATTTTGACCCATATCTAGAAGAGTTTAGATGCAATACCTTCCCTTTTCTCCCCCACCCCCTTTACTCCCTAACCTGTGCAACCTGGGCTTCTACCATCCCTGTGCCCCCCCACCCCCCCTTTCTTTCAGTGTTTCATACCAGACTGAAGAGTTCTAACTGCCTTCCTCTGGGTCAGTGTGGTTCACAGTAGGCTCAGACTAGCTAAGCCATTTCTGAATGTCAGGTTTCTAACAGAAACCAACTGGTTCTCAAAGTAGTAAACTGATTCCAAGCTGGTTAAAATCAGTTTTTAACTGATTCTAACCAGGTCAAATCCAACCCTCCTGGATCAAATTGAATAAAGCCAGCTCAAGCAACATTCCAACGTGGGACAAATCAGATTCAGAGCAACTCGTGCTGATTGAGACCAGATAAGCCTGGTTCTAACTTGTCCTTATTGGACCAGACCAATGTGAATTGAATCAGAATGGTTCAGAAGGAGGAAAATTCAGCCAGGGATACTGCTTCATATTAGGGAAAAACATTGTAAAATGATTCTTAGCAGAGCAAACAGATTCTAACTAAATTAAACCATTTTAAAGTCACGTTTGTCAAAGTAGCCTAGTTCAAACTGGATCAAATCATCTCTAATTCCATAGTTTTGCCCTTGCTGATTAAAACCAGCTCTGACCAGTTTAAACCAGATCAATCTGGCAGCATTGCCAGATAGCTTCAAAAATATTAACTATTTATTGAGGAAAAAAGAGATGGATAGGTTATAGATGTCATTATACATTATATTTTATAATTTACATTTTGCTTACATAGATCATTGAAAAGCATATTTTTAAAAAAAATCCGAAGCAAGCTCTTTACTGATTCAGCACACAACTTGTAATGTACATTGGTCAATAGATTACTCTCAGCATTAAAATGATTTCTTACACTGTTGAGTGTCCCAGGTTTTAATCAAATTGGTGCAGGTTCTTCGTAAAAAAAAAAAAAAATTTTCCAATTATCTAGAGATGAGAGTCCATCTGTGGAAATGAACTACATGACCAGGGACTGACTTTCTCGCAATGGTATTTTGGGGGAACCTCTTTTTTTCATGGGAACAACACTCAGATTTGAATTACTTCATCAAAAGTAATTAATGAGGAGCCAGACCCACAATAAGACACATTTTCAAAGAGAAAAGATGTCTCCAGATCTGTGAGGACTCTGTCCCAAGGCGGTGCTGCTGCTTGGAAAATATGTTGACTACACAAACTGCTAAACCATCCTTCCATAATCTAAATATAACTCTCCAATAAAAATCCTTTCATACTTTTTTCAGAGAATTTCTGAATTAAATCATGATTTGATATAGGGACATTCAGCAATTTTATTTAGTTGCAGACTTCCTTACTGATGGACAATGCAAAAATGAATGAATTCAGAACTACATTGACTTCTTCAAGCCACATGAATTGATACATAATCATACTTATTTATCCAAATGGCAAACTAGTACAGAAGTAGAAAGCAAAGATGTAGAGAATGAATGAGAATACAAGTTACAAGGCAATTAATAGTAAAACTGAAGTGGAAAGGTAATTTATATGAACCACATTAAAAAATATGTATTTCCCAGACAAAAACAAAATACTGGATTTTGTGTTTCAAAACCAGACATCTACAAGCCTGCAACCCAGGTCTGATCAGATCAAACGTGTTTAAACAATTCTATGCAAATGAAATTTGTTTTCAGTTGTTTAAGCTGCTTGCAATTGGATTAAAAGGAGACCTGCTTTTTCATGTCAAAGTTTACACTGACCACGGTCCCACAATGTCCTCTAGGAGGCAAGATTGTGAAGTAAGAAAATGCTGGGGCCGGCCCCGTGGCTTAACGGTTAAGTGTGCGTGCTCCGCTATTGGCAGCCCGGGTTCAGATCCCCAGCGCACACCGATGCACTGCTTGTCGGGCCATGCTGAGGTGGCGTCCCACATACAGCAACCAGCAGGATGTGCAACTATGACATACAACTATCTACTGGGGCTTTGGGGAGAAAAAGAGGAAAAAAAATAAAAGGAGGAGGATTGGCAATAGATGTTAGCTCAGGGCTGGTCTTCCTCAGCAAAAAGAGGAAGATTGGCATGGATGTTAGCTGAGGGCTGATCTTCCTCACAAAAAAAAAGAAAGAAAGAAAGAAAATGCCTCCCCACTTCTGCACACCCACCACCCACCACTTCTCTGTTTCTCTAGTTCCCTTTGGAAAGAGTTGCTTTGTGCATAAGGAGCCCCCAAATGTTCCATGTGTACTTGAAAGGAATGAGTAGTTAGGATTGCTATGTCTTCTGTGTGAATTGACTCTTTTATCATTATACAATGTCTCCTCTCTATGCCTGGTAATTTTCCTTGTTCTGAGGTCTACTTTAATATTAAAATAGCCATTCCAAGTTTCTTTTGATTAGTATTTGCATGGTTTATCTTTTTTCCATATTTTTATTTTGAACATAGCTATATCATTATGTAGTCATGCACCACATAATGACGTTTCAGTCAATGACAGACCACATATATGATGGTGGTCCCATAAGACTGGTACCATATAGCCTAGTTGTGTAGTAGGCAACATCATCTATGCTTGTGTAAGTACACTCTATGATGTTTCACAACAACAAAATCACCTAACAATGCATTTCTCATAACATATCCCCGTCATTAAGTGACACATGACGATATTTAAAGTGGATTTCTTTTAGGCAGTAAATACTTTTACTTCATCCTTTCGGTCCTGTCTTTTAACTGGTAGGTTTGATGGACATACTCTAAAATGGTCTCCAGTGATCCCTGTCTCTTGAATTTATGTTTTTGCTTAATCCTCTCTGCTTAAGTGTGGGCAGGTTCTGTGAGTTGCTCCTAACCAACAGAATATGGCAAAGGTGATGGGAGGTCACTTCCTTGACTACGTTACCTAAGATTGTAACTTCCGTCTTGATAGCTTGGTAGACTCTCTTGATAGACTCACTCCCTTGCTGCCTTTGATAAAGCAAATTGCCATGTTGGGGAGGCTCACATGGCAAGAAATTGAGGACAGCCACCAGTCAACATCCAGCTAAGAACTGAGGCCCTCAGTCCAACAGCCCAAAAGAAATGGAATCATCCCAACAACCGTGTAAATGAGCTTGGAAGTGGATTCCTCCCCAGTCAAGCCTTCAAATGAGACCCCAGCCCTGGCCAATATCCTGGTTGAAGCTTCATGAGCTACGCTGAGGCAGAGGACCCTCTAAGCCATGCCTGGATTCCTGACCCATAGAAACTGTGAAATAATAAATGCTTGTTGTTTTAAGCTAATTTTGTGGCAATTTCTTTTACAGCACAGATAACTAATATATGTGTTTATACCATTTAATTTTAATATAGGAATTGATATGTTTGTACTTAGATCACCATTTTATGGTCTATTTTCTGTTTGTTCCTTTGTTTTTCATTTTCCCTTTCACACTTTGTTTTTTTATTGCTTGAATATTTTTTGTATTCTGTTTTAATTTTCTATTGAGATTTTTACTTTATTTCTTGAAAAAAAAGTTTTTTAGTAGTTGCTCTAGGAATTACAATATACATACTTAACTTTTCACAGCCTATGTGGAATTCTATTCTACAATTTCAAGTGAATTATGGAAACTTTATCCCCATATAAGTACCTTTGGCATCCCCTCTTTATGTTGTAGTCATCATAGTGTTACATCTAAATACTTTGAAAACTCTATCAGACAATGTTATAATTTTTGCTTTCAACTGTCATATATATTTTAAAGAACTTAAATTCTATTATATTCCCCATTTCAGTTGCTCTTCATTCATTATTATTGTTACAGATATTCCTCTGACATAATTTCCCTTTAGTCTGAAGAATCTACTTAGCACTTCTTATAGAACAGGTCTGGTGGCAATGAATTCTCCTACTTTTCCTTTATCTGAGAATGTCTTTATTTCATCTTCATTCCTGAAGGACATTTTCACTGGATATAGAATTCTGGGTTGACAGTTCTTTTCTTTCAGCATGTTAAAAATGTTATTCTACTTCCTCCCAGCTTCCACAGTTTCTGTTGAGAATTTGCAGTCATGTGAATCATTGTTCCCCTATATGAAATACATCATTTGTCTTTGCTTGCTTTCGAGATTTTGTCTTTGTCTTTGTCTTTCATCAATTTGATTATGATGTGTGGGTTTCTTTGAGTTTATGTTGTTTGGAGTTCACTGAGTTTCCTTAATCTGTCCATTTATATCTTTTGTGAAATGTGGTAAGTTTTTCTACCATAATTTCTTATGGTAGATATTTATTCCCATTTAACACTCTTTCTACTTTCCTTCTGGGAGTCTAACAACACAAATATTAAATGTTTTGGTATATTCCATGGGTCCCTGAGGCTCTGTTAGTTTTTTTTTTCCAATTTTTTTCCTGTGTTGTTCAGATTAGATAATTTCTATTAACTTATCTTTAAGTTCATTTCCATTCAGTAAATTTTTTATTTCTGATCTAAAATTCCATTCTGTTTGTCTTTATTTATTTATTTAATTTTTTGGTGAGGAAGATCAGCCTTGTGCTAACATCTGCCAATCTTCCTCTTTTTTTGCTGAGGAAGACTGGCCCTGGGCTAACATCCATGCCCATCTTCCTCCACTTTATATGGGACACCACCACAGCATGGCTTGCCAAGCGGTGCGTTGGTGCTTGCCTGGGATCCGAACCAGCAAACCCCGGGCCGCCGCAGCGGAGCGTGCACACTTAACTGCTTGCACCACCAGGCTAGCCCCCCTGTTTGTCTTTATATCTTCTCTTTTTTTTGCAGAGAATTTCTATTTTTCCATTTGTTTCAAGAGTGCTTGCTCTTATGTCTTGGAGCATGGTTATAATTACTGATTTAAAAATCTTTGATTATTCTAACATCTGTATCTTCTTTGGGTTGACATCTGTTGACTGTCTCTTTCCTTGTCAGTTGAGATTTTCGTGATTCTTCACATGCTAAGTAATTTTGAATTATATCCTGCACATTCTGAGTATTATGTTATGAGACTCTGAGTCTGGTTTACATCCTAAAAGAAACAGTTTTGTTTTGTTTTGTTTTGTTTTTTGAAGCAGGCAATCAACTAGGTTATAGTCTGGCTTCAAGGTGCAGTGCTATTCAGATCAGTCCTGTGTGTGCCACCCAGTGGCCAGTCTTGGGCCTGGATTATGGTCTATCCTGTAGTACAGTTTTCAAAACCTGTGGTATGCTGTTTAGGATCAGATCCACACATGTGCAGCTTGGAGGTGAGCCCAGGAGTTCATACACAAGTTTGAGGGATTTCTTTATTAATGTCCCTACTCTCCATGATCTCCCCAACACCTTCTGGCTCCTCAAAGCCTCCCTTCTTAGTCCCCCAGCCAGCAAACTTGGGCTATAGTTTCCTTGCTCTGCCACATACTTCCTGTGACTGTTTCTGTGTCTGGAGCCAAGTGGCAGGAGGATAGAGAGTGGAAAAAAAAGAATAAAAAAGAAAAAAGTGTGATCACTGTTCCTCTGATCAAACAAAATGGTTCCCCTCCCTCACGGCTTTAGATGACTGCCCATCACCACTGCCACCACCCTACCTCCCACCCCCACCACCACTGCTGCCACGATATTGCTTGTGGGAGATGCTGGAAAGAAGGAAAAAAAGAAAAAAAACAAGAGGATTTCCCCCTCTCTCTCTGACTTGTAGAAGCCCCCTTTCTTGTTTCTTGGACCAGAAAGAGAGGGCTTCTCCTGGAGCTCTTTCTCTCTGACACTGGTTCACACTTCTGAGTTTCTGGCTTTTGAGTCCAGGCTAGGCAACACTGGAGGAAAAAAAAAATGGCAAACTCATGGCTGGTTTAGGGGAACTTTGCACTCTGGTCTCCTTCCCTGATCTGCCTGCTACAACTTATATTTCAGGGCCCTCAGATAGCTGCTCCATCCATTCTGCCCAGGATTTATAGTTGTATTTAGTGTGTCCCTCCTTATTCCATCTTTTCTGGAATCAGCATCTCCTTTTGCTTTTTAAATCATTGATAGTTTGCTATGTGGAAAATTGTATCTTACTTTATATATAAGGCATTTATTGCAAAAAAAGTTGCATTTTTTATTGACCAGCAATAGCTCTTTATTATGGCCTGAAAGAATTAGGCAGTCCACATCCTATTTTCGGAATCTCAGTTAGACGCATTCTCCCCAAATACAAATTCTCAAAGGAACAAATTCACACTAAGATTGAGCCACAATCTCTTCTGGCCTGCACAATTCTTCCAGTTGTTTTTCTTGTTTGCATCCTCCCCCTTCACATTCATGGGGAAAAAGAGGGTTCCAAGAAGGCCAGAAGAACTCTGAGATTTTGAGCCTGAGTGATTGGGAAGACAATTGCCCTTCACACAGATATGCAGTATAGAATAGGAAACAGGGGTTTTGGCGGTGGAATGGGAGGTGATATGTTCTGTTCATAACAGACTGACTTGAAGAGCCTACCAAAATATCCAGGAAATGGGAGCCTAGAGTTGAGGGTCAGGTGTGGGTGGCATAAAGAATCACTCCCAAAGAAGTTATTGTGGAAGGTGTGAGAAAGAGAATTATTATGGGAGGGTAGCATATGTAGCATGGCCAAGGAGGAGAGACAGTGACGATGTCCAGAGGTGTGCTTAACTTCCCATTGCCAAGGACTTCCCACCACAACGCAGGCCTCAGTTTCATATCGCTGCTCTTCAAGACCCTCCCACTACTGTGCCCTCCCACTGTTCCTGAGCATCCCTCCACTCCCCAGAGCCTGGTGAATTCCCCCTGAGCATTCCCCCTTTGGGGACATAGATTGGCTATTTATCTGGAGCTTATTCAAAGGCAGAAGTGGTATTTTGGTCACCATGGCAGATCTATTGGGGGAGATTTTTCAGGATTTTCCTGATTCTGGCCCTTGGAGGAGACAAATAGTCTGGGGTGAAGAAGCAGCCTTCTGTGCCTGTCTGACTTGTGCAAGAGTTCACTCCTTAACTTGGGCCTCCTAATCAGCACAATTACCTCTGTACAGTGAAATAACAAGGCTTTTCAAGCACTTTACCATTGCCAAATTGTATTTACAAACACTATCATATTTTATTGTAACAACCTCTGTATCGGTTACGGTATGCTAGGTTGTGCTGCAGAAATAAACAAACCCAAGTCTCAGTGGCTTAACACAGCAAAAGAGGCTACACATCTGGGGGGGGGGTGCTTTGCTCATCAGGGTCCCAGGCTACCCAAGGCAACGTCTTCCACAATCACAGCACCAGTGGGAAGGGAACGTGATTTGTACACTGAGACTTTAAGCATCTGCCAGCTTTTCTTTTTCTTTTTTAATTTTTAAAAAGAAGTCACATTCCATTGGTCAAAGCAGTCACATGGCCACATTTAACTTCAAAGGGACACGGAAGTTAAATCCTCTCTTGCCCCTGAGGGGGAAATGGTGAACCTCAGTAATGACTACCTACACTGTGACCTCAAGAATTATCTCCACTTTAGAGTTGAAAAACTTAGACTCTGTAAGTCAGTCACTTTTCCAAAGTTGCACAGTTAATAAGTTAGCAGAGCAAGGATCCAGGTGCACACTTGTTTACCTATAAAACCCATGCACCTTCTACAACTCAGATATCACTTCCTCGTGAAGCCATTATATGGAAGATGGTTCTTACTAGCTTCAATGGAACTTCAGATACTGATAAGTAAAAAGTGTGACCTCCAATTAATCTTGTGAAAATGTGTCTTTTCTCTCTCTTCTTGCAACAACCTGTCTCTTTTTTAAAAAAGAAAGAAAGAGAAAAGAAAAGAAAAAAGTAAAAAACAAACCAGGCCTTTGGGTCCACCCTGACCTGCACCAAGTATCTAATTGCTTGGGGAGACTTGGCTTCTTTCCCACTGTGTGGTATTTTCCATTCACAGGACTGGGTCAGGAGAAGTTTGTATCTTAGTCTATGCACTTGCTCTTGCTTACGTTTGTTCTCTGCTTGATCCCATACCTTTCATTCATCCTTTGCAATGTTCCCATGACAATGGAAGAATGGCATACATCTAGCCAGACAAGAGGGATGGACCAAGTACATAGCCCAGCTTCTCTCAGACTGAGAAGTCTATGAGGGAAGGTAGAGGGCATGAGAGCACTCCTACCCATTTCCTTCCTTGAGAGAAGCCAGCAGTCTTAGTCCCACTGCAGATGAGGAAACTGAGGCTCAGAGAGTTTAAGTGATTGCTCAAGGTCACATGTCTAGAACCAGATTAAAACCAGCTTATTATTTTTTCTGAATCATACCCTAGTTTCCTGTCCACTCCACTCTGCAGCCTTCCATTTACCCTCCTACTCCTGGGAAACCTGCCCTGAAGTATACCAGCTGATGCAAGGCTAGCTGTGCCTTGTCTAAAGACTTCCATTTTCACGACTTGCTCTTGGACGGGTATAAGAGCAGGTGTGGCCCTTGACTATGGAGACCTAAGAGGTAAGGCAGTAATCCTGCAGCCCAGGTTGCCAGGCTCTGGACGTGAAAGTCCTCTCAACACTTTAGAAGAAGCACTTTCTCAGGCCTCAGAACTTGTCCTGAACAAACCTGAGATGCACAGAAGAGTTCTGGAAAGAGGCATGGGTAGTAGTAGAAACTTGTGTCCATACTGCTGGCCGAGCCTCTGGACAAGCCCATGAGGGAGACCCAGCAGTGTTTTTGTTTTAACCCCAAAGAAAGAAAAACATAACTTGATTAGATTAAATATTCTTTGAGTAGGGCCTATAATTCCCAGTTTTAACGTGTATGAGATTTGAAACTCAAGATGTTTTTAGTGGTTTTAATGGCTGCTTCTGACAGCATGAGACCCCCAGTTTTCATGAGACACCCGGTTTTCTCCATCCATGAACTTACAAGGGGCAGGACAATGGGGAGGGGGCTCACTGAAACAGCCCAAGGTCTAGCTCCCGTGGGGTGTTGGAAAGGGCACTGGCGTGGAACTTACTCCGTGGGCTCTGGTTCCTACTCAACCACATACACACTCACAGTATGAATGTATGCCACTCAGTCACTTCCATTCCCTCATCTGTGTAAGAGGAAATGCTCTCTTCTACCTCTAGAATTTCATGATTTGAAATAAGGAAAGATGAACTTAGGAAGAATCCAGCCATGGACATTGATCCTGTAGCTTTTGGACTAACATCTAATTTAAGGGGAGTACAGGAGCCATTCCAGGGCTCACACACACAGGCAGGCCTCTAGTCCTACCCACATACGTGAACACAGCAGCTACGTCAACGAGTCTTAGTGACTCAAGGCCCCGGGCTGTGGGGAGTTTTCTGTTGAAGCCATGATGTGGCGCTATAGTTGTTCGGTAATCCTCTACGTTACAGGGAATGAAAGAAGCCATTTCAAATGCAGCTTGAAATTTTTAAAGAAGAAGTCACATACTTCTCTGTGTATGTCATCTTTTCCCAGATGGATCCAAAATGAGCCACATAATTTCCCTGTTGCAGAGTTTCTGAGAGAATCACAGATCTGAGAGCTGGAAGGAGCTTCAAGACCTGCTGTGAGCCAGTCCCCTTTTCTTCCAACAGGTATAAATATGTTCTTCCCATTCTATGGACAAGGTGAGCGTGGCTCCGACGGTGGTGATTTCTACGTCGGCAGGGCCAGCGGGCGAGGCTGGTGTAGAGGTGGGGCACTCACTGCCTGCTTTTACTATGCTACACAGCTTCTCACAAGTAGAAGACGCCACCACCACGCAGAGAGCGGTGAAACAGGAAACACTGAAGAAAAAAAAAAGGAATGTAAGACCCTTGAAAATCTTGGCAGCAAAGTCTGGCAAGATGATGTCACAATTGGCACACAGTAGGTCCTCTATATACTGCAAATAGAGGCAAGACAAAGGTGAGAAGGCAGGGTAGAGCGATGAACTCGGAGACTGTTGGACTTCATGGCCTGTAGTGCCCTGGGTTTATACACACTGTATCTGGCCCGTGTTCATTGGATATGCCCTATCTCTGAGACTTCATAAAAATTTATTCATTCAACAAGAAAGCCAGTTTGCTAAAGTGGGAAAATTGCCAACGAGGCCAAGGTGACAGCAATTTCAGGCACGATGTAAGCTGATTAGCCTCAAACAGAGACGCTGTTTCCTGCGCTGAGACCTCTAACCCCGCCGCCGTCTCGGAGACTTGCAGTGCCGGTCACGAGGGCAGCGTGGGCTACGGGTGAAGGACGAGACCTTATTAGGAGAGTCTTCCAGGAAGCAGGGAAGGCAAACACAAGGCATTCCTTTAGAATGATGGATTTGTTTTATTTTGCATGTATTTTTTTCATTACAAAAGAATTGTGGAATGATGTTTTTGAATTACCTTTTTTTTTCTTTTAAATAACAAAGGGGATTTTATTTTCTGTCCCTGTGGATAAACACAGATCTGATCAAGTCAGCCCCTGTTTAAATCCCCTCGGAGGCTTCCTCTTGCTCATTTGAAAATAACCCAACTCACAAATATGGCCATAAGCATCCCTGACCCTCAGCAGATTTGCACAGGACAGCTTTCCCAATTGTTTACAAAATGATACACTTCTGTACTGGTTAATTAATAGCCACTACCTCAAGCTGCACCCTGCCCACCAACCCCGCGTACTTCTTCCACTCTGGGATCCCTGGACCTTCCCCAAAGCCAGCATCTAGGAGAGCAGGGGGTTCCAAGACCCTGCTCCAGTTCGTAGCTTGTATCTGTTCTAGTGGGACACGCCTGTGCCTTTGTGGTTGTTGAAGGATTATTAACCATGCCCGCAAGGCTCGGCACAGCCAGACCCATCCCCCTGCCCCACTTCCCTCCTTCCTCTCTCTTGGATTTGAGCCCTGGCCACACAGCCTGTCTTTCTGCTCCTTGAGTGTGTGATGCCTCCCTCAGGGCTTCTGCAAGTGTGCTTCCTTCTGTCTAGAATGGTCTCTCCCACCTTGTTCCATTTTTACTTCGGTTAACTTTTCTCGTCTTCCCTTCCATCATTCATAGTTGGATGGATGAATGAAAGAATGATCAATCATGTGTGAGAGAAGTAGGCACTTGCAAATGGACTTATTTCATACATATCATTGTCTTCACCTAGTTAATCATCGCCAGAAGGAGAGAGGGAGCCTGTGGGTCTGGAGGCTGTGATGTCCACTCTTTCTTGCTCAGTGTGGTTACTCTTGGAGACAAGCAGCTTCAGTTGGGGTGAAGCCTCTTAGCTGTGAGTATTATCACCTGCAAAGAAGGAAAAGGGAAATAATCTGAATATTTGGGATTCCAAAAGTTGTCTTGTACCAGGTAACTTGAAGTTCCCTATCTCCTCCAACCAGACAAGGGGCAAGAAAGAGAACGAGAGTGAAGCCAGAGAGGGAACAAGAAGGAGATAACTTGAAATGTAGCCGGAAATCTCGGATGCTTCACGGGAAACCCTCACATTCCATCTAGAAACCGTTTTCTCCTGTCCTCAGAGCGTTTGGCTGAGACATTCTCTTGGGTAGTTGTGGATTACAGGTCAAGTAGGGGACCAGCCATAGGCGGGGGCTGGGGAACTCGGTCTTTAGGTCATCATCCCAGGTCCCAGGAGGAGGAAGAGAAAGAACTGAGTTAAGGAGATAAGCAGGGGAGGGAAGAGTTCTTAACATTTACCTTGAGGTACTTAGAAACCACTTACAAGTTTACCAGCTCCCAAAGGGTTGTGTTTTGTGTTGTTTACTGTGCTTCCTTATTTCCTTATTATTCGTTGGGCACAAGCTTGTCTTGACTTTACAGTCTACAAAAGTTTACAACCAAGAAAATGAAAGGAACAATTTTGCAAGCATCGTGACCGACCCTGGTACCTCGCTGGAGCCTGAAATTAGGGGTTTGAATACATGTCTATTTCCCTTCCCCCTCCAAATGGTAACAAAGTAGAGATAATATAGGGGTTTCCTTCCCTGCTGGGACACAGACCCCTGACATGCCATTAGGATGAAAACACTAGTGTTTGTCCCGAGCTCAGAGCTGTGTTTATCAAAGTGTAATTTTTGGAACTTTGGCCCCAAGAAATGTTCTGCTGGTAAAAGGATGCATGGTTGTGCTTATAAATGAAGTGAAGAAGCTGTGTTACTCACAAGTGTCCCCCACAAAGGTCCGGTTGTCCTGAGTTGCCTCCCTGCGGTCTGTTCACACTTCCCTCTTACTCCAGCTCCACATGCTCTGAAACCCCAGGACATTGCTCTCAGCCGTATGCCATTTGTCCTCAAACGTCTGGGAGCCCTCACCACGTGCCAACACTGTGCTCCAGGCTGGGGACCTCGAGGAAAATGGCTGAACACTAAGGATGTAGCTTTCGGCAGAGGGCAGACTTAGTGAGGCGGGGTGTTGGGAGTCTTCTCTATAGGATGACCAGATCAGATGTCATCCCATCTGGGACAACGGAGCAAAGGGGCACTCTTAATAATTAATTAATAATTATACCGGGACAACAGATGTAAACTAAGACTGTCCTCTGACACATGACAGAGGAGTTATGTTTTTTGTCTGTCATTTTAGGAGCCACCTCTAGGGCCAATGGATAGTAGTCACAGGGAAAAAGGTTTCAGTTCACAATTAAAAGGAGCTTTCTGGGGCTGGCCCCGTGGCCTAGTGGTTAAGTTCAGCGTCCTCTGCTTCAGCAGCCCGGGTTCAGTTCCAGGGTGTGGACCTACACCACTTGTCGGTGGCCATGCTATGGAGGGAACCCACATACAAAATAGAGGAAGATTGGCACAGATGTTAGCTCAGGGGGAATCTTCCTCAGCAAAAAAAAAGGGGGGGGGGCTTTCTAACAGAGAGCCTCCAACAACAGTATGGGCTATTTTGTGAGATAGTGAGCATCTCATCAATGCAGATATGCAAGAGGGTAACTAACAACCCACTCTTCAAAGACATTGACCTGACAGGGAGGCGCCTAGGCTAGATGACTGTGGGGTGGCCTCTCTGATCTGAGGCACTTACTCCTTTGCCCTTCTGTTGGTGAGGGTTAGTAGCTTATCACATACACTAGGACCAAATCCTGCCAATCTGATTCATGCATACATACACACTTGGGTAGAAGCAGAAATACAACAGAATTGAAAGATTAAAAACTCACTGTTGTAGTATAATTAATATTCACTGGTGCCTCTACATAAGGCAAATATCTCTTTGTTTAAAATGAGACTAGATTTTGCAACATAGTGTTGACTCTAAATAAGGAGAACATTCTGTGACATGTAAGCAAAATAATTTGTCACAACAATTTGACAAAGTTTGAAGTGGATCAGAGTCGGTTCTGAAGAGCCAGCCTAGGTCAGTTGGATCAAGTTTGGTCCATAATAATTGTACTTTGGTTACGTAAGATGTTAACATTAAGAGAAGAAGGGTGGGAGATATAAGGGAATTCTTTGTACTATTTTTGCCACTTGTCTGTAAGTCTAAAATTAGTTTAAAAAAAAACCCATATCCTTTGCTCCTAAACCCTGTTCATACCATGCCCTGCCTCATGACCTCCCCTCATCCTTTAAGACTCAACTCAGGCAGAACATCCCAGATTTTCACTCCCCTCCCATGAGTCCTCAGATATTTATGCATATCCCTCAATTATACCTACCCTCTACTAGTATGATTTTCTGACTACATCACACCTTCCTCACCTTATTCTAGCTTCTTTTGGACTGGAACGTTTTCTTCATTTCATTTTTACCTCCTAGGACCAAAACCCTACTCAGCCCTCAGTACAGATCTCTTAAATAAATTAATAAATCCATCCAATTTGAACACGTTTTATTAGTTATGCTTTCTCTTTTTAAATTGTGGTAAAATATGCATTACATAAAATTTACCATTATAACCATTTTTAGATGTACAATTCAGTGGCATTAAGTATATCCCAATGTTGTATAATTTTCTATCCTTTTAAAGGGTTTAAACTGGTCAGAATTTATTGGAGCTGTTAGATCCACTGCATCTGGACCCCAGGGACTCGCGACACTCAGAATTAATTTCATCCCACTTACACCAGGTACCTCCAATCAACATCTGTTTGATCAAGCGTGGAGTTATTTCATCCCATTTGCACCAGCTTGAGTCAGTCAGAACTGGCTCTGCCCAGGCTCCGGGCCAGGAGTCGGCCCTCAAAGTTGGTTCTCTTTCCTTGGCCTAACCTCTTGGGTTGCCACTTTCTCTTTTGTTAATTTTTTTTTTTCCTGGAGCCATGTGCCCAGTTGCTGTCCTTTGTGCTCCCACAGGCTGGCTGCACCCCGCCCCGGCTGGGCCTGGCTCTGGGGCAGAGAGCTTGTATTCTACCATCACCTCCATGGTCCCACCTGCGCACCTGCGCTTTCAAAACAACTCCTGCAGGCTGGCTGTGGAGGCAGAGATAAACAAACAGGCTGACTCATATTCAGGAGACTACCTGTGTCTGGACAGCCTCTCCCAATGTTTAAGGTCCCTCCCACCCCTCCTGGATGATGAGGTTTGAGGGACATTTTTTCACCTCACTTGCATCTCACAAGCTCACTCTCAGCTTGAATTTAAAGAACATAGCACCGCATTAGGAGTCAAGAAACTGGGCTCTCCTACTTTTCCTGCAGTTAATTAGCTGTGTAATTTTGGTCATGCCCTCTTTGGAACAATATTTCCCAATTAGTGAAAAGAAGGGCTTGGATATATAGATCAAAGTTTGATTTTTATTATTATTATCATCATTATTATTATTTTTGGCAGTAGGCTTTTTTCTTTCCATACAATGTTGCCCTGAGTAAGACGAGAAAGAATGCTGAATGGCTCCGGCTGTCAGGCAGCGTGTTCTTTCTGCCCCCCCTACTGTCTAACCCGAGTTAGAATTTGGAGGGCACCTGTCCTTTTCCCCGCCTTCAGAAGGAGCCCAGTGGGTCTTATCTCGTGTGTGAGTATGCGAGTGAGTGTGACTGTGTGTGCCCTCTAGACGAGGGCTCCTCCTCTATCCTTAGAGTCACCGCCTTCTCTGCTCTGGTTCTCTGCACAAAATTTTCCTTCCTGGCTCCCTGTTCCAGCCTCAGCCCCATCCCGATGCAGCCAGAATGGCTGTTCCAAAACGCAAGAATGCCCATGTCCCTCCTGAGCTTCAGTCCTTCCACGGCTCCCACGAACCTAAGGATAAGATAACGCGGAATTCAAAGCCTTCCACCAGCTGGCCCTAGCTTACTCCCGGTCTCACCCCTTCTCCTCTCACTTGGCTGGTCCCGGCCAGCCTGGACCACTTTTCTTTCCACTCTCGCCACCCTCCTGTCCTCGTTGCCTCGGTCTAGACTGTCCTCCCCTCTACGGGATGACGTCTGTGTTCTCGGTGCCCAGGGATCAGCCTCGCTCATCGTTGTAAGGGGCCCCTCTGGGGTCGCGGGGGTGGGTCGGGGGGCCGGTCCTTCCCGAGGCGGCCGCCAGGGGGCGGCAGGAGCGGCTCCAGATGACAGCAGGAGGCCGCGAGTGGGGGAGGGAGGAGGGACCGAGGGAGCGCGAATCCCGGCTCTCCGATCGCAAACTCCGAGCCAGAGTTCTCCGCGCGCGCCCGAGCCGCTGGCCGCCCGCGCAGCCCGACGCGGAACCGGGGCGCAGCGGGAGCCCGTTCAGGGCGGGCGCGGGGCGGCGGCGGCGGCGGCGGCGGCGGCCGTCCATGCGGCGGGCTCGGGGCTGCCCGGCGCCGGGAACCACGCGGGGGCGAGGCGAGGCGGCCGCCGGCCGCTCCGGGACGCGGACCGCCAGGTGAGCAGAGCCGCCCGCGCCGCGCGCCCTGCGCCCTCTGCGCCCCACCCGCGCGGCCGCGACCCGGCCTGGCCGCCGCCCGCCTTCGGGCCCCCTCTGGACCGCGGGGAGGGCTGGCGCGGGCGGCGGGGCGCGGTGGGTGTGTCCGGGGCGCCGGGGGGCTGTGCCCGCACCGGGCTCGGGGAGCCAGCGCGCGCCTGGTCCGTGCCGACGGTGCGCCTCCTTCTCTCCTCGTCCCTTCCTGGGGGATTTGCCCTGTCCCGGCGCCAGTACTCACCCCTCCACCCTCCAAATCTGAAAGTCTAGGGACAGTCAACCTGGGCCGTCCCCGAGTCGGGGCCCGCGCTCTCTGGCTCGGGACCGAGGGGACCGGCGAGTGCACACTCAGCGTGTGCGCCCCCACCTCCTCGCCTACCTACCTCCGCCTGGGGCCAGAGAGCTGGTCGAGACTCGGTGGGCGAGCGGGAGCCCCAGCCTGGGGCCTCGGCCACGCCGTTTTCTAGAAAGCCTCAAATCTGTGTGTGTGTCTCAGCTAAGAACCTAGCGCCTCTGGGAGCCCGAGTAGATGGGCTGTTTCCGCCAACTCGGGACACTTCCTCAAGCGCAGCCCCAGTACCTGCAGTCCCTCGGCGCGCTGATGGAACTAGCTTTAACGGAACTAGCTCACCTTGGAGCTTGAGCGATTTGGAAGTTAATATTTTCTTTTGTGAAATAATGTCAGCCCTAACTTGGGAAGGGGCTTTCAGGGCGTTCTCAGGCCCACTTAGCATCTGGAATTTGTGGGTCTGGTGTTTCCTAGGCAGTCTCCGCCCAGCCCCGCGCCCCCAACCTCCACTACTGCCTATTAGATGTGCATGCTTGCGTCTCTTCCGTCTCCTTTGTGACCCCCACCGCGCATCCCTTCGCCCCTTCGCAGGCAGTAAGTGAATCTGAAGCCTTGTACCTGGGTAGCGGAAGCTATCGTACTGGAATTTGGAATAAGAGAAATAGAGACCTGAGAGAGGTCTAAGGAATCCTCTTGTCCACCTGCCGTTTCACAGCTGAAGGCATCCAGGCACAGAATAGTCTAAAGAGTTTTCAGAGATCGCACAGCTCTTAAAACCTGCGTAACCTGCATATGTCTTCTGCTTCATTGATAAAGGTGATGAGATGGTTGGGCTTAATAGGATCTTATCGGGCCTCAATATACAAAGAAGCAAACATTAAAAAAAATTGATTTAAATACAGTATTACTCACTTCCTATAGATTTTTGTTGGCACCATAGTTGAATTCCTTTAGAAAACAAAATCCTAGCCCTGGAATTAATTCGAGGAAGCAGATGGGAGTCCTGGGACTTTCCTAGAAACCTCTGCAGGGCTAGAGCAGGGATTTCCCGGAGGTCCTGGTGTGGGAAATGAGTTTGGGTGATCAGAGTACCCGAGCCCCTACTGAGTAAGAACCAGGATGGCCTCCTGTGAGGAGGGCTTGTCGTTTGAGCTCATGTGGTCTCCTCCATGTCCAATACGGAGCAGGGCACCAGATTGGTCTTATCTTCATTTCATTCTCCCTTGCCATGAAGAAATGTTTCTAACTGGCTGTTAGGAAAAAATAAATAAAATCTACAGCCCAGAGTTTGAGAGTAAGATCAGGGGTAGATATTTTGACTTGGACGTTTGTTTTTGTTTTTCTGCCTAGAAATGCTTATTGTGATTGCAATCGATTATCCTAAAGAGACACTAGGTATTGCCCCTGTTCTTCTTGGTCCCCCACATTTCTCTCCATGGCATCCTGTTTCTCCCATTTGATTGGGAGTCTCAGTTGAGTGTCCCCAACTTCCCTATCCCGTCCCCTACATTGATAGCTCATTCATTACCAAGTCCCTTCCACATTCTTCTCTGATATCTCAGGGAATTATCTTCCTGTCTCGGTTCCCTCTGCCCGCTCCTTACACCAAGTCCACATTACAGTGATAATCTCCCTGCTTGACTCCTGGCCGAAAGTTGCTTTCTTCATTTTAATCCATCTTCTTTTACGCTGACAGATTAATATTCCTAAAATTCTGATTCCACCACATCATTCCTCTCAAGAAATCACGGTGGCTCCCCAGTCTTCACTTCTATTTAATTCTCCAACCGATGTTTTTGGGCATCTGCTTTGTGCCAGGGACTGTTACTGTGTGCTGGGGCTTAAACTAAGAACAAGACAATATCCTTGCCCACCATTTGTTGACAGGCTAGAGATGATAAATAGCCAGCCAGGAGAGAAAGATACGTAAAGAAAAAACCACAAAACAATGCAAAACATTGGGGGCGTGGAAAACGTCAAGGAGACACAGATGAGGGAGAAATTTTTTCTGCATGGGAGGAGCTAGGAAAGTTACAGCTGGGCTTTGAAGCATGAGGAGGAGTTCAAGGAAATGGGAAAGGCTGGAAGGAGGGAGGGCATGCCAGGCAGAGAGAAGAGCTTGAGCAAAGACCTAGAGATGTGAAAGTGCTGGTATGGATGGTTAAATCAAGGTCATTCTTCATCTGGGCATTTAAAACTTGTCTTAATTCGAGTCTACTTTATTGATCCAAGAGCAGCCCAACTCTTTCCTGCTTGAAACCTTTCACTGCACCTACCTAGTCTCTTTATCACAGTTTTGTATGACCCCACCCCAGCTCAGAAATTCGGATTTCGCCTCTACTAATCTAAATTTTGCCAGAAGTGTATCTCACCCCTTCTTGCACACACCCACCTCTCCCTTGCTGAACCCATCTTATGTGCTCCCCTGTAATCTGTTCGGTCTGGACATGTTCTAGTGGACGAGCCCCATCTCCCCAGCCACCCTGGTTTCTCCAGAGCAGCCCCTTGGCTTCTCCTGGGGCCTATCCCAGGCTGTGGACCACAGTGCCAGCTCGTTACCAGCACCAGCAAACTTGAAAATGGGATTGGGTTTGACCTGCCACCCCACTTTTCCCTTCTTTCTCCTCTTCTCTCACTTGTCCCACTTTTTATCTTTCCTTTTTTGTGTGTGTAGAATTGTGATATCTATTTACATATGTGTGGATGTAAAGGTTTCTTGTGTGTTCACTGATTGTGTTCTCTGTGACAATAATGGATTAGCAATGGGAGCTAACGCCTGACCAGGCTGACACTGGGAAGGGGGGCTTCCGTGGGAGGCTCTGGCTTGAGGCTGCGTTGCTGACTCTTGACTCCTTTCAGGACCCCACTCCCTTCACTCCTCCTCTGCAGGACCTGTGGACTGATGCTGGGACACCCCTCATCTTCTGGGCCTGATTTGCCCTTGTTTCTTTCCCCAGCCCATCAAAACTGACTTCTCTGGTTTCTGGAGCCTCGCTGGCCCGATGAACTCATGCAGGTCACGTTTAGTGAGCACTGGTATGTGCTATGCTTGGTGCTTTAATCCACCCAGCAACCTGTGACCCAGACATTATCATCCACATCTTACAAGGAAGAAAACTCCAGCTTCCTTGCCTGAGGTCAACAACTTGGGTTTTGAACTTAAACTTAGAACCTGGCTCTCTAAGTCTGGTGCTCTTTCCACTATATCATTATTTCCTGAAAGGGTTGTCTTTGGAGCATCTAAATCAGAATTAGGATCTGGTGGGAAAAAAACCAGATTCCAGGATGGAGGCAGGGCCTTGGAATTGGCATTTTTAAGACTGCCTCAGGTGATTCTTCTGCGTGTTGGGGTTTGAGCACCACAGCCCTAGGCTGCCTTTACAATGATTCAATGTTCTAGTGACAGGTGGTGTGTTAATAAGCCACTTTATCCCAGGGGGCACATGCTTTTCAACAGAGGCTTTGAGCTTGACTCTAAGGAGTGAGCAATGGAGCACTGTAGCCCGGGCCAGGAGGATAGCCCTCTTTTGGTCAAAGGGGTCTTCAGTTCAGTCCTGAAAGCATACTCCCCACACCTTACCTGCAAAGGTATGTACGCCCAGCCCCCATCGGGCTCACTGTGAGTTTATTTCTGGGCCTGAGCAAGTGCTGAGGGAAAAGGATCAGGGTGGGTTGGTTTGGGAGCCCCAAGTTGCCTGGGATAAGAAATGGGCTGAATATTGCAACCTTATATTCAAACCCAGCAAATGAACACTCACCGCTGTGCAGTAACGATGATAATGAATTATCCATTCAACATCCTCTCTACTCTCCTCCCCCAGTTTCCTTTTAGATTCCTAAGGACTAAACTAAGAAACAGGTAGGCAGTAGTTTTCTTTATTGATGGTGCATTGTCCTGGGAGAGTGGTCTCTTTCTGCTTGTCTCTTTTTCGCTTTACCTAATCTTGCAATGGAATGTACTGTGTGCGTTGTCTTCTCCGATGAGCCTTGGCTGAGCTGATCACTTACATGGCATTCTCCCTGGCAGTATTCTCCCTTAGCTCCTCTCCTCTTGGGTGTGGTCCAGAGGACAGAGAGACAGGCTTACACTGCCGTGTCTTGTTCCACGAGGGTGGCACTGGGCAGCCCACGACCTGGGCTGGGCAGCGGCTGGGCCTGCTCCACCCTCCCAGGCAGCTGGCCGGCCGCCCGAGGGCTGGCCAGCAGTGAGGACAGAAGTAATGAGTGATTAATGGGCGCCCCATCTAATCTCCTGCCAGGGGAAATGAAGGGCCAACCGTGGGCTGGGGCTCGTCATGACCTGCTCCAGGTGGGCTTGGAATGTACCCAGCTCAGGATGGGGCTTAAGGCTTGAAAGACGAGAGGAAATGAGATGTTAACCCTTTAGGCTGAGATGTTAACCCTTTAGGCCGTGGCCCTCTGAGCCCCAGCAGGGAAATGGCAAGGGAATTATCTGCAGGCATCTGATGAAAGGGGAGCATGGCCTTTGATTTATGGCAGGGATGCAGCCTCATGACTACCAGCGGGGTGGAGTGACAAGCCACATCTTTGACTTAACCATTTTTCTTGGAGGCTCAGTCAAGAGAGAGAAGATTAATTTCTTGTGAAAATGGATACACCGACTGCTGGGAGGCTGCTCTACCTGCTTCCTTCTTGGAAGCCTTCCGATCATATCAGCAAGTTACCAATTTGTATTTGCCACACAGACTTTTCCTCCTAAAACACAGTGCCTCTGACCGCTTGTCATTTCAAGGAAGATGGAGGAGGGAGGCTGGCACTGGGTGGTCAACGTCTCCAGCAGTGGGGTCCACCTCCGTCCCCAGGTCAGGCAGCAGCGTGATGCTGAGGGTGGGAGCCCTTGGAGGCAGCTCCCTGAGTTCTGGCTTGGCTCCACTTGGCTGTGGTCCCTGCACAGTTTCCTTAGCCTCTCGTGCTATAGGTCTCTGTTTGTAAAATGGGGGTAATAATAATACATACATGTAAGATGCTTAAAGCAGTTTCGGGCATGTAGGAGTGCCATGTGGATGGCAGCCATCATTTTTTTCTCACCTCTCTAGTTGAATCCAAAGACCACGTCTTCTCTGGGAAGGATATAAGTGCTTCTCTTCCAGGTCTCCAACTTGCTTTGAGTGAACTGGCGACAAACCCTTTGATTGATCTTGCTTGTTTGACCCCTGACCTTCACATGCCTTGAATTCTGGTCCTCTCGCCCCTCCTTTGCCGCTGGCTCCCTGGCCTCCGGCTGCCCTTTAGATTACACTACCGTGCCCCTTGTCCCCTGCCTCCATGCTTGGTGGCCAGACCTGGTGGACTGGGCAGTGAGGCCTGCCTGGTCCTCTTGTGGCACGGCCACTTCTGTACCAGCTCTGCCCATTGCCAGCCTTGCTGTGGCCTGACGGCCCCGAGCGCAGTGGCTGAGGATAGAGAGGGCAGCTGCCTTGAGAGCAAACTTAGGAGCTGTGGAGACAGACTGACCGGGTTGCAAACCACAGCTCTGTCCCTTTTCTGGCTTCTCTGAGCTCCCATTGCCTGACCCTTGATGGAAGCTAATAATAGTCACATTTATCTAATGGTTGAGAAGAGGGTCAAACCCGACAGTGGACATGAGGCCCTTTGAGACTGTGCGGGGGAGTTTATTGCTGGTTATAAGGTGAGCCTTGGGGGTGGAGCTGTGTCTTCATGTTTTGAAGTCTTATTACAGGGTATGCACTGACATTCCAGCCTCTCGCTCCATTTGGTGTCTTTTCTAGAACAGACAGGTACCCAGGCCCTGCTTGACTTTTGATGTTTTAGTCAAGGCCCAGGGTTTCATTTTGCTTAAAGTTCAAAGGATCTTCTGGCCAGCTAAGGGAGAAGGAACTCCCGTTTACAGAGTTCCCTGTCAGGTACGTGGATTTACCTGCATTCACTTATTTAATCCTCTCAATAATCCATGTGAACTAGACATTAGTATTCCTAGTCTACAGCCTAGACAACTGAGGCTCGGAGAGGTTAAGGAACTTGCTTGGGCTCACACAGCAAGTAGATGTCAGAGTGATATTTGAATTCCAAGTCATCTGACTCCAAAACATGTTCTCTGGGGGAACCAATGGGCCAGTTCACTGACTTCAGTCTAATTGTAACCCACTGAAAAGTCTAATTGTAACCCACTTAAATTTTTTTAAAAAATGAGATATTATTCGCATACCATAAAATTTACCACTTTAAAATGTACAGTTCAGTCGTTTTTAATTTACTCACAAAGTTGTACAACCATCACCATTATCTAATTCCAGAATATTTTCATCACCTCAAAAAGAAACTCCATACCCATTAATAGTCACTCCCCACGCCTCCCTACCCCTGGGCCCTGGAAACCACTAGTCTACTTTCTGTCTCTATGGATTCTGAACATTTCATATAAATGGAATCATATGCTGTGTGGTCTTTTGTGACTGGCTTCTTGCACTAAGAATAATGTTTTCGAGGTTCATCCATGTTGAAGCGTGCGTCAGTACTTCATTCCTTTTTATTGCTGTGTAACCCACTTTTAAAATAAAAAGTGAGGCTGGGCCTGCCCCGTGGCTTAGCGGTTAAGTGCCCATGCTCCACTACTGGTCGCCCTGGTTCGGATCCCGGGCGCGCACCTACGTACCGCTGCTCCGGCCACGCTGAGGCCGCGTCCCACATACAGCAACTAGAAGGATGTGCAACTATGACATACAACTGTCTACTGGGGCTTTGGGGGAAAAAGAAAAAAAGGAGGAGGATTGGCAATAGATGTTAGCTCAGAGCCCGTCTTCCTCAGCAAAAAGAGGAGGATTGGCACAGATGTTAGCTCAGGGCTGATCTCCCTCACAAAAAAAAAAAAAAAAAAGTGAGGCTGACTATTTGCTTAGAAAAGGGGTGGAGCTACAATCCCAAACAGATGCAACACAAAGGGTGCTTACTTTTTACTGTGGGCAGATGTGAAGGAGCTGTAGAACCGTGGGCGGGTGGAGTGAGTGCTGCGGCCTGAGTGTGGGGTGGAGGGGGGTGGGGACGGGCTGCGTTCCCATGTCTGGGAGTTGCAGGGGTGCCCGGCTTCCTTCCTCCGGACGCCATGTTGTGCTGCCCTTGGATGGTGCCGTTGGAAAAGCCTATTGGGATGTGTCCTGCAGAGGCGGTGTGGGTGCAGTGGACTCCTGCCCGGGAGGAATGGGCTAGAGGGTTTGGAGCCGTCTTTGCCACAGTCCGCCTCGTTTGGGTGCTGTGTGGACATTTTAGCCCGGGCACAGTCTGCTGCATTGCTTTTCACTCCAGGTGGACCCTGGTGTCAAATGCTGCATGTTGATGACAGCATTGCTGATTTGCTTTCTAAGTTTTTAGATGTAATACTTTATTTTTTCTGATTACAAAGGCAAGGTATATTTATTGTAGAAAACTTTGGAAATATAGAAAAACCCAAAGAAGGAAAATAAAAATCATGCCATAATTCCCCAACCAATAATGACACTTATTTTTAATGTGTATCTTTCTAGTCTCTCTCTGTCTACACACACACACACACACACACAGTTTTTTAAAATTGGTGTCATGCTGAACATATTGTTTTGTCCACTACTTTTTTCACTTAACAATACATAATAAACATTTTCCCTGTGTACTAAATATTCAATGGTCTTCCAAAACATGATTTTTTTAGTGACTGCAGAGTATTTTTAAAAATATTCGTGTTTGCTTAAACAGTCCCCTATTTTTAGCCATGTTGGTTGTTTTCAGTTTTTTAAGATTATTTATAAATAAAACTGCTTCTTTTGTGCATTTTTTGTACTTATATTGCTGCATAGTGCTGTTTCTCAGACAAAAGACATAAATACTCTTAAGGTATTTGATACATAGAGTCAAACTGGCCTTCCAGAAAGACTGTATAATTTATAATTCCACAACAGTGTTATTTTTTAACTTGAGTTTCACTGTATATGTAACTTGACCAAAACATCCCTCTATCCCTCCCTTCCTCCCTCCTCCTCGCCTTCCTCCTTCTCCTGTTCCTCCCTGCCACATAGCTGCATAGTACACTAACTCCTTATATTGCTCTGTCTTCTCCTTGATATTTGCCTATATTTGAATTTAAGCATGTGCACATTTGTCTTTTTCACGTAGAATGATGTTGTGTAAACATTTCTCTTGACCTAACCAGCGTTCCCATTTTTAAGCATAATAACAGTTTCCATCCTTTTGCTCCATCATGGTTTCCTTAGCGATTCCCCACCCTCTGTTGGGGTGTTTCTAGTTTTTCCCTAATCAAAAAATTAGGACGACTAACATGAATGTTCAATTTATGGTTATTTTTTTTTCCGATCTCATGTTCCATTTTGGAAAATCAGTTCCCCGGCCTATAATTACCAGGTCAAAAGCAGGAGCTGGTCTAATAAGGTTAATGCTGCTCAGGGGCTCTTCAGAGAAAGTGCACCTGGGAGGCCCAGGTGAGCGTGCCCAGAAACAGAATGGGTGCTTGTTTTCTGCCTCCCCTGTCTTTTCCTGATTAGGTAGTTCTTTCCTCAGGCTTACATCCGAGGAACTCAACACCTTGCTCCTAGCAAGGGACATAAGAGGTGCTATGAGGTGGAGACTTGCTGAGTTCCATACAGGGAAATTATGTCAGTGTTCACATATAAATGGAATCATTCAACATGTGGTCTTTTGTGACTGACTTCTTTCACTGAGCATAGTGAAGTGGAGGGTCTTGGCGACTTCTGGGATTGTGCTAATATGCTTTAGTGGTTCTGCATGGGCATCGCTATGCATTCATTCACTCCTGCATCCAGTACTTTCTGGGCCCCTACCATGCATCAGGTAGCAGCACCCTGCATTGTACACGGTGTGAATTCCAGTCCTGATTTGGCCACTTATTGCCTGCGCGGCTTATCCCCTTTGAGCTTCAGTTTCCTTGTTTGTGAAATGGACTGATAATCAGCGTCCATGCCACAGGAGTGAGAGGAGACAGCATATGGACAGTGTTTGTTCATTTCTACAACGAAACAAAGGGCCTACTATGTGCCTTAACGCACACTGGAACATCTGGCCGTCTTAAAGATAAAGAAGATGGGCTTCCTGCCTTGGGGGGTACTTACAGCCCGGGAGGGGGCAGGCAGAGAGGATGGTCTGTGTGATAAACATTATGCACTAGGAAGAATGGGGGCCCAGAAAAAGGGTGCCGCGCTGAGATTGGTGGGAACTCAGAGAGACTTGAGAAGGGCTGCACCCTAAAAGGGGACAGTGCTGTGCGGTGAGGGAGAAATGAAGTGGAATCCTGGTGTGTTTTATGGGAGGGCTGTATTCTTGAAGACCTCACAGAATGCAGATCTCTCGTAATTCAGACTATCTTTTCTCGACAGAATAAGTGTAAAGAGCGTGTGTGTGCTTGATACATTCTCAGAATGCATAGTTTTGCTTTAATGTTGCTTTTCATATTGTCAGTGTTATCTCTAACATTGCGCAGTGGGCCCGCTCATAAATTGCCCATTTAGTATCTCATGACGGTTATTTGGCTTTCTCAATAGCCAAGCTGGTGGTGGTGGTTGTTATCATCGTCATCTCAGTGTGTTTTTAATCTGGCACCACCATTTGACAGACTGTCTAGATCAGGGGTCGGGAGACTTTTTTTGTAAGGGGCCAGAGAGTTAATACTTCGGTTTTACAGGCGGTATGGTCTTCGTTGCAACTAATCAACTATGCCTTTTGAGCACAAAAGCAGCCATAGACAAATACATAAATGAATGGGCAGGGCTGTGTTCCAGTGAAATTTTATTTATGGACTCTGCAATTTGAATTTCATATAGTTTTCATGTCATAAAATAGTATTCTTTCAGTATTTGTTCAATCACTTGAAAATGTGACAAAAATAGGCAGTGGATCAGGTTTGGCCCACTGGCCAGAGTTTGCTGGCCCTTGGTCTAGATGACTATAGGATTTGAAAATTATTTTAAATTGTAAAAAGAGTGAATGTTAAAATATTCTGATAGTCAACAAAATCACTCACAGACGTTCCAGTGCTCATAAGGGTGTAACTTAATTCACAAGTTCTATCAAAAGATTGTGGGTATTTATTAGCCTGGGTGATACCAACGAAGGCAATTACTTCAGCACAATTTGTAATTCTTTAAGTAGTTATTTTAATGAATTTAAAAACTTAAATCATATTATTTCAAAATTTAGGCATCAAATGACTTTATTAATATTGTTATATCATTCTATTTCATGATTCAAATTGTATACCATAAAATTGTTCATTGTTGTCTACCATCCTGGAGTCTAGTAACTCTGCCTGACTTGCAACAGCCTGATGGCCTGTGGTAATGGCTTTGGATCTTGATTCTGGCTGGAGTATTTATTGCAGAAGCCAGGGGAAGGCATGGAAGGAGCACCAAGGCGTATGTCTGGCATATGGTGAATGTGGGATAAACTTTTGTTCCCTCACTTCTCTTTCCTTTCCTCCCCACCCAAAAGTTCTTAATATTTGATCAACTCCAAAACATGCTGAGCCTCTTTGAAATTGTTACTTTGGTTCTTTCCACATGCAGTAAAGTCACTAACCTTTGTAAATGGAAACAAAAACAAAGGCTGTTAGAAGGCAGTTTCCCTCTTGGGTCACCAGCTTTCCCTTGCCGGAGAATAAGCAGTGCTGTGCTGAGACCGCAGGCCAGGGCCAGACAAGAGGCCTCAGGTCTAAGGAAGGCGCCTCCAGCTGGGTGCAGACCCCGCTCTTCAGCCAGGAGGGGGGCGCCTGGCCTGTTGGCTGCTCTGAGTTCCTGGCTCCTGGGTGTATCTTAGTATCAGGGATTCCAACGGTAGGAAAGCCAGGATCCTCTCCAGATGGAAGACCACCAGCCCTGAAGGTGACTGTGATGCTGTAGTTCTTGGCTCCCGAGCGTGCTTTGGCTGTGTATGTTGGATGGAAGGCCTGTCTTGAGTAGACGTGTGTTTGTGTTGTTTAGGGAATGATGGTGCATAACAACGTGTGCTTTCTGGCCTGGGGTCTGGCAGGATGTGAAGGGAGAAAGCCACTATCCTTTGGCCAGTGAGATTTTTCGTTATTATGTTGGGTGGGGGGCTGGCATTCTTCCTGTGCTTTAGAGGCTCTTTGGTTTATAGACAAGTCCTCTTGGAGCCAAGAGCATGGGTGTGGAGTCTTGACTTTGCCACTAACTTGCCATTTGACCTCCAGCAATCCATTCTCCATCTCTGGGGTTACTAATTCTTTATTCGTAAATGAATGGTGATAGCCTAGACCATTTCTGAGGGCCTGTTTCTCAGTTGAGACGTGGGGAGCCTGGACTTCTACTCCCGCTGAGCAGCAATAAGACATCCCTCCCCCTCCCTGCTGGGGTGGTCAGAGGAAGCCTGGTGGAGAGTCCAGACTCTTACCATCACCCAGCAGTAATGAGGCCATGCATCCCCTCCTGTCCCCCCACCCTGACACATACACACCAGTGGTACCAGTGGAGGCCACATTAGGCACAGTAATGGGGTACTCCTACCCCCTCTCATCCAGGGAAGTATCAATGGAGGCCTGTGGGGAGCTGAAACTCCCGCCACTGCTCAGCAGTAATGATGAGTCCCCCTTCCCCCTTGGGTGTCAGTGGACGCAGAGTGGGGAACCTAGACTTCTGTCCTCACCTAGCCACAATGAGGTGGGGTCCCCCTTCCTCTGCTGGAGCAGTGTCAGAGGAAGCCAGCTAAAATGGAAAGTTTAAATGAGATCTGGTATTATAACATAATACCTAAATTGTCCAGGTTTTGATTGAAAATCATTTGTCATACCAAGAACCAGGAAGATCTCAAACTGAATGTGAAAAGACAATCAATAGATGCCAACACTGAGATGACAGAGATGTGGGAATTATCTGACAAAGATTTTAAAGCAGCTATCATAAAAATGCTTCAGTGAGCAATTATTAACATGCTTGAAACAAATGAGAAAAAACAGAAAGTCTCAGCAAAGAAATAGAAGACATAAAGAAGAACCAAATGAAAATTTTAGAACTGAAAAATATAGTAACTGAAATAAAATCTCATTGGATGGACTGCACAGCAGAATGGAGATGACAAAGGAAAGAATCAGTGAATTTGAAGATATACCCATAAAAATTACCCAATCTGGGGGCCAGCCCAGTGGTGTAGTGGTTAAGTTCACGCGCTCCGCTTAGTTGGCCCGAGGTTCACAGGTTTGGATCCCGAGCATCGACCTTCGCACTGCTTATCAAGCCATGCTGTGGCAGGCGTCCCACATATAAAGTAGAGGAAGATGGGCACAGATGTTAGCCCATGGCCAATCTCCCTCAGCAAAAAGAAGAGGATTGGCAACAGATGTTAGCTCAGGGCTAATCTTCCTCACTAAAAAAAAAAAAAAGAAAAAATTACCCAATCTGAATAACAGAGAGAAAATAGACTGGGGAAAGAAAAAAAGAACAGATCCTCAGGGACCTGTAGGACTATAGCAAAAGATCTGACATTTGTGTCTTTGAAATCCTAGGAGAGAAGAAAGAGGGTGGGACTAAAAAAGTACTTGATGAACTAATTGCTGAAAACTTCCCAAAGTTAGGATAAGACACAAACCTACAGATTCAAGAAGTGTAGTGAATTCCAAATATGATAAACCCAAAAGGAAATCAATACCAAGATATATCATAGTCAAAATTCTGAAAATAATTTTGAAAAAGAAGAATAAAGTAGGAGGAATCAGTCTACCAGGTTTCAAGACTTACATAGTGACAGGAATCAAGACTATATGGTATTGGCAGAGGTACAGGCACACAGATCAGTGGAACAGAATAGAGAACAATAAAGGTACATGGGGAAATCAGAGAAACACTAACTGTAATCATCTGAATGATGATTTGGAAGAGGCTGGTAGAAGATGGAGTGGAGAGGAAAGAGTTAATCTGAGAGACAATACAAACGAAGAATTGAGACTTGGCTCCAGACGGCCCAGGGCACACGGGAGGGGGTCACAGAAGCCCAGCTAAGCTTTGAGCTTTATTCACTGTGAGGATGGTGTTGCTACCACTGAAGTAGGAAGGCTCTGCAGGAGGAGGGCTTGGTGTGGAGTTGGTGACTGGGTCTTTTTATTATGCGTCTTGGGTGGCCGTCAGCAGGAGGAAGCTAGTAATACAGGAAAGCAGTCTGAATGAGAGGGTAGGTCTTGAGATGTCCGGTTTTTGAGATCGCAGCGTGAGATAATAATCAAAGAGGTCAGAGTGTAAGAGTCCTTAACCTGTGTACACAGCTCATTAGTAGGGGCTGGGTTATTGTTGATATTTTTCTAGTCCTGGTTTGGGTCGCAGGGAGAGCCAACAAGGCAGAAAAGACAGGAAGAGAACAGTTTTGCATGGCCACGGGTGATGGAGTTCAAGAAAAAGGGTATGGTAACAGTTTTATTCTTGCTGCACCCAGTTGCCTTTTATTGCCCCCCTTGCACTGGGTAACCTTTGACTCCAATGACTTGCCTCTCTTGGTTTCCTTGGAAAATATTTCCTAATTCACGAGATGACTGTCTGTTTCACATTGTAATAATCTTTTAATCACGGCACCTGATTTCAGCTTGGCCTAATACCAGCCCATCACAGAATTGTGTCAAGGAAGTAAGACTAATTTGCTAGGTTTCTGCTTCCTTCTGTAAGGCTATATGGAGCCTTTCAGCATATACTGCACAGCAGTGATTGCTACAAATCATTGACTAGATTTCTATCGCTTAGAAAAATAATGACATAACTCACATGTCAATGCAGAAGCCCCAAGAGCCAAGCAGGAAAAGGCAAATCCTTTCCCCTAATATTCAGAAGCACTGAGGGCGAAAGCGTGTGGCTGGCTGATTTATGGTGGCTGAGGCACAGCGAGCCGGACTGTGTTCTGGACGGGCAAACGTGCGGGGGCACGGAGGAAATATCCTGGTCTCCAGGCCAAAGCCGTCTTGGAGTGAACAGGGCAGAGCACAGCCTCACACACAGCATCTCCCTTGGCTGGGACCCAGGCTGCAGCAGGGAAATGTGAACACAAGCGGCTCTCCTGGAAATGTATATTTGATGCAGTGTGTCAGGAGACCTGAGAGGCAGTTTAATGTAGTGCTAAGACAAGCCATGGCTCCAACGATCAGGTGGGCTTGGGTTCAGATCATGTTTCTGCTACTTACTGGCTCAGCGACCTCCAGCATATTGCTTTACTGCTTGAAGCCTCAGTTTCCTTTTCTGTAAAATGGGGATATCATAAGGTTGCCCTGAGAATCAATTAAAATAATGTTTGAAAAGTGTTTAGCACAGCCTGTCATGTGTTATACACTTAATAAAAATGTAAAATTCCTAGGCCTGGATTTGCTTCTAATTAGCTGCAGTACCTTGTACCAGTCATCTTATTTCATTGAGTGTCAGTTTATTCATGTGTGAATCATGATTACAAAATAATGAAATTGGGGAGTTGGGTTAGAATCTCCTAGTTTTTTTGTGCTTTGTGATTCTGTGATGTCAATCTGAAAAGACACAAAGGAACTAATTGATAGATTTAAAGACATAAAATAAAAACTTATTTACATAAAAATTATAAACAAATATAAAAGACAAAAATCAAACTGAAAAACTTGACAAAATAAGGGTTAACATCTTTAATTAGAAAGAGCTTCTTAAAGATCAGTTCAAAACATTATGAGCGCTACAAAAAAATTGGCAAGAGGTAAAAAATTTCCCGAAGAGATAATACATATGGCTAATAAAAATGAAAATCTGTTTCAACTTTACTGATAATCGAAGGAATACATATTAAAATGATTACTGGGGTTTTTTTTGTTTTGCCCATGTGACAAACACACTGAATGCCCACCCTGTCCCGGGCAAAGGTGTTCACCAAAAGCTTTCCTCCTGGGAATATAGGCAGACCACATTTTCCACACTCTCTTGCAGTTAGGTATGGCTATCTGACTAAGCTGGGTAATGGAATGTGGGTGGCAGTGATTTAAGCTACCTTTGTGAAGCCACTAGCTCAATCCTCCACGCTTTCTCTTTTCCCTTGTTTGTTCACTGGATGGATGAAAACAGCTGAGGCGTCTGAGGCCCTAGACAATGGTGGAGCCACTAGATGGAAAGAGACTTGGTTCCTGGATGCCTGCATAGCTGTGTGGAGCAGAATGTCCCTGCCAACCCACATCAGACAGTGAACTGAGCAAAAAATTTTTGTTGTGCTGAGTCATTGAAATTCTGGAATGGTTTGTTGCAGTAGTTAGCCTACCCTAACTAATTATGTATCAAATTAGGAAAGATTATAATGCTAACAATATTGGCAAATGTGTTTATTTCATCTACTACGTGTGGGATTTCAGGTGGATACACGCTTTTTGAAAACAACCCATCGATATGAAGGACCTTAAACAGTCATACCTTTTGGCTTAGTGATTCTGTTTTTAGGAACTAAGCAGAGAAGCAGATAAAGAATTTTATACAAAGGTGTTCATCATAGATTCCAACAATAAGGGAACTTATTAGATATATTATCTGGCTTCCATAGGGGAAACTATTATACAGTGATTTAAAATGTTTCTAAATATTACTAATGAGATGCTTATGATTTAAAGTGAAATATAGAAGGCAAAACTGTGTATGTGATTTTGCATATGTAAAATATGCAGATGATATGTATAAGCATTAAGCATAGAAAAAAAGATCAGAAGGAAGAACACCAAAAAGTTTTATAGTGGTTAACCTGGATTGTGAGATTATGAGTAATTATAACTTTCCTCTCTATGTTTTTCCATAGTTTTCAATTTTTCCTCAGTAAACATGTATAATTTTATAGACAGATTTTTTTTTCTAAAAGAATATCACTTTGCAATGTTCCACCCAGCTCTGAAGTCTCACCTAGACCTATTTTGTGGATGAATGTGATACTGCTCTCTATGAGTTTGTTCCTTTAGTGTTAGTGCACTTGGCACACCCTCCTTCTCGGACACACGTGTGTGTGCATGTATATGTTTGCACACAGATGTACACAGGTGCTTGCCAGAGTGGCAAGAGGCCATTTATAGATGGTAGGACCTGGGCCTTGTATCGGAAGGGAAGGTGGACCAGGAGGGTAGCTCAGCCTGAACCAAAGCTGCCATGTGTCCCGTGGCCACATGCCTTTGACCAGGATGACTGGAGAATATATTGGTTTTTAGAATGAGATGAATCATCATCTTGAAGAAGGCCTGGGTAGCACATCAGAAAATCTGTGGTTCCCATGTAGAGCTCAGCTTGTGGTAGTCTGATCTTGTTTCCTTTGATAGCTACAATCCAGGGATTACAAACTGCTCTTGGCAGAGGATGCTGGGGAAGGGTTGAGTCTGAGTGGGGAAGAAGGCTGGAGCCTGTCTCTAGGTGTCCTTGAGTCCTAGGTAGGGTGGCCTGCATCCCATTACAGCTGTTTATTTGTGTGTCGGAGGCTTTAGGAGTGGGGCAGAGAATGTCATTGATGGTGTTAATTTCAGAAACAATTAGCAGTTACTACAGAAGAGTGAAAATGTCTATTCAGATCCTGAGCTGAGCAAGAGTCCCTTGGAAATGCAGCGTACTCCTGCTTGAAGCGAAGGCCCTCCTAGTGAGATCGAATGTAAGTTCTTTCTGTCATCAACAGAACACCTGCTGTGCCCCAGGCCCTGTTCTAGGCACCAGGAATATAAAAAATAAGTCTTTGAGAAAAGTCTTTACTCTTCTGTAGTCCTGTATTATGGGGAGGAAAGACAAGCACAAATTGTAATGACACACTGTGATGATTGCTAGGTTGGATTTCTGCATATGAGACTTATATAGAAATAAAGAAATTTAACCAGTTTTATCAAGTGCTGTAAATCAAATGACTGAGTACTATTTGGGGAAGAGAAAGAGCTTTTACTTCAAATGCATTTCTCCCTTAGATCTGCATGTCATCGGAAATTGAAAAAGCAGCTTGGTACAGAAGCAGGAACAAATGGCTCACTCATTTTAAATATCTTGCCTGCCTGATATTTCTGCCCTTGAGTGTTTTCCTTAGTTACCTGTGAAACACTTATTAGGACTGAAAACAAGTATAAACCACATTTATGTTAATGACCATGAAAATGATGCAATTTGTATTGAAATCCTTAACTAATCTGTGCTGATTACCTAATTCCTCCAGGTAAGAAAGAAGTCAAGTGTTTTCTTTAATGAGTAACAGAACCCATTGTAATGTGTTAGCTTGAAAGTGTCCAGGGAGTTTTAATAGATCTCAACATTTTTTCCTAATTCAGATTTTGTGGGTTCTCACATTGCTATGGGCAAGCCAGCTAGTGTGCAGCATGGAGTTCTGTGGGAAGAAATGAGTTCTGTGGCTGAGTTTGAATATGACAGAGAAAAAACGATGGTCTCTCCAAGGGAGTAGGAGCAAAAACCAAGAGCAGAGGGAGTGTTAGGGGAACATTCCTCTGGCTGGCCTCGGCCCAGTAGGAAGAGGCTGGAAACGTGACCGGGCCTGGGGCTCCAAGGTCAGCTTCCCTGAATCCCCTGCTGCCTGGGGCAGGATTTCCTGAAAGGGCTGTGGCGAGTGATGACAGCCACCAGAGGGCTTGGGAGGGTTGGACCCTCCGTGGAGGCAGCACACATCTGTGGTGGGTTAGTGCCTTCATTCTGTTCCTAGGGCAGTCTGTAGACATTTACAGAGCGTGAGCAATAGCAGAATAGAGAGAAGTCAGACACGGGCCCTACTTTCTAAGATGTAAAAGTCTATTAGGGACACATGCTGTTCATCCTTCATTCATTCATCCATTTGTTCGTTCATCCATTAATTCATCAAACTCTTATTGCATGGCCACCTGTACCAGGCAAAGACGAATAAAGATGTAAAGATGAGTAAAACATATCCCTTGCCTTGAGGAGCTCCCCTTCCAGTGAAGGGCAAACAGAAACAGAGCAAGTCTGGTGTCTGTTAAAAGAGAAGAGAACACCTTCTCTTTCAAGCTTCTAGACCCTGTCCTCTACCTCTGATTGTTGGCTGGCTGACTTGCCCACCATATTGCTAATGATGACTATTCAGAGGATATCCCTCCCTCTGTTCCTGCTTCTCTGCATATATCTTCTCCGTTTAAGTGGGATATCCCTTGAAGAAATAAGAACACCCCTTTTTCTGCCTCTTGCTTTCTTGCTGCTCTTCTTGGCAGCCTTCTCCCTTCTCCAGCCAAAGCTCTTTATCCAAGACGCACCGTGTCTTCTCAGTTGAGGAGTGCGGGGGACACCGCGCACATCCTTCTTTGGCCTGACCACCGCCGCAGGACAGTGTAGGACAGCCTCCTCCTGGGCGTCCACTTCCACTCTTGCTACTTCTTCACCTCCCTGTTTGGCCTGCTGGGCATTGGTTGGATCCTTCGTCCTCTGCCCTCTGTCATTCATTCACACTATGCTGTCTTTCCAGTAGCGGGTTTGTTCATTCCCAAAACACACGAGTCCCTTGTTTTTGTTTTTTTTCCCGAAGGCGCCAGAAGCCTTCATCTTTCCCCAAACCTCGTCCCTCATTCAGCTATTAGTTCCTTGTGCTTCAGATGCTGGCTCTAACTCTTTTAATTCCTTAAAGCCCACCTGGTCCATGGAGGCATCCCCAAACACCCAAGAGGCAGTCAAGGTGGAGTTCAGAGCATGGACTCTGGAGTTAGACTGCCTGGGTTTGAAACACAGTACTGTGAGTCTTTGGAAAATCCACTAACCTTTCTGTGCATCAGTTTTCTTCTCTGTAACCTGGAGGCAGTACTGGTTATCTGCTTCACAGACTTGTTAGGAGATTAAATGAGCTGTTACATAAAGTCCTTAGTGCAGTGCCTAGCACAGTCATGCATTGCTTAATGACAGGGATATGTTCTGAGAAATGCATCAAGATGCGATTCTGTTGTTGTGCAAACATCACAGAGTGTACTTACACAAGCCTACATGGTATAGCCTACCACACACCTAGGCTATATGGTACTGATCTTATAGGACCACTGTCGTACATGGGGTCTGTCATCGACCACAACGTTGTTACGTGGCACATGACCATATATAGCAAGAATAATGTAAGTGCTAACCATAGAAGTCTACTGTGCTATTTACTTCCTTGGAATGCTTGGGTTCCTTTTTGCCTGTGCCAGCCATTGGGCACTCATTCTGAGGTCATTTATCATTGTTAAAGAAATATTCATTTATGTGTTTATTTACTTATTGATCAGCCTCAATAAGAGTGTCAACTCCTCAAGGACAGGGGTGCGTCCTTGTCATATTTAGTATCTTGCCTAACCCAATAGGCACTGAGTGCTCATTAGCTGGTCACTTGACTGCCCCAAGTCACTTGACCTCAGGGTGCCAGCCCTCCAGGAGACATGGGGCCACTCTGCTATGTTGTGACTTGGGGAGTCCATTCAGCATATCCATTAAGGCCTAGAATGTTCCCTTATCTCCAAACTCCTACTTGAGATGACACCTGGGAAAAGACCTGGACCAGCAACAGACACAGTCAGCCTCTGTTTTGATCATTTAAGCCAGTCCTGTTTGTATGCAGGTAAAAGGCAGTTTCGAATGATGGGTAAGTGCATAAACTTTGGGCTCAGGCTGCCTGGGTTTGAATCTTGACTCTCCCACCAACTAGCTGGTGACTTTGGAAAAGTTACTAAACTTCTCTGTACCTCCATTTCCCAGTGGTACCTCCTTCATGCGGTACTTGTGAGGATAAAATGAGTTAATATATGTAAAGAACTTAGAATACCGCCTAAGCCATGGTAACCACTCAATAGGTGTTTGATCCCCAGCCACATTATTATCATCATTTGACATAATAGGTTATTAAATTGTTCATCATGGCTTACGTTGCTCTAGGTGATGTTCATGGCACAATAAACAGTTATGTCCTGAAATGTTTCATCTCCCAGCAAATCTGTGAGGTACACAGAGTCCTTTGGGATGGTCACCATTCACTCATTCATTCATTTATTTATTGAGTGTCTAGCTATGCGTGATTCTCTCCTCGGTGGGAGACAGTGAGTCTAAGAGAGTGAAAAGAGGACCAGCTCAGCTGTTGGTGGTCAGTATTCAAGTCCCAGCCCTACCCTAAACCAGCCATATGGCTTCAGTTTTGCTGTGAGGATTAAATGACATGGCTCATGTCCCCTATCAGGTGCTTAGTAAAAGTTGATTCCTGACTCTTCTTCCACTTTCTTGATAATGGAAGACAGAGGTGGGTTGGACACACTGATATTGAGAACCCACATCCTGGTACTTTTGACCTCAAACAACTGGAACATCAGGTAGGGGACGCTGCAAACAGTGGGCCAGGGTTCTGTGAGAAGAAAGTTTGCGTAAATGGTGGGGGGGTGGCAGGAGAATGTGTTGGTGATGCTGATGAAGACAGGACTGGCCAGGATGTAGGCCGGGTGCAGAGGCTCCCGTTCCGTCAGCACCCTCAGAGAGTAGCTTTCATAGAGGAATGGGCAGGTTCTGAGACCCGCTCTCCCCATGTGTTACTGGGTGCTGATCTGGGGTCTTGGAACTGCCTCCTTCTGAAATCCCTGGTCCTCATTCTTGTGCTGGTGAGTCACTTCCTCTCCTTCAGGGACTAGGGCTTTTGTTTGTCTGGGTGGTTACTTTACATTGTGGGAGTTCCAGAGGGAGAAGCCTGCATGTGGGAGAGAGGGAGGTGGAACTGTTGCCTGTAGTTGGGATGTGGCCTCGAGGTGGGCTTTTCTGAACCCAGACATGAGAGGCTGAGCAGATCCTTCTCTTCTAGGATACAGGCTGAAATCAGGTGGGATCTTCCAGGAGCTCTGTCAGGCCATGAGGAGAAGGGGCAGGAAAGATACTCAGAGGTGCGTCTATGGGTAAGGGGCAGCAGAACAGTGTGGTTGTCCAGGGCACAGTGGCATCTTCTGGAGTCAGGAGCGCCATCTTCTGCCCTGAGTTAGATCTGTCTGGGCCCCTCTTTCTGTCCCTGCCATCCTGAGCCTTGCAGCCTCCTGCCACTTCCTCCCGATGTGTGGGGACTGCGACTTTGGCCTGAATCAAATCAGGTGACTTGTTCAGCCTTCCTGTAGGATCTTTGTGGAAAGGAGAGAAGGTGGGGCCTCCATCCTCCAGGGAGCGTTATGTTCTAACAGAAACTAGATTGTTTGATTTTTTGTTCCCTGTCAAGAAAGGTTATAAATCAACAGGAGCAAACCTCGAAAGGTGGGCACAGCTCCACAGATAGCATGTTTGCTCAGTCTGCTTGTCCGGCACACTGTTGCTAAACGGATTTTCAGGAAACCTCACTTTCATTAGGTCCCTCCCTACTCCAGAACCTAAATGGTTCTTTCTTGTGCATCTCATCAAAATTCTCCTGGCGCCGTTTTTCAAAGGCTTGGATAACATGGCTTTGCCTTGTCTTCACGATTTTATTCCCCTAATCACAGTTAGAATCTGGTCTTCCAGAGTGAGGGCTTTTAAACTTTTCTGACTGTGAGCCACAGTCAGAAATACTTACCCTTGCTGTGTGTGGTAACGCTAGTATTTTCTCTTCTCTTTCATTCTTTTCTATTGCATTAAAAAAAGTGCAGGTCATGAGCCACGAAATTGATTTCATGACGGACTCATGGGTCGTGACCTGCACTTTGAAAAGGAGAGCTGATTTAACACAATACTGATGACGGAAGCACAAGTGAGCACTGAGGAAATGGCAGAGCTGGTACAGGCTCTGCCTGGGCAAGCTCATCCACCACATCCTGAGACAAGGGTGACTAATGGAAGCTCACAAGAAGTTGGTCAAAAAACATTCTAGAGTAGTGGCCTCCAAAATTTTTTTTCTGATTGCACACGCCATCAGTAAAAAACATTTGAGTGTAAAACCCCAATCTATCTTCGGTTATTTTTTTTAACTTATCAGTTTATGATGTGACCACATAAAACATACATTCGAAATAAAAATTTTAAAAGGATGAGATAAAGATGAAAGAAACCATATTTTAAAATGACATCCTAATCACGATGGCTTCATTTTCTTATCAGCAAATATCTGAAGGCAAAATACTCACAGAGGATGAGGTTCGTGGTTATCAGCCGTGGTTGTAAATCTATTTTCAAATTGTTTTGATAATTTAAGAGGTTTTTCTGGTTGACTTCTTGTCAGATTTGCAAACTACTGCTTTACATCACACCCTCTTCTCTCACCATTGCCCTTCTTTCCTGACAAAACCAAAAATGCTCAGTTAGCACCTCCTTTTGCTACCTCTGTCCATCTGGAGGGAGTCATCTTTGACACCTCTCCTTCCTTCATCCCCTCCAGCCATTCATTTACCGTATTCTGGGAGTTTTACCTCTCCGTAGAGAGTCAGTTCTCCTTCCATTGCTGTATTCCCAGTGCACTGCCTCCTCCTTCCTCCCAGTTCCTCACACACCTTTACACTTGTGATTCCCTCTCCCTGGGTCGCCCTGCTCTCTCTTCGCCTGGGTGACTCCAACTCACCCCTCAAGCCCCAGCATGGAGGTCACTTCTCAGAGGGACCGTCTCTGACCACTGCCTAGTATACTTTTTGAGGCACCTTGGATTTTCTTTCATGGTTCTTATCACAATTTTATTTTTATACTTATTTATGTTTCAGTTTGTTTAAAGTTTATAGCCCTCTAGCATCTAGGCTGTAAGTTTCTTGAGGGCAGGGACTGTGCCTGTTGTGTGTGTGTGTCTAGCACCCAAGTCATGCAGTCTCAATAAATATTTAATACTTGTAACAACCCTATGAGGTAGTTACAAACAGTATCCCCATTTTACAGATGAGGAAATTGGAAGACAAAAGGGTTAATTGCCAATGGTCATCTGGTTAATAAATGGGGATGTTGGTCTCAGATCCAGGTCTTTCAGAGTATAGTGTGTACTCTTACCAACTGCTCTAGATTGTTCATTTGTAACCTGTGTAGGCTAAGGGCTGATTTTAAGTCCCATCTTCCTTGCTGATGCCCACCCAGCCCTCTATAGGAATTCTCCTTCTCTTGAACTAGCTTGATTTGTACTTAGGGTCTCTGTAACATCATTTACCCTTGTTGTTCCAGATAACACCATCCTTTTCCCAGACAATAACATGTTGCTACATCTTATTCACCGAAGCTAGATTGTAAAGTGAGACCCTGCCTTGACTCACCCTTCTCTTGAATCACATAGCATCTCAGAGAGGACCTGAGCATATCACGTATTGAGTAAATAATTACTGATTAGTTGATCATTATCAGGAGCTTGGCAGAGATTTCATGTGACTCCCAAGTTCAGTCCCGTCTTTGTGCATACCTGCTCCCCAGCCAAGAGCAGGAAGACCACACCTCAGATTCAGAGGAGTTTTAACTGTTCCAATTTGCACTTGTTGGCTTTCTTCCTGGTGCATCTCAGTGTAACTTCTGGCTGAGACCCAAGAATCTAAGGGTCTTCAATACCATGAGTAATTTCATGAGTTGCTGATGGCTAATTACGGGTGATTACAGTTAAGAGGCTTTACTTTCTTAATAACCCCTAGAAAGGGCTGGTGGTAACTTTTAAAATCTTGATTATTCTTCCCTGCAAATGGAATTTTCTGATTCTCCTGACTGTCTTTTCTTAAATCCTTATAATTTGTCTCCCCATCCCCCCCCCCCTTTTTTTTGCTGAGGAAGATTTGCCCTGAGCTAACATCTGCTGCCAATCTTCCTCTTTTTGTATGTGAGCCACTGCCACAGCATGGCCACTGATAGACGAGTGGTGTAGGTCTGTGCCCCGGAACGGAACCCGGGCTGCCAAAGTGGAGCACACCGAACTTAACCACTAGGCCATGGGGGCTGGCCCCCAGGCCCCCTTTCTAGTGAGAAGGAAATTTGAAGTTCTAGGAAGACTTCAGAAACCAATGATTTTGGAAAACTCTGGCTTTATTATAGAGGACCCCTGGGCACACCTTGAAACCTTGCTTCATTTATTTGTCTTTCCCTGAAAGGAGGTATGGGAGGAAAGGAGGCTGGCCCATGGTTTTTCTCCCCAAGTTATATTACATTCCTACCGAATCTCCCATCCCTAGATTTCAGATGCTATTTATAATTTACTTTGGAAACTTGGCTCGCTTGGCAATGTTTAGAAATTCTGTTTAGTGAGGGCTTCTGAATAAAGTAGTATTTGTTGGCGAGGGGTTTTACTTTCCTGTTTTTACTGTGATAACACATTTTAAGTGTTGCCTCACCTCTTCTTGGATCAGTATCATCAGAGCTACTTGTTATTGAGGGTCACTCTGCGCTAGCATGGACTAAGCATATACCATGTGTCCACTTGTTTACACTTCACAACCTGCAGCAGTTCTGTAGGCAGTATTTTTAAACAATTTTATTGACATGTAATTCACATCCCATAGACTTCACCAATTTAGAGTGTACAGTTCAATGGCTTTTAGTATATTCACAGGGTTGTGAAACCATCACCACAATCTAACTTTAGAATATTTTTGTCACCCTAGGAGGAAACCTTGTACCCCTCCACTACCCCCTCCCCACCCCCAAGACCCTGGCAACCACTAATGTACTTTCTGTCTCTATAGATTTGCTTATTCTGGATGTTTCCTATGAATGGAATCATACAATATATGGCCTTTTGTGTCTGGCTTCTTTCACTTAGGGTAATGTTTTCAAGGTTCATCCATGTTGTAGTGTATATCAGTATGTCATCTCTTTTTATTGTTAGGCACTATTTTTACCCCTACTGTACAGTTGGGGAAACCAAGACACACAAGAGTGAAATGAATTTCCTATTGTCAAGTAGCCTTTAATAGATGGTGCTAGATTTTTATTGCAGGTTTGCCTAATGCCAACTCTGCTATTAGCTTGGAGTCTGAGGTGATCATACTAATAGTAATTTATTGAGCATCTTCTGTGGATCAGTTGCTGTGCTGAGTGTCCAGTAAATTTGGTACCTCATATTCATATGTATTCAGATTTCAGTTGGGAAATCTGGTTACCATAAATGGCTAGTGGTATTTTTGTTTTAATGTCTTTCATTTGCTCAATTCTGGTTTCGTTGGCCCACTTAGGCTCTAGAATCTTCCTAAGCAAATGATGCTAAAAATAGCATGTTTTTCCTTCTGTAGGACTTGAAAACCACTCCCATCTGCAGAAAATTGGCAACATCTCTGAGGAGCCTTTGCTTTTCCTGGGACCCCCAGCATCATGGTTCCCCATTTCATGGGGTCTCTCAGGTAAGTGGAGAACCTTTAAAAGAGAAAACAGGAGAAGAAGAAATTTGATATTTGAGTTTTACTATATAGTTTTTTTATAGTAACTAGCCTTGAGGGTCTGCATCTCACTGATATTTTTGATATGCTATGTACATATGTGTAATAAGTTTGCTGTTCACAAAGGCCACCGAGGCCTAGGAACTGTGTGCTGTAGGGGGAGATACTTGGACTGAGGTCCAAGTGGCTTGGGTTCTAAGCTATGCCCTGCTATTTGCTGGGGGACCTTTAGGCCTCAGGTTTTTTTTTTTTTTTTAATAAAGGTGTTACTGGATCAGTGGATATTTATCATGGTTTCACAATAGAATTACCTGAAGAACTTGAAAAAATATTGTTCTTTTCTGCATTCCCACAGATTTTTACTTAATTGATCTGGTATACTTGAAAGGTGACCTTTCTCGTCCCTTCTGCTCCAAATATCTACGACTTTCACCTGCATATTTTATTTGATCCTAGTATCAACCATAGGAGGTCAGTAGAACAAGTAGTATTATCTCTATTTTGCAGCTCAGAAGACCAGTGCTCAGAGAGCATAACTCCTGGGTGCCACCGTCCTCTAGTGCAAGAGTCAGGAGAAGGGCTCTGTGCTCAGGAACTGTAGTCCGTGTCACTGAGACTGTTTTCAAACTTTTCTTTAAGCTAATAGACCCTTTTAAAATTTCTTCAATCAAAATCCCATGTAAAATCTCAATATATAAAATAGCCAGTGGATGGGGCCAGCCTGGTGGCGTAGCAGTTAAGTTCACACTCTCTGCTTCTGTGGCCCGGGATTTGCGGGTTTGGATCCTGGACACATACTGACGCACCACTTGTCAAGCCGTGCTGTGGTGGCATCCCATATAAAGCAGAGGAAGATGGGCATGGATGTTAGCTCAGGGCTAATCTTCCTCAAAAAAAAAAAAATAGCCAATGGCAGTATTTTATTAAGGCGAATTTATTATATAAGTTCAAATTTGTATTTAAACCTTATGAGATAAATGAGTCTGTTCTGATAAACACTGACATTTGAAATCAGGATTTATGGATGATAGCTTGTACAGTAGTCTCAGCATCTTGTTTATTCCGTGATCTGTTTTAGCTGCATGGTGTTAAGAAAATCTTGATCCACAGAGGTAAGTAATTCAATTGGTAACAGTTCTTTGATGAAGCTCATCTTGCAATCTCAGGATACTCTTTAAATAAGTTGATTCAGGGTCTACAGAGAAGGGAAGGAAGAACTTTTTGTTTCAAAATTGAATCACTAAGGATATCTCGTAGGTTTTTTTTTTTTTTTTTTTTTTTTTTAACTATTCACTAGCCCCAAAGTCCCAGGACTTACAATAAAAAGTAAAATGGTCTATAATATGTTATTAGGATGGTGCCACATGCAATTGCCCAATCAAGGCTAGAGCGTTTGCCAGGCAGATGCTCTTGGGCCTATGCCTGGCATTTAATTGAGTGTGTGTGAGCCTTAGTCTGCAGCTGCTTGTATAATTGTATATGAGCAGACATGTGCAGGCCTGAAGTCCAAACACCCATGCAGAGCTACAACCTTCTTCATCAGTGCCATTCACAAGCGTGTCAGAGAAGGCAGGAAAAGCTTCATTCTGAGGCCTCTGGAGAACCCAGCCATTAACAGGGCAGCCCAAGTCTCTTCAAAGTTAATATGTGACATCTAATCTAAATTAGCGTGTATGTATTTTTTAACCATAGTTTAAAAAATAATTTAAAAGATATTTCAAGACATGAAACATGCATCCAGTGTGTGGAAGCTCCAACACACTGCTGTAAAGCCACAGGGGAGTGAGAAATGCAGCTGCACCACTGGGTCACTTCAGGACCATGGCTTATTTGAACACTAGGACCCAATAGGAGACAGAGTAGCGGAGGTTACAGTCAGATACTGAACTCAGTGAAAAGAGCAGTGGATGATCAAAGCTGGGTTCACCATGTGGTAAGCAAGTATAAGTCTGGCTGCCATCAGAGAGGCTCCTATAAGTACTGAAGACCCTCAAAAACGTGGGCACCCAGACTGCACAGGGAGGGCGTTACTTGGGAGGAGTCCCTTTTGCGAAGTTTTTTTGACGTCTTGGAATTTTAATTGATGCTCCTGCAGACAGTTAACCTCCTGTAATGATCTGTGGTATGGAGGCCCTTTGAGGAAGGCCTGGTGGGCTCACCTCCTCACTGTGCATTATTTCCCAGAAATTGCCCGCAGATTACAAAATAGCAGGGTGGGAGTGGTTGAAAGCTCGATGTGGTCTTGCTACCCTCTGGGCGGAACTCTGGAAATCTTGACAGGCCTCCAGGATTAGGGTCCTGCTGAAGGGGTTGTTTGAACAAGACTATTCAGCAGGACATTTCTCCAAGAATCCTGCCGTAAGGACTGGGAAAGAAAACATGAGTTATGAGTACGAGCAATTCTTTGGGAGAGCTCAGCTGGAGATTTCCATCAAGTCTCCTTCTTCAGAAGCTCAGTACTCATAAACCGTTTTGCATTCTGTTCCTAGGGCCGTGTAAGTATATTTTAACCTGAAAAAAGACAAAACTAGAGTGTCTTTTGTTTGAATGCTTTTCAAAATGTTCTGGGAAAAGGGCTATGGTTTCTTTAAGAGTGAGAGGTCTTTGATAAAATTGGTGGATGAGAAACACGTACACACACACACAAATATTAAGGGCTTTTTAATATTTATCAAGGCAACCAAATGCATAGAGATCAATTGGAAAAGCTGGAAGATTTCTCTACCTGTAGAGGAAACAGGTCAAAATTTGAAGTTAGCTGCTAACAAAATCCCTGAGAGGAAAAAACATTTAAGGGCATTCACAATTCTGATATGGACAGATTTAGTTTAAAAATCCCTCCCCAGATTTTGCCAAGCCACAGAGAAACAGAAAGCCAGCTTCCTCCTCATTGAAAGAGACAGAGAAGACCTGATTATTAATGTAGCAAGAGTATTTCTGCCCTGCTCAGAGTCTGTAGTAATAAAGAAAATCACAGTTAAACCCATAGCAGAAGAGACATAAGATTTTAATACTTAATGGAGCTGGTTAGCGAGTTGTCATTGAACTTTGGACAGGCTCTGGATGCCATACAAAATGCAGGGCAAGTAAAATCTGTTTGGACCAAAGGATGGGTCAAGTCTAGATTAAGGAATGTTTGTTACTTGTTACAAATTAGAGAGGAAATGGCACTAAATGATACAGAAGTGTTTATATTTCTTAAAAACTTGCTCCAAATGGTGCACCTTTTTTTTGTATGCACAGTTACATCTTTATGTGTTTGTTCACATAAAGGAAGGAAACACAATTTTCTCCCTAGAAGCGGTATAACAGGTGATGATGGCTGCCTACTGTGGCCAGCCAATGAAATCTCTAGAGCCAGTCGGCTTGGTCAGGGCTCTTCCTTGACCTTGAGGAGTGTTTTAGTATAGTTGACATATTTCGTGTTTGAAATGAAAACATAGAAGAGAACAAAACTATTGAAAATGCCAAATAATTGGTTGAATTGGCAGGATATAAAATTGATTTGGTGATTTTTATTTTGAATAGTTATTGAAGAAATGAGGATGTAATTAGAGAGATTACAGAGTTAGATGGTGTTTTTTGTAGATCTGATGAAGGAGAGTTCTGTATCCTTGTCAGAGTGTTACAGCTTGATGGCCCTACGTTGAGTGTCTGGTTTTAGTCTTCGGAAACGTAAGGCTTGTCTTTGCTTTGATGTGCACTTCAGTAACGTCGTATTCCTTTATAAATATAGCTTTTATAACTATAGACTTTATAAATAAAGTCAGCTGCTTCACTTAGAAATACAACCAAAAAGGATTGAGGGAATGAGAAAGAGAAAGGTGGTTGTTCTTGGGGCACCTGAAAAAGATCCTGAATATAGAAAACAAGAAAGAAGTGGGTTGAGAAAGTGGGTTTGTGTGTGTGAGAAAGAGAATGCCCAAAGTAGTGATGGCTTATGATTGATCAGTGAAAACTGAGACTCCTCTCAGGGTTAGAGGAATATGTGATAATTGGGAAGGGTCACGGGGTCAATCAGTGTCCCTATACCCGTGACCAAGAAATGGGGCAGAGTAGGAGAAGCACAGGAAGGAAGGAGAAGACAAGAAAGAGGAGGAGGAGGAAGAAGAGAAGAGGCCGGGCTCGGATCATAAGTATTAAACTTCATGGTGTTCATAAGGCAGGACAGAGTCTGTGTAGCCCACATCTAAACCGCTACCCAGTTGATGCTTAATAAATATTTGTTGAATGTGGAATGAATAAATTAATAATTATCTTTTGTATAAAAGAAATAAAGTAGAAAATTTTTCTTTCCTGATCAGGATCGTTAGTTAATTACAAAAGTAGGTTAAAGCAGAAAATCATACAAATGATACACACACACCTTTAACAGTTTATTTTTAACTTAAAACACATGTATGTTCACTCAACGATTTTCTGATGTGGGGCCAAGGACTTTTCTTTGAGCGTGAACCCCTAATTGTCTTCCTTGCGCAAACCACACCCGTAAGCATTATCTAAGGTTTCCATTTGGGTTTCTTTAAAGTGAATGAGAATGTAAAGACATTTGCAAAGCAATCCGAGTATAGAATGATTCTAGGTTTTTATTATTTTTGCCCCTAATCATTTACAGTTGTCTCATCCACACCTAATTTGCCAGCAGTTTTTTTCTTGGCTACTTGCCTGTATTGAGTCTTTCCAAAGCATTCAGCTTCGTTTTTGTAGAAACTACTAACAACTCTTTTTGTGCTCTATTTCATGTGTTTGTGTAGTATTTGAATATTTTATGTCATTACAAAGCAACTGGCATAAACAGGTTTGGGACCATGGTTGACTATATATGAACACAACTCCTCTGGTGGGAGCAGAGGAGTACAATGTGCCAGGGAAGAACCTGCTGGAATCTTCTGTGGGAAGCCCGGTAGGCCCCTCTGAATGGTAGGCAGAGAGGCTAGGAGGAAATAAAATCGTTTTTTTGGAAGACTGCCCTGGCAAACCCCTACCTATAAAAAGATGGCGGGTATTCAGACAGTATTGATTTTTCTTTATGCCTGGCACAGCCCTGCACCTGGACCATGTCCTCATCACTCAGTACTTGTGTGTGGGATTTGCTAGAACATTCTGTACCAAAAAGGATTCAATGGAGTCAAGGTGTGATCATTGGGCTGCCAATTATCCATTCCTTATGTACCGGAGGGATTTATATGCCTCAGGTTAACATTGACCCCCAGGGATCAGAACTAATAACTCCAATTTGTAGAAATCCGCCTTTTAGGATTGTCTTCCTTTTTCTAGGTCTTCTGTTTTTCTGGCAAAGAATTCTGGATGCACTTAGAAAATACTTTATTGATGAAAAATGTCAGTCACAGCAGCACTTTGCGTTTCTTTAGTGACTGATATTTCCTCCTTCCCTCTCAGTCTTCTTTCTCCCCTCACTTCATTCTCTCCTTCCATTCTTTTCTGCACTTGCTATTTATCAGCCCTGAGTTTGGTCCCAGACTGTGCTGATTGTTCTGCTAGCTGCAAAGATGTATCAGAAACCATTTCCTCAAGAAACTGTCATTGGGTAGGGGAATTTACCAAAGGGTGTTGTGTTTTAAAAAGCTGTACCATGACAGCACACTTCACTTTTCCACAAGCCTTGGTCCAGAAAATACAAATGGCTGCATGAGTTGAGAACTGGGAAATAAGCAATGAAAACTAATATGCAATTAGAATAGGTGTCCTTAAATCCATGCACTAAAATGGAAACATTTCCTCCGTGAAAGCCAGGCAGACCTTTTCCCAGAGCCTCTTTGGTCTTGGTTTGGCTTCAGCTTGGTTGTCTAAAGGTGTCCGAGGCCAAGGCTGATCCGAAGAGAGCCCAGTTAAGAGGACACAGGCTCATCTGTAGTATGGTAAGCAATGCCTCACAGCAGGGAGGAGACAGCAAAGGGCCAGCTGGATTCAGAAAGCCCCAGGCCTCTGAGCTCTCAACCTGCTCTGCTCCAGGGGCCACCACCTTATGCTGCACAAATTGATTGCTCTTCACACTGGTGACTCTGAGCCATCTAAAAAGGTTGCTTAAGCTCAGCATACTCTGTATAAGAAAGCAGGGGAAGTAAAGAGAATACATTTTTTTTAAAGTTTGGGATTTAAATGGTTAGCTTCAGTTATGTTAACATTTATAACGTTTTCTAGTGAGGCTGGATAAATGAAGTTTTATTGTATCCACTTATTTTCTGATTATTTTTGCAAGCAGTGACAGGAAGTAAAACAGATGTGTGAAGCCACAGCCTCGTACAGACAAGGGAAGAAAGTCGATGTGATAAAATGGCAAATGCTTGGTTTACAGGTGTGATGTGTCCTAATGAGGCCCCAGAGCACAGCAGTCAAGGGTCCAGGCCAAGGGTCTGACTGCTGGCATTGAAATCAGGCTCTGCCACTTAGTAGGTCTGCGTGCCCTTTGATGAAAGCCTCTCTGTGCCTCAATGTCCTCACCTGCAAAATGGGTATAATAAAAGTGTCTGATAGGATGGTTGTGGAGATTAAATGAATTAATACTTGTAAGCATTGAGATCAGTGGTAACTATCAAGTCTTCATTGGCTAATGTCATTTGTAACCCATCCCCTCTCTTGCTGCCTTTTCTCTTAACTGCTGTCAGAGGAAGGCAGGGAGTTGAGCTGAACATGGTAAAGTACATGCTTAGCAAAAATTTTTTATCTCTAGAGTGCAGTAGGTGGAGATTTCACTTCAATGCTAAGACTTTGGCTCTCTTTTGCTAAGGTTGGTATAATTTTATTAGTGATCGGGTTGCTCCCAAAATATCTGTTGGGTTGTATTAACTGAAGAAGAAAAATAGTAAAGATTTTTTTTTGCTGTTTTCCTTGTTTTGTTACTTGATGTGCTCCGGTGGTGGTAAGTTCACTGAGGTGATACAAAGTACACAGTGGCTGTGACATGACCCACCCTCACTGCAGTTGAGGACGGTTGGGGGTGGGGGGTGGGGAGGGCTTGGCCAAGCCAAGGCAAATACAGAAGCCCAGAGCCCCAGTTCCATGATGTAAATCTTGTCCAGAATTTCAGCAAGCATTATTTTCTACATGAGGAAATGAAATGATGGAGTGTTTAAAATCTAGAAAAGCGCTGGGTAACTGGCATAACTTTTTTTTTTTTCCTCATTGGTGTGAAATGCTGGGTTGTTTCTACTGCAAGGTGAATCGGAAAGTCTTGGGAGGAATGTGGCTTCCCCCGCCGCTTGGAGGGGAGTGTATGGTTTGTTTGCCAAAGGCCCTGGTAGCCTTCAATCTGTCAAAACGTTGCAAGCTGGGAGCAGTTTGCCAAAGCAAACTATCAAAGTGAAATAACACACGAGTTGCACATACACAGACACACACATGCTCTCCCATTCCCCAAACATTAATTTCGAATTTGGTCAGGAGGAACAAGGATTTGGGTTAGACTGTCGGTGTTTTGAAGAGGTGTGGGCACAGCTACAGACTACCAATTAGATAGGTATGTGTGAGCAGGGTGCGGTATCCTAAAACAGAGTCTACTGAGCAGGGGTGGGAAACTTCAGCCCTTGGCAGAGTTTCATCTGGCCCCTGGGGTTATATATTGCTCTGGCTGCTGTTATTGCAGCCCGAAGAATAATTTCCCCTCTGGGGGAATTTATTCTATTCCATTCAGAGCAGAGCCCATTTAATAACTAAGATTTTATTCCAGAATGAATTTTATTGGGTACCCCTATGCGTTTTAGCTTCACCAGGGCCCAACTCGATGAAGAAAAGAATCATTTGAACATGTAAATATAACTCCTGTTGCATTTTTGCAACAAGAGGCACCAACAAACATTTTGCTGCCAGAGCTCATGTAAATCCTATGAGAACAAATTTTGGGGGAGTCACACAGAAACTGAAAAGCACAACTGATATTTATAAATCCCTTGTAAAAGAACTTTTCAAAGCTCCCAAAGTTACTTTGGACATTTTTGAATATGTTAATTCACACTATTTCCACTTATCTTGAAATTTCATAGGTCATAAGGTTATGAAGCATCATTCATTAATTCAGTGAATTAAGCTCTTACTATATAGCAGATACTCTGCTAGGGCTGGGGGGTAAAGTAGTGCCAAAACATGGTCTCATGGAGCTTATATCCTGGTGGACAGAGGGAGAAATTTAAATGAATAAGGACATAGCCTGTGAGACGGTGTGTGCTATGCAGAAAAAGAAATAGGCTGGGCTGGGAGAGGGAGCCCTGTTTATATGGGTCAAGGAAGCCCTATGGAGAAGGGACAGCTTTGGGCAGACACCTAGAGGAGGTGAGGGAAAAAGCCGTAGACATACCTGGGAGTAGAGTTGACCAGGCGACCTGGAAGGCAGTTCCTCCCAGACGGTGGAAAACCTAGAATCTTCCCTCCTCCAATCTTCCACTCTCTCTCCTGCCCCAAGTCCCCGTGAATGTTATGGAAGTGCAACCTGGGATGAGTGGTTATGCAAAACTGTTCCTGATTGCCTTACAAATATGTGGCTTAGGTGTGTGCCAAGAACTTTGAGGAGCTGAGGTGTAACACATTTACGGAGCTGCTGCTTGTTTTCTTAACAAAACCACACCAATCTGGTTTTCTTTTTAAATGAGTAAACAGTGCCAGAATGTGTTACAAATGATCCAGATTTTTAGGCACAGGTTCATAACGTGCTTTCTCGCGCATTAATTCATTTGAGATAGGCAGGCCAGGTTATATTAATCCCATTTTACAGATGAGGAAACTGAGGCACAGAGGTGCCTAGGTCATATAACCAAGCCCAAGGTCATATAACCAAGGAGCATAGACTCCTAAATTGTGATGCACATGTTCCTTGGTTTAGAGGAGAAACTGGATCCAGTAAGGATATAACTAGAAAATAACTATTCTTTTCCCACCACCGTGTTCACACCCACTCCTTTAGATGCCCTTGCCCCATCCCTGGAAGACTCTTGGACAGTTTTCTGGTCCATTGCAGGTTTAATTAGCAGTCTCGTTTTCAAATATCAAAAAGTCCAAAAAAAGGTATGTGTATGTCTAGGAGGGGATATCTTTATTGATTGAATGCCTGTCCTTTCAGTAAGCAGTTTTTGGTATTAACCTAAGACATCAGTAACTTCACCATCTAGACCTACATTCTTAGCTCCCTGTGTGCTGAGAAGCACAGATCTGTGTATCTGTGCATTGAGGAGTGCAGAAATAGAACATTTCCTTCATCACAGAAACTTCTATTGGACAGCACCAGCCTAGATCCTCAGCAAGTTATAAACCAGCTCTTTGATTCTTTTCACCACTTATTTCACATTATATTTTTCTGAATAGCTCTTTTCCTTGGAAGGATTTTGTGTATAGATATGGTACATTAAAAGAAAGTCTAGTCAGATATGAAAATTTCAGTCTCTCATCCAGCTTGAAGTCTTTTTCCTCCCCTGGACTGGGCCTGGTCTGGCCTCAGACCCCTGTGGTGGGGAAGAGAGGGCTTGGCTGGTTTCTTCACACTCCTAGTTCCCCTGCCTGCCCCATCCCTCTGCTCTTGTTAATTCCTCCAGGATGGAGCAGAGGAGAGGAGACATCACTGGGCAAAGAGGATCTCAATAGGATTGGTGCCCATTGTAATCTGGTGTTGCTGTCCTGGGGTTGGTGGATGTCTAAGTTCTGGATTCTCCTCTCTCATGGCACTGTGGTTGCTCCTTTGGAGGACCTCTGCCTCACTGGGGATCTCCTCTGCACATCCCCTTAGGACCCTCCCCCCAGCTCCTGTACTCCACAGGTACACATCACACATCACCTCTCTGTTCGGGTCACCTGACCCTGGTGAGCAATCTTCTTTGATGAGGTCCTCGCTAGACAAGCTAAGTCCAGCTTTCCACGGTGCCCACATATAACTCATGGGAAAACCCCAGCAGCTCCTGCCCGTGCAAGTCCCAGAAATACAGGCTACTCCCACTCCAGCCTTCTGTCTCCACTCTGCCCTCCCAGACACTCCAGCTGGGTTTTGGCCTTTAGATACTTCTCCGGGGAGAATCAAGCACCAGTCTTTATACCCCAAACACAGGAGGTCCAGATCAAGCTTTCTGAATGGTTGCCCTCCTTGCTTGGCTGGGGAGGGAGCTCCGACTTCTCCTTCTCAGAGGGGAGTGGAAGGGCTGTGCTCAGCGCTCCTGCATCCCTCTTCAAAGAAATCCACACCTAGCAAACTTCTCCCATTCTCCAGCTCACTCCCCATTGCTTGTATGGGCTGGAAGCAGGTGAAGGGCTACAGCTCAGGGTAGGGGAGAGAAGGGGGGGGATGCCTCCTTTTCCTTTTCTGGTCCTTACTAGCCAGTGCAGCTCTTCTCTTTGGAATGTGTGCATATGTGATAGATACCCTTGGTCCCCAGCTTTGGGGCCTCAGCTGCAACTCCAAGACAACAACAAAAAGGATTCCCTTGCATATCTTTTTGCCCTGCTTCTTGTCTCATCACACAGTCTCCAACCAGTCTTTCCACATCCATTCTGTGTGGTCTGCTAGGACCGGGCTCATTTTCCTACAAAATGGGGTTTAGGGTAGAATTTGGGATACTTAGAGATGGCAGGAGCCTTTTCTAACTCCACAAGCCCTAACCCCAGATCCAGACAGGTTTTCCTCATCTCCAGCTCCACTTGGTGAGTTTTTCTTGGACAGGGGCCGTGTTTCATATCTCCCAATTATGTTGGAGGCCTCAAAAGGTTGAGAACCACTGGGTTACTTAACTGCCCTCAAGGTTAAAACCTAAAAAGGATCCAAAAGACAACTAAGCAGAACCAGTGGCCTTTTTGCAGGGAGGCTTAAAACAATGCCGTCGCTGATTTGAAATCCAGGGACTTCAGGCATTTCAATTAATTGACAGTACTTGCCTCTTCTCTGACTAACTAACTGTGCTGGGTGTTTTCACCTCTGTCATCTTCAGTGATCCTTACAGAAGATGAGAACATCGAGGCTCAGAGACGTTAGCTTACCCAGGATCACCCAGATGGGAATGGCGGAGTTGGGATTCTAGCCTAGATGTGTTTGAATCCAAAACTTCACACTCTCCCAGCACACCCTGCTGTCTCGGGGCCAGCTGGCTCCTATTTCCACACCTTCCTTTTATTTGATGACAAGCCCTAATCAGGGCTGGTGACAGTGGGGCTTAACACAGCTAATCTCGCCCGAGGAGAACATATGTGACACTGAAGGGCCAAGGACAGGCAGAGGAAAGGGTCTGAGGAAAGCCTGGGGTGTAGGAGAGGGACTTCCCTGGCCCGGCTCAGAAGCCCCACTTGTAGCCTGACAAGAAGCGAGCACGCACTGGCACTCACCCTGTGTCAGGTGCGGTGCGTTATCTAATTCAGTCCTCCCCAAACCTCCGAGCCAGCTTCTGTTATCCCCATCTTACAAGGGAGGAGACTGAGGCTCACAGAGGTTGGATGTCCTGACCTAGAAACCCTGCTGGTAAGCAGTAAAGCTGGGTTTGATCCCAGATCTGCCCCATGCCATGGCCAGCCCACAGCACTGTGCTGCCTCCCCTCCCGTGGGGCCAGCCCTTTGCATCTTCCCTGGGTCACATCCCAGGGCCCGGATTGGACTGTTCTATCCCTTTCAATGATGAGATGGAGATGCTGCCTTCCGTTGGATGCTGCTGCCTGGAACATACTCACAGCCCTACCTCTTGCTATTTTTCCTTCTCAGTGTCCTGGGTTCCCTCCTGCTGCTTGGATTCCAGCTCGTCTGCCCACAGCCCTCCACTGAACACAGAAAGGTAAGCCATGGCCGTTCAGAGGCTTTCCTTTTTTGTACAAGGGGCTGGGGTCACTGCTGTTACCGCCCTGAGTTTTGTTAGATTTGGAGGTGAGTCACTGCTGATTCTGAGGGGAAGCACCATTTATAGAATGTTCTCTAGTCCTTCTATCCCTCCTAAGTCCTTGGAGCTCAAAAATGAAGCTGGTGCCCGGAGTCAGTCTCTGATCTGAGAGCAGTGCTAGCTTTGCAACCCGCGTTTGTTAGAGTGGGGCAGTTGTGGAGAGGTCAGTGAGAGGACTCTGCCCCCCGGAAGGGTAGGCAGAGGAGAGCACCAGCTCTCCTGGAACGGTAGAGAGCACCAGGAACGGTAGAGCACCAGCATGGAGCTTTTACCCCCTCTAGGGGCATCTTCAGAGGCAACGGGAGTGGATGACTAGAGAGAGAGCTATATGTAGCTAAACCTGTGGCTGTAGCTATGCAAGAGGATGCCCTAATAGGGAGCCAGGATCTTTGTTAGAAGGACACAGCCACTGCCGACCAGCAGCCAGGCAAGAGGGAGCAGGGAAATAAGGACCTGGCCCTGTCTTTCCTCCTCCCCTCCATCTCTTGCTGGTGGCTCTGTTTAGCTGAACCCAACCAAAGGCAGAAGACAAGAAGCCCTTGATGCAGTCCTCAAAGGCCAGCCTCCTGGGCAACAGGACTGGGAAGAAAAGGGTGGTCAGAGCATCTGGAGGGACAGATGGACAGTATCAAGCATGCTTCCCTTCAGACTGTGTTTCATAGTAAATGAAGTATCCACTGTTGCCTAAGGAAGCCTGCTGTTGTCCTGCAACAGAGCGGGTGCGTGGTAAGTGTTTCCTTAGAAACAGATGCATGATATGACTCTGAGAAGGTCCCTAAAATCACTTTCTGCTACCTACAAGCTCCTCGTGTCAATGTGTAATGAAATGCAGACCCTTCTGAGAGGAATACTAGGTCGGCCATTTGTATCTGAGTGTGATTGAGTTGGTTGGAACCTTTCCTGAGAGAGTTTTCACAGGGGACATCCAGGAGAGAAGGGAGCTGAGAAAAGAGAGTATGTGCACAGGTGTGCCTAGATATGACCTTCTTGGGAGCAGTTCTTGATGTTCTTGTCTGATTAGTCTAATTTCTCTTAGGTCTGTGGATTATGTCCTGGCTTTGTTTTTCTGGGCCAGGTATAAACCTGTATTGTATTGTATTCCCCACTAGGATGTCAGCTCCATGAAAGTGGAATCTTACCTGTCTTGTTCAGTGCCATATTCTCAGCTCCTGGAATACAGCCTGGCATGTTATAAGTGCTCAATAAACTACTTGTTGAATGACTAACTGACTGAATGAATGGAAAACCTGGCCAAGGTCTAAGCATCATTTTGTTGGAGTCACTTGGAAATTTACACCCCTCTCACTCCACTGCATCATCCCCACTCATAATTTCAAGAATCAGAAAGGACAACTACTATAGATTGAATGTTTGTGTCCCCCCCAAATTCATATGTTGAAACCTAATCCCCAGTGTGATGGTATTTGGAGGTGAGGCCTTTGGGAGGTGATTAGGTCATGGGAGTGGAGCCCTCATGAATGGGATTAGCCCCTCGTTAGAGTCACGAGAGAGCTTGCTGCTCTGCCATGTGATGATACGAGAAGTCTGCAACCCAGAAGAAGGCACCATACTGGCTTCCTGATCTCAGACTTCTAGCCTCCAGAAGTGTGAGAAATAAATTTCTGTTGTTTATAAGCCACATAGTCTGTGGTACTTTGTTTTAGCAGCCCAAACTGACTAAGACAAAAATTGGCACTGAGAAGTGGGGGTGCTGCTGTAACAAATACCTAAAAATGTGGAAGTGGCTTTGGAACTGGGTAATGGGTACAGGCTGGAAGAGATTTGAGGTGCATGCTAGAAAAAGCCTACATTGCCATAAATGGACTTTTAAAGGCGATTCTGGTGAGGGCTCAGAAAGAAAAGAGGAGGGCTGTAGAGAAAGTCTGTGTTCTTCGAGAACACCTAAGTAATCCTGAACAGAACGTTGGTGGAAATATGGATGTTAAAGGCCATTCTTTTGGGGTCTCAGATGGAAATGAGGAATATGTTATTAGAAACAGGAGGAAAGGCCATGCTTGTTATAAAGTGCCAAAGAACTTGGCTGAATTGTGTTCATGTTCTAGTGTTTTGTGGAAGGTAGAACTTGTAACCAATGAAATTAGATATTTAGCTGAAGCAATTTCTAAGCAAAATGTTGAAGGAGTGGCCTGGTTTCTCTTGACTGCTTGTAGTAAAATGTGAGAAGAGAGAAATGACTTAAAGATTTGGAAAATTCTCAGCGTATCCATACAGAAAAGGATGAAAAAGCCTGTTCTGGGAAGAACATTAAGGGTGTGGCTGAGAGACCATTTGATAAGGAGATTAATCAGCCATTTTGACAGAAGCCAGGAGCTATTGTCCAAGAAAATGGAAGGATGCAAAGGAGGGGCTGTTGGTGCCTTCTGACCTTGGCTCACCTCTGGCATCAGCTCACTTGGTGGTCTGCACTCCCTGCACTCTGGTGCTGAGCTCCTTGGCTGTCCCAGGTGCTGCCCCCTCTGGCCCAGGGAGGCATGGGCTTGCCCAGCAGAGCTGTGGGGGCATGGCTGCCTCCACCTAAATTTCAAAGGACAAGGCCTCCCAGCAGGGCGGTGGTCCTGGGACCCCAACCCAGAAAACTGCAGTGGGGACAGGGCTGTCTAAAGCTGTGGGGGTAGGGCAGCCTGGAGCCTTGGGACCCCAATCATTGCCCAGAAAAGCTGTGGGCAGGAGGGCAGAACATTCAGTCAAAGAGGATTATCCTTGAGCTGTCAGGTCTAATGGAATTTGGCCCGTTGGGTTTTGGACCTGCTCGGGACTGGTCTTCTTCTTTCCTCTTTCTCCCATTTGGAATGGAAATGCTGTCTTGTGCCTGTCTCACCATTGTATTCTGGAAGCACATAACATGTTTGATTTCACGGGTTCACAGCTGGAGAGCAATTTGCATCAGTATGAATCAGTCTCACCCATATCTGATGTAAATGATGGTTAGATGAGTCTTTGGACATAGACTTTAAAGTTGATGATGGAATCAGTTGAGACTTTTGGGGCTATTGGGATGGAATGAATGTATTTTGCATGCAAGAAGGATGTCAATTTGGTGGGGCCAGAGGTGGAATGCTATAGACAGAATCTGTCCTCTCAAGTTCATGTGTTGAAATTGAATCCCCAGTGTGATGGTATTTGGAGATGGGGCTTTTGGGAGGTGATTAGGTCATGAGGGGATTAGTGCCCTTATAAAAGAGATCCCAGAGAGATCTCTTGCCCCCTCTGCTGTGTGAAGACACAGCGAGAATACTATTGTCTGTGAACCAAGAAATGGGCTCTCCCCAGACACCAAATCTGCCAGCCCCTTAATCTCAGACATCCCAGCCTCCAGAACTGTAAAAAATAAATTTATGTTGTTCATAAGCCACCCAGTCTGTGGTATTTTTGCTATAGCAGCCGGAATGGACTAAGACAACTGTCTATTTTTATTAAGTTATATTATTTATTACTGTTTGGAATTATTGGAGTTGTTAATCCTAATAATTGAATAAATCTACCTGTGTTCTTTCTGTTGTTGTTGCTCAAGTAGACTATCATAGCTGAAAATACTTTGTAAATGATCAATTTACTTTGCTCTCTCTCTTAATTTTTCAAATTAGCCTGAATGATATATATATAGCCTGAACAAAAGGTTCACAAATAAATATTACCCTCATCTTTCTTAAAGTATTTGTTCTGAGAAATGAAAAAAAATAGTTTATGAGTTACTTAGGATATTGAATTTAAAAATTGAGCAAAAAGTATCACACCTTGGTATATTATACCTTTTTATCAAAATATTATCAAGAACTTTGCAGTAGAAAGATAGGTTAAAAAAATTTTTTTTTTTCAAAATCATTTATAGATTCTTTTACTTGGAGAACATACATTTTAGGACTATTCTCAAATTTAATTCTATGCATTTTGACTGCCAGGGTCATTGTCATTGACCCCAGAGAAGAAAGGATTCAGTGCTTCCTTGGGTGGTGGATTTCTTCCTGATGTTTTATCGGAGCTTTGTGGAGCAGTGGCTGTCATCCTGCCTGGTTGTATCCTCAAAATTCTGGCAGCAGAAGCAGTACTGGCAGGAGTAGCATCCATTTATTTCTGCGTAAGAAATAAGGAGATACTTATTAAAAAGGGGTCAAAAATTTTTTTCTATAAAGGGCTAGTTGTGAATATTTCAGGCTTTCTGGGCTACAAAGTCTCTGTCACAACTACTCAACTCTGCTTTTGTAGGTCAAGTAGACAATACATAAATGAATATGCACGGCTGTGTTCCAGTAAAACTTTATTTACCAAAATAGGTGGTGGGCTGGATTTGGCCCATGGACCAGTTTGCCAACCACTCCTCTGAAGTCAAGATAGAGAGAAGTTAACTGCACGTATACGTGTTTTGGAATTTGAAGTTGAAAATTGTCTCCTCCTGGGACTTTAAGGAACACAGAGGATTTGAGAGAAAAAAAATATTTTTTTTCATTAAAACATAAGAATTATGATTGCTATGAAATTGTTTTCATTACTTAGATAAATCGTAATTAAATTCCTGCTGACCCATTGTTTTGTGGCAAAATCCACTCCCAATCTGTAGCGGAGAGCTGCAGAAAGAATGAGAAGACCATTTGTGGTAAATTCTTAAGGGACAGCGTTACTAATTTGTGCGTATTGTAGTTTAGTATGTATATGAAAACTACCCACTAAAAGACATCTCTTTTTCTTTCTCGTTACAATAGCATGTCCAACTTTAGCATATGGAAGCATTTCTACAGTCTAAGTTATACTGAGGAAAAGACATAATTTGTAAATGCTGTCAAGTAAACTATGCATTTCTAAATGCTGTTCGGGTGACTGGATACATCTCTGTAAAAACTGTCCCATAATGGTGTAGGAAAAGAGGACTCTGGTGCAGTGTAAGTAGCTCTCTCCAGATATTTCTATCTAGAAGTCTTCCTCTTGTTCCTGCAACAGGGACAGTATCAAAAAGGATGGCCCAACCTCTGTTCTTGGTAATTATTTAATGACACTTGGCAACTGATTGTATTTTTAAAACTCTCTGTGACTTCATTTGCAGATAACGTAAGACCAAGAGCAGGAAAAAACTTGACCCAGACTTTAATAAAAACCATACATTATTAGTAAGGGAAAATATGTTGATTGTAAAAAGCTTTTAAGTTAATGAAACTGTTCTGTCTGCCTAACAGACGTTCACTGAGCCAGTCGCTGTACAAGTCATGATGTCTAAGGTCAACATAATCTATACAGGAAAGAATTGTGAAACATCGTATTTTATTTCTACAAATGGAAAATCATACATATGCTGTAACCACAACTGCTCAATGTGTTTTTTTTTTGTTTACTTTTTTATTGAAAGTATGCATGTTTATTATAGAGAATTTAAAAAACAATGAAAAATTAAAAGAAGGAAATAAGAACTCACTCCTAGGGCCATCAGCCAAAGAGAAGTGCTCTTCGATCTGTTATTTATAGAAACTTGTAAACAAAAAGAACAGAGACACTACAGAATGAAGTAAGGGTGAAGTAAAATATTTGTTTTGCTAACTGATTAGCAAGTCACAATGTGAACAGCAGGGACCTGGTAGTGGGTTTAGAGCCTGCTATTATTGTAGTAGGACATGCAGCCAGTGACTTCAGATTGCCTCTTGACAATGTCATGCTGTTGGATATTGAACAGAAAGCCTATAGAAGGGCAAAAGGAAGTTTTAGGCCACATAAAATTTCTCATATTATTGCTGCTATATTCAAGAAGAAGAAAGGAAGAAAACAGTAATGCTTTCAGAAGAAAACATGAAAATATCTTCAATATTTGGGATAGGCAAGGAATTCTTACACAAGACACCAAAAGAACTAACTATAAAAGAACTGGACTACATTAAATTTGAGGACTTTTGTTTATCAAAATACACCATAAAAAGAGTTACAAGATAAGCCATAGACAGGGTGAAGATATTCACAATAATATATTTGACAAAAGATTCATGTTCAGAATATATTTAAAAAACCTTACTAATTAAGAAAAAGTTAAGCAATCCAATTTTAAAATGGGCAAAAGACTTGAACAGATACTTCATGTAAGAGGATATTCTCACGGCCAACATGAAAAGGTACTCAATCAAAATCATTAGTCCTTAGGGAAATACAAATTAAAATGAGACACCACCAGAATGGCTTAAAATGAAAAACACTGACAGTACCAAGTGCTGATGAGGATGTGGAGCAACTAGGACTTTCATCATTGCTGGTGGGAGTTTAAAATAGTGAACCCCTTTGGAAAACTGTTTGGCAGCATATCTTAAAGCTAAACACATGCCTGTTCAATGACCTGGCTATTCTACTTGTTGGTATTTACCCAAGAGAAATGAGTGTATGTATCCATCAAAACATATGCATAAGAATGAACATAGCAGCTTTATTTACAATAATGCAAAATTAGAAATAATCCAAAAGTCTATCAACAAGAGAATGGATAAATTATAGTATATCCATACAAGATAACAGTAAACAGCAATTAAAAAAATAGACTTCTGTCCCCAGTCAAGCTGGAACAACAGGGATCAGATTGACCTTCCCATCTAGAACAAGAGCAAAATGGCCAAGATAGAGCAACAGGGACCAGATTTCCTCTTACCCTCTCACCAGAAACAACCAAAACCAAACCAAACCAGACAACATATATGAAACAATGGTTTTCAAAACCCTGGATATCAGTCAACAAAAGACAGCTAAATTTTCCCCAGCTAACTGCCTTGAGAGAGTTTCCTATCCTTGGAATGGGAGGAAGAAACAGGAATCCAGACAGAACCTATTGGACTCCTTGAGTTAAGGAGATGGACTTGAAAGTCCAATGAGACCGAGGTGGTGAGGTCTGCAGGACAGAGTACCAGAGGGGAGAGAACCACACAGAGAGAAGACTACAGAGATCTGCAGGAGGTCCTCCTCAAGGATACAGCACAGTACTGATCAGCACAGGTGTGTGAGGAAACAACCTGAGGCCAAAAATGAATCGTCCAAAAGGATTAAAGGGAACAGCACCCAGTACTCATGCAGGACCAGGAACAGTACCGCTTTCCAGCAGCCAGACTTTAAAAACTCATAATCCAGGGGATACTGGAAAGAATACTCAGGAAGTTCTTGCCTTGGTACTGGGGGAATAATTGATCCTAGACTGTGCATTGCTCTGGACCTGACTAACAAATCATAAAACTACTACTGGAAAGGATCAAACTGTTGCTAAATAACTTAAGTATCCTAGCACACAGCTCATGAATATAGGAATATAAAAATATTCAGTGCCCAAAGAGGTAAAATTCAAGATATCGGGCATTTAGTCAAAGATTACCAGACATGCACAGAAGCAGAAAAACATTAGCATTATTCTTCATAATGAGGAGAATAATCAATCAATTGAAACCAACTCAGAATTGACACAGATTTTAGAATTTGGAAACAAGCATATTAAAAGTTGTTAAAACCATATTCCATATATTCCAAAAGTTAAGTAGAGGCATGGAATATATAAAAAACGCTCTCATCAGACTTGTAGAGATGAAAATGACAAGATCTGAAGTGAAAAAATATACTGGATGGGATTAATGGCAGTTTAGACAGTACAGAAGAAAAGATAAGAAAACTTGAAAATATAACAGTAGAAACTCTCCAAAATGAAACCAAGAATGAAGAAAGAATTTTAAAAGGTTAGTAGAGTATCAGTGAGCTCTGGGAAAACTTCAAGTGTGCTTATATATATATGTACAACTAGAGTACAAAAGGATAATAGGTGTGGGGGGGGTGACAGAAAAAATATTAAAAAAAAATATTAGAAAATGTTCCAAATTTGATGAAAAGTATAACCCAAGAATGTCAATGAACTCTGCGCACTAGAAACATGAAGAAAATGGTATCAAGTCACATCATAATCAAATTGCTCAAAACTAGTGATAAAGGGAAAACTTTTAAAAGCCCCTAGGAAAAAAAGACATATGTATACATACACAGAAATGAAGATAAGACAGCAGATTCCTTGTCTCCTGTCCCTCATGCAAGTGAAGCAACATCTTTCAAGTATTGAAAGAATAAAACTGTCAATCTAGAATTCAATACCCAGAAAAAATATCTCAAAAATTAAGGTAAAATAAAGACATTTACAGACATACAAATGCTGTACTACACCTGCACCACAAGAATTGTTAAAGGAAGTTCTTTAGGCAGAAGAAAAATTTTATCAGATGGAAATATGGATCTATACAAAAGAATGAAATGCACTGGAAATGAGAACTACAGGGGTAAATAGAAACAGTTTAAAAAAATTATTTAAATCACTTTTAAAGATTGACTCTTTAAATAAAGATAATAATAATGTGTTGTGGGGTTTCTAATAAGTTAAATGTATGACAACTATACTATAAATGCCAGAAGAGGCTAAAGGGAAGTAGAGTATTGTAAGGCTCTTTTAATATATGTAAAATGATATCATATTACTTGAAGGGAGACTGTGATAAGTTAAAGATGTATACTGTAAACCCTAAAACACCCATTAAGTAAGAATTTAACAAGGAATTTTAACTCACAAGCCAAAAAAAGGAAAAAAGTTGAATCATAAAAATACTCAATTCAAAAGAAGACAGAAATAGAGTAAAAGAGATAAAATAACACATGGGACAATTAGAAAACAAATAACAAGATAGTAGACTTAACTATAATTATATTAATAATTAACTTCAACTAAAACACTTCAACTAAAAGGTAGAGATTGACAGATTGGATAAAAAACAAGACACAACTGTGTGCTGTCTATAAGAAACACACTTAAAGACATAAATAGGTCAAAAGTAAAAGGCTGGAAAAAGATATGCCATATTAACATAGCCAAAGAAAGCTGGAGGAACTCTATTACTATCAGATAAAGTAGATTTTAGAGCAAAGAATATTACCAGAGATAAAGAGGGTCATTTCATGATGATAAAGGAGTCAGTTCATCAAGAAGACATAGCGATCCTAAACATTTATGTACCTAAACAGAGGGCTTCCGATTATTGAAGCAAAATCTGATATAACTGTAAGGAGAAACAGTCAAATCCACAATTAACAGTCAGAGATTTCAATACTCCTTTTTAATATTGATAGTGCATATAGACAGAAAAATCAGTATGAATGTAGAAGACTTGACTGACTATCAACCAACTTGACCTAATGGAGGTTTGTAGAACATTTCCGCAAACAAAATCAGATATGGCCTTCTTTTCAGGTGCATGAAGAACACTTACCAGGATAGATCATGTTTTGGGCCATGAAGCTAGTCTCTATAACAGGAGTCAAGTCACAGATACTTTGTTCTCTGATCACAATGGGCTTAGAGATCAATAACAGAAAGATATCTGGAAAATTCCCAAATATTTGGAAATGAAATAACACATTTCGAAATAATCCATGGGTCAGAGAAGAAATAAAAGGGAAGTTAGAAAGTACTTTGACCTGAATGAAATTGAAAACTCAAAATATCAGAAATTGTGGAATGCTACTAAAATAGCACATGGGGGAAATTTATATAGCTAAATACCTATAAAGACAAAAAGGTCTCAAATCAATGACCTCATCTTCTGCCATAAGCAACTAGAAAACGAAGAGCAATTAAACTCAAAGTAAGAAAAAAGGAGATGATAAAGATCAAAGCAGAAATCTGTAAAATAGAAACAGAAAAACTATAGAAAAACCATGTAAACCAAGAGCTGATTCTTTGATAAGATCAATAAAATGGATAAATCTTGAGCCAGAGTGATCAGGGAGAAAAAAGAGTGAAGACACAAATTAACGATTATCAGGAGGCAGAGTGGTGACATCACTACAGATTCTGTAGATACTATCAAGATAATAAGGAAATATTATGAATACTTTTATTCCTATAAATTCAACAACTTCGATGAGAAAGGCAAACTATTTGAAAGATGCAAACTACCAAAGCTCACTCAAGAAGAAATAGATAACCTGAGTAGTTCTATATTTATTAAAGAAATAGAATTTGTAGTTCAAAGCCTTCCTCCGAGGAAAACTCCAGGTCCTAATGTCTTCACTGGTGAATTCTTACAAACATTTAAGGAAAAAATAATACCAATTTTACACAAGCTCTTCCAGAAAATTGGAGAGGAAGAAAACTTCCCAATTCATTCTATGAGACCAGCATTTCATATCAAAGCCAAATAAAGATATTATAAGAAAACTATAGGCGATTATTCATCACGAACATAGATATAAAAGTTCTAAATAAAATTTTAGTGAATCAAATTCAACATTTTAGGAAATGATAATACATCATGAATAAGTGGGCTTTATTCCAAGAATATAAGGTTGGTTTAACTTTTTTTTTTTTTAATTTTTTATTTATTGCAGTAACACTGGTTTATAACATTGTATAAATTTCAGGTGTACATCATTATACTTCTGTTTCTGCACACAGACACACAGATCAATGGAATAGAATCGAAAGCCCAGAAATAAACCCGCACATCTATGGACAGCTAATCTTTGACAGAGGAGTCAAGAACATACAATGGAGAAAAGAATGTCTCTTCAACAAATGGTTTAACTTTTAAAAACAAATCAGGGGCCGGCCCAGTGGTGTCGTGGTTAAGCTCGTGCACCCTGCTGCTTCGGCGGCCCCGGGTTCGCAGGTTTGGATCCTGCGCGCGGACCTGCTCACCACTCATCAAGCTATGCTGAGGTGGCGTCCCATATAGAAGAACTAGAAGGACCTACAACTAGGATATACAACTATGTACTGGGGCTTTGAGGAGGAAAAAAAAAGAGGAAGATTCGCAACAGATGTTAGTTCAGGGCCAGTCTTTCTCAAAAAAGAAAACAAAACAAAAAAAACGAATCAATGTATTTCATCATGTTAACATACTAAAAGAGAAAAACCACATGATTATCTCATTAAATGCAGAAAAATTTTGACAAAATTTGATATCCATTCCTGATAAAAATCTCGGCAAAGTAGAAATAAAAAGAAACTTGTTTTAACCTGATAAAGGACGTCTACTAAAAACCTATAGCTAATCATACTTAATGGTGAAAGACTGAATGCTTTCCTTCAAAGACCAGGAAAGATAAGGATGTCTTCTCTCACCACTTCTATTCTACACTGTACTGGAAGTTCTAACCAGTGCAATCAGGCAATGAAAAGAAATAAAATGCATCCATATTGGAAAGGAAGAACTAAAATTGTCTTTATTTGCAGACAGCAAAATAGTCTGTGGAAAATCTGATAAAATCTAAAAAAAAGGTTACTAGAATAAGTGAATTTAGCTAAATTATTGGATGTAAGATCAATATGCAAAAAATCAATTTTATTTCTATATACTACCAATGAACAATAGAAAAATTAAAAAGAATATAATTTATAATAACATGAAAAATATGAAATAGGCATAAATCTGACAAAAGATGTGAAAGACCTGTACACTTCTAAGTACAAACCTTTGTTGAGAGAAATTAAGACTGAAATAAGTGAATAAATATACCATGTTTATGAGTCAAGAAACTCAATATTGTTAAGATAACCATTTTCCCCAAATTGATCTATAGATTTAACACAATTCCAATAATCCAGCAGATTTTTTGCAAAAATTTACAAACTGATTCAAAAATTCTTATGAAAATGCAGAGGACCTAGAATAGCCAAGACAAATTTCAAAAAGAAAAAAATTGCAAGAGTTACACTACCTAATATATTATTATAAAGCTACAGCAATCAAGATAGCATGTTACTGGCATAAAGGTAGATAAATAGAGAATGGAACAGAATAGAGTAAAGAAATAGACCCACAAATATGTGGACAACTGATTTTTTTTTAATTTATTTTTTTATTTATATGTTTATTTATTTTTTATTGATGTCTTAATAGTTTATAACATTGTGAAATTTTGGTTGTACATTTTTGTTTGTCGATCACCATATACATGTCTCCCTTCACCCCTTGTGCCCACCCCCTACCCCCGTTGCCCCTGGTAACAACAATACAGTTTTCTCTGTCCATGTGTTGGTTTATATTCCACATATGAGTGAGATCATACAGTGTTTGTCATTCTCTTTTTGGCTTATTTCACTTAACATAATACCCTCCAGGTCCATCCATGTTGTTGCAAATGGGATGATTTTGTCTTTTTTTATGGCTGAGTAGTATTCCATTGTATATATATACCACATCTTGATCCAATCATCAGTTGAGGGACACTTGGGTTGCTTCCATTTGTTGGCTATAGTGAATAATGCTTCAGTGAAATTAGGGGTGCATAAGCCTCTTTGGATTGTTGATTTCAGGTTCGTTGGATAGATTCCCAGTAGTGGGATAGCTGGGTCATAGGGTATTTCTATTTTTAATTCTTTGGGGAATCTCCATACCGTTTTCCATAGAGGCTGCACCAGTTCCCATTCCCACCAGCTGTGTATGAGGGTTCCTGTTTCTCCACATCCTCTCCAACATTTGTTTTGTCTTGGTGATTATAGCCATTCTAACGGGCATGAGGTGATATCTTAGTGTTGTTTTGATTTGCATTTCCCTGATAATTAGTGATGTTGAACATCTTTTCATGTGCCTATTGGCCATCTGTATATCTTCTTTGGAGAAGTGTCTGTTCATTTCCTCTGCCCATTTTTTGGTCGGGCTGTTTGTTTTTTTGTTGTTCAGTTGTGTGAGTTCTTTATATACTATGGAGATTAACCCCTTGTCAGATATATGTTTTGCAAATATTTTCTCCCAGCTGGTGGGTTGTCTATTCATTTTGATCCTGGTTTCATTTGTCTTGTAGAAGCTCTTTAATCCGATGAAGTCCCACTTGCTTATTTTTTCTTTAGTTTCCCTAGTCTGAGTAGGCATGGCATCTGAAAAGATTCCTTTATGACCAATGTCAAATAGTGTGTTGCCTGTATTTTCTTCTATGAGTTTTATAGTTTCAGGTCTCACCTTCAGTTCTTTGATCCATTTTGAGTTAATTTTTGTGAATGGTGATAGCAGATGGTCCACTTTCATTCTTTTGCATGTGGCTGTCCAGTTTTCCCAACACCATTTATTGAAGAGACTTTCCTTTCTCCATTGTATGTTCTCAGTTCCTTTGTCAAAAATTAGCTGTCCATATATGTGTGGTTTTATTTCTGGGCTTTCAGTTCTGTTCCATTGATCTGTGTGTCTGTTTTTGTGCCAGTACCATGCTGTTTTGATTACTATTGCTTTGTAGTATGTTTTGAAGTCAGGGATTGTGATGCCTCCAGCTTTGTTCTTTTTTCTTAGGATTGCTTTAGCTATTCGGGGTCTTTTGTTGCCCCATGTGAATTTTAGTATTCTTTTTTCTATTTCCATGAAGAATGTCATTGGGATTCTGATTGGGATTGCATTGAATCTGTAGATTGCTTTAGGTAATATAGACATTTTAACTATGTTGATTCTTCCGATCCATGTGCATGGGATGTCTTTCCATTTCTTTATGTCATCATCGATTTCTTTCAATAATGTCTTGTAGTTTTCATTGTATATGTCTTTCACCTTCTTGGCAAGATTTATTCCTAGATATTTTATTCTCTTTGATGTAATTGTAAATGGTATTATTTTTTTGAGCTCTCTTTCTGTTAGTTCGTTATTAGCATACAGAAATACAACTGATTTTTGTAGATTGATTTTGTACCCTGCAACTTTGCTGTAGTTGTTGATTATTTATGGACAACTGATTTTTGACAAAGGTGCGAGGTAATTCAGTGGAGAAAGGATAGTCTTTTCAACAAATAATGCTGGAACAATTGGATATCCACATGCAAAAGAGTGAACTTTGATCCATACCTTGCACAATATACAAAAATTGACTCACAATTGATCATAGGTCTAAATATAAGACCTAGATCTTTAAACCTTCTAGAAGAAAACAAAGGAGAAAGTATTTGTGACTTTAGACTAGCCAAAGATTTTTTTTTTAGATACAGCACCAAATTCATAATCCATAAAAGAGAAAGTTGACCAATTGAACTTTTTCAAAACTACTAACTTGCACTGTTCTAGGGCACTCTTTAGAGAATGAAAAGGAAAGCCACAGACTGAGAGAAAATACTTACAAAACATATATTCAATAAAGGACTTGTATCCAGAATATATAAGTAAATCTCAGAACTCAATAATAAGGAAAAACCAACTTGATACAAAAGTAAGCAAAAGATTTGAAGTTACGCTTCACCAAAGAAGATACATCGTTGACAAATAAGCTCATGAAAAGATGCTTAACGTCATTAGTCATTAGGGAAATACAAATTAAAACTGCAACAAGGTATGACTACATACCTAGTGGAGTGGCTAAAATGAAAAAGACAGAACATACCAAGTCCTGATGGGGATGTGGAGGAACTGGTTCCCTCATACGCTGCTGGTGGGAATATAAAAATGCTAAACTACTTTGGAAAACAGTTTGGCAGTTTCTTTAAAAAGTTACACACATACCTATCATATGATCCAGTATTTACCCAAGAGAAGAGGGAATATATCCATACGTAGACTTGTACGTGAATCTTCATAGCAGCTTTATTTGCTATAAATTGGAAACAACCTAAATGTCTATCAGCAGGTGAATGGATAAACAAACCTTGGTTTATGCATACAAAGAAATACTGCTCAGCAATAAAAAAAAGGAACTATTGATACATGCTACAACATGGATGAATCTCAAAATAATTACACTAAGGGAAAGAACCTATATGTAAAAGTGGACATACCATATTATTCCATTTATATAAACTTATAGGAAATATAAACTAATCTATAGTGACAGAAAGCATATCAGTGTTTGTGGGGGATGAGGGGAAGGTGAGGAACGGAGGATGACCAAGGGGTACAAAGAAACTTTTGGGGTGATGGACATGTGCGTTATCTTGATCATGGTGGTGATTTCCTGGATAAATACATATGAAAAATCTTATAAAATTGTACACTTCAAATATTCTAATGATTGTGTGTCAGTTATACCTCAATAAAGCTGTTAAAAATAAACTACTGAGATAAGCAACAACTGAATGAATTTCACATGAATTCATTCACTGAATTCACTGAATAAATTGTTCTTATTGACCCTAAGAAGCCAGACACAAAAGTACCTACAGTATGATTCCATTTATATTTAGTTCAAGAACAGCCAAAGCTAACTGTGATAAAAATGAAATCAGAATAATGGACACCTCTGTGTAGGTAGGTAGGCGATAGGTATTGACTAGCAACAGGCATGAGGAAACCTTCAGGGATGTTGGAAATATTCCAAATCTTGACCTAGGTGGTGGTTATTTAGGTCTTAAGAGTGTAAAAGATCAGACATTTACAATGAGCATGCTTTGTGCACTTTATGTATGTTATACCTCAATAAAAAAGAGGAGGAGGAGGAAGACTAGGCAGTGCATAAAATGCCAGTACTGAAATAGTAATGAAAGTCTTTGGAGCAGTGTGGGATTGTCCTTGAGAATTACCAGGAAACAAAGATGCTCTTCAAAGCACAGCATAAGGCACACTCTCATTAGCGAGTGTCCAGCCACAGAACCCTTCCAGAATTGGAAGCTGACTCTAAAGCAGATACTGTGTCTTTTCCAGCTGGTATTTGTCAGGCCTTCTGTTTCTAATGGCATAAATGTAACTGACTGCTTCTGAAAAATTAAGAGTATTTCTACTTATGAGAAATGAAGAGATTAAAGTAAAAAGACCTTATTAAGGACTGGAAGAATGTCAATGCTCACTAATTCATGCTGTGCCAAATCTCTTGGATTCAAATCCAAAGGCAGAAGAATCAAATTTGCTTCTCTTACAAAAGGAGCCACAAGCTTAGGACTTTGTGTTTGGAAGGCCCTTTACAACGTAGCAGAAAGAGAACATCTTCAGGTTTTACTTGGGCATAATGTGGAGGACCTCTTAGCCTCTTCCTAGTTTCAGGCCTGGATTCCCCTTCAGATCTCTGATTTTTTTCTGAGTGTGTTTGTTACTCATGCATAGACGGCACAAAGTGGAACACAGAATAAACAACTCTGCCTGGAACCTGGTTTTCATGTTGGCCAATGCTTACTGACTTCCTCAACCGCAGACAGGGTCTGCCTGCCTAGCCCCTGGGGACCTCTTTGCCTTCTCCCGCCTTGGCTGACTTCACTTGAATTGTTTTTTTATCCTCCCACCCTTGTGGTATCTACCAGGTCTCTCCTACGGAGAAGGAATCTTGCTCTCAGCCGTCCTGGTGTCAACTGCCCATGCCGAGAGCCAGGAAGATGGGAAGGAAGTTGTAGCCATCTGCCTCCCCATCATGGTGGCTCTGCCCTCATCTCTTTTTGTTAACCCTTGCCTGCTTCAGATCCCTCCATCTCTAGGTTGTGAAAGTTGTTGTTATCTTGTGGGAAAGCTCCAAATCAAGAAATGAAATATGAAAGACCTAGAAAAACTTGGGCCACATATTCTATTTGTAGAAGTTTCTGAAGATGGATCATCAGAGGAAGCAGACACTAGGGATAATGTAAGCTGGGGAAACTGAGGCAACCACCTCACATTTTTTATGGCAAAAATGATATCCATTGAGTTTTGAGTGTTCCTTGCCTGTGACAGCCCCTGCCCTGATTTCTTTAAAGAACTCTTTTGGTATTTAAAAAATGCTACTAAGTTCAAGGGCAAAAAAACTTTGTTCTTCTATATTGTGAGTATTTCTTTTGTTCTAAGTGTTTTTCCTGCTTCGCAGACACACTTACAATCCAAGTTTATAAATTCCTTCCTTTGGAAGTTTGTAGTTTCATTTGTAACAGTATTTAAAAATAAATACATTATAAATTTGTTATTATTGTCTGAACAAACTTTACTCTAATACCCATATCTCAAATGTGATCTTACTACAAATAAGCCAAGTTATACACAATAGATTTTTTAGTGTGTGTTTTGACCCTAACAAAGTAACTTTGGGACTATAAATGGTTCTAAGAAAAATGAGTATTTTATGTACTTTAATTTTTTATTGAAATTTCCATTCCCTTCCACACTTATACACACAAAACCCAAACCATAAAAGGGTGTTTCTTAAATAACTTCTATTATGTTTCCAGGCCAGATTACAGTTAAAACAAAGTTTTGACAAGCAGAATAACTTATCACTTAGGCCACAAACCTTGGTCTTTGGAAAAGAAAATGAATCATAGCACAGTCTTTGGGTTACTGTCCTTGTATATATGTTAGTGGTCCATCTTCTCCTCTGAATGACGGTGTTCACTAATTCTTAATGATGGAGGAATCTGGCAAGTGGAGGCTTCGCCTGCCAGCCGGCTTCTTTCCCCACCACTCCTTTGTTAGTTTGGAGAAATAGAGAAGTCAATGACCTTTTGTTCCTAATTGTATTTTCTTTGTATTGCTTCTTATATAGTTGATGCATATTTTTACTTATGGCCAAGTTCATTTTTTTTTTCCATTAACTCATCAAACACTTGTCAAGTGCCTAATATGTGAACTTGGACTCTGAAACCAGACTGCCTAGTTGATATCCTGGTTCTGCTGCTTACTAATTCTGGACCTTGGGCAGTTTTGTCATTTGAAAAATGGGGATGATAATAGTACCTATTGCCTAGGTTGTTTTGAGGATTACATGAGTTATATGAAAAGAGTTTAGGATGTTGCCTGACCCAAAGCAAATACTATGTAAGTGTTCTTGTCATTCTTTGCTGTTGTTGTTATTATGACAAATACTAGCCTTGTGCTACATGCTGGGTACCCATACAGGCCTCTTCTCAAGGTGCTTCCTTTCTAATGTCATGGGCGCTATCTCTACCCAAGCCTGATTTATCTAGACCAGAGTTTCTCGGCCTCAGCACTATTGGTATTTTGGGCCAGATAATTCTCTCTTTTGGGATTGTCCCATGCACTGTTAGAAGTTTAGCAGCATTCCTGATCTCTACTCACTAGATGCCAGTAAGATGCTCCTCTAGCTGTGACAACCAAAAATGTCTCCAGACATTGCCACATGTCCCCTGGGGGAAGAAATTGTCCTCAGTTGAGAACTGCCTATTTAGACTGGTAAATCCTCTTGCAGAGGCAGCACTGTGGTTCCCCCTGCTTTCTAGGGAGGCCCCTGGTTACATGTTGTCATCTTCTCCCTGAGGTTGTTTTTGAAGTTCCGTGTTACGTGTTACACGTGCCTCTTAACTACATATTTGGAACCATAGATTCATTTCTGCTGTTCCTACTAAGGCCTTCTTAGTAGAAGGGGCTCCTCTTTAAAGTATCCTCCTCCTTCTCAATCTCTTGGAATTCTCTAGAAAAAGGATGGAAGGGGGCCGGCCCGGTGGTGCAAGCAGTTAAGTGCCCGCGCTCCGCTGCGGCGGTCCGGGGTTTGCCGGTTCGGATCCCGGGCGCACACTGATGCACCGCTTGTCGAGCCATGCTGTGGCGGCATCCCATATAAAGTAGAGGAAAATGGGCATGGATGTTAGCTCAGGGCCGGTCTTCCTCAGAAAAAAGAAGAGGATTGGCATCAGATGTTAGCTCAGGGCTGATCTTCCTCACAGAAAAAAAAAAGAAAAAGGATGGAGAGACATAGTCTTCCTAGCACCACTGTTCAGGGCTGCCCTGAAGACAAGCACCTAGCTCCAGTTTAAGGCATGTACTACTAATCACTATGGAGAGCAAGCAGGATCATACTCGGGGAATCTTACTATGGGAGATGATGTGGCTGTGGTGATTGGTCCATGTTTTTCCCACTTCCCCTGCTGAGTGAGCATCGATGGTTAACATTGAGAGAATGCTTACCTAGCACCAGGCTCTGTGCTAAGCACTTAATAGAGATTGGCCTGTAATTTTTCACATTCACCCTTGAAGGCAGATATTTTTATTCCTGTTTCATAGATGAGGAAACTTCAGCTTAGAGACATCAAGACCACAGCTCCTAAGTGGCAGAAGCATAGATTCACACCTGGGCAGCTGATTCCAAAGTTCTTAACCCAGTGATGCCTGTCTTCATCATCAGCTCAGGCAGTACCATCTCCCTCTGGTCTCTAGAAAGCAGCAACTCACTCCTGGGAGTGTCCCTTGCCTGTCCCCTAATTACATTTTTGTCTCCTAGATCCCATCCTGGTCGTATACAACTGTCCATTGGTAGCTTCCTGCTGACCTGATGTGATGGGAGTGATTTTGTTTTGTTTTGTTTTCATGGTAATAATGTCACAGCTCAGACCCACCCTGTCCCCCACCCCTATTTCCTGGCTCTCCCTATGCTAAAACTATACCCTTTTCTTCCCTGTGTTTAGGCTGACTGTGAGCTTCTGCTAACTGACAAGGCTCCTGTGGTGTAAACTAACCTTGTAAATTGGATTAAAATTTTCGAGCTAAGCCCTTAGGCCACAGAATTTACCTTGCTGGCACAAGATGTCCTAACATCTAAATTTCCCTAAGACTAACCTCTTTAAAACTCTTCATTCTATAAGCAAAAAGTGATCACTTTTAATACACCTTCAGTTCTGTCCCAGATGCAGGACTCCATATAAGCCAAAAATAAAGAACTTGGTGTGGAAAAAGACTAATTTAAGGGCCTTTACTAGAATTCTGTTGTATTGAATATTGTTCAAAATATGTTGGCCATTGCAAGGTATGGAGTCTTTTTACCCCTGTTACATTGATAGTTTATGCTAACAGGTTATGATTTGGACCATAAATCCATATATTACCTGATTACTCTTTGGCCCACCTTGGGTTCCTTTTGCTGAGGCCACATGGATCTGCTTTAATTTTCCACTTTATATTAAAACCCTTGGCTTTAAGATCATCATCCTTACAGTGTTAGTAAAAACATCAGCATCTGTAGAAAGCACTCAGAGAAAATGAAGATCATAAAATGTCCGAGTACAAGTGAATTATGTAGAATCTTTGCCTGAGAATATTTCTGAGTAGCATCGAGAACATCCCGTTCTCTTCTTTATTCTCCTCCACGCCTTTCACAGGGAAGACACTCCATGTAGATGCACAGACCCACAGGAGGAGGGCTTATAGTTCAGTCTGGAGTTAATCATCGATTCAAACAATGCAAGAGGTTTGTTGAGCACTTGCTGTGTGCCAGGCAATATATGAGGTACTGGAGACATGATGATGACATCCTGGCCCCTCTCTGGAGGAGCTCAGAGCCTAACAGGGCAACAAGAAAAAATGATGGCAGTGCAGTTGGGGAGACGCCGTGATCAAGTCTGGACACTGAATTTGGAATCACAGAGGAGAATGATGATACTGATGGTGACAACTAACACTAATGGAGCACTTCCTACATGTTTGGCACTGTACTTTCTATACACTGTCTATTTTTTAATCCTCACAACTGTGTGAGGTAGAAGCTACTATTATCCCCATTTTACAGATGAGGAAATTGAGGCTCAAGGAGACATTCCCTAAGCTGAGTCTTAAAAGCCAAGTAAGAATTATCCAGGGAGAAGGAGGAGAAGGCAGAGATTCTGGAATGAGAGAATAGCAAGTACAGAGACACAGAAGCAAATGGATGAGATGATCTCTGTGTATCAAGGAGGCTTCAGAAGCTGGGGTTACACCATCCGGTTCTGCCCATGGTTAAGTGATTTCAACTGTGTGACCCATTTTCATCAAAGAGCAACCTATGCTTCCAACACCCCACTCCGGCTCTCTTCCATCCTCAAGTGATGGGCCACTTAGTTATGTAATGCACCCATGTGATTGGGGTGAACTATTAAACCTTGAAGTGGTTGTTCAAGAGACTTTGAGCTTAAGCTTGGGGGAAGTAACAGCTGAGCCTCTCTGGGAAAGTCTCAGGGCTGGCAGGATCCCCGGGGATGTTAGGTTCTCAGTCTTCCAAGCTGAACTTCAAGTGGCCTCGGGCAACTCTTTTAACCTCTGTGACTTTTGCTGTGTCTCTTAGATGCTCAAGTCTGTATCCCCTGAACCTACCGCAGAGCTCAGTACATGATAATCCATAAAATGGGGATAGCAATTATTGCAAAGCATTTCAGGTGATTAATTACAGTTCACGTGAAATCCTTTAAACTACTTGGTGAAATGCAAGGAATAAATAAATAATCCAACGTCTCAAGATTCTTTAATTAACTAGTCATCACTGATCTAAGCCCTTATATGTAGAGTTGGCAGATGTTAGTTGTACTGGGAAAACTATCTTGGCCTCTGCTCCATGCAATTTTAGTTCGCAGCGGGTGGGTACAAATGAGTGCAAACCAGAGGTGGAATTTTCTTCCATACATGGGGCATGCTGAGGGCAAAAGCAGCCTTTTCAGCAGGGGAAGGCAGGTCGAGTGTGCAGCAAGACAGAAAAGCCTGGAGCGCCTGATTGTGCCTTGTCTGATGGCTTCTCCTTTTCAAGGGTTGATCCCTGACATTGAGTGGGGGGAGGGTGTTGATCACATTGAAATATCTGCAAATAGGCAAGGCTTTGCCTTCCTCCGCACCCTCTCTCCTCCTCTAAAGACTTTCTGGAAAACAGAGCAAAAACAATGAGGCAACCCCAAGGGTTGATGAGAATTGCATTCTCCATGCAGCCCCGATTACCCATCGCCTTTGTCCCTGTCGACTCCGTGACGGGTATGGCTGTCAGGTGTCTCTCCTCCCTGTGCAGGGTAATCTGCACTGATTGACTTGTCCATTGTCCTTCCCCAGGAAAGGCTGCTTGGTGGGAATAGAGGGGAACTTGGTGGCCAAATGCTATTGCTTTCAAGGCATTGGGCACAGGCTCATTCTCTCTGAGAAACTTACATCGAAAGGCAGTGACTTTGAAAGGACCGTGGCTGTGGAATTAGAGACAGATGCTTAGCTGGCCTTGAGTAGATATTAAATTGTATTAAACTATGCAAACCGCATTTCTCATGCAAGGCTTGTTTCAACCTTACATCAGCCCTTGGGCTGCATTTGCATTTCTATAGAGAATGAAATAAAAGCAGCATGTCACTTACTCATTTCTATTCATAACTGTGAGCTGTTATTATTCTAGCTCTCGTCTACCCTACACAGCACAGCCGGATTAATCTTCCGAAATGTCCATCAAGAGCCGGTTTAGTTCCCAGCATTTCACTTTATCAACTCATGTTTATAAGGCCCAGATGCTGAGAAGGATATAAAGATATATAAGATGGGACTAATTATAAGGTAACCAGACATCCTGCTTTGTCTGGGGCAATCCTTGTTTATGTCTGTTATCCTGATATAATTATTACTAGTACTCCCTTTCATTCTAAAAAGTAATCTAGTTTTAACGATGAATTACGGGTCTCCCTGCTCATGCCTGTCAAGTGCTCATAAGCTAGAAGGGGCAGAAAGTATGAACGGAAATAATTTCAGAACGAGGTTGAGACTGGAGGCAGAGGAGTGTGTCGATTTTCAGAGGAGGAAGGGAGCCACCCCAGGGCTGAGATTGATAGGGGAAGCCTTTGCAGGCCTAGGCTTCAAAGGATGAGAACCACTCAAACAGAGGATGACGGAGGCCTGGTGAAAGTCGGGGAGCAGCGTGAGGAAAGGTGTGTGTTCAGGGTTTTCAAGGGGCCACACAGAAGGAGGTTTCTTCTGAGGAGAGGGAAGAGGGGACTGGAGACGTGGGAGGGACAGACCTGGAGGGCTTGAAGGGCAGGTGGGGAACTCGACCTTTACTCTGGAGGCTGGAGGAAGCCCTAGGTTCTATCATGAAAAACCCAAGATGAATACAAAGATTAAACTGGCCCTTGTCTAGGACAGGTCACCCAACAACAAGTGGCAGATACAGGATTTGAACCGCGGAGGTGCCTCTGGACTGTGCTCTCTACCATCATGCTGTTCTGCCTGCCCGTCTCCCATGTCCCACACGATTAACTAGGTAAATTAAGATTTTCCACACATGACAGAGTGAGGAAAATGGATGTTCTGGTGTCTTTGATTTCCTCCAAGCAGAAGCCTCCAGCCAAGAGTTGACATGAGCTTGCTGTTTTAACATCAGTTAAAATAATTATTTTAGCATGATTTTTGACAGGAAGAAACCGAAAGCATACATTTATAGGAGCAGGCTGCGCAGTTAGGACGGGTACGATCCTTTAGGGGGCCGTCAGAGAATGGCTCGCCATGGGCTGTTGATCTGTGTTCTGTGTGGTAATCATCTTATTAGTGATTTTGCTTGAACTGTAGTCAGAGCTCCACATGAGCAGCGAAGCTGTTTGTCTTGTCTTACGTCTGCTCTCTCTTTTCCTCATTCCCTTTTTCTTTCTTTCAACTAAAACCACTTCTTGAGTGCCCAGAACATGGCCAAACCCTAAGCTAGATGCTCTCATTTCATTGTCGCAGCAACAATCCAATCCTATGAGATGGGAGCATGCCCATTTTACAGATGAAGAAAATAAGCTTCTGGGAGGTTAAGAGAGCTGCTCAAAGTGACCAGCCATGTGTGTTGTTTGAACAGGTTCCCGGGAGATCAAGCAGGTCTCCATGAATAGTCTGATTATTTTCAGGGATGCTATTGGGGACATTAAACATCAAACAGAAAACAGTACTCTTACTGTTAGTGGTGCCTACGCCCGAACGTGCATCAGCAGCATTTGAGGAGCTTTAAAAATACAGTTTCCTGGGCTCTACCTCCAGAGATTCTATTTTAGTGGGTCCCAGTGAGCTTAGGAATCTGTGTGTGTGTTGTTTTAAACTTCCCTAGAGTAGTGGTTCTCAGACTATAGCGTGTATCATCCTGTCCCGGATGGCATGTTAAAACACAGATGCTGGGCCCCACCCCAGAGTTTCTGATTCAAGAGATCTGGTAGGGCCTGAGAATTTGCATTTCAAGTGGTGCTGACACTGTCGGTCTGGGGACCATACCCTGAGAACTGCTGCCTGGGCAGTTGCAGATGCTCATCCGGTGGTTGAGTCTGTTTTGTGGAGGTTGTGATAGGATTAGAGAAGCTAGGACCTGCATAACCAGCCATTACCCCTTCCTCCCAACTGGGAGAATCACTGTGCTCTTTAACTGAGTCTGGACATGGGCCCATTATCCCTCTTGTCTCTCTGCAGCCCACCAATCCCAGTCACATGGGGTTAGCTCACAAGCTAAACCTTTTTTTGTTTGTTAAACTGGACAGTCTAACTGGCACTTCCCAAATCAAGAATTTTAAAAGTCTAAGGAGCCAAGAACATATGGTGGAGAAAGGAAAGTCCCTTCAATAAATGGTGCTGCAAAACTAGACAGCCACATGCAAAAGAATGAAAGTAGACCATTATCTTAAATATACACAAAAATTAACTCAAAATAGATGAAAGACTTGAAGGTAAGACCTGAAACCATAAAACTCCTTGAAGAAAATATGGGCAGTACCCTCTTTGACATCGGTCTTAGCAGTATCTTTTCAAATACCATGTCTACTGAGGCAAGGGAAACAAAAAGAAAACAATAAACAAATGAGACTACACCAGACTAAAAAGCTTCTGCACAGCAAAGGAAAGCATCAACAAAACAAAAAGACAACCCACTGACTGGGAGAAAATATTTGCAAATCATATATCTGACAAGGAGTTAATTTCCAAAATATATAAAGAACTCATGCAACTCAACAACCGAAAAATGAAGAACCCAATAAAAAAATGGGCAGAGGACCTGAACATTTTTCCAAAGAAGACATACAGATGGCCAACAGGCACATGAAAAGATGCTCAACATCAGTAATTATTAGGGAAATGCAAATCAAAACTACAATGAGATATCACCTCACATCCATCAGAATGGCTATAATTAACAAGACAAGAAATAACAAGTGTTGGAGAGGATGTGGAGAAAAGGGAAACCTCATACACTGCTGGTGGGCATGCAAACTGGTGCAGCCTCTGTGGAAAACAGTATAGAGATTTCTTAAAAAATTAAAAATAGAAATACCATATGATCCAGCTATCCCACTGCTGGGTATTTATCCAAAGAACATGAAATCAGTAATTCAAAAGAGATTTATGCATCCCTGTGTTCATCGCAGCATTATTCACAATAGCCAAGACATGGAAGCAACCCAAGTGCACACCAGCAGATGAATGGATAAAGAAGATGTGGTATATATACACAATGGAATACTACTCAGCCATAAAAAAGACAAAATCCATAGCAACAACATGGATGGACCTTGAGGGCATTATGCTAAGTGAAATAAGTCAGACAGAGAAAGACAAATACCCTATGATTTCACTCATATGTGGAAGATAAACACATAGATAAGGAGAACAGATTAGTGGTTACCAGAGGGGAAGATGGTGGGGGGAGGGCAAAAGGGGTAAAGGGGCACATATGTATGGTGACGGATAAAAACTAGACTATTGGTGATGAACATGATACAGTCTATACAGAAACTGAAATATAATAATGTACACCTGAAATTTACACAGTGTTATAAGCCAATATGACCTCAATAATAAAAAAAATGTCAGTTTGTGGAACTTGCGCCCTGTGTATTCATTAGAGGAAACCCCTTGAGGAGTGGTTCTTGACCTTGGCTGCACGTTAGAATCAGCTAGAAAGTTAAAAAAAATGATTGATGCTGTGCTTCCTCCCAGGCCAGTTGGTTCAGTGTGTCTCGCCGCGGGTCCTGGTGTTGGTAGCTTTGTGAGCATCACAGGTGATTCTCATGTGCAGTCAGCGCTGGGAGCCATTGGCCAGAAGCACCAACGCTAAGCAGGTGCCTAATTAACCAGATGCCGTGCCAACTCCTGATGTGTGCCTGCAGATTCCCCTTGTAGAGCACCCCTTTGCTCCCCACACCCCTTCCCGTGCAACTCTTTATTTACTGCCAAACAAAATAGAAGGGAAAGCAGCCAAAGGCCTGCTGACACCATCGTTGTTTTGGAGGCTCCCTGACAAGTAGCTGAAATGGGTGATAGCCACTGTCCCAGAATAGTCGGAAGGAAGCTGTGTTTCTGGAGCAGTGCCAAAGGAACTAAGCTCTAACTGCAGAAGGTGTCATTTCTGCTCGCTCACTTTACCTTTTGTGAATTTTGGGATGCGTAGGGTCCCATAGAGAAGAAAGATTTCCATGTAGAGACTCCCCAACTCTCAGCACCTTAGGCTCCCCAAATCCAGAGTCTCCTGTTGCCACCTTCACTGAGACTCTCTCTCTCCTTTACGGCTGCCCCCTCATGCTTCACTAAAATTGTCCCTTTATGAAGTCTCCAGCGCTCTTTTAAATGGCACTTCTCGTTTCTTTGTTCTCCCTGAATCATCTGATTCTGTTGGCCACTCTCTCCTTTCCTGGCATCCTAACTTTTCTGCCTCCTCTCTGTTCATTCTCTGTGTTTTTTACTAAACTTCTTTGCCTTCTTTTTGCCCTTAAATGGGAGCATTTCCCCAGGGCCGCCACCTCTGTCCCTTAGCATTTCTCTGCACACCTTTTTCCCTTGGGATTCCTTCCCCAGATCCATGGTACTGGCCTGACATGTGCTCTGAGTCCCGGTCTCCCAACAGCATCTGTCAACAGAACTTCCTCTTGTGTCCACCAAATTGGCCCTATCTCCAGACTCCCCTGTTTTTATTCCAGGCACCACTGTCGCTTCTGATTTCCCAGGTGCGGGATTTCAGCAGCGTTAAGCTCCGTTATCCAGTCAATAACTGCGTCTGGGCCACTTTTCCTTCCTGGTGCCTCTCACTATGGCCATCTTGCTTTTGCCTCTGCTGCCTTGTTGCTGGGTTACTGTGATAACTTTCCAGGGAGCCACCCACTTTCCAGTCTCTCTCCTCCCGTTTACACATCGCTCTCAGAGTCCCATTTCTGATATGCTCGTACTCCTCCCCCTGGCTGCAAAGGTCTGTGGAGTGCTCGTCGTGTGCCAGGCACAGTGCTAAGCACGGTACATCTATTATCCCATTTAAACAGGACAGCGAACTTAGGAATCAGTAGATGTTACTATTGCTCCTGTGAGGAGACAGATTCGGTGACTGACAAGCGGGGGAACAGAAATTCAAGCTCACTCAGGGCCTCTGAGCCATCACTCTCAGTCACTATACTCGGTGGCTACCCCATTTCCCCCAGCTCTCAGCGACTGCCCAGCGCGCGCAGGATAAAGTCCAAACTCCTTGGATTGGTACACAAGGCTTTTCTAGATCGGCCCCAGCCCACCTTTGCAATCTTACTTTCTTTTATCCTTCCGGGTAAGAGTTAGCACCACATGAACCAGTTTACTCCTGGGTCCCCAGGGCACGTCACTCTTTCCCTCCTCTACGTTTTTGCCCAAATCTTTGGTGACATCCAGTACCCTAGGGGCAATGCCTTTCCTTGAGCTTAGTCTTCTTGACCTCTCCAAACCTAAATTCCGAAAGTCTTTTTTTGTGTACTGTCTTGTGTTTTAAATTCCTTTTGTTAATTTTAATCTGAACCTATTGTGGTCCCCTTTTTCAGGTATCTCAGAGTTATTTCCCTGGATGGGCTAGAAATCCTTGAGGGTAGGAACTACATCATAGACTCAGTTCAGTTTCCTACGGTTTCCAGCACGCTTCCTTGTATGCAGTGGTCCCGCAAATCCGTGTTGATTACTCCGACTTCACCCTTTTGTCCGTTACAGCTGTCCGTGTGCTGGGCGATATAAATAAGGCCGTGAGACGAGTCCCGCCCTCCGGGAGCTGTTCTGCTAAGGTGCCCGGATCCCCCACCAGTGCTCTGCACAGCCATAATCGCTTGTTAGATTAGTTTTCCATCCTTCTTGGGAATCATTTTTCTTCATACGTTTCTGTTTTTAAAGTTTGAATAAAATGGAGACTTGGCTGTACACCAGGGAGGTTTAGGAGAGAAATGAGCAGTGGGACCTCCCCAGCCAAACCTGGCTGCAAACCGCTGAGTGTGCAAGAATATAAATGACTTCGAGCAGAAGGGGTGGGACTCCTGGGGGACACACCGCCATTCCTGCTTTTGATCAGGAGCTGGGCCAGTGTTGGGAATTCAGGTATAGTGTAGCCCTCAGACGGGCTCCCTGCTCTGTATCCTCTGCGGTGGGCCACCTCTGCTTCAAAGCTGCCTCTCGCTGACTGCCACAGGTTGGTGACTGGGTGGGCAGCTCGTGACATGCCTCATTCAGAACTATGCAAATAACAGTAACAGGCACTTAAACAGAATGAGGTTACCATATTAACACACATAACACGGGCTATGACATAGTGACATAAACATCTAGGTACAATTCATACAATTCTAATGATCCGCAGCTGCTAGGATTCCTAGATCCTTCCGCCGCCTGTACTGTGGTTCTAGGCCAGTCTCACAGACTCACAGTTGCCTAAGGGAAGAACTGCTGGGTTAGTAAGAATGCTGAAGCCAGTCTGTCTTGTTTGTTTCTTCCCTGTAGTAGATGATAAAAAGGGATACCCACATCCCTTCCCCACAAGCTTGGTTGCTTTTCTCGCCACTGAGTAGAAGTTCCCTCTTCTGGCTTAGCCCCAGCCAGCTACCAGCAGTAGCAGCAACCTGCCACTGAGAAGCACAGCCCACCCACGTCCTTGGCACTAAGAGCAGTATGGAAAGGTCTGGAAATAGTCTGCTGCTTCCACACTCCGGGCCAGGGGGATGAATTTAGCCCCTCTGGGCACCTGTGGGAGTGTCAGTGTACAGTTTCCCTGTGACTCCATCTGGGTGGCCTGTTGCCCTGCTGCGCCTGGTTCCTGTTTGTCACTTATTTGTCACTGAAACCAAGGCTTGACCCTGAATGTAGGTCCTGTTTGGAGAGGCCCCCATAAACCCGTTTAGATCCTACCAGTCCAAGGCTGCAGCTGCTTTGTGGTATCCTTCAAGTGCCTCAAAAAACATGCATAGCTCTGCCTTCTGGACCCCAGCAGTTCCTGATCTTCTGTGACATCCACCCCAGGGGCTCACACTTGCACAGTGGGATCATAAGACCCACTGCAGTGGCTTCACTGTAAAGACGTGAAAACCACAGATAGTTACCACCTTGTGGGCTGTTACACCTGAAATCCCAATTGGAGAAGCTGCTCCAGGGAGAGCTGGAGGCTGCCAGAGGAGCAGGAACAGAAATGAAACGTGGCCTGGCACACAGGAGCCCAGGACAGGGCTGGGATCGTGTCTGTGTACTCCATGATGTGGGGCGTGCCCTCCACGCTCTCACTGGGGACTATTTTCTTCTATCAGTAAATATTATCGACTACTTTTATGTGCAAGGTTTTGCGTTAATCCATTGTAGAAGGTGGAAAAGCAATAATGTTTGTGAATGTACCTAACAGTACTCAGTCCTTGGGAGATGCTAAGAAATGTTAAAATCTTTAGGTATGTATATGCAGATATAATTTTCTAGTCCAAAAGCTAAAAAGACAACTGAGCGTTATTGAGTTCAGCGAAGGACAGCCTCTCTACTGGGATCCGGAGTGGTTTGGGAAGGCAGAATTAGGAAGAGTCCAGTAGATGGAGGCAGGTAGGGAGGACATTTGTCTTGTCAACTGTAGTGTGTGTAGGGTGGACAGGGATGGGGAGAGACTGGTAGTGGGGAAACCAGCTGGTAATAATAATAATAAGGATAATGATAGTTGCTAATTATTGAGCATCCCCTAGGTGCTGGATACTGTACACATGTGATTTCTATCTTACTCAACAACCCTACAAAGTACACTTAACCAATGAGGAAACTAAGGCTTATCCATGTTGAATAGCCCACCCAGAGTCTCAGAGCTTGTAAATGCCCAAACCAGCATTTGAACTCAGAACTGCCTTCTTTCAAAGCCCAGGCTGAAATAAGTGGGGGGTTTTGTTAGGAAATTGGGATTCAAATGAGGGGAATTATAATCACATTGAGGGCCGGCTCCGTGGCTTAGCGGTTAAGTGCGCGCGCTCTGATGCTGGCGGCCCGGGTTCGGATCCCGGGAGCGCCCCGAGGCACCACTTCTCCGTCCAACGCGAGGCCGAGTCCCACGTACAGCAACTAGAAGGATGTGAACCTATGACATACAACTCTCTACTGGGGCTTTGGGGGGAAAAAACTGAATAAATAAAAATCTTAATCACATTGAAAGGAAGGGTCAGATGGGAGAGATGATTGGAAGAATCAAGAAGACTTGATACCTGATCGGGTTTGAAGGGCAAAGGAGCCTGAGAGGGAAAAATTGACACCATTTTGTAGCTTTGGATATTGGGAGACACCAAGCTTCACGAGGATGAGATGATCTTGAGGGGGTGAGGCTGGAAGGGAGTGAGATGAGTTTCAGAAATGTAGCAATCCAGATAGTGGCAGAAATGCCAGGTATCCGTTGTCGGTCATATTCTCTGACTCACACTGCAGACAAGCTGTGAGTGTGGAGGAGCAGGAATGTGGAAAAGTGAGAGCATCTTATATAAGGGGGCAGATTCTAGAGGAAGTAGACTGAGAGATGGCGGCAATAGGAGCTGTCAGAAAAGCAGGAAGAGGAATAAGAATGGCATGATGGTCCGCATGGCAGAAACCAGCGGAGGAGTTGGTTCCAAGTGAGTTGTCAAGACTGCCCGCTATGTTGGAGAAGTCAAGATTAGTGCTCCTGTGTGAACTCGGGAGGGTTCAACTCACCACACATTCACTAGGTTGCTTTCACAGGCCTGGCCTTGTATTTGGTGCAGGGGATAGAGAAAGATGAGTCCCTGCTCTTAAAAAGCTCGGGAAACCTTGATACAGACCTGAGTTGAAATGTGGCTCTTCCCCTTAGCCCAAGACTGTTATTCTCTGAGCTTCTGTTTCCTCATCTGTGGAATGGGCCAACTATTCATTGCCCTCGGGGGTGGTATTGCTGCTGGGAATTGTTCTGGGAATCAGAACTGATACATGTATAACATTCACACAGTCCTGGAGCTTAATGGTGCTCGCTTGATTATGCTTAGAACTCAGAATGACAGATAAGAGAATGAGGGGCAGTTCCAGGGGGGTCTTCCTGCCAGACTCAGGGAAGCCTGCCTTCCTTGGGAGTGCATCCTTTCTTCAGAGGTTTGGGCTGTTCTGCCTATCATTGCTGATTTCTGCTGCCTCATGTGGCTTTTCAGTACTAAAAAGAATCTCCTATTTCTAGAACTTCCTGTCCTTTAATGTGTTTTTTGGACCAGATGTTCCGACAGAGCTCCCTTTCATTTTTCTTCCCCAAGTTCAGACAGAGACCAGAGCCCCCTTCCGTTGGTTGGTGATGTTGTCACTTGCCGTACCACGGGAAAGCATACGGCGTGCTCCATGGCAAATGAGAGGGTCCCCAGACGGCTCCGAAGGTTAGGACAGCACAGATGAGTTGGATGCATCACAGGCTGTGTGGACTGGCCTTTTATCCTCTGGGGTCCCGAGGGCTATAGGGCTCTGTGTTTATCTGCCTGAGGGCCTTGCCGCACACCTGCCTGTCTGCCCCCTGCACAGCCTCACTGGGGACTAGGAGCGGGGGAGCTGGTTAGGGACATGGCCCTGTGTGTGTTTGGCACTCTTAGGAAACTGGGATATGGAGGCAGAGGGGTTGATGCCACAAAGATAAGGGTCCCCTTAGGAATACATGTATGACAGAAGCTGGAGGATGTGGTAGGGAAAAGAGATCCAAGCAGGGACAGGAAAGGCCAATAAGGTGGTGGCCCATGAAGCTGGCACAGACAGGCTATGCTCCCCAACCTTCCTCCTTCATCTGGCTACTCCTGGCGGGCAGCTCTGCCTCGTTTGTTTGAGATCAGTCTACCCTGGGCCTGTACCCAGGACACTCAGATTCTTGCATGTAAGGCTGGGAGGGCCTTTGGTGGTCACCCATTCCTCCTCTTCCTCTCTCCTCCCCCTAGCTGGACAGTTGCCTCAGTTTGCCTAGATGGTTTGAGGAATGTAACTCACAGGTGTCTCAGTGTCACAAGTGTAGCTATGGGCTTAGAGGGCAGTATAGGTTAGAAGGATGCTCATATCCACAGTTAGGAGCTTGTTAACCTTCCGTGGTCTACCTCTTCTACCTGCCCAGGTATCCCTGGCACCCAAGAAGGCCAACTGAGATGTGTAGGCTCTAGGTAGAGTTAACTCTTTCAGCCATGCGTGTGGGAGCACACTGCCATCCACTGATATGGATGACCCAAGTGCCTTTGAATAAAACTTCACATATAGCCCAGTCATTGCAAGAGCCCTGCCTCAACCATTTAATGAATCAGAGCAGCGTTCCCTTTCATCCCAATTGGCCAATTCCAGTCCAGTTGGGTATCTTCCCAATTTAACATCAGCAGTATCAAGTTTAATCAACTGGCATAAGAAGTTCCCTATTAATAGATTCACTGGAAATCCCCTGATATGTTATTTTATTCCTGACCTTGTTTAAAAATAGCCCATATCAACATCCACCAGCCATCCACCAAGAAGCAAACTGGCCTACCCAGGCTCTTTGCCCGGGTGCCATGACACGTCAGAGGCAGGGCCAGGGTTACAACTCGGGGTCCCCACACGTGCACTCCCACATTCCCATTCCCTTTGGACCTTTCCTTTTTGGACCTTTGCTCCCTCTCACTTTGTGACCCACTCCTCTCCTCCTCTCATTCACAATGCTGATGCCCTGGGGATTGGATTCCTTTGGTCTGCACGTGCCAGAAATGGGTCTCTGCAGAGAAAAATGCTGAGAGGCATCAAGGAGATCCCTGGCTTACTCTAGAGCAAGGTTTCTCATCCTCAGCAGGGTTCACATTTTGGGCCAGATAACTGTGTGTGCGTGTGGAGGATGGAGGGGACTTTCTTGTGTACTGTAGCATGTTAGCAGCATCCCTGGTCTCTATGCACTAGGTACCAGTAGCATCCCCACCCCCTCGCTTATGACAACTGAAAATGTTTCCAGATATTGTCTAATGTCCCATGTGGGCAAAATTTCCTCCATTTGAGACCTATAGTTCTAGAAGCAGCAGCAGTAGGTATTTCAGAGGCCTCTGGAACCTTCCCCAGATTTCTCCTTCAGCCGGGTATTTCAGAGGCAACTCCTGCTGGGGGTGACGGAGGGCATTTCCCAGAGCTCCCTCCACATTCCTGGGCCCAGCATGCTTCTCTTTCATTTCTGTGGCTGTTCTTTCAGCCAGAAATCCCATCACTCCTCACATCAGTCTGTTGCTTGCTGAGTCCCTGTTGTCCCAGACAGGCTCGTCTGCAGCTTCTCTGACCTTGCATGTCAGGTTGACTGGGGGAAGGGGTGGTGGATAGAGCATGAGAAATCCTGGGCTGGCGTCCTGGCTCCACCTCTCACTGGCTGTGTGACTTAGAGCACCTGTGTACAATGTCAGTGCTGAGTCCTGGTGAGCTTCTTGTGTCATCCAATGGCATTATGGCCAGAGACCCTAAAATGCCTGAATCCTGCCCATGGGATTCCTAAGGGAGAGAGAGCTCAAGAACACTAGCAGATGGGAAACAAAGTATGATGAGTCTTGTTATAATGCAGCATAATGAGTTATGTCCCCGAGAGGTCTTGTGCTAAACATCAAGTGATCAAAGCCATTGTTCCAAAGGAAGAAAAGGGTTAAGTGTTCGAGGATTTGATAGTTGCAATAACAAAATAATTTTTTTCTGTAAGAATTTAATTGTTTTTAATGGCCACAAAATACATATATATATATATATATATATATATATATATATATATATATATATATTTTTTTTTTTGTGAGGAAGATCAGCCCTGAGCTAACATCCATCCCAGTCCTCCTCTTTTTGCTGAGGAAGACCGGCCCTGAGCTAACATCTATTGCCAATCCTCCTCCTTTTTTTCCCCTTTTTTCTCCCCAAAGCCCCAGTAGATAGTTGTATGTCCTAATTGCACATCCTTCTTAGTTGCTGTATGTGGGATGCCGCCTCAGCATGGCTGGACAGGCAGTGCGTCCGTGTGCTCCGGGGATCCGAACCCGGGCCGCCAGTAGCGGAGCGCGCGCACTTAACCGCTAAGCCATGGGGCCGGCCCCCCACAAAATATATTTTGGTAAAATTTATGGGCCATTGTCATCATAATCCATTATTATAATCAATAAAGTACAAAACTGAAATAAGATGTTGGAGGTAGGAAGCACAATCTCAGAACACAGCACAGCTCTGTTCATAACCACCACCAACAGGAGAAGGAGATGCCATGCTGGTGGCAAGCCTCCAAGCAGAGCTGTGCCATGCTGTGGGAGCAGCGGCTTCTCCCGTGCTCCAGGCTGGCTTCCCGCAGGAATCTCATATGGCCAACATCTGTGTGATGGTGGTTGTGCTCGTTTTTAATCATTCCCATTATATCCAGTTCACGGTATAAAGACTTATGTTGTGAGTAAATTGCCAAAAAACACTTTATCTGGGTCAGTGCCTAACGACTCCCAATGCAGAGTTCTGAAGAAGCCCAAGTAGTAGACAGCTTGGACTTGAGGCCCCCATGGAGCCTTCTGTCTTCTTTAAGCCCAAAGCAGTGTCCAACACTCTCAAGTGGTTGTAAAGAAAGAGGTGGAGGACCCCATGGAGTGGAATAAAGGGCTAGCGGATGGAGGCTTTCAAAGTGGTATCTCTTCTGGCCAATAAATGTGGTCCAGTCAGCATCTGGGATTCTAACCCCTTAGATTAATGACTCTCCTATGTATAAAGCAAGGAAGATGCTGATCTCACAGGCTTGGAGTGTGGATTAAATGGCTTTCTGCATGTACTAATGTAGAATTCCTAACATTAAACACACCAAGTCTCAAACCTCAAGCAGCTCAAAAATCCAGAGGTACCTCTAGTTTCCCCAAACTGGTACTGCCCTGAGCGTGCCAGAATCTGCTTGCCCTCGCAGCACTTCCAGCAGCACCTTCGGTCTCCCATATAATTGACTGTGAGCAATGGAAATAGCTGTGGTTTTTAATACAGTGATATTTCCTCTTCAGGGACTCTGGCCCCTAGTCTCGTTTCAACAACTGCTAGCTCGGTCCCAAAACGTGGTTCTTGTTTCTTCCTTGTCTAATGGAGAGAGTGTTTGCATTTGCACAGGGTTTTTAATGGGCTGTAAGCTGTTGGCTCTGAGAGGGATTCTCGGTTCAGAGCCAGGGAGACTTTAAATGTTTGGGGAAGCTTGTGAGTGCTGCAGAGGGGGGCCCCTCCTCTACCGTACACATGACCGGCGTCAACACGGGGCAGGTAGATGTTCCTGTCCCCCTGAGGGGCAGGAGGAGGCCACTTCCATGGACAGACACTGCTAGAGGGCTCTGTTCCTTGCTTGAGCAAGAACTCTTGGCCAGGCAACCTTTTCTATGAATATCTGGGACAGAAGTTTTAGATCAAGCCAGAGACGGTTAAGAGGGGCCCTTTTTTATCATTCCAGAAACAGTGGGCAGAGCTTCCAATTTGGCCACCGCTGGTGGTCTAGACCATGGAGTTCTCGAGATGGAAATAACTTCCAGAGATTTTTCTCTCGCAGGCAAGACAAAAATTTGTTCTATTTTGAACTTCTCTGGGGAGGAGACTTTGCAACCACGCTTGGAAACAGAGTCTATTTTTAATGATCTCTGTGCTTTTGCCTTCTCACCCAAACCCCTGTAGCTGAGGTCTGTTGACCTTTCTCTCTGTAGAACCACCCTTCGTGGCCTTGAAGGTCATTGTTTGGGGGGGGTCATCCCTCAGCTACTTTCCTCTCTGCTAAATCATTTCAACCCCAGCACTTTTGGGCGGTAGCCAGTACAGTTCAGGGTTTCTCAAATGTCTCCCCCAAAATGTCCCACCAGCAGAAGAGTGTGAACGTGTGCATACATGCGTGCATACATGCATACACACCCATGCACACATATAGCCTTTGAGACAGCCCCAAAGAGGCCTAGTGAGGGCTCAAAATTTCCTTGAAGTCTACTGTTTTCTTTTAACATTCATGGAAATGTGACATTGTGTCTCCAAATATAACTGATTGTTTTAATTTTGAAAGAATGCTTTAAATTACTTAACATCAGGAAAAAATTTACATACATAGCCTCCTTTTTTTTTTTTTAACCCCCTGAGGAAATGGGTAGTTTGGGAAGGTGCCACATATTTTTTTCTGGGACATCTGGTGCCCTTTGGTACACTGCTAACAACCCCAGTTAGAGAAGGTTGAGTAGGGGGCATCTTGGCTCCTAGAACAGGTAGATCTGAGTTTGAATTCTGGCTGTATCACTTCCTAGCAGGCTACCCTTAGGCATATTACATCAGCTTCTCAGTTATAACAGCGGGATAATATTTCCTTCCTGATAGGGTGTATTCATACAACAACCATTGAGTGCCTACTGTGTGCCAGGCTCTGTTAAAGGGGCTGAGAATAGAGCTGAATAAGAGACACAAGATCCTCACATATAATGAGGCATTTCTATTCCAGATGGGAGGAACAGACGATACATAAGTAAGCAGATAAGAGCATTTCAGGCTGTAATAACTGCTAAGAGGAAAGTGAAACAGGGCAATGTGATAGTGACTGTGTGTGTGTGTGTGTACATGTGCACTCATGTGCACTCACTACTTTAGATGGTGTGGCCAGGGAAGCCTTTTTGAGGAGGCGACATTTGAATTAAGGTCTGTTTGGAAGGAGGAGCCAGCTTTGAGGATTAAATGAAGTTAGTTAGGAAAGTGCCTGCCACGTGGTAGGGGCTTAGTTGACATTCATTGCCTCTCTTTCTTCAAGAGTCAAATACTGTTTAAACATAGGGAGACAAATTTTATAGGTCATTAGATGTGATTGGAAGGGTCTCAAAAGGGCAACCAAGGAATTCAACTGGACTTTGGAAATGATACATTAGGAAAGTTTGTTTGCATCCCAAATTGTTGCACCTCTTCCAAGGATGGCTGCTCAAGGGTACTCCTGAGCAAACAGAGACTTTTTCTAATTGCATTTGCACCTGGGCCCCTGATAATTGGCGTCTTTTCCTTTGTTGGAGAGGCGTACGCTTTCTACTCACCTATTGCTATGACCTGCTCCCATGGAGCATGTAAATAATATCTTCACCTCCTTAATCAAATAATGTCAGGCTTGCGTTGTAACCCCTTAAATATATGGGAAGAACTGATATAATTATTGTCTCCTTAAAGAGACATTGTATTGTGCAAGACATGCATTTCCTAAAATATGCCAGCTCCTTTTCTAAGGTAGTTTTCTTTTACATATATAAATAATAACAACAAAGCCCTAAACTCACAGTTGTATAGGACTTTGTGGCCTACGAAGGCCTTTGGTACCCAGTATTTGGGCTTCATAGCATTCTTGAGAATTAAACACTGTGGGGCAGAGAGAAGAGTCTGAGCTTTGGAATCAGCCCAACCTGGGGTCCAATCCTGGCTCTGAGCCTCATCTGTAATTTTTCTTTAAAAGTTAAAACAGTATTTTATAAGCTGAGGACCCATGGCCCCCTGGAGTCTTGGGTATGTTCTTGGTGGTCTGCAACTTAAATTAGATTTTCTTATTTAGTTTAGAATTTTCATTTTGATAACCTAAAGATATTAATATAAGTCTATTCTGGATAATCTGAATGACAGTTTATTAATTGAACACCTCCACTTCAGTGAGAAAAGATTTTTTAATTTTTGAACCCATAAAAAGGTGGAGATTTTGAGCTACCTCATGGGGTACCAATCTCCAAAGTCCCTGCCTGTCCTGTAGAGGTCAGAACCACGTCCACCTTCAGCTGTATTGCACAGGTTCTGTCTTTTGTGCCCAGGCTCACACTAGCTCATTAGCAGTAAGTATGGTGGTAAATAGAAGTGAATGTTTTTCATTAAGCAACATTTAAAATTTTTTTAGCATTATACATTGGCTCTTCAAAATAATGGATTGGTGGTTTAAAACAAGTTCATTTTTCAAAAGGAAAAAATAACTCAAATGATTGTCTGTTGTGCTCAAGTTCAAAAGAATCTCGCCAATAAGTGAAACTTCAAAGACTTAAATTCAGTCTACAGTGACACCCAACAATATTTATGTAGTGTCATTAACCGTCCATCACATGAAGTTAATACTGTTAATTTGAATTTCTTTTGGTTTTCAGTTTTCTACTTACTGCATTTGTAAATAAGCTTAAGAAATTTATACCTAGTTTTGTTTCACAACTTGGGGTATAAAGCACATAAAAACAGAAATTATAAAGGAATATAGTGAAGTGCGCTCAAAATGCTATGGCTGCCTAAAGGACAGAGCAACTGTCCTTGCCTGGGGAGTTGGGGTAGTTGGCAAAGAGGGTGTAACGTTCAGTAGGTCTTGAAGGATGAGCAGGCATTTATCAGATGAAGCAAGGTTAGGGGTGAGGGAGAGCTTTTGAGGCCAGTGACATGGGTTGTACAAGGCACAGAGGGGTGTAAAAGCTTGGTGTGGTTGAGTGAGAAGTTAAGAACAGAGAAGTGCTGGCAGGGCAGGCTGTAGGACTAGGTAGAAACCAAAGGGTGAAGGGCCTTGTGAGCCGGGCTGGGGGACCGGATTTAGTCCTGGAGGCAGAGGGGAGCCCAGGGAGGTCAATAAACATGAGTCTTGGATGATGTGGTTTTTAAGAATGTAATTCTGTAAGTGGGGGATGGGGTGGTTGGATGGATAGGAGACCAGGTAAGAACAAATGGGAGTGAGGCCTTGACCTAAACCTGGGCCATAGGGATGGAGAAAAAGGGAGAGATTTCTGAGGTAAAATTGGCAGAATTTTGTGTCCACTTGGAGGAGGGGAGCGGGGGATGGGACCACTTCTGGATGAACCAGAAGATTGAGTGTTCAGAAGACGAGGTATTCAAGTCCTGGTTAGATGACATATTAAGTATGAAAAGCCCATGGATCATTTGGTGGATATGTCTAGTTGGTTATTAGGGATATAAATCTGGTGCTTGGGAGAGAGTTTGGGGCTACCCATTGATAAGGGAGACATCAACATGAAGATCATTGCTGATGCTACCACATTCCTTGTAAGAAGGTTTGGATAAGATTGGAAGGCCAAGAATGGAACCCTAACGTCTGAGGAGTAGATAGAAGAGGAGAAGCCAGCAGATTAAAGAAGAACTAGATAGATAGAAGAGGAGAAGACAGCTAGAAGTTTAGGAGGAAAACCAGGACAGGATGGTATCCTGGAGTCAAGGAGAGAGAAAGTTTCAACAAGCAGGAGGTAGTCAGGGGATCAAATAATGAGTGCATTACTTTAAAGAGACAGGAGAGCTGTCATTTGGATTGTCAGCCTCTTGTCATTTAGGCACATGGAGCAAGAAAAACAGTAGAGGCATCAGAAATCACGAGCCAAGTAGCTGAACAGCCATAGCATGTGCTGCTATAGAGAGAGGAGGTGTTTGATATTAACAAAGCAAATGGGCAAGAAACCAAGCACTTGGTACATTTGTCCTTCATTCATCCATATGCTCATTCATCCATCCATCAAATATTTCCTGAGGGCCTACCAGGTGACAGACTCTGTATGAGGTGCTGTTAGAGAGAGTAGATGGAGCACAAAGATAAATAAGACATAATCCCTGCCTTGGGGAGCTAACAGTGTTGCTGGGAGATGGTTGTGTACACAGAAATTATAGTGCCAGGTGGTAAGTGCTGTGGAGAGGGATATATGTAATGGCCCTGGAGCATGGGATAGAGACCATTTGACTAGATGGGAAAGGTCTTTGGAGCTGAGTAGGAGTTCATAGGTAGGGGAGAAGGGAGAGAGCATTTGAGCTGAGAGAACAGCAGGGTGAAGGCAGGAGGGGAGAAAAGGCACATCCTACTTCATGCCCAGGGTGAGCATTGGGGTTGAAGGAGAGCAGAGGTAGAGTTGAAGCTGGAAAGGAAGGGTGAGGCCAGATTATGAAAGGCTGAGAAGGCCATGGCAAAGAATGAGTTTGGATCTCATCTTTTGGAGAGTGGGAACTCAAGAGACATTGGTGAGCAAGAGAGTAATGCAGTAGGACTAGATTTTAAGAACATAGCTCTGGTGGCATGGGGAGGCCCGCATGGCAAGGGACAGACTGCGGCAGGGAATCCAGATAGGGTCACATCTCAATCCATTTGCCACCTCCTTCATTCAGCAAAGTATTTATAGAACACCTACTGTGCACTTAGCGCTGGATGCTGACATGTTCTAGGGCAATGCTTTTGAATTGCCTGTCCTTCAGGAGCCTGCTGATTCCAGCTGCTTCCTGAGGAGTGCTGGATATTGATCCAGATGCAGATGGCCAAATCACCAGGCAGAATTCTCTGCTGGAAGGTGGCTGTTCACCCAGTCAACCTCTGGGTCCATAAGCCGGCACTCTTTTTTTTATAAATTTTTTTTTTTTAAAGATTTTATTTATTCAGTTTTTTCCCCCCAAAGCCCCAGTAGATAGCCGTATGTCATAGGTTCACATCCTTCTAGTTGCTGTACGTGGGACTCGGCCTCACGTTGGACGGAGAAGTGGTGCCTCGGGGCGCTCCCGGGATCCGAACCCGGGCCGCCAGCATCAGAGCGCGCGCACTCAACCACTAAGCCACGGAGCTAGCCGGCACTCTTTATTGTGTGAATTACTCATTATTTTGACTGTCCTACCTAGCTTGGGTTGCAGATAGGCAGTTGCTGTTGAGAGCATGAGGCCATATGGACTAGCCACTGAACACAAGAACACACCCAGGCATCGCACACAGAGACATCTGCTTCTGTTTGCCGAGTAACTGCACAGCCACACAAGGCAGACTCGGTACCCAGGCACATGCTCTGAGTTATTTTTTAGTTATAACCAAGGATGATTTCCATGTGGCTGGTGATGAGAGAGTCAGGTCAATTTCAGAAGGGGGAGTGTTTCTGATTATGCAGATCACATCCAGATATTTACCTCATTCCATCATTTTGGCTGGGTCCTGCGTTTGAATATCATAGAAACGCATCCAGGCCTCCTTTGCACTGCATTTAGGGAAGATCTTCTGTGCTTAAAGCCTGCTCTTTGCTGGCAGTGGGGAAGCCTGGGCACAACCTGTGGGATTGCCTCTCCCTGTTGTGGGACTTGAAGCGAATCAATACGTGGCAAGGAATGTAAGTGCTCTTCCGGGAAAAATCAGAGCCTATTAGCACTGGAAGGGACCACGGCCCTCATCAAGTCCAGCCAGCTCATTTTCCTGATATGGAAACTGAGGTCCAGAGCCCCAGACTGACCTGCCCCAAATCACAAAGTGAGTAACAGCTGACTTGGGGCCAGTCCAGGGTTTCCCACGAGTCTTCCCTCTTCTTTCATCTTTCATCGGTTCCTGTTGCTGCTAGACCTCTTTTGTTAAAAGTACATTTCAAACGGAGTCTGCTTAGCCTGGATCCCATGTTAGCCAGGTATCATTCCATGAATGGTTTCCTGTCTCATATGATAAACTCCCATCTGGCTTTCACATGAATGGCAAAAGTAGAAGGGGTAGGTCAAAAAGCAGGGAATTTGAGGGTAATAAAATAATGTGGCTAGAGCATTTTGAGGTTAAGGAAGTAGCAGCGTATGGTGGAGGTCCAAAGCCTGGAGGGTAAGCTCAGATGAGTGCTTTCCTCTGAGTCTCACCTAGAGCTCTCCAGTGGCCAGTGATTCTCAAACCAGAGGATGCATTCAAATCACTGGGGAAGCTTATTTAAAATGCATTTTCGTGGGCTCCACCCCAGAGGCTCTTATTCACTAGGTTTGATGTAGGAGCCAGGAATCTACATGTCTCTAGTAGATGTGAGGTTGATTGTGTGGCAGGTCCCCTGTGGGTCACCCGTGGAGAAACAACACAGGACTAGGAGTAGGAGGACAAGGGTATGTCTGTGTTGTTCTTCAGTGTTTGTGTCAGAGCATATACTCAATACCATGTACGTGGATGAATATGGTAGAGTTTGATGTATCTGAGATCATTTACGACTATGAGAGTTCACCAACTGGGAGGACACAGATATTGAGAGAGAACCTTAGGGCCTGGCAGACAGAGCTGGAATTTGCAGGGCAACCAAATTCCCACCTGCTTAGCTTGGTTGCTAAGCTTGGATGGCTGCATGTTAATGTTTTTTTCCTCTATATGGCTCATGCTTTATCTCTATCTCTCCTTTGGCCTCCACTCATTCCTTGTCCTTTGTTATAGTTTTGTGCAAATGCATCCTTTTAACTGTTCTTGAACTGCATTTGTAGAACTCATATATATAAATTACTATGTGGGGGATTCTGATGCAGTGGTCAAGGCTGAGCGTGTTTTGCCTCAGTCTCCCATATTCATTTTGCAGCTGCTGGCGTTGACATTAATGCTGAGAGGTAAGATTTGGGGCTTTTTCAGTGTATTGTGTCAGAGTCAAGATAAGTGATTAAGATATAAGGTTGGATTTGTGTCTCAGAGAAAACCATCATGGTGGTTTAGATCTGGTTTGAGTTTGGAGCTTTTTTATCAAGATGCACCGCCTCCCCGTGCTCCTGCACAGGGTCCCAGGTAACACATGTCCTAGCCGAGTTGCAAGCTATATGTTTCTGTTTTCCTTTGCTCTCAGCTTTCCAAAACTTTGCTGTCTAGGCTCAAACTCCAAGGTGTATTTTTGTAATGTTTGCTTTAGGGTGTTGACTTGGTTATGTGGCTAAAACCAAACCGACTTTTTCCTGTCTTTCCTAGAATGAGACTTTAGACTTTCAGACTTTGCATGTGACTTGTTTTCTATGAAGAACAGATGGTGGGTTTAATTTTGTAGAAAGAAAATTAGAAACCAGTGAAATCTTACATGATTTCACATTAGTACCGAAACCAAATACACCGAAAACGTTTAGAGCTGTTCCTAGTTACGGATTTACTGGTGGCAATGAGAAATTCCCAGGGCTTTCTGTGACAAGGACTACCAGCAACTCTTGGTTTGCTCCGTGCCTCTCACCCCCTACAATCTGCTCTGAATCTTTCTCCATTTAATTAATTTATTTTTATTTGTTGAGCAAGCAATATTGTAACCAGGACTGAACTTTTTTAAATTACAAGAAAACTTATCCTAGGTCCAGCTTCAGGAACAGATCGTATGTTTCATTTTTCCATGTCCCCTTCCAGGCTTTGTTCATGCCTACAGAATCTTTACATTATTATAATCATGGTATAGTTACAAGTTTGTATTTGGCATTTTTCACGTAATATTATATTACAAGAGTATTTCCATATTGCTCTGTATTGTTCATGATTGTGATATTTCATTGAGTAATTAAGCTCTAATTTATTTGACCATCCTTCTATTTTGGTCTTACATGTTCATCCTCCTTAAAAAGATTATGATGAAATAAAACAGACACAATCACTCTGATTGTTGCTTCTCCTACTCTTCTCTAAGCTCACTTGCTGTCTGACCCTTGAACCTCCCATTCACTCAGCCCGTCCTGTTTCATGAAGACCTTTCTTCTCTGGTTATGCCGACTGTGGTCAACTACTGTCTCTATATGAATTTTCCAGCCCTGGACTCCCTTAGTCCTGAGGCTTCTGCCAAGTCTGGACCACCTCTGATCATCCTGATCACTGCTTTCTCTCCTTGCCTGTGCCAAAGGCAGACCCAGCTTGGCTTATTTCACGTTATCTTGGTCACCATACTTTATGTGTATATTATAATATTTGCAATCATTTGGATATCATTTAGGGTTCTTTACTGCAAGCAACAGAAACTAACACAAGCAGTAGTGCTTGTGTTCCACTAAACTGCTAAGTTCCACTAAAGCGGACTTTAGTGGAACCAACCTAGGAAGCAAGTGGGCATTGAGTGAGGCCAGAGAGCAACAGGAATGGTCTCAGAGCATAAACAGTGGGGTCAGGGGAGCTGCTGCAAGAACAAAGGATCTAAAGCCATTTGTAGTCTCTTGGTCACTTGACTAGAGATTCAAGTTCCAGAGAGGGAGTGTCCAATTGGCTCACATTGCCTACCTTGGCTTCAGCTAGCAGGGCCCCTGAATACATTCCCACCACACTTTATCCAGTGTGGAGGAGTGATTTCCTAAAGGACCCAGAGAAAGGGAAATGATTGCCAGGCTGCCCTACACACACATCTTCCCATCAGTATACATTTACATAAACTTCCCTGCCTAACATTCATTTCCATACAACCAATCCCAAAGTGTTATTAGTTACAGCGTCTAGCTCCAAACCCAAAATCTTTGGGGGATTTCAATTTCCCCTCCAGCTCTGCCACAGTCTCTTATTTTGCTCGGCCCAAGTTGAGTTAAATAGGGATGTGACTACTCTGATTCTCTGACTTCTCTGAATGCCTTCCCTTTTTTCTGCTCCCTGGCTCTTGCCCCATAGCGACTATTTAGAGAGTCCCCATAATATTAAGAAGTCATTTTTATATGAGGAAGAGGATGTGAGAATATTTGGAGGATTTTATCCAAAATATACTCATCTCCCTTGACCCTAGCCTCACCCCAGGCAGGACATATCATCTCTGGGGGAACGGGCATGACATGGTATTTGTACTTTGAAAAAGCTTCTCTTTTAGTTGTTATCTTACCCCTACACCCAACCTGCCCCTATTCTTTAAAACCTCCAGTGGAATGGAGAGAGCACCAACTTGGTTCGAGGGGTGGATCTGCTTCTTACACATTCTAGTTTTGATTGGTGACGTTCTCCCAGTGAAGGGATGAAATGCAGGTCTACTATGCTCCTTCTGGGTGACTGGTAGTGTGTTTGCTGCTTTACTTTGTTATTTCATTTCATCTACACAACAACACTGTCAGATTTGCATTATTTTGTCTCTTATATGTGTTTTCAAAGCCCATGCTTCATCCACTAGGACACTCTGTACCTCAGTGACCACATCTGCAAAATGGAAATAAAAATCCTTGAAATCAGAATGAAATCCAGTGAGCATCAGATGTAGGGCTTGTGTTAAAGCAGTTCAGGCAGTGAAAGAATATTTTTGTGAGTCTGAACCACCTCTTCTTTCTGTAATCCTCCAGTTTGTCTCTCCTCTTCTTTCAGTGGCAGATCTTCTCTCTTTCACAGAAGGCTGATGCCATCCAACATGAACTTCATCACCTGCCCCTTCCCTTACAGCAGCAGATTGCCTTCCATAACAGAAGATCTCTTTTGTTCATTTTCATTTTTCTGATCATTTAAATAACTTTATCCTAAATTTTCTTAGGGCCCACCCATCTATGGGTATGAGGCCATTTAAAAATAATCATTCAAATTTTAGTGACCTTCTATTCACATGTGAACAGCGCAGAATGTTAACTATCCCGAAGGTCACTCTAAGTATTGCTGGAAATCTCCAAAGGAGGTGTCCTATGTGCTCATCAACTGTTAAGATTATTTTACTAACTCTGTGACTCAACCTCTTTAAGTTCCAGTTTTTCATCTATAAAAGGAGGATGATAATAGCTTCTTTATGTGGCTCTTTTGAGGATTAAATTAGATAATACACATGAAGAAATTAGCGCTTTGCTTGGCCTGTATTCTGTACTAAATAAATGGTGGTTGGTTTTGGTGTCACTTGTTAAATATCTGCTGATAGGTGTGGGCTACCAGCTGCTCCAAGCTGTTAGGTGACCCCCAGGAGCAACCAGCTAGTTATATGAAGGTGGTGGTAGGTGGGTGAGGAGGCCACACCGCGTTCTGCTTTTTCATTCATGCTGCCCAGTTTGGTGGGGAAATATTTTTTAATTGGGCTATGTTCATTGCCAGGGTCAGAGAACTATTCAGATTAGGTTGAATCATATGAATCATTTGAAATGATGAATTGTGAAATTGCATTTTTGTAGATCAAAAATGGTCACATATCAGTAATTATTTATGTTTCAACCTAATGCTTAAAGAGAGATATCTGCAAATAGTTTATTCTCTGTATACTGTTCTACCTTGTTTGTTTATTTTCTTCACCAATTAATATATTATGGAGAGCTATACACTTCAACGGATATAAGTCTACCTTACTCTAACAGATAAATTGCATTCCATTGTCTGGACAGATTACATTTCATTTAACCAAGCTCCTATTCACAGACATTTAGGTTCTTTCCAGATTTTTTTGGTTTTGTTCTTACAAAAAATGATGTAATAGAAGTTTTTACATTCACAACTTTATGCACTAGTTTTGAGTATATCTATAGGGTGGACTACTAAAAGTCAAGCTGCTAGGCTAAAGGATATGTGCATTTAAAATGTTGATAGATATTGCAAAGTTCCCTCCACAGAAGGTGTCTTGGGGTTGGCCCTGTGGCTGAATGGTGAAAGTTCTGCACGCTCCGCTTCAGTGGCCCAGGTTCGCAGGTTCGGATCCCTGGCGCAGACCTACTCCACTCGTCAGCCATGCTGTGGAGGCATCCCATGTACAAAATAGAGGAAGATGGGTACAGATGTTAGCTCAGGGTGAATCTTCCTCACCAAAAAAAAAAGAAGTTGCCTCAATGTAGACTCCCAGTGAACATTCTTGCCATAACAGTATTGTCAAACTTTATAATCTTTACCAATCTAATGGGTAGAAAATGGAATTCTGTGGTTTTATTTTGCATTTATTTGATTAGATGTAATGTTAAACAGTTTTTATATATTGTGTTCATTTTCCTGTTATATTGCTTCAGGCTGCTCTCACAAAATACCATAGACTGGGTGAATTTATTTCTCACAGTTCTGGAGGTTGGGAAGTCCAAGATCAAGGGGCTGCCTTGGTTTGGTTACCAGGTGAGGGCTCTCTTCCTGGTTTGCAGACGGTTGACTTCTTGCTGTGTCCTCACATGAGAGAGCTCTGGTCTTTCTTCCCCTTCTAATCACATCATAGGGGTCCCACCCACATGACATCATCTAAACCTAATTAACTTCCAAAGGACCCACCTCCAAATACCAGCTGACTGAGAGTTAGGGCTTCAACATATGAATTTTGAGGGAGACCCAAGCATTCAGTTCATAACAACCATAAGCTACCCATTCATGCCCTTCGTCCCTGTTTCCATTGGGTTTTTTGTCTTTTTCTTACTGATTTATTAGACCTCTTTGTAAATGAGGAAAATTAGCAGTTTAGGGTGTGTTTTAGAAGCACCTCAGCTTTTCTGCTGCAGTCTTTCCACGTCCTGTGTGCACTGGGGAAGAAGCAACGTGCTGGCAGCTTACCAGGCTTTGAGTTTCAATTATTTGTTTTCGTCTCTCACCATGATTTATTCTTTGGTTTTCTGTTTGTCACTGACCAACAGAGGCCCTGTTAGTTAGTCCGGATTTTAGGAATATTATGTCTCAGAACACTTGGAAATTTTCCCATCTTGCTGATCAGAAAAGGAGGAAGGAGGGTCATTAGGAGGGTTGGGAAGCTGTGGAGGGAGGAAGGGAGGTTGATGCAACTAGGAGGCTGACATCCAAAGCTATCCTCCCTTTATTTTTCCTTTGATTTTCCTTCCTTTCTTTCTCTTTCTCTGCATTTCTCCCCTTCCTTCCTTTCAGTTTTTCTGTCTTTTTTTTTCCTTTGTTTCTGGCTGTGTACTATGAAAACACAATTCTGGAGCATGTGGTTGATTCTCACTATGGGGACTGAGATGGAATTTCAAATCACTCACCATAATTCAACTATAAATTAGAGAATTCTTATGAATAGAATAGGATGGAATGTGGTTTCATGTTTTCTTTCCCCAGGGACTCTGCCTAATTTGGCAATAGAAAACTAAATTAAGGGTGGGATTAGTTCTAGGAAGTAGATTTTTAGGAGAGCTGCATGTCTAATCCAAATATTATAGACAGTGCCTTAGTTATCTGTGTTAGTGAGAAATCAGGAGGTGATGGATAACTGAAATCCCTAATTGTGCCAGAAACATACTTCTGCTTTTGTTAGGTTATCCTGATTATCCTTCTCCTAGAACTATCAAAGTGGATTCACTTCTACTCGTTTTACTCTTCTGTTTTTCACCAATAACACAGGCAAGGAGGCGACACGCTGCAGAGGAAAAAAAAAAAAAACGCTAGAGTAGGAGTCAGGAGACCTCAGTTTTAGTCCTATCTGTGCCCCTCAGGAGCCTGCGACTGTGGGCAAGTTGTATGGCTTCTTGGGGCCTCAGTTTCTGCCCTGTCAAAGGGACACAATAACACCAATCTCCCAGGGTGGCTGAGGGGCCCCAAAAGATGTAACCTGGAGCTAGTGATGTCTACACCGTAGAGCCTGTCCCTGTGCATGTGAGCTGTCTGCACAGTGCTGGACACAGAGAAGGTGCTCAGCAAATACACGTCCACTTTTCTTCCTTGTTCTGGAAGTACCAACACTGTGTTAGTCCCACAGGGGACCAAATGTTTCTGTACAAAAAGATTCATGAGGGAATAAAGACAATATTGAAATATTGTGTGCCTAGAAGTCAAATCATAGAGAGGAAAAGGAAGGCTCTAGGGGCTAGGCCTGATCTTGACCTGGGCCAGACCTAGCTGGCATTAGGATGAGAAAGGAATCAGGGGGCAGGAAGGGACAGTAACACAGGGGTTAAGAGCAGGGTTTGGAGCCAGACTCTGGTCAAATCCCTATTCTGCAATCTACCAGCTCTGGGACCCCAGGCTTGTCACTTTGTCTCTCTAAGTGCAGAGTTCTTCTCATATAAAAAAGGAATAATATAGATAATTTATGCATAAGGGTTCTCTGAGGTTTACCTCAGAGCCTTAAACCCAGTGTATTAGATTCCTAGGGCTGCTGTAACAAATTACCACAAACTTGGTGGCTTAAAACAACAGAAATTTATTCTCTCACAATTCTGGAGGCCTGAAGTTCAAAATCAAGGTGTTGCCAGGGCCGTACTCTTTCCAGTTATAGGGGAGAATCCTTCCTTGCTTCTTTCAGCTTGTGGTGGCTCCTGGCATTCCTGCTTGTGGCTGCATCACTCCAGTCTCTGCCTCAGTGGTGGTAACATGGCTTCTCCTCTGTGTCTGTGTCTTTTCTTCTGTGTCCTTTTTTTTTTTTTTTTTTTGGTGAGGAAGATCAGCCCTGAGCTAACATCCATGCCAATCCTCCTCTTTTTGTTGAGGAAGACCGGCCCTGAGCTATCATCTATTGCCAATCCTCCTCCTTTTTTTTCCCCCTTTTTCTCCCCAAAGCCCCAGTAGATAGTTGTGTGTCTTAGTTGCATCTTCTGTGTCTTATAAGGATACTTGTCATTGGATTTAGGGCCTACCCAGAAAATCCAGGATGATCTCATCTCAAGATCGTTAACTTAATTACATCTGCAATGACCCTTTTTCCAAATAAAGTCATATTCACAAATTTTGGGGGTTAGGGCACGGACATATTTTTTGAAGAGGGCCACCATTCAACCCACAACACACACTTTAGAGATTACTTTATATATCAAGACTGTAGCCTGATTAGGCACTTTTTTTTTCCAACCACCTCAGTGAATCCACCACCAGTTTGATATTAATAAATCAGGACATGTAAGGGAAGAAAAGAAAGAAAAATAGCTTGTTTGTTTTGTTTTGTATTTATAAGCAGGCAAATAGCCTTCTCTCTGGGGTCCCCAATTTAGTAGTGATGAGTTGAATGTATTGGCTATTCCTGTGCCCATCCCCCCGCCCCTGCTACCCACACACTGGCGGTAAGGAATGGCAGCCCTCCTGTCAGCGAACCTTCTGTCTTGCCCTTGTTCTGACCCCATCTCCTGCTGGTTCCACCCCACATTACCTCTGACCTCTTGCCTTGGCTCTCTGATCGTGGCTCCCATAGCCTGGCTGTCTGACATCCAGCTCTGAGCCTGACCCTCTGGTTAGACACTTGTTTGCTCCCTGGGTTCCTTCAGCTCTCTCACTCATCCTGCCTCAGTTACTCCCTGAACTTTCAGGAGCGCAACTTAAGCTATAAAGGTCACCCAGAGACCACCCTGTGCACTGGAATGTAGTCAAGGAAAGTGGTTTCAATGAAACAAGCCCCATGACTTCAGGAGGACTGATTACCTGGGAGCAAGGACTCTACCTAAGAGCTGAGCCCTCGCTTTTAGTGACTACAGTGCCAGCTACAGCAGTGGCCAACGCTTACTGAGCACTTACCTCAGGCACTTCAGGTGGGTGTGCTCATCAAGTCCTCAGAGCCACCCTCTGAGGTAAACTTAGCTCCGTCTCTCATTTCCATGTGGTATGAAGGAGTTCAGCCTTCTCAGGTTTGTTCCACATGAAGGGGAAGACAGTCCGTGGACCTTCTCACCACTCAGGGCTACTCTGGGGACAAAGGGGAAGAGCAGCTGTAGAAGGTCTTAGAGTTCTTGGGCCGAATAATACTGCCAAAAACCAAGATCTAAAAAAACCAAAAGCCAAGGTAATCTGGAGGCGTTTTTGCACTTCAGATGAAAGGCCGAGGTTCACTGAAAACCCACATTCTAAGGAGAGTCACAGTGTTGCTCAGTGTCCCATGGGTAGGAGGGACATTCCAGAAGAAGGATCCAGAAGTGCAGAAGCAGCTGTCTGCTGGGAGAGAGCAGGGAGTGCTGGAGCTGCAGGTATTGGGAGCTGAGTCCAAACCCTGCTGCAGCGGCCTGACAGGGGCGGGTCACACGTCTCTGAACCTCAGTGGTGAAACCTCTCCTCTGAAAGGGGAGAATGGTAGTAACCAGGGCTGCCGTGAGGACTAGAGATTACCCGCGTTATCTGGCACCTGGCACCGAGTGGGCGCCTGAATAATTACAGCTATTATGTGATTCCTCCTCTGACGCCTTCTTAAACCCTTACCCCCCACCCCCCAACTCCCCCAGCCCAGCCAGGGCAGCCAGTCCCCCAGGAGTCTCCCCCAGTCTTGTACTAGCTGCACAGAGCTCTTCTGCTGCTGGGTCCAGCCATTCGTGTGGACCTGGGGTGCTTTTCTCCTCGTCCTCAGGGCCTAGCTCAGTGCTGGCATACAGCTGGTGCTCAGAGCATGTCTGCATAATGACGGAACACTGTGTTCCTTCACAAGCAGTTCCCACGCTTGGCACCGTGCCTGGCATAGTAGGTCTCTGTGAAATGGCCAATTAAATAAATGGGCGTGTAGAATCACCCTCTGGATAGAACTGTAAAACTTTCTGACACTTTTCACCTCTTCTGATTCACCATGGAAGCAGGAAAAATTATCATTATGGTTACTAGCAAATATGTATTTAGTGCCAAGCTCCCTGGTATGCACATGGATGACCAAGGAGATTTACTCAAATCTCCTTACATCCTATGAAGTCCCATTTTTCTTTAGAACACAGTGAGCGTCTGAGAGGTTCAGACACTTCCCTGTCACACTGCTAGAAGTGGTGGCAGGGATGTGACCATAGGCACCTGGCTCTATAGTGGGGCCTCTAAGCCCAGTGCTCCCATTGCCCTTACCGCGGGGAGACACAGGGCTCGCGCCTCCCCAGCAGCTTAAGGGAAGTCCCTGTGCCCTGAATCCCAACGACCTAAGCTGGAGGAGGTTAAGGGGCACTCCTGGGGGGTAAGCCACAGGAGTAAGAGGGGTAAGAGGTGAGGGCACCATGCTGAACTCTCCAAAGCCATGACACCCAAAGCAAGGACCGAATGATGACTTTTGTGTGCCCTAGGCATTTTGCTTTTGTGTCCCTTTCTCCATTAAAAAATAAATAAAATTATACTTTATGAGTGTTGGTATAAAGACGAATATAACCTAGGCTGGATTATATTCATTTTGTTCTTCAGATTTTAAAACAGGCCCTGTGCCGACGTGTCCCTAACGGACAAGCCTTTCAGGTTACCTAAGGCCTTTGAGGGTGAAGCAGGAGCGGGTGTTCTGGCCCCCTAACCGGCCTCTGTCTCCGCAGGTCCCTCAGCGGCTGGTGGCGGCGGCCGAAGGCGCCCCGGAGGACAGCGGCGGCGGCGCCCCGGGCGTGTGGGGCGCCTGGGGCCCCTGGTCCGCCTGCTCGCGCAGCTGCAGCGGCGGCGTGATGGAGCAGACGCGGCCCTGCCTGCCCGGCTCGTACCGCGCGCGCAGTGGCCCGCGGCCCGGAGCCCCGGCGCGCGCCTTCGCCGGCCACGTGGTGTCTGCCGTGCGCACGTCGGTACCGCTGCACCGGAGCCGCGAGGAGCCGCGCGCCCCGGCCAGCCTCAACGCCAGCCGCCAGGGCCCGGTGCTGCGGGGCAGCCGGCACCCGCAGGCCCGGGGCCGCGAACCGACGGGGGAAAGAAGGTACGCGCCCTCCTGATCCGCCCTCCCGCCACTGCCCCTGTCGCTAGCTTTGCCCGGATGTGCAGCGCGCGCTGCTCTGCACTACAGCTTGCACGGTTAATGCATTGCTTCTGCCGAGTGGGGAGGGATTCTTGGCTCCAGACATCTCCTTTCATGTTTTGGTTTATTTTGCAGCCTTTTAAAGCGTTGAAGCCACTCCCCCTCATGCTGTGCTTCTGAATAGTCTTCAAAGTGAAGCTAATTCTAGGAATGCCCTTAGGCATCAACTTTAGGGAGGCCCTGCCCAGGGGTGAATGTAGGTGGGGATGGGGAGTTGGGAGACCTTGGCCTGGTGCTCGGCTGGTGCAGGGGAAAAGGGAGATCTTTGGCCCCAGGCTGTGTGGGTTTGAGCTGAGGACACAAGACAAGGAGGCTTCTAATCCAAGAGCTGATATGAATTTCGAATCCTTGGACAAGTTGAATGTCTGGAGTCTTAGATGCTTCCAGGCTGTGGATTTCAGGATTCTATGAACTTTGCTAGAAAGTTTCTCCAAAGAATTTTGAGTGAACATGCTGTCTAAGGATATGTCTAATTAAGGACCTAGACATTTTTTAGAGTCTTAATAAAACATAAACTCTAGAGATGGCATCAAAATAGTTGTGTAGCTCTAAAAAGCCTCCCATGCCTAGGCGAGCATAAATATACCCAACTAGGCAGTGCCCATGGGAAAGGTAGGAATATAGGGGCTGAGAAGAGCTTGTCAGTGAATTAATCAACTGATATTTACAGATTACTCAGCATTTATTCAACAGTATTTGTTGGGTGTCCTAGGTCCATGACAGAGTCTGAGAGAATGTTAATATATTTTGTATTAATAATACAAAAGCAATAACAACAACAAACAAATATTTACAGGAAGAGCAAAAAGTGTAAGATATGGTCTATGTGCTTAAGAAATGTATAATTTAGTCATCAAGCCAAGTTAATGCCCATCCCAGGCAGAGCGCGTGCATGTCAGGGGGGCTGCCTCACCCCTCTTGTCACTTGCAGTTCAGACATCAACATCGAGGGCTACCCTTTCCCACTGTGGTTAGATGCTACATGAGAGTCCTTCTCAGCCTTGTGCTGTGGACTGTCACTGCCAGCCACCTGGAGGTGAGGAGATGCAACCCATCCATTCTCCCCAGCTGTGTGCTCTGGACCTGGTCAGTAGGAGTTTGGAGAGAGAGGACCATGTCACAGAGAATGTGTTTTAGTCTAGTTCTGAAAAATAAAACAAGTTTAGTTAGATAGAAGAGAGAGGTGAAGAACTGTGAGTTCCAAGGCCTGGCATGTCCTGTCAATGGGAGGGTGAAAGAGAAAGATCAGCTGGGAGAGGATGCTTCTTTCTTTCTCTCTTCTTGTGTAGAAACCAAGCCCCCGCCATCGTCGCTCTGGGACTGGGGGTCTGCTACCACTCCTAATGCCGAGGGCCTGACATGTTTTCTCCTTTCATCCCAGCCGCAACCCCTAATTGCATAGCTCCCTAGTCCCTTATCTGAAATGCTATGGCCAGCGTGTTTTAGAATTCAGAACTGTTGAGACTGTAGAGAGATAATTCAGGGCATATTTCACATATTAATGGCATTCCTTCTGTGCTGTGGGGCAGCATCCCATAATCCCATGTTTTGCAGTAAAACGTGATAAGATAAAAAACAGGATAAAAAAGACCATAAATAGTTTAATGTCTGTCAAGGTCAGGTTTGCTGCCCAATGAGTTTGACACCAAACTGACAAAAACATAAAAAAAAAAGGAAAGACAAACACTTGGTTTTCCAAACTGTTGGTTGCAGAATTGCAGATTTGTAGTAGCTAAGCCTTGCTGAATGCCTGTTCTCTACCAGGCACTGTTCTTGTCACTTTACATTGACATGAGATAGATGCTAATGTCATCCCCATTTTAGACGTGAGGAAACTGAGGCCCAGAGAAGTGCAGTAACTTGCCCAAGGCCACATAGCTAGTATGTGAAGAGTCGGGATTTGAACCCAGGCAGTTATGACTCTAAGGATCTGTTGAAGGAAATGTTACACATGAGGAATCTGAGGCCCTAAGAGGTTAACCGACTACCTGGAGTCCTAGAGCCTTGGAAAAGCTGAGATTCAAAGGTGCTGCTGGCTCCCAGATCCCTGGAGTACTAGGGGATTTCTCTTACAGCCTCTGTGGTTGAGAACCTAGGAGAGCTGCCCAGGGAACAGGCCCTTGTTGGCTGCGGGCCTGGGCTGCAGGCATTCCGGCCCATGCGTTTTGGCAGCAGGAAATTTTTTTCTTATAACTTATTGACAAGGGGCCAGTTACTGTTTACTATGAAGTTCCTACAAGTTTTTATCATGCTCTTGTAATTTGACAGTTTCAGATGAAACAATCCAAATATTAGCCTGGGAGGCCCGCACTGCTGACAAATGTCACGCTCTTCCCAGCTGACGAAAATCACATTTGCTGCTATTTATCAGTCGTTAGGAACTTGCATAGTATATGTGACCCCCCAAGAAATGTCAGCATGTTCTGTGGATGGCTGTCTGCCCCACTCTCTGTTTCAGGTTTGAGGTTTGAGGCGAAGGCTATTAGGGCTTAGATGTTTAAGAAACTGTTAGATTGTTATGCTAGGCAACTGAAAACTTAATTGGAGCCAGGTAAGAAATAAAACAGAACTATTCAACCTTCCAACAAATATTTATTAAGCATCTACTGTGTTGTAAGGCCCTGTGACCGACACAAAGGTGGAAAAAAACAAGTTGTGGGGCCTCAAGGCTCTTACTGACAGACTAGAGCAACTGGTTGCAAACTTACTATTTTTTTTAAGCATAAGAATCCTTTTTGCAAAATCAGTTTTATGTGGAGGCTCGGTTTGTCACACAGACAAAAGCTGAGCTGCTCTGGTTCAAGCCTCAGAGGCATCATTAGAGAAACCCAGGGTCTAGATCCAAATGGAGCAGTGGTTTTCAACCTTGGCTGACCATTAGAATCCTCTGCCCATCTTTTAGAAATCTTGACACTCTGGTCACATCCCAAACCGACATCTGAATCTGTAGGGATTATGCCCAGACATTGATATAATTCCAATCCAGACAAAGTTGGGAACTATGGGTCTGGAGGTACTTCTTTGGAACCTCAAGTTTCCATGGAAAATAAATTGGGAATCGAATATTGTCTAGCAGAAGTTTCCAAGTTTGGTGAGCACATATCAGAGTCACTTGCAGTGGGGTGAGGAGGCTTGTTAAAAGCTACCCTGAGCTAGCCCTGATGGCCTAGTGGTTAAAGTTTGGTGCTCTCACCGCTTCGGCGGCCTGGGTTCATTTCCTGGTAATGGAACCACACCACCTGTCTGTCAGTTGCCATGCTGTGGCAGTGGCTCACAAAAAAGAACTAGAAGGGCTTACAACTAGGATATACAACCATGCACTAGGGCTTTGGGGAGGAAAAAAAAAGAGGCAGATTGGCAATGGATGTTAGCTCAGGGAGAATCTTTCCCTGCAAAAAAAAAAAAAAAAACGTGGAGCTACCGAGTCCCCGCTGTTTCTCCTGCCAATGGGGATTCTGTTTTGTAGGTCTGTGGTGTGACCTAGGTGGCTTCATTTTAAATGATTCTGATGTATTCCAGAGTTTGAGAACTACTGCTCTAGAAGGTTAGAAAAGATTTGTATGTAAATGTCTTCCATATGAGGCAGTGTGATGAAATAGTAACGGCAATGATAGTGGCCACCATTTTGGAGCATGTCTTAGGTGCAGGTGCTGTATCAAATGCGCTCTAACGTTTACAGTTCACACAGCCCTGTGAGGCAGGTATATTTATTCACATTTTACAGACAAGGAAACTGAGGGTTGGAAGAATGAAGCAACTTGCTTAAGATCACCCACTTTAGAAGCAACAGAACCAGAATTCTAAGTAGATCTGTTGGAGTTCAGCACTAAATTTCTTTTCGCTGAAATGGGTATTTTTTTGTGTGTGTGTGAGGAAGATTAGCCCTGAGCTAACATCCATGCCAATCCTGCTCTTTTTGCTGAGGAAGACTGGCCCTAAGCTAACATTCGTGCCAGTCTTCTTCCACTTTATGTGGGACGCCGCCACAGCATGGCCCGACAAGCGGTGCATCAGGTGCGCGCCCGGGATCCAAACCTGGGCCAACAGCAGCGAAGTGTGCGCACTTAACCGCTAGGCCACGGGGTGGGCCCCCTGAAGTGAGTATTTTTGAAAGTGATGCTGCTTGCTTCCAGCAGGTTTGAGCCAGTTCTTGAAGAGTGGAGGGGATTTGGTAGTCAAGGCTTAACGTGAACTGCGTCTCTTCTTTGCAGTATACAGCTCCCTTAACCAGCGAAGTCTTTGCATCTAGTTATAGGTACCAAGGGGGTTCAAAAAAATTGGGAGCTGCAGTCCCTCTCCTTGGGAGCCTGACACTGTGGTTATGGATGAGTGACAAACCCATGAAACACTGCACATGCCAGAAAACAGTAAAGGTATGATCAGAGTTCAGGAAGATGGGAAATCCTTGTGGGATGGAGCAGTCAGGGAAGACTACCCAGAAGAGTAGGATTTCATCCCAACCTTGATGAATAAGTAGAATTTACTTAGGTGGAATATATCTGCAAATGTCTTGAGTCCACTTGCTTCCATATCAGACCTTTGTCTCGTTAAAACACACACATGTACACTACAAATTGCACTCTAAAAAGCCTTAGAAATCACGTCAGTATTTATTGGAGCTCTCCCAAGGATCCTGAGCTTAGGAAAGTTACTGAACTTCTCTGAGCCTCAGGGGCTTCATCTTTCAATGAGAGTAATAGTAATACCTGTCACATGGGATTGTTGAGTGATTAAATGAGATAATACGTTCATATTTCCTGGCCTATAATAGGTGCTCAATGAATTGTACCTATACCTCCCATTATGGGTTTAAAGGCTGGGTATTAGTGTGTGAGAGAGTTCCAGTTAGGACTTGGTCCTGTAGGAAGGATCAGGTGGAGAACTGGGGCCACATAGGAATACAGGGAGCCAGAAACTAGGTCTAATCCAGGAGGGCAAGAGCACAGCCTGGGTGCAACCAGGATCCCAGGGCCTGGGCACCCTGCCTTCTGCCCTTTCTCCGTGTGGCTTGCTCAGAAAAGCCATCCACAAACAGTGGCTTCCCCTGGGGTTTAGTCAGAGCACTGGCAGCCTGGGGAGGCTCTGGACTTGCCAAGGAGTCAGCCTACAGCCTGCAGGTCTTGGCCAACAGACTCTATAATGCACTCAACCACGTCCTCCCTCTCTCTGTGCCCAAGGTTGTGTCCTTGTGATGGCTCAGGGGGGAGGGGCGGGGTGGAGGAGGGCTTTAGGTAAAGTCAGGCAGCGCATGCAGTGGTGCAGCAACTCAAACCTGTGACACCAAAGACACTCCTCAGTAGGAGAGCCTTCCACCTCAGTTTCTGGAAATGGGTCCCTGCAGACTGGAGGAAGCTATAAGGAGCCCCTGTTACTATAGGACCTTCTCTTTTCTAACTCCAAAACCAAACAGATTTCTTCCCATTCCCAAAATGTCTAGTGACAACAGCATCCAGAGAGAGTCCCTGCTGCCCAGAGTCCAGGTACAGAACCTTACAGAAACCTGATGTAAATGTCCATTGGCCAGTTTAACTTAGCTTCCACAAAGGCAGGGTGTGAGAGCAGCGCCACTCCTATTTGAAGACGACTTCAGGTAAGGTTTTCACTGCTCTGGTTGCCAAAGAGCCCGCTAACAGATAGGCCTTCCTTCCCAGTGGGCTTCCTTACACTCACCAACATAGGCCAGTTTTCCTGATCATTACACATGTGAACCATCTGGAATCTGGGGAATGGGATGCTTGATGGCTTTAATTCAGAGATTTTCAAGATAGGGAGCACGCCTCCCCTCCCCCAGCGGGCGTTGCCAAGTTGAGAACTGTCATCTACTGGAGACAGTTGTAGGGGCCTGGGACGTGAAATTCACAACTGTGGAGATCACCGCCATTGTTTCCATCAGGTGGAGTGTGTCATATCCCTCAGGTGTCAGAAAGAGGCTGCGGCGGGTGGGCTTCCCAGAAACCCCCTGGAGAAGTGGAGCTAGTTTCCCATTGGGAGGTAGTCTGCCTGGATCAGGGATGCTTCTGCCCAGGCTGTGCAGACCCGCATTTCAGAAGCAGTTTGTGGTCAATTCTCAATTACTGGATTTTTTAAAAATATTGGTCTTTGTTTTCAATCTCTTAACCAGACATTCAGATGATGAGGGGAACAGGAGCTAACACATCCTAAGAGACTGCAGATTGCATGATAGAGAAGAGTTCAGCTCTGGAACGGATAGGTCTGGGTTCTTTGCCCAGCTCTGCCACTTATTAGCTGTGTGTCTGTCCTGCCGACATTGCTTAATTTTTTCCTAATGAGGATGATACTATACCTGCTCTGTTGTGTTGCCGTGAATTAGATAATTCGTACAAAGTGCTTAGCACAGTGTGGGGCCACCCATAAGCACTCAGTGGAGGTGGCAGGGTGCCTCCCACATGCCAGGCACATTTTTACACCCAGCATTTTATCTCATCTTCCTTACCACTTGTGTGGTAGACCAGTACTCTTCCATTCATGGATGACAAACTCAAGGGTTGAGAGAAAATGTCTAGTTCAGGGTCGCACAGAGGGAAGGCAAGAGAGTCACAGTTAAAACCGTCTCCACTACGAACTCCAAAGTCTATGTGGGAAGCCCAGGGGAAACACCAACTTGCTATAGTCAGAAGCTGGCCCCGCAAAGCCTTCACATAAAGGTAGTTGCTTTTAAAGGCTGGATTGTAGGGCTTAATTGATAGAGATGACCTGAGCATTACTTTTTTGTGTTTTGTTTTCATTTTAATTCAGTCAATATTCCTTGAGTATTTGCTGTGAGCCAGGCACTGTGCTAGACACAGAGGGGTGGACAGGTGAAGGAGGTGTGTTTTCAAGGACTCCACGTCAAATGACGAAGCAGCCAGGGGTACCCACCATAATGGTGTGGGATGAGTATTCTTCCAGTGGGACAATCAGAGGGCTCTGGGAGCCGGAAGCAGAGCTGATTCTTGGGGAATCAAGGTAACTTCATCGTGGAGGGCACTTCCTTGAAGGATGAGTTTGCATTTCTCAGGTGGGAAAGAGCGGGGAAGTACTTGGTATGGATGGGAGATGGCAGTGATTTGCTGACACAAGAGGAACAAGAAAGTTTCCTTGTCCTCAAGGGGCTCAAGCTGGTGGGGTGGGGGAGGAAGACAAGCAAACAGACATTCATAACACCAAGTGCCCAGGGATCTCTTAAGAGGGTTGCTTAGGGTGTGGGGAGGGATGAGTGGGGAAAAGAGAGGACCGGGGAGCCAGGGAAGGCTTCACAGAGGAAATGATGGGAAAGCTGAGCTTTGAGGAAGAAGGATTTTAGCAGAGTCCAAGAGTGAGGAGGGCATTCCCCAGAAAGCAGACTCAGGGGCGGAACCTGGAGTCTTGAGTGAGCCTGTCATGTTCTGGAAGTTGTAAATGGGCTGGTGCGGCTGGAGCACTGGCTGTGTATGAGGGAGTGTCCAGGCGAGACTGGGGAAGCCCACAGGCTCCTTTCCAGGGAAAGTCTATCAAGCAGTCCTAAGGGGATTGAGCTAGAAATTTTTTGAGAAAAACAATCCTCATAAAGACGGATGACCAACTCTTGTTCTGTTTTAAAACAAGACAATGTCTCCAGTGTGTAGTTGGTCTCTCTCCTTAATACCCTTGTGATTTTCAAGGTGTTTGGCTATGCTGCCCCATCTCTAAATCTCATGAAGCCAGGGATGACTGGCTGGGGAGCTAAGACTTGCTCCTCTAGTTTTGTGATAGGTGTGTTAGTTTCCCATTGATTCTGTAACACCACAAATTTAGTGGCTTAAAATAGCACAGATTTATTCTCTTACAGTCTGGGAGTCAGAAGTCTAAAATCAAGGGTGTCAGCAGGGTTCCTTCTGGGGGCTCCAGGGGAGAATTTGTTTCCTTCCTTTTTCCAGCTTCTAAAGGCTGCCTGCATTCCTTGGCTCGGAGGCCTTTCCTCCCATCACTCCAGCCTCTTGTTTCTGTCATCTCATCTCCTTCACCAGCTCTCTTCTGCCTACCTCCTTCTTATAAAGACCCACTCAGATAATCCAAGATAATCTCCCATCTCAAGATCCTTAACTTCATCACACCTGCAAAGTCCCTTTGCCACAAAGGTAACATTCACAGGTTCTAGGAATTAGATGCGGACATCTTGGGGTACGGGGAGCATTATCCAGCCTACCGTAATAGTAGTTGCATTTCAGGCGTCTTAAAAATACCCAAGTAACAGGACAATTTCTGTGTGAGCAAGACTGCCAGCCACTTCCCCATGTCGTGTCTGGTTATTGTCTGTGGGAAGTTCAGCAGTACTGTTTAACCAGAAAAAAGAGAAAAACCATGCGTTCCCTACCCTGCCCTTCAGTGTTCTTCCTCGGGCATGTGGTGTTAGTCAGGGACAGTGATGGTAATAGAGTTGAAGATAGTAGATACCCGAGGCAGCTGGTGTACAATAAGGAGCTCCGAATTCCAGCTTCAGAGTCCAGGGTCCAGGTCTCAGCTCTCACAAATGCTTTACTCTTGGGCAAGTCACCTCATTTCTCTGGGCCTTAGTTTACATGTTTGTAAAATAGAGGATCCTATTCCATTCAGTAAGGTTGCTTGCTAGACACTGATGTGTTACTGAGGCCCACCTGCTGTTTTAAACGTCCCATCACGTTCTGCCATCCAGAGACATGGAAAGAGAGGAAGGTGGCTGGGAGACATAGCCCTCAGACAGGTTCTCAAACCTGCTCTGGAATGTGATGGGTTTTCTTCTCTCGAGATGCATTGACATTGCAACCCTTCAAATCCCTCTTTTCAGACTTCTGTCTTACAATGTGAGTTTTTCTTACAAGTGCCATCCACATGTCTGACCTTCTCTTGTTGTCACCCCCGGGGCCTTGGCCCTTTTCTGTTGAAAGCATTCACATTTCTTACCTGGGAGAAAGCCCTGGGCTGCAGTCATGAGACCCCGCTTCCTGCCTCAGCTCCGTCATTTGCTAACTGGATGACCTTCGGGAATCACTTAATCTATAAAATGTGGATGACTGTATGTCCTCTGTGTACCACACAGGTCTGTTGAGAGGGTCAATGAGGTAACAGCTGTAAGAGTGCTTCAAAAAACAGAAGACGTTGTTCACAAACAACATGGCTTGGTTATTTTATCATCATTGACTAGATAATTTGTGTTTTAGAGCCTGTGTCTCTTTCTGTAATTTCTTGTATGTGTGTGCATGTGCATGCGTATGTTTGTGAGGGTGTGCATGTTTGCATGTGTGTGTGTGCGTGTGTGTGTGTTTTTGCCTGAAAGGTTTCTTGATTATGAAGTAGGACGGTCGGGATCAGGCCTAGATCACAGGCTTTACTCCCCCACCCAGCCCCGCCCCCGTTCCCGCCTCCCCAGGGGAGCTGTCCCTGGCTGCGGGTAGGAATCATTTGTTTTTTCAGCTCTTCCTTTCCTGCCCACTTTCTTGGAGGCTATTTGCATTTCATCATTTATAACTCTGGAGCAATATGTTATTTCTGTCCTGAGGGCCCCTGGAGCCAAGTGGGCCCTTCATGATGCTGGGTAGGAAAACTTGCTGTTAATTAAACTTCACAAAGCCACATGCCGTTTTCCTGACCCTCAGTCGATACCTAGGGAGTCTTGTTTCATACGGAGGGGCAGAAACCACACGGCAAGGAGAAGAGAAATCTTTGGCCTTGTCTGTGTTTCTCCTTGGAAAACCTCCCTGGTGATCCTGGGCAGTTCGCAGAGAAAGCAGGTACATCTGTTTGAAATGCACACTCCACGTTTTTGGTGTTTTTTGTTTTCCTCCTGCAAGGAAAGTTTTGTTTCTTTACCCTCTGAAGCAGGATTTCCACTTAGTCCCTGAATTGTTTGACAAGAAGTTACCTGTTGATGCTAACCAGATAGATGGTGTTTTAATATCCTTTGGTTTCTAAATCGGAAACGCTAACCCTTTTCAGGGAGAGAGTGTGTAGTGGAGCTGGGCCCGCTGGTATGTACATTTCTGCCTGCAGGTTAGGAAAGATTGGAGCCAGATTTTAAGCTTGAGTTACTCTGATCTCAGACAAGACTCCAAAGAGCCCTTGTTCATTTCTTGTGGCGTTTCATTAAGTGTCAGAAGTATTTCATTAGTTATCAGAACAAAGATCACGTTTGCCATAAAAATGCTGCCATTGAACCCTCTCCAAGTCATTCATAACTCTGGGTTCCAGAAGACAGATATGGTGGGCTAAGGAAAAAGCCTGACCACGATGTGTCCCAGAAGGGGGATCTCAATGTTACATCTGGGACCCTCAGGGCTTCTCCTTGGATGCATGCCTGGCGGCGTCCTGAGATTTTCAAGGATGGGAAGGAGGACATTTCCTGTATGCACGGATTGCTGTCGTTTCCTTTGCTCATCCTTCCTGCACTCATTCCTGATTCAGTCGTAGGAATGAAAACCATTTTTACAGCACCTCCTATGTACCACAAAATTTACGTGTTATTTGAGCCTCGAGCAGCCCCATTTTATAGTTGAGGACACTGAGCTGAGATAGAGAAGCCCCCAGCATCCTGCTCCTGTAAGGGGCAGAGTGAGATCTGAAGGCAGGGTTACCTGACCCCAACGTCCCCACTCTTCCCACTGCCACCCTGCGCCTATAATGCGGATCTGGCTAATTTGCCTGTATGTGAGCGGGTTTGGCGGGCACCTGCTGTGGCTTCCTTGTTGGTTCTGGTGGTAAAGTGCTGATGGCCCCTCAGGGGCCTCCTGAGTCCTCACTTTCTTATCCATCCATAGGCCCTTTCCTGGATGTACGGTTCTCTTGGCTCATCTCTATTAACAGTAACAAGGTCAGTCAGAACTGCTGTTTATTGAGGGTTTACTGTGTAGTAGGCTGAGTAATGGCCCCCAAAGATATCAGGTCCTGATCCCTGGAGCCTGTAAATGCTAACTTATTTGGAAAAAGGGGCTTTGCAGATGTGATTAAGGATCTTGAGATGGGAGATTATCCAAGATTATACAGGTAGGCCCTAAATGCAACCATAAGTGTCCTTATAAGATATAGGCAGAGGTAGATTTGATACCCAGACACACAGAGAAGGTGATGTGAAGACAGAATAGAGAAAGATTTGAAGATGCTGTTCTTGAAGATTGGAGCCACAAGCTAAGGAATGCCGGCAGCCACCAGAAGCTGAAGAGGCAAGGAAACGGATTCTCCCCTAGAGTCTCCTGAGGGAGCACAGTGCTGCCAACAGCTTAATTTCAGCCCACTGGTACTGATTTCAAACTTCTGGCCTCCAGAACTGTGAGAGAATAAATTTCTGTTGTTTTAAGCCACGAAGTTTGTGGTAATTTGTTACAGCAGCCCTAGGAATCTAATACACGGGGTTTAAGGCTCTGAGGTAAACCTCAAAGGACTCTTATGCATCAAGTGTCTGTATTATTCTTTTTTCATATGAAAAGAACTCTGTACTTATAGAAACAAAGCGACAAGCCTGGGGTCTCAGAGCTGGTAGGTTGCAGAATAGGGATGTGAACCAGAGTCTGGCTCTAAACCCTGCTCTTAACCACTGTGTTAGTGTCCCTTGCTGCCCCTTGACTCCTTTCTCACCCTAATGCCTGCTAGGTCAGGCCCAGGTCAAGATCAGGCCTTGCCCCTAGAGCCTTCCTTTTCCTCTCTATGGTTTGACTTCCAGGCACACAATATTTTCTTTATTCCCTTCTGACTCTTTTTCATACAGAAACATTTGTCCCCTGTGGGCCATGTGGATCCAGCAGTTAGCTAAGATTTCTCTTTTCCTCCGTGATTGGAACATAGTTCATTGTGGGCTAGTGCTGAAAACGTTTTCTTTCTGGATTTGGAGGGAAACAGTAATTTTTTCCCCTGTTTTCCAGTAAATCCTCATTCCAAACAGTCCATCCCTGTAATCCTTGGTGAATGGCATTTGTATTTATAAGCTGTACTGTATTGCAGCTGTTTAAGCTCCTTAAGAGCTTACCGTTCATTCATTCAGTAACGTTTGTTAATATTACAATAATATTCGTTCACACAGATTTACAGTCTGGACAGGTTGTTTAATATCTTTTAAACTCAGTTTCCTTACATATAAAATAGGTGTAATGACCCCCTTTGCTGCCTGCAGTGATGGTTAAATGGGATAACATGCCTAAAACATTCGGCACGTGTTCAATAAATCTTTGCTATCTGAATCCTGAATTATTTAAATACATGATGCTAGATATTTGGGGGGATGGAGTAAAACTCTAGAACCAATCCCTCTTCAATTAACTGAGGGTTATAGACTTGCGCCTAAATAACTTCCTCTAAGGCAAGAAAGAAAGTTATACATCATTTTCCATACATGATTATTATGCTTGAAATATTTTTTATCTATAATAAAGAGAAAAAGGAAGTGATATATAGTAAGTGGGTACATAGAAAGTGGTATAAGAATTCAGATTGGGGGGCCCAGCCCGGTGGCATAGCAGTTAAGTTCGTGTGCTCCACTTTGGTGGCCCGGGGTACATGGGTTTGGATCCTGGGCTCAGACTGATGCACTGCTTGTCAAGCCATGCTGTGGCAGCATCCCATATAAAGTAGAGGAAGATGGGCACAGATGTTAGCCCAGGGCCAATCTTCCTCAGCAAAAAGAAGAGGATTGGCAGTGGATGTTAGCTCAGGGCTGATATTCCTCACAAAAAAAATAAATAAATAAATTTGGATTGGGGAAACATCCAGAATATGAGAGAAATACCATTGCTTCCTCCATGGGCCTTTCGCATAAAAGATGATCCAGACGTGTAAGTTGTGTTATAATCATTATTGCTGTTGTATTCATGAACTCAGCAGAACTTACAGAAAATAGTTCTTCAGCTTGCTTCAGTGTGCTGGGGGTCAGCCTCTGGGGCAGGGGGCACTATTTGAGAGTCCCCAGGGGAGAGGGGTTAGGAGCTCACATTTGCTTAGCACCTGCCCGGCCAGGCACTGTGCCCCCCAGGTAATCTCGTCTGGTTTTCCCTAAGCCCCTGTAGTCCTGGAGGGAAGCTCAGGTTCAGATTACAACCCGCACCAGCAATAGGTCTGACTCCTAGGAGGCCTCCTCTCAGTTACACGGGAGAAATGAATGCATTTACTGTTCTCTCACGCAAAGCCAGCTCCGTGCCACTCAGCCCACATTTGGCTGTCTTCCTCTGCAGTGTCCCCACGTGTCAAGGTTGGAGGCTCTGTGTCTCTCACCTTCAGGACAGTACAGCCATCATAGTAATCGCCATTTATGAGCATCCACTGAGGGCCACTGAGTACCTGTGCTAGGCACTTTATCTTTATTAAATTTAATCTGCACCACAGCCAGATGAGATAGGCATTGCTATCCCTATTTTACCACGGGAGATGAGATGTGGGGTGACTTACCCATGGTTACACAGGTAGTGAGTGGCTGATCTTGCCTGTTTGATGGAATACCTGGGCTCTCTCTACCATCTCATGTTACCACCTTTGTCCCAGTTCATCTCTTACCCTCCTCATCTTCAGGGGTGCCCTGCTCAGTACACAATAGGGTGGGCCCATCATCTTTGCTCTGAGTAATCTCACTGGAAATGCCTCTCTGTTGGACCTTTACCAGCTCATTTTTCGCCTGTGTGTGAATCCAAAAAAGATGCCTCTTCCTCTGGCTAGATTCATCTTCCCACTGGGAGAACACTCTGGATTTCAACACCCAGGTGTTCATGTGCAGTGAATAACCTGCTCAACTGTAAGTGGCATTCCTGCAGCCACTGGACACCATTGCTTTCTGTTGGTCTGAAATTGGTTTCCTTGATCTCCCGCTCACTTGTCCTTATCCCACCCCTCTGGGCCCACACTGAATAAGGCACCTGAAGATTGGTCTTGGAAACTCAGGGTCACTCAGGTTCACAGCATCACCAGTGAGCGCTGAGATGACCTGTTCTTAGGATACTGGTTGATTTTCAAGCATGATCCTCTAGACGAGGAGAAGCAATGATGGCAATATCTGGAATCAGAGTTAAGTCATCTCCCGGGATCGTTGCCCCAGAAGGACTGGGTCTGTTCTGAAGGCTGCTACTCAGTTTTATATTTGGGGGTGTTAAAGGGACTGCCCTATGGACCTCATCTCCTGGAAGGCCAGTGGGTGGGTTGCTGAGGATAGGATCTTCTTGAGGCTTAGCCTCTTGGTGCAGAGAGGGCCTTTTAAACTCAGAGTAGCTCCAGAGCCACCTTTCTGCTCCTTTGCTAGGTTGCTTGCCTCTTGACACGAGAGCAGTGCTCCTGAATCCATTTGTGAAAAGACCTCTTTCCTTTCTCTTTATTAGAGCAAATTCAAGACTTCTTCCTGTGTCCCTTCTCCCTCCACTTTCACCTCTCACCTCTCCCCTACTTATAAGCCTCTTTCCAGGCTCAGAACAAACCTGTCAGCTGATTCTCACACTGGTCTTTAGATGCAGACCTTAAATACTTTCTGGGGAGCAGCAGCAGATCTGGTCAAACCGGCTAATGGGCGTGATGGTGTGTGCCGCACAGTAGGCCACTAGGAAAGCTTTGTTTTCATCATCTTAATTTTTGTTTCCCTAAGTGGTCAGAGTTTTGCTTCTTATCTTCTGTAGACACCGGATAATTTATTGCCTGGAACAGTTCTGGCAGGAGTTTCAGTCTTCTGAACTTCTAAGAAGACATACGCACTCAACCTAAACCGTTTGCTCAGAGCCTCTTTGAACTTAGCACATGCTCCCCTTTCTCCCTTTGGCAGGTGATCAGGGCGAGTTTTAGGAACACTGGGCTCTCTTTCCAGTTTTAGGCTGCAGACTCCTTTCCGTCCAGCTTTCTTTGGATCACGTGGCTCCTTGGTGAATGCACATTTCTGCTCTTCAGCTGCTGCTCATTCTCATTCTTCCTCCCCTAAAATTTGGCTCTTAGGTCTCTCTAGATGGCCAGTGGCTACGGACTTTTGATTTCACCAGCTCCCTTTGCTTCCCATCCACATGTGTGGGGCTGCCTCGATTTCTTGCTTATTGGAACTCAGAGCCTTTTCGTCTCTACTAATTGATCCAAAGAGGTAGCCTTTATTGACCCATTGGTTAAAATACTGAGCAATTAAGCTATGGTCTGTCACGTGTTATTTCAGCAAACCTGCAGTGCCTCTGGATCAGACCCACTGCTAGTCTCAGGGATTATGCACACAGGAGGAAGAAACTGACAAGCCTTGCCCTGAAGAAATAGAAGACTAGTGAGGGAGCCAGGCCTTTTACTTAACGGTTACTAAGATACCATGTTAATGCTGTGGCAGAGGGGCATGCAGACTACCCCTCTTGAGCACTAACTGCTTAGGAGCGGCTTAGGGGAATCATACGGGGGGCTGATGTTTACTTTAGGCCTGGAAGGCTGCACCAGTTCAGAGGTAGGTAGGGTAGAATGCCAGGCAGAGCCTGGGAGGCACAAGAGCTCAGTGTCTTTGGGAAATGGTGAGTGATCCATTACGCCTGGAAAGTTTAGGGTTGGGGGCAGGAGACAGGTGGAGGGAGATGAAGACTGGAGTTGAATCTGGGAAGATAGACTGTGATCAGACGATGAAGGATGTAACGTGGCATCAAACCAAATGTGCTTTAAAACCATCTAGATTTAATCTTTATTTTCTGGGCAAAAATGAGCCACGAGGGTTTTTTGAAATAGAGGGTAATGCCTAGGGCTGTGTTTAGAAAGACAAGTCCAGTGGAGAGAGAAGTCAAACGTACATGAAGTTCCTGACTCTGACTTGGGTACCTGATGGATGGGGATGCTATTAGCCTGGGAATGTGCACTGGGGTGTTTGTCATCACTAAAAACACTGGATTAGGTGTCACAGAATCATTGCTCTTCTTTTCATAGTCATGTTGCCCAAGCATATTCAGACTCTAAAGAAGCTTCCAGGGGCCTGCCCCGTGGCTTAGTGGTTAAGTGCCCGCGCCCCGCCACTGGCGGCCCAGGTTCGGATCCGGGTGCACACCGACACATCGCTTGCCCGGCCATGCTGAGGCAGCGTCCCACGTACAGCAACTAGAAGGATGTGCAACTATGACATACAACTATCTATTGGGGCTTTGGGGAGGAAAAGGGGGAAAAAAAAAAGGAGGAGGATTGGCAATAGATGTTAACTCAGGGCTGGTCTTCCTCAGCAAAAAGAGGAGAATTGGCATGGATGTTAGCTCAGGGCTGATATTCCTCACACACACACACAAAAAAGAAGTTTACATCTGGGTGTGAGGGTGGTGATGGCCTTTGCTGATCTAAAATCTTTCTGGTAGTATATGACTTTTCAGTTATTGACAGTGACATCTCAGAAGAATATTTTCTCCCCTGACTATTTCTGTCTCCTCAGTCTTTGGGGCTTATGACTTATTTATAAATGGTATTTTATGGCCAGTTGAGATGTCTGCATATTTAAGTATTAAAGTTATTGACTTGGTTTCTCTTTGTGATGTTTCTTATACAGTAGACACAGCCTTAGTGGGCATTCTGACGGGAGATTTCTGTGTTTGCTTCTTATGATCCTCCCCGCATCCATAAATAGTTAACATTTAAAAAAATTCAATGGAAAGCAGTTTAGTGTTTTTCTTTTTAATATCACTTTCATATATTGAAAATCTGTGCAGAAGGCAAAAGAAATTTTTTCTATGGTGGTACAAAATGATAAGAAATGACAAATGAGTCTGCCTCAACACCCCACTATGTCTGCTTCCCAAAGGAAACCATTGCCCAAAGTTTCATTTATATCCTGCATATATGTGCATTTTCATATACTGTATTCATTTTTTCTCTTTTCTTTTTCTTTTTTAACACAAACAGGAGCATAGATATTCTCAGTTTATTGTCTTTAGTGTCTTGTTCTTTTTTACTTAAGTGTATTTTGGAGACGATTCTCTATCAATATATACACATCTGCCTCATTCTTTTAAACAGCTTCATAGTACTCCAATATCTAAACGTACCATAATTTAACTAGTTCCTTATTCCCCTACTTAAGGACGCATGAGTTGTGTTTTGGATTTATATTTTATAATGACAACTCAGATATACAAAATGCAAGTTATTTGTCTATAGCTGGACTTGGTTCATGAGCCCCTATTTCTTCTGCTGCAGGAAAACTGCCAATTCCAGGAAACTCAGATGCTCAGACACTTCATGGTAAACATTATCAATTCAGGGTTTATGCTCAGTTGAGTCAAGATTCTTCCTCTTCCTCTCATTCTACCCTCTCCCTGGGGGTGACCTGGGTCTCCAGATGAGGGGCTTCTGTGCAGTTTTGGTAAAGGGAGCAAGGTGTCTGCTCTGCTTCACTGGCTGCCTTCCACCCTTTCAACTCCTGCTGAAATCGCCACGTGTACTCTCCTGTCATCTAGTCGCTGAGGGCCATGTGTTCCATGTTCTTGCTAGAACCACAGAGACCTCTTCGGGATGACCCAGCTGCACGCAGCTGGGCCCCTCCCTCCCATGTCCTGGTCAGGTGCCATGTTGGACTCAGGCTTCCCCACAAGTTTGCAGGTCCCTTCTGTTTTCAGGCTCCTAAACAAATCTGGAGTGTCTGTTGCTCCCCAGCCCAGGCCAGAGCATACTGGCCTCATCTCTGGTCACTGCCTCTCAGTTCTTCTCTCATCTGCCTGCTCGGCAAACTCTTAATTTCCTTTGGTTTGAGGATATAATTCTGAGGTCATAGCACCTTCTTCATATTCTGTAGTGTAAACTATACCTCTGTTCTCTATGCCCCAGGCTTTGGCTCTTGACAGACAAAGCCCAGTTTTTCAAATTCTAAAGAAACCTTTCTCTCCTTGTGTGATCTTTGTGTCTTCTCTTCTGTGGCACTGAAATCATCTAGGTCATTCTAGTTGTGCTCGAGGTGGGGCGGGGGGAGGGATTACTGAGAGGGAGAAATGCACTGGCTAGTATCTCAAAACATTGTCCTATAGGGTTGTTTCAGGTGTCCTGCCAGTTCAACAGGGCACACTGAGGACCCTTGAGCCCATGTCTCTGTGTACTTCTATAAGCACTTGAGAAGATAATTCCTAGTTATGATTCCTGCTGCCCAGTATCTTTTAAAATATCTATAAAACCTTTAAAAAATGCATTTAGTCATGCTAATGGATTTTGGAAAAAGCATTTCACTTGATAGTAATTGCAATCACATCTCTCTCCCCCCGCCCCGAGCTGACAGTGCCAAGTGGAAATGCTTTGTTTCCTCAGTGAGAGGAGAAAGGGAGGAGGATGTGCTCATCGTGGAGGCTGGTGTAGAGGCAGCTCTCAGATGCAGCATCCCCATTTGTAACTAGGAGTCTGTAACGTTTAGCTTCTTACTTCCTCAGGCCTGTCTTTGATGCTAAGACTGGCCAGGTAAATTAGCACCAAAACATTGGCTTGGAAAAAGTTTAGTTTTGATATATAATGACAGTGCAAAGTGCCAATGTGGCAAAGAGGATCCCTTTAAATCATAAGGAGATTATTCACTAGATGTAGTAAGATTCAATAGGATCTTAGAGTTTCTCAATAACATGTATTACAGGGACATTTATCCACCCCTGATTCTGTGAGCTATCTCCAGTAATAAATAATCTTCCATCTCACAAGCCTTCTTCCCATTTTTCCCTGTGGAAGAATTGATTTCTGTTTACCTAGCAACTCAACTCAGGTACCTAGCTGTGAGGAATGCCACCTCGCCAAATGCCATAAAGCCCAGAGCCTCCAAGATGAAGCAGTACAAGGAGACTCGCCACTTGAGCAGGGGCAACTGGCCTGATTGCCCAGCCCCTGGGCTGTCAGGCTCAGGTTCCTGGGGTTCCTCGCAGGCTGGTCCTGGGGGCTGCTGCTCTGTTGGATGCTATAGCCCCTGTGTGGTTCATGTTAGCACAGCTGAGAGAGGCTGGACCTCTCACAGAGACTTGACTAAGCTCGAAGGAAAAACAAAAGGGAAATAAACATGGAGAGTATAAGAAATACAAACAGCGTGGCTTCCGGAGGGCAGAGTTTTCAGTGTGCCCGTTCCACTCTGTACTGGAAACTAAGAAAAGAGGTGAGAAGCCATCCTCTAACCTCCAGCAGCTGACAGACAGCCTTGCCTGGGTGGCTTTCCAGCTCTGACAGGCATGCATGGAGCGCCCTTGACCTCGTACTTCTTCCCTCCTTTTGAGAATAAAGCTGAGTCCCAGCCCCTTCTGGGTCCTCCTTTCCATGCCAAGGACCTGTTTCTTCTCCGGGTGTTTGATACCAGGAATGATCTCACCCAATAGATGAGACTTTTATTACTACATAGAGGAAGGGGCCTTGTCCTCAGTGCCACAATAGTTTAGTAGTCTTTTAATAAAATATAATATGTCATATAACAGAAATGCAATAATGGGACAGGGACATTTTCCTTTGGCAACAGTGGTTTGAGCTGTTCATTTTTTATTTCAGTTTTTCAACAGTCAGTTATTGAACACCTGTTATGTGCCAGTCATTGTACTTAGTTCAAGGGATGTAAGACAAATAAGATGTATGCCCACAAGGAGCCTATGGTCTGGTAAACTAGGCAGACCAAACAGATAAGCATTGTAAAAGTTTATTGTGCTGTGACAGTTACATGGGGTCCCGTGGAAGGACAAAAGAGAAGCACATCAATTCGATGGAGTGCAGGGTTGGATTGAGTTTTAGACCAAGAAAAGCTTCATCAAGGAAGTAATGCTTCAGCCAGGTCCTGAAAGGTGAATATGTAGTTGTTCTAGGGCGTGGTGGTGGGGAAGGCAGCCTGGAGGAGGAAACAGCATGAGCAGCGCATGAAGAAATGAACTGAGTTGTTCTGTTGGGAAACTCCAAGGAGTGTGGTGTGGGTGGTCCATGCAGTGCCAGGGCTGTGACAAGAAATATGGCAGGAGCCACGTTGTGCAGGCCGGGGGGCTAAGACGTGGAGTTTGAACTTCATACAGGGAGGCGGGGAGAGTGGAAGAGCCAGCTGACTTCAGGGGGTGGCGTGGGACTTGGGAGTGAAAAGAGCAGTGATTTTCACAGTGTGGTCCACAGACCAACAGCATCAGCATCGCCTGAGAACTTGTTAGAAATGGAGATTCTCAGATCCCACCTCAGATCTCCTGAATCAGACTCTTCGCGGGGGGGGGGTCAATAGTCTGGTTTAACAAGACTTCCAGGTGATTCTGATGCTTGCTCAAGTTTGAGAACTACTGCGATGGAGACTACAAGAAGAACTAGAAGGAGAACAATTTTGTAGGGGGAAAGATGATGAATTTGGGCTTGAGTGCGTTGAGTTTGGGATGTCTGTGGGAATGTGTAGGTAGAGCTATCTAAGTGTGGTCCCTGGACCCAGATCATCGGCATCACCTGGGAGCTTGTTACAAATGCAGAATTAGAGGCCCGCCCAGACCTCCTGAATCAGAAGCTGTTTTTTGACAAGGCCCCCAGGTGATTTGGGTGCACATCACAGGGGAGAAGCAGACTCTAGTCTAGAGGTTAGTTGGATATATGTGGTTGATACCCAGGAGAGGGGTCTGGGCATGCAATAGAAATGTGGGCGTTGTCAGTTACAGATGATGGTTGTACATGACGTATTTCTAGGGTACCTGTATGAGTTGGGGAAAGGGAGACTGGATGTGGTGTCTTTGTTTGAATCTTCACGCTGACTGGTCAGGATTAACCTCGCAAAGCTGCACAACATCACACATAACGAGCCTCTGGATGACAGCCAACGTGTTGTAAGGAAAATATTTTATGTGCTTCTTACCCTTTCCAAAATGCTATTTGCAGCCATTATCTCAAGAAACAACAATTTCCCCAGACACCCGTAGTAAGTCATTGGAAGAACTGGGACTTGAACCTGGTGTCAGAACCCTTACTGTCAAGTTCTTGTCATTGGGCCATACTGTGGGGGAGGGAGGCTCTGCATTTACTTATGTTGTCAGGGCTGGAAATGTGAACAAGCAGGAAAAACATTTCACATGATGCTCAATAGACATTCACAGAAGTTGCTCAATAAAGGTTGTTTAAACAAGTGACGGAAAACAAATGATAAAGACTGCTTTCAGACGAAAAAAATGTATTTCTATCGGTAACCTCAATTTGATCTTTACATCATTGTAAGCAGATAAAACGGGAATTATTTATGCTCGCGTTTTAAAAAAATAACAGCTTTATTGAGACATAATTAAAATGATTAAATAAATATTAAAATAAAAATTCAGCATTTAAAGTGTATAATTCAGTGGTTTTTAGTATATTCAGAAGGTTGCGTAACCATCACCCCATCTAATTACAGAATATTTCCATCACCCCAAAAAAGAAACACTGTCCCCTTTAGCAGTCACTCCCTATTTTGCCCTCCCCTAAGCCCCTGATAACCGCTCACCTACTTTTTGTCTGTATGAATTTACCTGTTCTGGACATTTCGTAATGATGGAATCATCCAATGTGTGGACTTTTGTGTCCGGTTTCTTTCACTTAAAATGTTTTTGAGGTTCATCAATGTTGTAGTGTGTATCAGTACTTTATCCTTTTTATGGCTGAATAATAATCCGTTCTGTGGCTATACTATGTTTTGTTTATCCGGTCACCTGTTGACAGGCATGTAGGTTGTTTCCATCTCTTACCCATTATGAATAAAGCTGTTATGAACATTCATGTACAAGTTTTTGTGTAGATATATGTTTTCATTTCTGTTGGGTATATACTTAAGATTGGAATTGCTGGGTCATATAATAACGCCACATTTAACTTTTTGAGGAACTTCCAGATAGTTTTCCAAAGTGATTGCACCATTTTACATTTCCACCAGGAATGTCTGAGGGTTTCAGTTTCTCTACCTCCTCTCCAACGCTTGTTATTATCAATCCTTTTTATTATAGCCATCCTAGTGGGTGTACTCTCATTTTATAGGGTGTCTTATTTGCCAAAGTTTGTAGAGCTAGTCAATGGCCAAGCTAGACCTTTTTTTTTTTTTAAGCAAATGCTTGTATGATGCATGCTCTATCCTAGGCAGTGTGTAAGTCCTTTGCTCTTACTAAGTCATTTACTCTTTACAACAACCAATAAGTAAGGTACTGTTATCATATTTATTATAAATGCATACCGGGTCATGACTGGGCCTAGGGTACAGCATTTAAGGAGACATCACTGTCAGGTTTGATCAGCACTTGCACGACCCTGAGAGTGTCTGCTTAAATGTTGCTCCCTGTGTGCGTCACTGGCCTCATTCCTGTCCTGGCCCTGTTTGAAGAAACTGAGGCATCAAAAGATTGGGTAACTTATCCAAAGTTTCATGATTAGTAAGTGGCAGAGCTGGGATTCAAACCCAGGAAACCTGGCTTCAGAGTCCAAGTCATTAACCACCATGCTATGCTAACACCCATGTCCTTGATCCCAAACTGGGCTTTTTTCATTTCTTTCTCGAGGTCCAACCTTCCAAAATTAGCCAGAGCTTTGACAAGTGTGGAATTGGAGTAAAATCCCAGAGATAGGTTATGGGGAGACCAAGCAGAACTAATTGACCTCACAGCCCCCCAGGCACCTACCGCATGCTCCCCTGGAAGGGTTAACTGGCCCCACAGATTCCCTCGGCCACATCTGTGCTTATTATCTCAACTCTGCATAAATCTGCCCAGTTCATGGAGGCCCCCCTGCAAGTGGCCAGATGGACTCTGTCCTGGTGGGAAGAGGCCCTTCTGAACCGTCAGAATGATTAGCTCTGACTGCCGTAAGGAAAACACACGTTCTCTTGGCCAAGTGGGGATGCATCTTTTGCTTGTCCAAGTGTTCTGAGTCAAGTATACAGAAATCATCTCTCTCATAATCACACCCTAATTGGCCTCTCATTCTCTTGAGTCTGTTTATCAGAATTAGCTAGTCATTTGTTTTCAAATCATTATCTTTCCAATGGTGTTGCTGTTTGTGTGGGTTTTGAATGGTTCTCCAGGGCCAGCCCCATGGCTTAGTGGTTAAGTGTGCGCACTCCGCTGCTGGCGGCCCGGGTTCGGATCCTGGGCGCACACCGACGCACCGCTTCTCCGGCCATGCTGAGGCTGCGTCCCACATACAGCAACTAGAAGGATGTGCAGCTATGACATACAACTATCTACTGGGGCTTTGGGGGAAAAATAAATAAATAAATAAAATTATGAATGGTTCTCCAGTTTAGGCAGAGCCTCCCATAAGGCAATGTGAATACAAAAATATACATTTGCAGGTGTGTATGTTACCCCCTCAGCGATGATGGGCAGCCTGTGGAAAGACGCTTACACAAGTCATCAGCCAACGGTGGGTTCTCCCTCAGCTTCCTCTGCTCTGCAGGAGTGAGAGCAAGTCAGTCCTGGTCCGGCGGCTCTCACTGGATGAGCTGCGGCAGTGCAGCCGGGCCCAGGCCAGCAGATTTTTGTATATGTCACAAACTCAGAGGTTTTTAAAAAAAATGTTATAGCTATCTGTCTCCACTGAAAGTGGTAAATTTTGTTGTTGAATTCTCACCCTTTTGTTTGGAATTTCAATTCTGTTCTATGACTTTGTTCCAAAGCGATGGGTCTGTGGACCAGCAGCACGAGCATCACCTGGAAGCTTGTTGGAAATGCAGAATCTCAGGCCCCACCCTGGACCTCCTGAATCAGATCTGCCTCTTAACAAGATCCCTAGGTGATTCTTGTGCACATTCAAGTTTGAGAAGCACTGCTCCATGTGTCTTCATCTCTGTAATACCCTCAGCTGGGGTCTCCACCCCGTACTTTGAGGCTAAAATTTTTGGTAGACTTTCAGGTCTTAACCAAAAAGACACACACAGCACAGAAATTCTTTCCTTCGTCTTTGCATGATGTCATTCATTTTACCTGGCCTACCACAAGAAAGAAAAAGGCAAATTACATCCAAGTTATGTATATTTTTAAGACTAACTTCTTAATTGCATCTCTTAAAGCAGCGTGCTAGATCCCCCATCATTAACAGGGTCCCAAGTGTTGCCAAGATTAATTGAGAAATGGCTAAAGGCAAAATAAACACTGTAGCACAGTTGAATTCAAAACCATATCAGCTAAGAATGAAGGTGCAATTAGTGATAAAGATGTTAATAATTAGTTGTGGTCTGTTAAATTTTATATTCAGTCGTTATGTAGAGTGAAGAGAGAATTTCCTCATAAGGGCAGAAATTAATGTTTCACCTTGATTGCTATTTTAATGTGCTTATTTTAATGGAGCCATCCTGTAGAAACCCTTGGGCACATTTCCAGTTTTATGTAAACGTAGAATTAATTATTATGAAAGCATATAATTTTAGAGCTGGAACTACCTTCGCAGTTATTTAATCCAGTTTGGTCATTTTACAAAAAAGTAAGAGTTAGGTGACTTACTTAAATCCTTCCACAGAGTATTGGAACCTTGTGTCCCAACTCTCAGACTAGGGATGGTGAAGCCTTCTTAGGTCCCTCCAGACAGAAGTGCTTCCTCCTGCCTCCGAGTTCCCAAAGCACCATTTGTTGTATTGCTTCCAAGGCCTTTCCCCAACCTGTGTAATGTTCTAGTTGCTTTCAGTTGTAAGGTTGGGGTCTTGGGACCTCTATCTGATTCACTTTTATGTTTCTTCACCATTCCTAGCTCTGTATTTTGCAAACAGTAGTTGCATAATAAATTTACATGCAGTGGTGTTCTGGAGCTGTTTTCCCTGCTCCCTAGAGCTGATTGTGTTTTCACATTGGTAGCTTGACATTGGCCATGGTGGGAGTATTTACGCCACGGGCAAATGCTACAAATCAGGGCTTTTCTTTCCCCTTGGAAGCCAGTTATTAAACATTTACCACCATACCACTGTTTACGTGATTTTCCTAAGGTCTTACAAGGCAACAGGTCTTGACAAAATCTAAAGATCCTTACCAATGTGAAGATGACCGTTCACCCATTGCTCAGCATGGGTTGCCTCGAGAGTGATGGAGTAGCCAGTTGCGCAATCTCTTTGTCATTTCTTCAGAGATTAAGTTTGACCCAGTGCAAGTCAGGCCTCAGGACTGCATAAGAGTGTGGTTGTTTAGTTAAGTTCCACTTCCCTGGAAAAGCTATTTGGGCATGAGTGGTAATGGAAACGGTCTGAAATATCAGGCACAGTTGAGTAAGAAAAAATCCGCAAATTATTATCAGGAAAAAAGTGAACGGGAAGTTACTGTGGCTGAAATTACAATTATATCTTTATACTTCTCGAAAAACCTTCAGTGGCTCCTTACAACCTACAAAAATGCCCCAACCCTCTGACATAAGTCACATACTGAGCACAGCTTATCATTCTAACCTCATTTTCAACTACTCTCATCACCCAGTGTTGACTCCTACCCACATTCTGCTTTCCAGCCTCTGTTCCAGCCTCCGTGATCTTCCCCTCTCCTGGAATGCCCCCCTCCACCTCCCTGTTCCACCACAGGCTTTCTCCCAAGCTTCTGTTCCTACCCAGTCCCCTCTACCATGGATCAGAGTTTCTGGGCTAACATGAAAAATCCTATGACTGTTCATCTCCTCTCTTGTGTGTCTCTCTTTAGGAGCAGGACCCAAGGTCCCATCGGCCCTGGCAAGTATGGCTATGGTAAGGCGCCGTACATCTTACCACTGCAGACGGACTCTGCCCACTCGCCGCAGAGGCTTCGGAGGCAAAGGCCCTCATCTCAGCATTCCAGGTCCCAGGGAGCATCTGGTCCTAGCCATGGCTACAGCCCACCGGCCCACCGGGCCCCCCAGCATGGGTCTCTGTACCAGAGTGACAGTGGCCCTCGTTCTGGACTGCAGGCCTCAGAGGCCTCTATCTACCAGGTGCCTTTGACCCATGACCAAGGCTTCCCTGCAGCTTCAAGTCTGTTCCATAGCCCGGAAACAGGCAGCAGCCATGGCGTGGGGGCACACAGGGCAGCTCAGAGCTTCTCCCAGCCTGCCCGGTCTACAGCAATCTCCTGCATTGGGGCCTATCGGCAGTACAAGCTGTGCAACACCAACGTGAGTACTCACTGCCTCTTACTGGGCCTGGGATCAGCTGCTACGCTTACCTTTCTGTTGATTGGCAGTGAACATGTGGAAGACAGTGAGGGCGTGGCTTTTTAGGCCATGTTAGCGCACCTTTTTATATTCCATCCCACTCTTTTCTCTCCGTGTAGTCTCCTCATATACTTCTCTTTTTTATAAGGTTATTATTTTAGTAACTGATGAATAACTTCTTGAATCATTACTGACAGTCACCATTGCTGCCTATCCAACAACCCCCAAATACACAGTGACTTTATGTCAACAATATTTATTCTTTGCCCGTGGGTCTGTGAGTCAAGTGCAGTTGGCTAATTTAAGGCAACCAGTGGTGGAGCCAAAGAAGTGGGAGCTTTAGGAGGTTTGACTAGCGTAGGTATCATCCAGTAAGTTTCCTGGAGGCCCCCTGCTATTCCAGGCATCATGAAAAAGTCTGATAGGAAATAACTTGAAGATCCAAGAGCTGATGAGGAGCAAAACAAATTATAAATGGAAACTAGATCAGATGACCAAATGTTTTTTTTTTAAATATCGGTTTAAAGACTATAGATAAAAGAGAAAGGAATGAGAGAATGTTTAAAGGTTAAATTTCCAAGTTGCTATATTTTTCATTAATAATTTAATCTGCCTTAATACTCCGTTACCAGTAACAGGACAGCTGTTATATATTAGCTTCAATTTCCTCATTAAAAATATATTTCCTGCTATAGAGTCCATAGAAATGACTTAATTTGTGATTTTAATAATTCCTCTGAATGCCTGGATTGCTTTTTAGCTTGTTCTTCCACTGGCAGACTTCAGGAATTCTTAATTTTTGTAAAGCAGTAATTTTTCTAAGGCCATTACTAATCAGTCAACCAGTAAGTTTTGAGCATCGTTGCTTGTCTTATAATAGACCAGACGCCATGGAAGATAAAAGTCATATTATCTACCTCATAGAGTTGTTATGAGGGTCAAATGAGGTGATGTTAAGAAAGTGCTTTATAAATCGAAAAGAAATACTTGTGTCCACGATCAGACATGGTCCCTGTTCCTGAATATCCATTGCTATCCTTTTAAAATGAAATGAATTCATTTCTAATATAGAACACATTTTCCCATTGACTAGTATGTTTCTTAATTTTGAAGACCAAGTAAATCATAAAGAGAAGGGAAAAGAGAAGGCATTTGGCATATATGTGGACCTGATGTCTATTTAGCATTTCTTTCATTTAATCTACTTTTTTTTTTTGCTGAGGAAGCTTCGCCCTGAGCTACCATCTGTTGCCAATCCTACTCTTTTTTTGCTTGAGGAACATTAGCCCTGAGCTAACATCTGTGCCAGTCTTCCTCTATTTTGTATATAGGTCGCTGCCACAGCATGGCCGAGGAGTGGTGTAGGTCTGTGCCTGGGATCAGAACCCGCGAACCTGGGCTGCTGAAGCGGAGCACACCAAACTTAACCACTACACCATGGGGCCGGCCCCTAATCTACATTTTTTAAAAATGCGTTTTTTGCTAGACGTATGCTGCCAACAGCAGGGCTGTCTCTCCCCATGTAGAAGTTGTGGCTTCTCTGGATGCTGGGGTAACTCCAAACTAAGGAGATTGAATTGCAAGGAATCTTAGACAATTCTTGTGAATTCATGATGTCTGTTGTCATTCTGGAAGTTGACAAAATAATATCTCAAGCCGAGGACAAAAAAGTAAATGTAGACAAAGGATTGTGCAGGTTTAATTCCCACACTTGCACAGTGTCTTCCCCAGTGCACTCCATCATCCCAAGTCACATCCTACTTACCCTTATTGAGAGATGTCATTCCTTAGAGGTCCTATTACTGCATATCTTCTTTTCATAAGCCCATGGCTTCTTGTGACTTGGGCCATAACCCATGTGCACTTTAAAACTCCCTGTGTTATGGGTCCCTAAGACTTCTCCTAAGTTTGATGATTTGCTAGGAGGACTCGCAGGACTCAGCACATAGTCGTACTCACAGCTATGATTGATTACAGTGAAAGGATGCAGAGCAAAATCAGCAAAGAAAGGCACGTGGGGCAAAGGCCAGAGGACAGCAGGCACAAAGTTCCAAGTCCTCTCCCAGTAGAGTCACATAGGACGCACTTAATTCATCTAGCAATGAGTTGTGACAACACATGTGAAGTGTGTCTACCAGAGAAGCTCTTTAGAGACTCCGAGCCTAAGCTTTTTATTAGGGGATGGTCACACAGGCATCCTCTGCCTGCCACATACCCAAATTTTAGACTCCCAGGAGGAAAGCATGGGTTCAGCATAAACTATCTTGCTCGTACAAATAGTTTGGGCATAGTGAGTCACTCCTATCACTTAGGGAGTAATGGAAACCCTTTTGAAATCCAGGTTCCCAGACACCAGCCAAAGACCAACTTTGCAAGCAGGCCTTTCTGAGGAGAGCAGTATCAGTCCTGCTGTCTTATTTGCACATTCCCTGTGTGAACCTATGTGCTCCAGCATTTTAGCATCAATGACCTGATGTAGACATTTACATATCCTCCTCAGTGTCCACATGAAGAGATGACATGAATCCTCAAATTATGTAAATTTTCCTACTCAAAGAGGAAAAAGGTGAAGGACAATATTGTCAAAAATTAGACTAATCTGACAGAGAATACGGATTATTACTTATGTCCTCTCCAAAGATTAATAAATAATGCATACATTTAGAGATCTCTCCCAATTATTATCTGGGCAAAGAAAAAGAATGGAAAGTAGGCCTGGGCAAGTTGGAAATATCCACTGACTTTAGAACTCCATCCCTTAAACTAAATACCCAGTATATCCAACCCCAGTTTTTGGTGGAACATGCCCTTTCTAAGACCACCCTCACAGTAGAAGGCTCACTCCTGAGATGTACGGTAACACATACGAGGGTGGTCTGAATTAGGAGAAATGATTTTGCAGGCTTCCGTATCTTGGAACAGTGTCTCATCATTGGTCGTGATCCCTCCCTCAACACCCTTATGGTCCAATGGCAGAGAAGGTGCCAAATGCAGCCACTTGTAAGTCATTGAGCTTGGTGCTGGAGCATTTAATGAGGGGAAAGACCTCTGGGAGGACAGAGCAGGAGGCCACAGGGTTGAGGAAAACTCCACTGAGGAGGGCGTAGTTGAGATGGACTTTCAAGGATGGCCAAAAAAGAGAAAAGAGCGTTGAGGGCAAAAGAATCAGCTTAGTCAAGGACAGGAAGGCAGGATTGTGTCAGAATCTCAGGGGCTGCAATGCTTGCCAGGTGGTAGGGACCCTCCTTCCTGTCCCTCCCACCTCCTCCCATCCCCTTTAAAGAATCGCAGTCTTAATGGGGAATTTATTCTTTAACATCTCAAAATACAGAAATGTCACATAGGCCTTGCTTGACTTTCATACATGAGCTACATGGGTGAGAAACTTTTTAAAACACGGTGCAAAGTCAGAAAGCAATTCTAATCCACTGGTTTAATTGGGTGTTAGGCCTGCAAGGCAGTGTGGGAGAGTGGGCTTGGGAGCAAAGCTGAGCTGGATGCAAACCCCAGTTTCCTTGGGCAAGTTATTTAACTCTCTGAGGACCATCTGTCAAGTGGGGATAATAGTAGTACCCACTCCATAGGGTTGATGCGAGGTTCAGATAAGATCATGTGTATAAGGCACTGGGTAGGGTGCTGACACATTGTTAGTAAATAAACCGTTTTGACCCAGATAAGTAAACATGGCTTATGTGCCTCTCTGCAGATAGGAGTGGAGTAAGGTCTCCCCATATCTGAACAGCTTCCAGTTTCTAAGTGCTGAGTCATGAAATTGTGGATGAGATGGTCAGCCTTACTCAGAGTCCCCTTTGTCCTCTGGGTTAGCTGTGGTTGACAGGCCTTTCGCTTTGTCCAACAATAAAACAAGATTGCCGAGTGACCCAGCATTTCAGTTGTGATGTAGTTTCGCTGTAATCACCCTTGGGTCATATTTAAAGTGATGAAAGTGAAACTATAGATAACTTCATGGCAATGAATTCTTTACACACTCAAATGTGCATGTTTAATATGAAGCCCTATCTTACGATGTCATCTGGGAATGTGAAGCATTCTAATGTGTCTTTAGGATTGTTTGATTCATAGAAGATGTCCTCTATGAAATACTGCAAAATCAATAATAAACGCAACACTAATGATCTCTGAAGGTAGACTTTAAAGATAAAGAAGGGTTTTTTTCTTGCTTACAATGTGTGTGAGGAAGTTAAGGTGGCAAACCCCAGGATGGATAGAGAATCTATGGTCTTAGAGCAGGCATCAATCTTAGATATCTACTAGTGTAATCCAAGTCACTCACTATTGCAGGTTCTTGCTTAGAGTCCATAAGCACAGCATGGGCATTGACTAAGTGGGGTCAGGTGTTAGGCTGTGGGTCCAGTGGGAAAGAGAGACTCGTAAATAGGTAATAACAGGTGCGTGACGTAGGCACCACTGCACCTGCTGCCTAGGCACTTTGAGATCTCCGTACAGTGGAAATTAACCTGGCCTGGGTGGAGTCAGTGAAGGCCTCCTAGAGAAGTGCAGGCTACCCAGGTGAGGGGAGGATTTTCTAGGAAGAGGGGTGACAGGGATCCTAGAGGCCCTTTGTGCTCCCATAAGGGCTGAGGAGCAAGAAGGGGGTGCTTGAGGGGCCTCTTCGTGGAATGAGATGTTTTTCCAATGAGTGGTGTCTTCACCTGCAACTATGTCAGCAGTGAAGGGGAAACACAGGGAGGTATCCAAGGTTTATCCTCAGCCCTGCACTTTCTCAGCTGTAGCTAAAAATAATAAGCACTCAAGGAATCGAGTAAATGGTTAAGTTTCTTCTTTGTGGAAGCTTATTGAAGGCCAAGATTTGGGAGCAAAAGAACTAGGGTCTCTATAGGGGTAAAACAGGGGAGGAGAAAACCATGCTGCAATCCCTCTGGTGACTGAGGGATGTAATTAAAATAAAATTCGTTTCTACTCACTGTTTCTGGGGTGTTGTTTTATTATTTGCTAAATACGTTGATCACCCCGACACTTTAAGCCCTTTGTCCTGGAGGCCTAGGTGTCTCTCTTGCCACCTTCCTCTCTTAAAGCACTCTGAACTGGACGCTTTCTCCCTGGGGAGGAGACTGACGTTCCGCTCCTGCACCTTCTGGAGAAGGGGGGCTTTAGGGAGTCCGCTGTGCAAGGCGGGGACCAGGTTATGAGTTTTTAAAGGGCTTTGCTGCCAAAGGAGGCGTGATCCTGAGTTTAGACAAGGTGCACTTAACCTTATGAGGGGGAAAACTCCTGGAGCTAAAAGCAGCTTTTAGCAAACACAGCCCCATGAGTTCTGGTATCAGTGACTCTCGAGTAAATTTCCCAGGAGTGAGACTGGCTTCTGACAATGGATTTGTCCCTGTGGAGTTGTTTCTGCCTCAAAGTAAGGGAAAATGTTTGACAAATCTCAAATGTAGCTAAGCTCCCTTTAGGCAATTCTAATTCCACCCCATTTCTAGACTCACATTGAATGAAAGAGGAGCTGACAAACAACTTCCTGACTGTAGTTTTAAGGAGAAATTAGCAGATGGGCCAGGTAACAATTCAGTGTAATTCGGTAAGATGTAAAACTTGCCAGGAACTGTGGGGCCAGTTACTGGATGGATAGGCCATCTAACTGGGGGGCTTAACGTAAGTTTCTCTAATCAGAGCTTATCACCAACCTCCTTATCTGGGAAATACATGCTAGGGTCAGTGCTTTTTGCATCATTCTGCTTTCCTCTCAGACCACTAGGAATTCTCCATAGAAAATTCTCTGATTGATTTTTTGATATTCTATCAATGACCTTTCATTTATATATGAAATATATATGCGAATATATAAATATTAAACATTAAGTATATTTATTAAATATAAATACTTGCATATATTTTATATGCATAAAATATATGTGTATGAATCATACACACACATATATATGAATTGTTCACAATTGTCACTTTTCTTGATTGTAAAAAGTAATACAAATTGTAAGAAATATCAGTGGTAGAGAGAGGTATATTTACTAGTCCCTCTCCCAAGGTGTAATCACAGGCAATCATTTTTAATTTTTAGTTCTTACAGTCATTCTTTCCCTAACTCTAAATAGCATACTAATACTTCTGCTTCTTGATATATCAACTTCACATCTTTCCCGTCAACTCCTCACTCTGGAAGATGAAGAAATGACCCCCTTTCTTCCCACTCGGCTGATCTCTGCTAGTCACATTTTTATTTTCAGTTATATTTTTGATTATATATAATATAGTAACTTATATTTTCTTGATTTATCAACATTAGGAAGGATCAGTTGACTTCTTGCATTGTAAGATTAGAAATTTAGTGCCCAAATGGTTCACTATGGTCTTCTCATTGGATGACATGTTTTGTTTATGTATTTTTCTCACCTTGGCCTGTGAAATCCCCACAAGAGACTGTTGTGAGGGATTCTTCTCTGTATCCTCAATAGTCACAACACCTGCCACATAGGAAGGGCCCAATGAATGTTTGCCTTTGAAAGAATTGCACTTTCTGCCCTGGCAGATAGCACAGGGGAAGGAAGCCAGTCATATTCATGTGATCCCTAAGGTAGCCACTAGGAAATTTTGTGCTCCTTGGAGGAGTGGGAGTTTTGAATGTTTTAGAAAGTTTACATTTTGCCATATACTTCCTAATTAGTTAGAAAAAAGATATTCTCTTTTAGACCTTCTTACATGCGTAGAGATATATAAATAATCTAAGGAGGGAGAAATAAATAAGCACTTCTGGGATAGGCTTAGATTTGTATGGACGTGTGTTCAGAGTACTTAAATATATAGGGTACTCCTGGATGAATGGATGGGCTTAGCCATATTAATATCTTTTGGGTCTTGATGTGTATATGTATCGTATTGAATGTATCGTATGTATTGATGTGCATACTGAATGAGAGGGAAATGCTTTTCTCTAGAAGAATATTATGAACTTGGATGGGGAAAAAAAAGTGTCTGAGAACTAAGAAACCCTCAGGTTTTTTTTCTTTTTTTTTTTTTAAATCCAAAGCCTTGACCCAGCTCTTTTGAATGAACCAATTCGCTGTCTAGAGGAGCCCTGAAAGTGGTGGGAGGTGGCAAAAGAGTTGTTGCAAGGTTGAGTTTGTTCCAAGTGACTTGAGAAAGCAGATATTAAATATATTTGAAAAATGTGCTGAATAACTTGTAAGAAATTTTGGTCCATGGTTATATTATCCTACAGCTGGAAAACAGGCTTCGTTTTCCAGCTGCAGAAGAGAAAGGAGGGGAATGTTTGCTCAGAACACCTACCTTTCAGGCGCTTACAACTTCTGGAACTGCTGGATTCATTTTTGATGTCTACTTAGATTCTAACTCAGCTAATATTTATTGAGCATTACTACGAGCTAGAAACCTTAATGTATTACTAATTTAATCCTCACAAGAATCCTTGGGTGGCGGGAGTGGTGCTGGGTTTGTTACTGAAATGGGGTCGCTTAGGTTTAGAGAAGCAAAGTGCTTTGCCCAGGTCACATAGCCGCTTTCTCATGGCAGTGCAGGGACATTTTCTAGATGTCTTTTTTCAGATTTCTTCACGTGGTAATGTTAAATACATCATATGTTGCTATGGCAGCTGGTCTTTTGATTGACTCCAAAGCAATGCAAAGGATAAAAAAGTGCATATCTGGTCCAGGCAGACTTCAAGGTCGTGTTCTTTGGTGCCACCTTCATTGGGGATGATGCTCTTCAGTCTCCTGGGGAACTGAAAGTAATTAATTACCAGAAGGTAAGTGTGTGATCACCGACAGTGGCCTCTTGAGCAGTGAAGTTAGGTACTGGCAGTTGTCATCTCAGGATTAACCAGGGTCGCTAGAAACAGCCTGAGTTTCCATAATACTCTTTGTGACTCATAGCAACCCCAGGCAATTGTCTCGATGGGACTTTGGATAGAGCCTGAAGTGCTTTACAAGGATTCGACTCATTCTATTAAAGTACATCTTTATTCCTCTTCCCATAAGAGACCAGTGGAAACATCCCTCCCTCTTTTGGGTGGAAGGGAGTCATTTGAAGGAGGTTGTCTTCCAGGGGCATTTCTTGGCTGTAAAGCTCCAGTCTTTGCTGGCCCCATCCTGAGTGAGCCTGATCTCCATCTACATGGCTTTTTCCCTGTCTCAGTTTCCTGGCCTGAAGATTGCAAGAATCTGTGCCCATGGAAAGGATTAGCGTCTGCAGGAAATCTGCCCAAAGCCAATTCACAGTGTATTATAGAGACAATTACTGATAAGGTGAGGGTGACTCAGTCTCTGGCATCAGGAAACAACCCACTTGAAATGTAACAAGTGTAAAATGATCTGAAACCTGAAAGTTTTAACTTCAGAGAGTCTGTTACAATGAGAGGAGATCGTATACTGATAATAGTATGACAAGTACAAACAGATGTAATCTACAAAAGAGACATGAAACAGGATGTCCCAGCCCTGCTTGGTTTTCATCCTCAATCCACAGCTCCCTGCTCGTTACAGCTGGGGTTACTTTACCAGGCCTCAGAGGCTGAATCTGACCTTGGTTTCTAGGACCTTTCCTAACAGGAAACAGGAAGGAGTTAAGGCCCTCTTGCCTGAGGACCCATTGCAAATTGACTTTGCTGTCCACACAGTCTTGAGGGGTACATGGCATGGTGGTTGCTGGCCTAGGTTCTGGTGTCTGGGTTCAAATCCTGACTCACCACTCGCTCTGTGACCTTGGGCAGCTCATTTGACTTTTCATTGCCTTGGCTTCTTCATGTGGAAAATGGGTATAATAATTGTGCAGATTAAATGAGCTAATATACATAAATCTTATGGTGGAATATCTGGCATTTAGTAAGTGTCAGTAAAAGTTAGCTATTCTCAACATCATCATCATGACTCCGGGCTTCTACCTTCCTCGCCTGTACCATAATTCTGCCTCAATAACCCACGTCCATGTGTGGGCCCTGTGAGCCTTGCACTTCTCTGGCCAGGTCTCTCTCCTCCCCAGGAAGTAGTGCCCTACCTCTAACTGGCAGCTTGCCTGGCATCATGTGAGTCCCTGCTCAGGGTCACGCACAGGGCCATGCCCATCTGCCAGGGCACCTTGTTACCTTCTGCTGCACCTTCCCATGCTAGGTGCTTGCTAGATACCATAGTGAACCTTGGGCTCGGCTGCCTCCTGGCAACTGTAGGTAGATTTGCTGCCTTAGCACCTGACTCCCCACTGTGGGTCTGATGCTACGTTAAGCCCTCCTGCCTTAGGAGGTAACTGGGCCATGCTCGGATATAAGGAACTTGTTGATGACCAGGGACCGGATATCCTGAGTGACTCATCACAGGTGACTGGTTGGCTTGGCAGATGCATATGGATGTAATAAGACCGCCAGGTGTTAGTGGAGTATTAAAACACACTGTAGGTTTGTAAACTACAAGCGCATGCAAAGCTGGCTGAGGGCCAAATGTGTTTGGAAGGGCTCAATACTGATAAATTTTTATTACATAAATATTATATATGTATTGCAGAAAAATTAAACAATACGAATAAACCAAAAGTTAATTGTAAAGAGAAAACCTCTATAATCCACCTTCCAGAGATAACTTTTAACCTCTCTCTCTCTCTCCACACAACACACACACACACAATGATTTTAACACTTTTTTCGTTTGATGGATTGTGGACTGCTTTCCATGTCATGAAATGTGCATTTATATCATCAAATATTGAGCAGTTCAAAATGATTCTGAAGGTGCATTGGTTCGTGGTTTGGTCTATTGCGATACTTTGCTGATGGAGAGAAAAGGATTAAGCAGACTGGCCAAGTTTGTGTGGTCTGCAGCTTCCAATTCTGGTAACTGCCACCAGGCTAATTAGGATGGCTTCTGGCTGTACGTGGGTGTGGTTATTCGAGAAACAGGACATTTAGCCCCCTTGTTCTTGTCTGCTTCCATTATGAATACCTGCAACCAGCAGCTCATCTGTAGTTTCTGATTATAGCCAGGGTGGGTGGTCAGCGCTCTGGGCTCTCTTCCTATGTCCTTGTGGGACCTTTGGCAAGATACACCACTTCTCCAGGCCTCAGTTTCCTCATCTGTAAATTAAAGGAGTTGGATTTGATTCTTTTCTGCCCCAACACTGCATGTTAAGTAATTTGGAGTGAGATTGAGGCTTGGGTGTGGCTCTTAATTGCTGCACAGTCTGGTGCCAGGCAGGCGGCACCAGAATCACCTGAGGGAGCAATTCAAGCATATTTTCCTAGGTCCTTTTCCCCACCCTCCCACTGGGGTGAGGCCCAAGAATCCATATTTTTTTTTTCTTGGTGAAGTAGACTGGCCCTGAGCTAACATCTGTTGTCAATCTTCCTCTTTTTGCTGAGGAAGGTTGGCCCTGAGCTAACATCTGTGCCCATCTTCCTCTATTTTGTATTTGGGATGCTGCCACAGCATGGTTTGATGAGCAGTGTGTCAGTCTGTGCCCGGGATTCGAACCTGCGAACCCTGGTCCGCCAAAGTGGAGCACGTGAACTTAACCACTTTGTCACTGGGCCAGCCCCAAGAATCTGTATTTTTAACAAACTCCTGAGAGAGTCTTTCTCGTTGCAAGGATGGTGCTTTCTCCCAAGTCACCCAACTGATCACATTCTAGTTGAACTCTGGTTTGGGTCAAAGGGTTGTAAAAAGCATCTTAGCCCCAAATCCTTCAAGGAGACAGCTGGTATTGCTGGAAGTCTACATGGTTCCAGCTTTAGGGCTGCCAGCAGCTTGGCTTCCAGAGCCCTTGGAGACAGCCTTCCCCAGCCTGTCAGCTCCTCACTGATTGTCAGAGCTCAGCCCACCCTGCCCATCCACCCAGCCCTTTTATTCCCGCCAGTTTCTATCACGTTCTGTTTCACATGGCTTCTCGCTCCATATGGTTTGGCTCAGGCTGCAGCAGGGTTATGACCACCCTGGGTGTTTGTACCAGCAGCCTCCCCCGACTGCCCTTTATCAAGACAAGACATTTTTCCTTCCACCTCGTTTCCTTCCTCCCTCTGTTACCTCATCTTCCAGAAGACCTGGGCTTTCTGATACATACAGTAGGTTTCTTTATAAATCTTTCAGGACTTTGAGCTATCTTCCTAGCTATTCATTCCAGAGACTATACATACGGCTTTTAATATTTAAGGGGCCAGATTCCTTTCCCTTCTGATTATTAAAACACACACTCATACACACACACCCCACACTTAAACTGAGTGCAGCTAGGTTTAAAAAAGCTAGATCATACTTTACCTGCAATTTGAATTACAGATTCTGATCTTCTTTTATTTCACATTTATTTATATGTCACACTTTGCTCATATTTACTATTAAAAATTAGAAGGAAATAAGTCACAAGGAGCTGGATATTTTCGTTGAGTAGTCTAGTGTATCAGAAGCACCTGGATAATTTGATAAAATACGGATTCCGGGACCCCATCCCAGATTTACTGAATAATAATCTTTGGGGGAGGGATCCAGGAGTTTGCATTTCCCATGAGATCTCTGGGCGATTCTTTTGTGTGCAAAGGCTGGGAGCGCCTGTGTTAGATGGCGGAGAGAATTTGCATAAGATGGGGAGGAGGCTGAGGTGCAGCCTGGTGGGCACCAGACTGCTTGGAGTTAAATCCAGCCTCTGTCCTTGCTGGCAGTGTGGCTCCTCCATGCCTCAGTTTGCTCATCTGTGAAAAATCTGCAAATCTAGCATATTTACCTCAGTGCTTGTTGTGAGGATTAAATGAGTTAATATGTGTAACATGTTTACAGCAGTGCCCACACATGGTAAGGGCTCTGCACATGTTTGCTGTGAATATTATCCCATGCACAGGAATGGCACGCACAAAGTCAAACAGATGGAAGTGGATGACCTCTTTGAGGGAGGTGAGCAGACCAATTTGTCAGGAGCAGAAGGTTTAGGTGACTGGTTTTCAAATTATGGTGTGCAAAAACTTAACCTGGGGAGCTTGTTAAAAACTTAGTGTCCTTCCAAAGATCTGACTTAGAGCTTGTGGAATGAAGCCTTGGGATCTGCATTTTAAATTTTTGATGTAGGTGATCAGCAAATTTTCAGAAACCCTGGTTTCTGTAGAGAAGGACTGGCATTTAAAGTTGGAGAGGTCTCCTGGGATTTGGCTGCGGCTATGGGGAAATATGGACACTAATTGCATATTTGCTCTCTGCTTTATTAGGTATGCCCAGAAAGCAGTAGAAGCATCCGAGAGGTACAATGTGCATCCTACAACAACAAGCCATTCATGGGCCGATTTTATGAATGGGAACCATTTGCAGAAGGTAAGAATAGACCCAGCCCTGTCCATAGGAATTATTTTTATCTTTTCTCCAACCCTGTTGCCCTGTGGTTGATGCTGGAGGAATTGGTGTGCTCCTGGCTAGAGTGGCAATAGGGGAGAATGTGTGACCCCAGGGCACCGGGGAGCCTGCAGGGATCTTTACCAAAGGTATGTAGCTCAGGTGACACCTGGACCATCAGTCAGATGGATGAGGCACTGATAGAAACAAGCAGCTTCTGAGGATGGCAGAACAAGTGGGACAGAACAGGGTTTAAAGAACGGGTTGGAGCAAGAGGTTCAAATTAAGGTTATGAGGAGTGAGCAGGGATGGTTTCCCTTTTCTTTGGTTCCTGCTATAGGGGCTGGTGTGGTGGCTTAAGAGAACATGTAGGGTTGTAGGGTTGACAGTTGTTTGGCTTTCATTGTGAGGGGCCTCACATGCTATTTCCAAAGATGAAGTGTGGTAGGCAGGCGTTGACCTTGGGACAAAGTTCCTGCCATTTCAAAATGACAGAAGATCCAATTTTGGTAGAACTTGTCAGTACTGCTCTGGATCCTGGAGTCACCTTTCTTTGTTGAAACCCAGGTGATGATAACATGGCTTTTGGACTAAGAAGTGTTAAATTCTGAGATGTTTCTTCCCATCACAGGGAAAGTGGGCTCCAAAGTGGTGATGGGTCAAGCAAAACTTGTGGGGTTCAATACAGACAGCCAAGTTGGCCAGAAAGAGCGAGTCCAGTTGTCCTCAGTGTCCAGCTGGAGAGCTCTGCCCAGCCTCAGCCCAAGACAGTGGCTGGGGCAGCTGTTGTTGGTAAAAACCCAGAGTGTGGAACACTGCTGCTATGTCCAGGATCTGGAGACATTGTCTTGGGAGAGAGCTTGATAGTGAGTTATGCTGATTTCATTACAGAATCTATGCCTGGAAAAGCCAAGCTGTGAAAGGTTGTGCCTAGGCGGAAGCCCTTGGGGAGGAGGAGGGGGGATTGATATCTGCTCTGAAATTGGATGCAAAATTGTTTTTGTCTGTGCGTTTTTCTCAGAGGAGAGTCTGTAGCTTCTATTGGATTCTCAAAGTGGTCCCATGACCTCAAAATTGTTAAGGACTAACTTGACTAAAAAATTGAAACTATCAGATCCAAACAAGAAAGGTGAGCACATGAAACATAGAACCAGTTGGATGCAAAAGTGAGAGTGGCTACGAAGCTGGAGGCTGAGCTAGAGAAAGAAGCCTGAAGTGAATTTTTGATGCTGTGGATCAGAACTTGGTTCAGACTCTTTTCGTTCTTAAAAGCATTATGTTAAATGCAAGGTGGTATCCTGATGTGGATCCTGGGACAGAAAACGGGCACTGGTGAAATATACATAAAGTGTAGAGTTTAGTTACTAGTATTGTACTGGTGTTAATTTCTTACTTTTCATAAATGTACCATGGTTTTATGAGATGTTAACATTAGAGGAAGCTGGGTGAGGAGCATACAGCTCTCTGTACTATCTTTGCAACTATTCTATAAATCTAAAATGACTTCAAAATAAAAATTTGTTTAAAAGACATTGTGCTCCCAGTTAGCTAGGTCTTATATGCATTCTGATGAAGACAACATCTAGGCTTTGTGTGGGTGAAGAAGAGCACACTGGGTTGAATAGTTTCCTTCCCGGAACCTCAGAATGTGACATTATTTGGAAATAGGGTTGTTGCGAATGTAAATATTTGAGATCCTATTGGAGTAGGGTCGGCAATTAATTGAGTATGAGTGGTGGTCTTATAAGAAGAGGAGAAAAGACACAGACATACAGGGAGAATGCCAAGTGACGATGAAGTCACAGAGATTGGAGTAATGTATCCACAAGCCGAGTAACACCAAGGATTGCCAGCAAGCACCAGAGTTTGGAAGAGGCAAGAAAGTATCCTTGCCTAGAGCCTTCAGAGAGATCATGGCCTGCCAACACCTTGCTTTTGGACGTCCAGAACTGTGAGAATAAATTTCTGTTGTTTTAAGCCACCAAGTTTGTGGCATTTTGTCATGGCAGCCCTAGGAAATGACTACGAAGAGGAAGAAACTAGGTACTGGACTGATTGAGATCTACCCACAGGAGCAGATCAGGAAGTGGGGTTGGTGTGACCGATACCAGGAGATGCCCAGAGAAGTGAGGCGCATATCCAAAGTGAGTGACCACCTTACAGAGCTAGGTCTACTTGAGGCAGTGGTTCTCAGCCTTAGCTGCTCAATAGAATCACCAAGAAGCCTTCTAGAAATACTGATGCCTGGGCCCCACTCCCAGAGATTGTGATTTAGTTGGTCTGGGGTATAGCCTGGGCATCAGGATTTTTTTAAAGATCCTAAGTGATTCTAATGGGCAGCTGGGGTTAAGAACCTCTAATCCAAGAAGAAGGCAGGATCCCAGAAGAGGTGGTGACTCTAGCTTAAATTAAGGCACAGAGTCATGAGTGTTTCATAAACCGTGAAATGTATTCTTGTGTTGGAACAATAGTCTTGTCAGTACACATTTAGAGAAGTAACCCTGTCTTTTGTCTGAGCCACACCCTTGCTTTATTGCTAGCCATGGATAATAGCTGCTTTATTGTGATTAACTAGGAGGAAAGGTGAATTCCTCCAGTGGTGCACTGTGTGTCTATTGTTTACCCTGGAGCTGAAGCCGTTTGCTGGACCTTCTCCGCATAGTTTGGGGTGGTCATCTGCCAATCACTGTTATCTGAGACCTCCTGATTGTGTCAAGCCCTGGTAGACTCAGGTCTGGTGTCAAAAGCGCTATGCGTGCCGCAAAGAACACTCGAGCTAATGTTTTCACGTATTGCAAATATTCCCTGTGGAGGCCTGCTGTTGTCTGGTTTATGTATGATTCTACCTTTTCTCTTCTTTTGTTTGCCCTGAATTGTGCTGGACTTTAAGTGTGAGTCCTGGGGGAGTTTTTTTTTAACATTTGATTTAACTTTTTCTTTTGGAAAATTTCAAACATATGTAAAAGTAGAGAGCATAGTATAATCGTGTAATAATAAACTCCTATATTCCTATCGCTTAATTTCAACAGTTATCAACTCATGGCCAATTATTTTCATATCTCACTCACTCTTCCCCACCCAGATTATGGGGAACTATTTGATTTCACATTATATAGCCTTGTTCATTGGTGGATATATTAATTAGAACTCTTAGTTGTGAGTGACAGAAACCCAACCTAAATACATTTAAACAAGAAAGATATTTTGTGGTCCTGTTACTGGGAAGTCCAAGAGGTGGACTTGGCTTCAGGTATGGCTGCATTCCAGGGATTCATTAACATTAGGGCCCTGCCTTTCTCTGTCTTTCTCCATCTTTTGGTTCTGTTTACTTCTCAGGTGGGTGGGCATGCTCACATGGCTTTGAGCTTGCAATCGTAGTGGGAGAGACTCTCTCTCATCTAATGTTGTGGGTTGAACTGTGTCCCCCCAAAAGATATGATGTTGAAGTCCTATCCCTGGTACCTATGAACATGACCTTATTTGGAAATAGGGTCTTTGCAGATATAATTAAGATGTAAGTTAAGAAGAGGTCATACTGGAGTAGAGTGAGCCCTTAATCCAATATGACAGGTCTCCTTGAAAAAAGAAGAGACACAGAGATGCACACGGAGAGAATACTAGGTGATGACACAGGCCCAGACACAGAGGGAAGGTGCCCGGCCATGTGATGACCAAGGCAGAGATTAAAGCCATGCAGCTATGAGTCAAGGTCCACCAAGGATTGCCGGCAACCACCAGAAACCAGGAAGAGGCAGGGCAAGATTCTTCCCCAGAGACTTCAGAGGGAGCATGGCCCTGCCAACACCTTGATTTTGAATTTCTGACCTCCAGAACTGTGAGAGAATAAATTCTTGTTGTTTTAAACCACCCAGTTTGTGCTAATATGCTATGGCAGCCTAGGAAACTAACATGCCCAGTGATGGTTTCAATCTCAGAAAGACCACGCTGTGATCTTGTGTGGATCTTGTATTCCCATCCCTGGACCTGAGTTCCGGGCATGGGGGTACTCCGGCTAGCTCAGGTCGTGTGACCAACCCTCTAGTAGGGGACCCATATCACATGAAGGGGAGAGGGGGGAAGTGGGAATTGGGACAGACAGAAAAACAGAATCTTCTGCAAAAAATCATTCTATACTTCTTGACCATAAGCCGCTGAAATTTTCAATGAGCCAATTAGAATCCTGGTGTTTTACAAAGTAAAGAAAAATGCAGAATAGCAGCAGATTAGAGAAATTAGCTGTCTTTTACAGTGTGATACTTTACCTAGGGAATTCAGCATTCTTTTAAAATATTTACTGACATTAATTTGTCTCACATGCCTAGGGGAGGAGGAGCCCATGGTCACTGCAGTTGCATTTACTTTGGCTTTGTTTAAAGAATTCTTTTTGTTGCTAAGATTGTTTTCTTGATTTTGTCCTTCTTCCTCTTAAATGACTTCCAGGCTGACCAGTGGGAGGAAGATGCTGTTAATGTTTCTGCAGGATGTTCATACTTTACGGCTGGATTTTGCATTGGGCTATTAGTTTTGTTTGGACGTCTGCTGCTATTTGCATGTGCCTGCTTAGGGAAACAGCTGGACTCATTCAGTCCAATGCCGCATAGAATAGTAAAAGCAGAGGACATTCTCTGATAAACACATTAATTTTACCACATGCTTCTTCCTAGGTCTTTAATCGCATTTCCTGGATATGGTGATCTATCCTGAGATAATGCCTCTAGGAGTTTTTCTCGTAGCCTTGGACCTAATATTGTAAAGATGATGGAAGTAGAATTCGGGTGCCCATGTGGCCCTGTTTACCCAAGACCAGTGATGCTTTATGCCTGTCGCCCCAGTCCCCTTTCACTCTCAAAACCACTTTGGTTAATAAATTTTGTGGTCAACCTAGCTAGAATGGGACACTTTAATAGGAAAACTCTTGTTTAGATGTTGACATTGGGGAAAGTTGTACCTGTTTTCATGCCTAGGGTATTGGGGCTGGGCAGCACTGGAGTCTAGAGTTTAATCCATAGACCAGGGGACAGCTTTGTGCTTGCATAACTTAAGTGCACCATGTGGCCCTGAGAGCTGAACTAAATGGACTGGAAATCTAAAAGCTGGAGGTGAGGTTGAGTCAGAAATTGGAGGTTGCCAAGTGGTCACAGGAACAGGGCCATTGTATCTGTCAGGAGTGACTAGCTTATGCAGTCGTAACAAAGAACCCAAATCCTAGTGACTTAGAACAAGAGTTTGTCTGTTGTTCATGCTACATGTGTAATGTAGTATGTATTCTGCTCATTCGGGTTGATAGAACGCTGATAGAAGCTGCATTTCAACTTAGGCTTCCACTGAGGCAGGGAAGGGGAACAAGAGAATCATGCCCAGGTTCTTAAAGCTTCTGCCAGAAATGATCCGTGTTGTTTCTGCTCACATCTCATTGGCCAAAGCAAGTCACATGTCACACTCAGCTTCAAGGGCAGCAGGGAGGTAGCATCCCACAGTGTGCTCAAAGGAGGAGAATGGAGTATCTGTGACCAGCCCTAATGACTAGCACAGGCAGAAATCTTTGACAAAATTCCCTGAATGCCTTCCTTGTAAGTTCAGGTGACTTTTATTAGACTGTTTGCAAGAAGAGTAGATTTTGCTCTGGGGAATATTAAAGGTGCCACACAGTCTCTAATAGCCACAGGGCTCGGAGCTGCTTAGATCAAGTTCCTACCTTTGGTTGAAGCTCTGAGGGGCAGAGATGGAATGTTGGTGCCCAGGTGGCCAGGTGTGCTGCTTCACCAGTCCCACAGTCTGCCCTGGCACAGACACCACACTGGGGCATGGGGCAAGGGCTGTCAGATAAAAACGTGGACAGTAATATCGAAACTGTGAGACATGAGGGAGGAAGGCTTAGGACTGAGTGCTGGTGGACCTGGAATTAGGAGGTTCATGTTTTAACGAAGCAGCTTCATTCCTAGTGACCTGGCACTCTCACTCCCCAGCCCACCCCTCCTGCACAGACAGTCCGTAGTCATTAGGAACCTTTCAGAGTGGACAGGGCAGGCCTTAGGGAAGCGAGAGGAGTAGTCCAGTAATACCCCCCACAAGACCCGTTCTTGAACTCTCTTATACATGCCTAGGAATACCTGATAAGACTAGGCCATGTTTGTTTAGCCTATGAGCATACCATTGAGACTGAAGCAAGATCCTGAGGGAACCTCTTTGTGAAAACAAAACAGTGATTTTGGTTTTGTACATGTTGAGTTTGAATGAATCGCAGCATTCATGGTAAACTCTGAAGTTTAAGGGAGATATCTTAGGGTTGTAGACCTATATTTGAAGTCATTGGCCTTGGTGTGATAATTAAAGCCACCATGATGAATAAGACCTTCAAGAGAGTGTAGAATGGTGAGGACAGAGAATCAAGGGAGCTCTGGAGGATGTCTACCTTAAAGAACCAGGGAACGAGGCTCAACCATTGAAGGAGCCTGAGAAGAGGTGGGACCAAGGCATTGTAATGCCTTATATCATCTCTTACATTAATACATTCTATTATGGCTTATAGAGTTCTCTTATCACATACACCACAACAGGAACAAAGGAGACAATAGAAATTGCTCGTGTTTATTGAGCACTTACGCATACCAGGCACAGTTCTAAATGCTAACTCATTTAATCTTCACAGGGTTTCTGTGAGGATTACAGCAGGGGGTGCTATTGTCAGCCTCATTTTACAGAAGAAACAGAGGTATAGAATAGTTAAATAACTTGCCCAAGGTCACCCAGCTATGAAGTGATAAAGCCTGATTCAAACCCCAGGGTCTGGCTACAGAATCTCTACTCTGAATGTGTATGGAAGCCAGGAGAAGGAGTCGTACAGTCGTGACCATTCAAGACCAGTCTTCAAGTACCTGTTTTCATTGTGAAAACTATCTGAGTCATTAAAGTTTAGCTCTTCTAAAAAAACAAAAAAAGGGAAAGGCGATCAACACAGCTGAACACTGCAAGAGGTCAAGGAGAGATTGAGAACTGAGAAAATAAGACTAGAGTGGGCTGTGGAGAACTATGGGAAAGAAATTAGGAGGGTAGCCAGGGAGTGTAGCTAGCTCTTTTTTTAAAAAAATGTTGCCGTGCAGAAGGCGTATTGAGAGCGTTTGCTAGTTTAAGTGGGGAGAGAAAGGTTTGTTTAGAATGGTAGAGAAATGAGAATGTGTGTAGATTGACAAAATGAAGCTTGTAGAGAGGGAGTAAGGGGTTAATAGAATGGTATCTATGAAGCTGCTCTATCCTAGAAGAAAAGATGGAAAATAGGCATTTTTCCCCCTCCTTGGAAAGTATATTATTGCAAGAAGCTATTATAGAAAGCTTCTTCACCAATTAAATTCGTTCATTCAAGAGAAATGAAAGCAATCATATATTCCTAAAAAAGATTTAAGAATATTCACAGCAGCTTTTTTCATAATAGCCCCAAACTGGAAACAACCCAAATATCCATCAACAGGGGATTAAATAAACAAACTGTGGGTACATTTATACAAAGGAGTATTACTCAGCAATAAAAAAAAGAACACTCTGCTGATACATATAACAACCTGGATGAATCTCAGAAACCTTATGTTGAGCACAATAAGCCAAATCCAAGAGTACATGCTGTCTGATTCCATTTATATGATGTTCTAGAACACGACAAATTAGGCTATGGCGTTGGAAGTCAGAACAGTGTTTGCCTATGGGAGTGGAGAAGGATTATTTGGAAAGGGGCATGATGGAACTTTCTAGAGTGATGGTAATGCTCTGTATCACGATTGGCACGATGTTACACAGGTGTATACAGTTGTCAAAACCCATTGAGCTGTACGCTTGTGATCTGTGCATTTTATTGTATATAAACTATGCTTTAAAAAGCCCATTATTCTCTTTCCCCTTCTCTGTCTCTGTCTCTCCAATTCCTGAAAGTGACATTTAGAGCCAGTATAAATTTCATCATTGTAGAACTATTCTAAGGCTTGCTAGTTTGTCTTTCTCTCTCTCTCATTTTATTTTATTGTAAATACTCTTTCTTACTGACCATGGAGGAGCAAGAGAATTTTATGGAGAATGGACTAATAGGCATAGTAGCATTTTTAGAACCATTTAAGACCATAGGGTTTGTTTTTTTTTTTAATTTTTATTTATTTATTTTTCCCCCAAAGCCCCAGTAGATAGTTGTATGTCATAGCTGCACATCCTTCTAGTTGCTGTATGTAGGATGCGGCCTCAGCATGGCCAGACAAGCAGTGCGTCGGTGCGTGCCCAGGATCCGAACCTGGGCCACAGTAGAAGAGCGCGAGCACTTAACCGCTAAGCCACGGGGCCGGCCCCATAAGATCATAGGGTTTTGTTGGGCCTAGAAATCCTCAGATAGGTCCGGAATCTGAGGACGCAAGCTGGACATCTGTATTAGTTAGCATTTGTTTTGTTTTTTTTTTTTGCAAGCAACAGACGCTGATTTTAGCTAAGTCAAACACTAAAGGATTTTATTGGAAGGATATCCAGAAGCTCAGAGAATCAACAGGAAGTGTATAGAACAGGTTTGGTGAAAGACAGAAACTGAGGAAGCTCTGGGAGTCTAGGTGGCCAGAATTGACGGTCTTACTCACATGCTGCTGCTACAATGGATAAATTCCAGCAGGTTTCTCCATCCAAGATTCAAAGCCCTGGAAATAAGAGCCTAATTGACTTGGCGTCGACCACATTGGCTGCCTCTTGGCCGGGGGAGGGAGTAGGGGTGGGCAGGAGCGAGGTGAGGGGGTCCTGATTGACAGTCTCATGAAGACTACACACAGAGGGGGAGAATTAATTCCCAAAAAGGAAATCCAGATGCTGAACCAAAAGAAGGGAGAGTGGATCCTGGATGGCCCAAAACAACCAGTGTCAATGACAGAAACTCATGATAAGTCAGAGTGCCCACCTGGCTTGTCCACTGTCGTTTCGTCGATAGGTTTACAGGGCCTGTTAACACCTTTGAGGGATTATTGGAATTGGAATATAACATGTGATTATCACTCTTTCCTCTCGTTGTGTTTACATTTCTGAAGATTTCTACAGATAGGCCTCCTTATGCACGTATGACATGTGACTGTGTGGGTCCCTTTTGCTCCCAAACATTATGCGGGCATAATTCAGGTTGACCAGAGTACATTTACACAGGGGCATGGGAGAGAGGCTGGGGTTTTGGGGCCCTTTACCCCATTGCATCCTGTGTCAGGGAGTGACCTCAGGGAGAAATGAAGGCAGTTAGTACTGATTCTGTTGCCTCCGCCTGGTTTCCATAATCCCGGCCCCTAGTTTAGCTCTCCTGCTCCCCAGTGGGATTATTATACGTGACGTGCATCCAAACATGTCAAGTTCTTGTGTCCACACTGTGTTTCTCTATATCTGAAGAGTAAGGAGAATGGAGGATGGACCAAATGGTTATCACACATCTCTGTAAATCTTTTCGCTGGGAAATTTAGGATTTGGAAAAGGAAAGATTGTTTGAGGGAGAAAACTGCCCCTGCTCTAGGGTATTCTGGAAGGTGTAAATGATTCCTGTAAAAGCAATTTCTTTCCTGGCACTGGTACCAGTGTCATTCTGGGTAATTAATAAAGAAAAGCCTCAGGATATATTTGAACATCTAGTAAGCAGATTAGTCTAAATATGAATAATTTTAAGGATTTGAAACCAAGCATAGAGCTTAAACCCATTGCAAAATATTAAATAATGAGACCCAATCCTGTTGTTTCTCCCTTCCAAGAAGTTCAGCTTTCTGCAAAGATTGCCTCAGTCCTTGTACGTAGTGTAGCTGGTCAGGATGGGCGAGGTCAGATGTCACTCCAGTATTCCTGTTACAGATGCAGGAAAGGAGATGGGGACGAATGGTTGGATGGTCTGCCCCAGGTCACAGAATAAAATAGAAGAATCAGATGAAAGGAGACCTTACATAACCACAGCCTGCTGAGCTGAGAGCAGTCGTTTGCCTCAGGGGCTACAAAAGAATTTCTCACTCCCTGTAACCAAGCCCTGACCAATTAATTTCTTTTAAAAACAAACAAATGTGTGTTTTTACATCGAGACTACTAAAATTTGGGGCCAGCCCCGTGGCGTATTGGTTAAGTTTGTGCGCTCAGCTTCAGCGGCCTGGCGTTAGCAGGTTCAGATCCCGGGCGCGGACCTACGCACCGCTTATCAAGCCATGCTGTGGCAGGCGTCCCACATATAAAAAATAGAGGAGGATTGGCAACAGATGTTAGCTCAGGGCTAACCTTCCTCACCAAAACAAAAGACTACTAAAAGTTTTCCAGGAAATCCTGGGACTCTGTCTTAATCCCTTGTAGCACAGTTCTTTCACTCTCTGAGCAGAGGTCTCTTATTGTAAATTGGTAGGCGTGTGTCCCAAAGGTGTGGTTGGGACATTTTGCTGCACCTTGCCTGGACATTGAGAAATTAGTATTGGACCAATATCAAGAGGTTTTTAGAGTTAGAGGATTTAGAGCTAGAAAGTTCAATGATTATGCAGTTTATATTTAAATTTTAAATTCAGCCCATCCTTTATATATTTATCAGAGAAATTCTCCCTTGTCTGCATAATCCCTTCCCCAAAGCTATTAAACAGCAGCCATACCTGTCAGTCTCCATTTGTTAGAAATTTCAGTGAGAACATTCTGTGGATCAGTGGGACTTGTTTACAAAAGATTAGAGGAAAAATCTGTTGTACATCTGTGGTCGGGGTGGGAAAAGGAGAGAGAGCCTGCGTCAGCCCTTCTTTTACCCAGGCAGTCTGCTTTACCCACCTCCTCGTGTTGCCTAAACTCTGCCTCAACAGACTGTTATAATGCCACTGTAGTTCACCCTAGAATGGTTATTTATTGCCTGGGTACCCATTAACCACATTGAAGGAAATGTCCAGATATTTGAAAGCAGTCATCTTGTCACCCAGAATCTTGTCTCAGCAGCCTGCTGAATATTTTCTCTTTTCTTCAGATGAATCCCTTTGTATTGGAGTATGCTATTTGTTTATCATCCCGGCTGTTTTTAGAATACAGTCATGTGCCGCATAATGAGGTTTCGCTCAACAATGGACTGCGTATACAACAGTGGTCCCATAAGATTAGTACCATGTAGCCTAGGTGTGTAGCAGGCTATACCATCCAGGTCTGTGTAAGTACATTCTGTGATGTTTGCACAACGACAAAATCACCTAACAATGCATTTCTCAGAACATATCCCCATTGTTAAGCAACATGACTGAGTACTGAGTACGTAAGTCATAACAAGCAGATTTCCTCACCTGTGCCAGCTCTGGCTGAGTGTGGCTCTGATGTGCTGGGCTCAGGAACAAGGAGTGTCCTTGGGATCGATTAGTGATGTCTTGCATAGATATTGGAAGGGAAATGGCAGCACATATGCTGCCTCTTTCCTGGCTTTACAGTTTCTCAGTCTTTCAAATTGTGGTTACATAGGTGCCAATTAACCCTGTTAGTTGCTTGAAAATTTGGGATGAGTCCCTATTGATTGAGTAGCAATGAGACTCATAAATGATTCACAGAGTTTGCCAAGCATTGTGTAGGTCTCGCTACAAATGCCTGTATAAAGTTTCTGATTTTAAAATACAGTAATCAGGGAAATGATGCAAATAAATATGATGAAGGCACATCATTGTACATTCTGTCTAAAATGTGTTCACCTTTAAATGTAAATAAAGCCAAACAATATGTAACTGATTGTAATTTTCTGAAAGAAGACTTTAGGATGGCTGAAAAAGTTGGAGGCAGGCCTGATTTCCCACAGAGATGCCTTAAATTAAGGATTCTTTCAGGGGTGCAGTGTACCTAGAGGTGGAGGAACTAAACCAAGGATAATTTCTAAAAACTGTTTCGTCTGGTATCTATGTATTAAATAGGTTTCATTCTGCTTTTGGAATTGTATTTCCTGTCTGCATCTGAGGCCGTATCTGCTGCAGCAAAACGAAATGGAAGTAGTGGCAATTTGTGTCTGAATTATCCTGCTTCCAATCCCAGCCTGAACTATAGAGAGCACTTGTCATCAGATCCTGAGTTCACATGTGTCATTGTCACACCTCTTTGCTGCACACCTGGGCTGTACTAACAGCCAACTATTTGAGGTCCTTTGAACCAGAATACTTAGCAACTAAGTATATATTGGGATATATTTTTCTTTAAGATTACTAATTGCTATGTATATTACCCTGAAATATAAGACTTTTGTTCGTTCACAACCATTTCTGTTCACATGGGAGAAATTTCTGGATTTTTGCCTTTCCCTCTCTTTTCTGTTCTGTGACTGTCACTGCTGCCTTCTCACCCCCGATGGTGTCCAGTGATCTTTGGACGGCCCAGTGAGGAAGACACACCTTTCTGGCTCTTTCTGTGCTGGGACTAAAATGGCACAGACTCTGTAGCTCCCCTGGGGCAAAGCGGAAGTGGTCGTTGCTACTCCATGCATCAGATTCCTATGGTTCAGCTCACCCTTCCTTGGGAGTGCTTAGCTTTTTATCTGGATTTTTTCATTCTCTTTTTTGATTGCCAGGTACACACAGACACACACACACACCACCATCACCAACAATAGCACCACCCACTAATACCTCCTGTGAGGAAACCACTGTATAACTTTGTTGACAAACATCTGTTTGGATATGTTTAAATGGTTCAGAAGTCAAACAGGGAAATGCCCCCTATGAATTTTAGTTTTGAATTAAAGACTGCTAAAAGCAGACAGAGGTTTTGTAAATGTAAGTGGTTAATAACTGAGGAGCTGCTTTGGAGCTGATCCACAGAATTGACAACTCAAGATTGCTGCTTGGTAATTAATGACAAGAAAAGTTTAGGCAAACAGTTGGACATTGTACTCAGTTCATCTTTTTCCTTTAAACCATGCTGCAGATGATATTTCTCGTGGAGGGAAGGAAGGGAACAGTGAGCAGTCACTGACTAGGGAGGGACTGCGATTGGGAGATCCTGAAATGTGGTGAGTTACTGGGAAGTCAGCAACAGAATAGGGCAGGAGACTGGCAGGGCAACCGTAGATTTCACATAGTTATTGAATGAATTTTTGCTTTAAAATTTTATCGAGTGAGCCATAATTTGTTGAGCTGAGTTGAGTTTTGTCCAGGGGAGTGATTTGAAGTTTGGGGTAATCTCTGGAAACAGCTTTCATCTAAAGTCATCCTCCAGCAAATGATGTTGATTTAAAAGTGAGCAGCCCATTAAAAATAGGTCAGATTTAAACAGGACAGTGGAGCTTTTGGTTTGGGTGAAAACCTGCAGTGAGTATTAAGAGATGTCTCTGCTCTGATCAGTAGGCCTGTCATTGGGAAAGGGAGAAAATGGAGGAGAGGGCTCTTATATTCCAGTCAATTCACGTAATCTCTTGATGCCAAAAGTTAGAAAGGGGAAGCATATCAAATGCGCACAGCCCAAATTCCATTTGTACTTAAGGTTATGTAACTACTCATCATGTAATAGCTTTGGCTCTTGTCCAGGGAGCATTAGATATTGGCAGATTTGCGTGCTTAATAAACCCCCATCGATCAGTCATGGTGCCTTGTCCTACTCCCGGTTGCCATGTTTGTTTAAGCCGCCTTTGGAGGTTGTATAAATAGCTTTAACAACCTGCCCTCCCACCCGTGGCGATAAATGGCACCTTCAAAAAATCTTTTGGCATGTTCTTAGGACGCGAAGGGGTAGAACTTGATCCACGGACGTTTACGATGGTTATCAGCCTCCTTCCGTTTATATCTTCATGGCATCTCCAGGCGGGGAGTGGGGAGGGTCCTCTGGGGTATCCACTCCCACCCTGGCTCCCTGGACCTCCCGGGCCTCTGCTTTTCAGAATCAGCTAGTGTAGTGTCCTGCCTCATGGAGGCTGGCGCGAGGGCTGCGCAGGGGCTGCCAAATGAAGCTGTGCCTCTGGACTAGACAAGCGAATTCAAGTTCGCACAGAATGGAGAGGCACACTTTTTCCCCTTAAATAAAAAGATTGCTACAACAGGTTGGCATTGATTCATGCAGCCACCTTTTGTTCTGTGAGAGATAGCCTTGGGGTAGCAGAAAGGACAATGAACAGAGGACACAACCCCAGGGGCACCAACCCCAGCTCCTTGGACCACAGTAAGAAATTACTTCTTCCCGTCATGAGGATCCAGTGAGATGATGTGTATAAAGCACGTGTATAAATGTTGTAAGTTCCGCTATTGATGACTGAGTGCCTGCTACATGCGTGGCATCCTCCAGGCGGACGGAGCCTGGAAGGGTGAGTAGGATGGGGCATATGCAGATGTCGGGAAAGGTATCCCAGGCAGCAAAGGTGCAAGGGTGGAAAATCCGGAAGGTATTAGGGAAACATCAGGGAGTGTCCTTCAGCTGGAACAAAGGGTGTATAAAGGGAAGAAGTGCAGGATAAGGAGTTTGGGGCCAGATTATGGAGGGCCTCAAATAGGAGGCTAAGGAAATTGGACTTCGTTTTGTAGGCAGTGAGGAGCTATTGGGGTTTTAAGCAGGGGAGTAACATGATCAGAGCTGAGCTTCAGGAAAATTAATCTGGCAGCAAAATGCTGCAAAACCTCTTTGGAACAAGAAGGGGTATAAATAAATAAATAATTTGAAAATTTGGCAGTAGTGTTTTCAAATATGTTCTGAGATGTATAAGCTATATATTTTGAAATGATAATGTCTTTCTTCTTCTCTTTTTTTCCGAACAGCAGCCAAATTCCTTTTTGGTTCTCTCTCTCTTCTTTCTTTTCTGTGCTCCCTCCCTCTCTCTCTTCCTTTATTTCTTTCTCTTTCTCACTCACTCATTCACTCACTCCTTCTCTCTCTCCTGTCTGTCTTTCATGGTTAGTGGTGTTTTGGGGGATCCAAACCCAGCCGGAAGTTGCGAGTCCCAGCATACTGCTTCAAGAAGGTCTAGCTGCTGGGACTCTGTGCCCGTGGTGCCGGCTGTGCCCGAGTTCCATTACTGAAGGCAGTGAAATCATCCAACTTAGATTTTCACCAACCCCAACCATACAAAATATAGGTATTTTGAATGAATAGGCAAATTCCTGTAATTTGTGTGGCCAGTGTTTCTATCATCCAATTTTATGGACTCATCACCAGAAGTCTTAATTGACTTGTGTAACTCTTGGGTTAGCAAGAGCAATGGAATTTCTGTGGATTCCATAGATATGGCCCATGTCCCTGCTCAAGCAAACTTAGTAAATGTATTTAGACCCTAGCTGTTCATGGATTTAACTTGAAGGTTTGTGACTCTCTGTGAGTTCCCCCGAGATTCTGAGGCACAAAATTTGACTGCAATATGAATCTGAAAAGTCTCCTTTGCAAGATATGTGTATGGAGAAGAGTCATTTAGCTTTATTGTTCTCTACTTATTTGTGCATTTGCAACAATGCTCATTAATTAATTAGAAATTTTGTTTCTTCGAAGAATGACTATCAAGTGAGAGAGAAACCTATAGTGAAATCTGAAAGTATGGTTAACTTGTAGCCTGGAGCATAAGGCTATGAACAGGAAACTCATACGACTCTCCAAGGAAATGTGATTCGAGAGAAAGCTGGGAGCCTCTATAAACGTTTTTGTATTTGTGAATATGGGAATTCAAGAAGGTTCTGGATGTAGGCCTCAGGAATGTCAAGAGTCTGCTGTAAATCCAAATTCACAAAACAGATAAATTATTAAATGACTATTCAGATCACAAAACAATTTTTCATTTTATTAAATATTTACTGCATGTTTACCCTAGAGAAGTCCTTTAGTAAATATAGTTGGTATTTAGTTTACAGAAATTCTGTCTACAACTGCTTCTGGATACATGAATTATGATAAGTGGAATCCCCTTTTCATAGCATTAGGACATTTTAAGATAACCATTTCTCCCTTTGAAAAATAAATTTGCATTTATGAAAGGTTCTTGTTTAGTAATTATAGGTTTAGTTTTTTACCAGAAGGAATTTTGCATTGTATATGAGTCTAATTTTCAAAGCTGTCTGATAACAAAGGTTCTTATTTATTATACTCAGTCATGACCATATTCTCTGCCCTTTGGCTTAGGCCCATGTAGAACAGCCTTTAAAACCCTGACTCTGATGTTTACCTGCTCTGGGACCATGGGCCTCAGATTCTCCATCAATAAAATGGGGATAATGGTAGTATCCTCCTCCAAGTTCTCTGGAAAAGATTAAATGTAATAATTCATGCACCTTGTACCTAGTACGTGCTCAATAAATGTTAGCTATTATATTATTACTATTATTATTTTTCCAGTCCAAGGATGAGATAGGTTAACTCAAGCTGAGCAGTATTTTATTTCCACATGAGTGTTTCTTATTCAGCTTTTGTTCACTATCTAAGCTGTTGTACATTTCCCAAAATGAGGAAATTTTTGGCATCTAACTTAAACTACTGGTGTCTAGGAGACCTGCCTTATCTGGTGCTTGGATTAAAGTGTTTTAAAGGTTCACTGATTTATGATGTCCCTGTCCACTGTAAAAGGGGAAAAAAAGAGGAAGAGAGGGAGCTGTGTTACCTTTATGTGAATGTTAGGTCGATCCTGGTTCTTGTCACAGTCCTATTTCTAGCAATAGCCCCTTGCTGGTGCAGTGGTGCCTTGGTTCCGACATAACTCTGCTCTGCTCCTTGACTTTGAAGGTCCACATGGTCTGACACCCACAACTAAACCACACTTGCGCTCCCACCATTCCACTTTACACACTTTCCACTCTCACCAGGTGCATCACCACCAGCTTGCTCATGTATTGACTGTGTCTAGGATTTCCTCCAGTTCTCTCATTTATCCAAATCCTATCTAACCTTCAGGACCCACCTAAAACTTATCACATCCGTGAAGGCTTCCCTGACTGCCTGACTCCTCACTGATTTCTTCCTGTTTCAACCGATGTATCCTTTTCAGCCTGGGCCCCATAACAGAGCACCCTGTTAGAATTAATGGAAATTACAGTAATAGTTGCAAACACTCACATAAAGTTCTCTAGCCCCCCAGAAGCATTTTCACTTGCATTATTTCTTTGACCTTCCTAAAAGCCCTGTGACGTAGGCAGGTTAGATATTTTTAACCCTGCTGTACATGGTTACTTGGTAAAGTTCATACAGCCAGTGAGACCAAGAACTTGAACTTGCCAAGTCTACCAGCCGTATTTCCCAAACATGGTTTTACACAGCCTGTTGTTTCTTGTATGTTAATATCATCTCCTTAACTAGTCAGTAAAATTCTTGATGTCAGGGGAAATCTCTTTTACTCCGGACCTCTCAATGGCCTTGTCTGGCCTTGTATCCAGTTCAGTAAAGACTTGTTGCCTAATAATAGTAACGTTTAGCCAATGCTTACTGTGTGGCAGGCATTGTGCTGAGCCTCTTTATAGGAAGTATCTGGCTTAATCCTCAGAACGCCTCTGTGACATAGGTGCCATTATTAGGTTTAGGTTCAGTTTAGCTTCAGAGAGGTTTAGCAACTTGCTAAGATCAGAGAGATCAAATAGCTAGTAAATAAGTTTAATTCATCACAAAGATTGCTATCACCATGGGAGGTTTTTTTTAATGTGTTGCTTTATTTTTTAAATTCAGACTTTTATATAGCTTAAAATCTTTGGAGGCAGCATTGACAGTGGGCTAAATTTAGCTCCCTTAGAGGGGTGGGGATCTGCTCTGTTGAAAGCACAGTACCCAGGAATGGTAAATAGAGAATTTGGGTGAAAAAGACCTTGCTTCCTGTCCTGTTTGGGACCTTTGTCTTAGAAAGGAGCAGCCCATTGATCTCTTACCAGAATTTCACACTTTAGCTGGATTGAATTATGTCAGTACCATAGTATTCTGCTTAAACTAGAGATACAGTACTTCTGATGCCTTTTTTCTCAAGTGTACTTAATCCCAGAGCAGATAAATAAGAACCCTGGGTACGTGGCCCCAAGTAACATGGAGAAAGGCTGGAAGTGTCTATACATTCTTATAAATGCACATGGGTTTTTCATTGTACACAATAATATATACATGTTTATCTTAATAGAAAAATACTTTTGTGTTACTTACCATTGAGGGGAAAAGTGAGATACTGTTGTTTGGATATTTAAAAAATTGGGTTGATAAAAGAGTGCTAATACTGCATAATAATAGGTTCTAGGTCCAGACAGCGTCTCCCTCTTTCCTGGTGTTATAATATTTTGAGAACATAAACTTATACAAAAAAATGTCGGGGTATTGTATGTGGGGAGATGCCCAAAATGTTGCCAAAGAAGTGGTTCCATGCTACATTTTCAGGCTCCAAGTGAAGGAAATTTCAGTAAGTATTTCTTCTTGCTGAGAGACCAAGTTACTTCTGCAATATGGTGGACCCAAAGTGTTTGTGTTTCTGATTTCAGTAACGAAAAAAGCTGGGGTTCTTTGTTTTGACTGTTAATGTAAATAAACTGTCTCAAAGACTCATAGTCCCCGGGATCTGTACTCTTCGTGTAACTCAAGCTTCTTTGTTGCAACAGTCAGCTCTGCCTTGTAGTGGTGGGTTAAGAGATTTCAGCCATGAAGAAAATGTTTCCTAAATAAGTGAACTTGTGAATATCAAAATCATTCAGTGTATCCAGGTCTTTACCCTTTATTTTGAGAACATTTTTTCCTCCTTTAAGAAAGATAACAATTCAATAATAAGTTTAAGAACACTAGCCATAATCTATCCTCCCTTCCCCCAATAGCCAGTATTCAGCTAGGTAACAGAGCAATCTTCTGGATGCACATTTTATTATTATGTGCCTAAAAAGTCAGTAATCAGCCACTGTCTGCATTTCCTTCTTCCCTTTTAGGAGTGCGTTGTTCACTCTTGAAGCTGCAGCAATTTTGGGTGCGTTCACCAGCCTCCATCCAGACTGCCATTCTCAGTTTTAGCCATTGTCTCTCTGTTTTCAGAAATGTGAGCACCATTCTTACTATGAATGAAATGGAATGGAGTAATCATACCTTATTAAAAATTACTGCATCGGATATTTTACGGCTAAGCATTTTGCACATTAACAAGCCTTTACAACAACATTATAAACAGAACAAGCAAAGACCATTAAATGGATGCATCGTTAATACCAGCCTCTCAACTGGCTGGAAAGTTCCTTAGCTGCTCCTTCACTTGTGTCTGTTGAATGGTTTAAAATGTGTTGTTTGGTAATATTATTGATTTTTAGTTTGGCTATCTCTTTTTGATCCAAACCAGAAAAATCCATGCACACATATTAGAGCTTCACCAAATGTTCTCTTGACTGAGCTTTACCTTCTAAGGTATTTCTGAAACGGACCCTGAAGAAAGCTTCAAGCAGCTTAATGCTTCACTAATTGTGTTTTCCAATGGATTGTTCCAAATCCTGACTTTTCTCTTAAATTGAAGAAAATCACTAAGATTGTGATAGTGATTTTTTTCAAAAATTTGCAATTTCTGCAATAAAGACCATTATAAGAAATTTTTTTCATGCAACTAATACTCAGATTTTTCTCCACCATAAAAAAAAGTCAGTAGGCCTATTTGTATCTCTACAATGGTAAACTGTTTATCTGACATATACATGGAATGCATTTTTAAAATTTAGAATATACATGTAAATGCATTCTATGCATTATAGATTGATTGTGACCAGTTTGCTATAAGTTGGGTTTGGGGTCATCCTATTATTATTATTGTTGTTTTTCTATTGTTATTTGTTATCAATTTTGTAGTGAGGAAATTTCAAAACTTGTACTGATTTCAGATTATTTTGAATTTTGCCTGTCTTCCACATTTTTGATTGTTTAAAACTTATGCTTCAAATTTCCAGTTTGTGACAAATGATCACCATTCCTAGGAGTATGCAGACTCCTGCTTGAGAAGCATAACACTGGAGTTAAAGTCATAGTCACAAATAAATTAATACTAAAAACTGTGACTGTCTGGAAAATATACCAGAGGAAATGAGTTATTTAGGAAGCAAAGGAAAAGTACAGGAGTAACCTTTTGGGTGGTTGAATTCAGCAGTGTCAGATGCTTGTGTTTACAGAAGGAAATGGAAGAAGGTTCGTCATCTTACAGAATACTGTGTTAATATTTAGAAAATCATCAGAGCATCCAAGAAAAACCAAAAATAATATGCTTATTATCCCTTTAGTGTTTTTATATAAACCTACAGATCTAGATTTTTACCCATTGCTCTATCTGTAATAAACGTTATGGGATAATATTAACGTCCTTACGTTCTTCTTTGATATGCATGAGAATATTTTTAAATTTAGATGTTTTATATCCAAGGCAGTTCCAGACACTACCCGAAAAAACAATCAAACTTCCCGTGATGAAGAGAAATAGGAATATGTTCTGGGAAACAGATAGATACGGACTTTAAAAACAGCTTTGAGTGAGACAAACATAACTTATGGAAAATCGTCTTGCACGTTTTTGAAACTGGGACAAGCCTGCTGCCACACAGGAGTCAAGGACCACTATGGGGTCACATGCCAAGAGGATGAACTTGCATATTTGAGATGCTTCATATTTTGCTTCTGATGTTCTGAGCCGCTGGAGTCGGCTGCAGTTCTTCTTGCATTGATAAACTGTGTTAGGATACATGGAGTTCAAGAAGGAATTTTTAACCCTTCTATGCTTAAAAATGAATGACTTCTGTGGCTGAGGGCTAATACACTCTCTACAATCAACTTGGGAAAAAGTTTTGAGAGGAAATGGACTCTACTCGCATTTGGGCAGTTTCACGTTGGGGCGTGCAGCACGCCCTATAAATAAAGGGAAGCCACCTACAAAGTGTGCTAGGTGATATTTCCCACTGCAGATGCCCCAGTTTATGCCTGATGAGACATATAAAATGTTTAGAAAAAAATGAATTTTACAGTCCCGCATAATTGCTTGGTATTTACTAAGTTCAGTTCTGCACTGAGAAGATAAAAAGGCGTCAGTCCACAGTAAACACTTAATGTGAAAAGAGAGAAAGACAAATTGGAAGCTTTCCTACCCTATTGTTTTGATCTCTTTTTGAAAGAAAGCATCCTGACCGCAATGAGGAAGTATCAGCTTGGAATTCATACCTATTTAATTTGGCGGATGTGAATAACTGTTCTTTCTGAGGATCTAAGAAGTAAAAACATGGGACAGCAACTGAAAACCACCTCAGAGATGATCTGATTAACTTCCTCACTGTACAGATGGGGAAACTGAGGTCTGGAGGTATCTAATGACCTGCAAGGGTCTAAGGGCAAGTGAGAGTCAGGGTGGAGAGTCAAATTAAATACCCTGACTTCTGTCACCATCCCATCTCATGCTGGTCAAGTCCAGCTGGAAGCCAAAGGGCAAGGGCTCCCTCCTGAGACACAGAACAAGGCAAAGAAAGGCAGGGAATGGGTCTGGGAAGGCAGATGTAGAATGACCCAGCACATTGATGACATCCATGATGAAAAGAGCCTTTATGAATGCAATGATTCCTCTTATTCAGTGTCTTATTAATCACAATAGCATCGGCATGCATTTGAAATAGTGCCCGTTCACATGTGTGGTACTTGCTATTGACATGGTCTGCTGACAACACTTCGTGCAGTTTATTTATTCAGGCTGCCCTTACAGTAATACCAGGACCTTCCAGGGATCTGCGGTCTTCCGCGTGGAGGATTTCTGCATAAGGAAACAAAGGAAACACTTTCAGTGGGCAAATCCCCAACTGGCAGAGGTCTCTATTTATTAGTGCTGCTTTTTGAAAATAAAATCAACTCTATCTTTTAGGAAAATAGCTAAATATTACCAGAAGTTTGAATTAGAATTTCAGCAATGAGCTATACAACTGTGTGAAATATCTCCTGTGTGTCAGCTCAGATACTCTTGGCTGCACCTAACTCAGGGGTCTTGGCTTAGTCATCACCACACCTGTCCTCCTGTGGACGCAACCCAGCAGCTCCTAGCCTCTCGTCTGCTGCCCTGGGACTCTCCTGTTGACTCTGGGGGCGGGACTCCCAGGAGCCCTTGGGCACTCATGCATGCACCACCAGGGAATGTGGGGAGGTAGCATACCTGGGGCGAACCTCTCACTGATGGGAGATGGGAATTAAATGGGAGAAAGAACTTAAATTCTTTTCCCTTCCTCCCCGCTGGATGGACTATCCTGAGACACAGCAGTTCATGCTGCCTCTAGGAATACGGTCCTGCATGATCCCAGGGTTAGTTGCACTGGACACCAAGCAGAGGTCAAGCTTGGGAAGACACCCTGTCCCATTGTGTCTCTCCTTCCCTGCCTCACTCCCCATGCCCTCCCTCTTGAATCAAGCAGCAGTTCTGCTTCAGGGAACCCAGGCTAAGATAGATATGAAGGCTATGCCTTTGTGGGCTCCCTTTTGAGGTCCAGTTTTCAAAGGAACTAATTAGGCAACTGTTAAATGAGTATGGAGAACGTTAAGTGGACCAAGCAGTAATCTAATTATTGTAAGTAACTGGATACCTGTTTGACTCAGAAAACGGATAAACGATGATCTGTTTTAAGAACAAGGAATCATAGAGTATAGAGTTCTAAACTGCCTGGCATCGCCTTAGCCTGACACCTTCTCAGCCCTTGTTTGAGCTCATCCTTTATCACAAGACGTGTCTCTAGCTTCCTCCTGACAGAAGAGGAATGACTGGGATTCACTTTCCTATTTTTCTAGTTGGATGATCCCTCCCTGCTGAATAATCCAGAATGAGGTGATGGTGCCAGAGCACTGAGGGAGTACCCACCCCTGCTGAATACCTCCTTGCTCACCTTTCCCCAGAGCGGATGTACCTTGGACCCCAAAGAATGTTGAGCAGTTCTTTCTTTCCAGTGATGGATGGAATAGGGAGAAGGGCATCTGGATCAAACTGCCTGGGTCCCTGTACCATGCCCTGTTGGTGGTACTGGTGGTGTGAGCTGTGGGTGACGGTGCCAGGGTCTGTAGCCTTAGGGCTTCCCAGAGGCAGGTGCTGGTACAGCATGTCCTCTGTTTCTGGCTGAATAGCTTCCAAGCTGGCTCTCCTGGAGATTCTGTGAGCTGCCTACTGTCCGTTAAATATATTTTCCGCTTAAACCAGCTAAGATGGTTCTCTGTTTGTAGTAGTGCAACAGAGTACTTTTAAAATCAATGAATGATGCTGCCATTGGAAATTTTATTCTGTGTCCCAAGCTTTCATTTGTATGTCCTTTAGATTTTTCCCCTTTAGTTGGTAGTATCTCTTTGGGATCTCCACGACTATCAACTTACTTTGTTGCTTTTAAAAGTGATCTTGCTTACAATGACATCCAACACTTGCAAACGTTCTTTGCTTCCAGGAACTGAATTCCAAGGAAGCTGAATGCATGTCAATTAGGTTTATTTCAGACTTTGATCACTAAGAGCAGAGATGTGTCACTTGCTGGTGCTTAATTTAAAAAAATATTTAGATTATATAAATATCTATTTTGGTTATAACATGTAAATTAGTTCTCTTTGCATTTTGTTTATAACCCATAAAACACTTAACGGCATAAAAAACTGTTGGTTACAAGTAAGGGACCTTGTCATCACGTGTTAAAGATGGCAGGAAGTTCTGTCTCTATTGCCAACTCCAATCAAGTTATTTTTAACATGTATAATCATACCCTAATTGATCTTATTTGAAAATCTGGTTACTTTTATTTTTTCTTTTTTAAATTAACTTTTTTTTGTGAACACATGCATATAATTTAAAAATCAAATAGTCCTATACGGCTTATAATGAAAAACAGTATTCCCCCCAAATCCTACCCACTCCCCAGAGGTAACCATCTTCAACTTCTTGAGCTGTTTCTTTTGGCATTTACCTCCATATTTCTAGATAATGTGAATATCCATTTTGAATATTCCTTCTTGTCTTCTTGTAAGGTAGCTAGATTTAGCCCTCTTATACCAAGCACCCCCAGCCTCACTTCCCCTCTCAACCTTCCCCATGTAGTTATAATAGAACTTTTAAATAGTCGTCGTTTACGTTATAATGACTATGGAAATGCTGTTCACTACAGTTCTTTCATGTGTTACCACATATCTTTCTAAGTAATTCAGTATATTTGTATTAGGATTCTCTGGGGAAACAGAACCATATATATACCCAAGAAGAGCTGATGTTTCCATTTGAGTCCAAAGGTGGGAAAAAACTGATGTCCCAGCTCAAGGCAATCAGACAGGAAGAGTTCTTTCTTACTGGGGGAGGGTCAACCTTTTTGTTTTATTCAGGCTTTCAACTGATTGGGTGAGACCCACCTTACAGACAGCAATCTGCTTTACTCAGTCTACTGATTCAAATGTTAATCTCATCCAGAAACACCCTCACAGACACACCCAGAATAATGTTTAACCAAATAGCTGGGCACCCCATGACCCAGTCAAGTTGACACATAAAATTAACCATCACAATATCTTTCTGATATCTATCAATTTTTCTAAGTACTCAAATACATAAAATAACCTATCATTTACATTTTGCTTTCTCTTGGAGACCTTCACCCCTTAGTCCTCCACCCTCCTGCTCCCATCTGGACTGGTTGTGTTCTAGGCTGGGGGCATAGCTAGCATCTTCTACTGTGATGACTGCTGTCTACCATATCCCATATCTTTTGCTCTCTTGGTTTACTCTCTTGCTTGGCTGAAACACATCCTCCAGCAGCTGCGTAAGGAAGGGTGCGAGGGAAATTTTTTATTTTTAGTTTTTACATATACAAAATATGTTTATTGCACCCCATACTTGGCTTATAATTAAACTCGTTTTAGAAATCAGTGTTGGGAACATTTGTCTCTGAGAATTCTGAAGATATTTTACCATTGTCTTCCAGCATTCTGTGTGAGATAAGACCAATGCCACTCTGATTCTCTTTGTGTGATGTGAATTTTGCCTCCTGAAGCTTTTAGGGTCTTCTCTTAATTTCTGGTGTTTCCATACTTCACACTGAGTTGCCTTGGGGAGGGCCTTTGTGTCCTGTGTATTCCTTACGATAGACCCTTTCAAGATAGAAGATCATTCCTGGGTGGTTTCTTTTAATATTTCTTTGATAAGTTTCTTGTTTGTATTTTCTCTGATCTTTATTTCCAGAACTCCTTTTTGGATAGAAGCTCAAATTTTCTTATCTTTCCTATTTTCCATTGTTTTGGTTTTTGGTTCTACTTTCTGAGGAGTTTGCTTGGCTATCTTATAGATTCTCTGTTGAACTCTTTAATTTTTATGATCAGGTAATTTCTAAGAGCTCTTTCTAGTTTTCTGATTATTTCTTTAACATAGTGTCCTGTTCTTGTTTCATGGATGCAATATCTTAATGTATTCACTCTTTAAGAATATAATAGGATTTTTAAAGTTCTTTTTATTTTCCCTGCATCTCCCCCTACATTCAAGTTATTTTTCTATTTGTTTTGACCCTCCCTTTCATGTCAGAGGCTTTCCCTGAATATCTGTCAACTTTTAGTGAGTATTCATATTTGACAGTAAAGCACTAAAGCCAGATTGCAAGTTCTACGTGCATGGGTGGGTAGTTGGCTGATGAGCTTTCCTTGGGAAGGACAGATTTTGAGCCGGCCTTTTTGTTGGAACCTCACACACAAATGTCACTATATGCGTGTCTTTCCTCTGAGGCTGGTCATTTTCTCCAGAGAAGAATCCTTTAATCTCCTGCCTGGAGGGGTGGACTTGTGGCTGGTGTTCTGGAAACACCTTGCCCCTCACCCCAGTTCTCCACCATGTCTGCTTCCTCAGTCTGCAGCTCTTCCCCAATTCCTCCAGAGAATGAACCTCTTGCCTGCTTGGAGAGGGGGATGGGGGATGCAAAGTGGTCTGGCCACATAAAGTGGGCTCAGTAGCTCTGTTCTCTGGGCTCTGAACCCTGTTCTGTCTCTGTTCTCTGAAAGATGTACCCAATCGCCACCTTTCATGGAACTTGTGCCTTCAAGGGCTGAGCCGCTGGGGTTGTCAGGCCAGTTGGTGTTGGTCTCAGCAGAATCCTTCATGGCGGATACTGAGTTTGTAACTTGTACTCTATCACAGCCCTTTCATCCACTTTTCTCCAAGTTTGCAGAAACCTTTTATTTGCTGATGTCTCCTTGCTTTTGCCTTTGTCCTTGTGAGTTAAAACATTTTTAAATTGCTTTACTGATGTTTTAGTAGGGTTTGGGAGGGAGAGGAGGTCAAGGCAGATAGTCACTCCTCCATATTTAACTGGAAATGAAAATCTAGGCTTTCCCTTCAGGGCTGAGAGGTGCACGGGGAACACACTTCTTCCCAGGGGCTGCCTGGGGGTCGCCTGGGGGACTCAGAGGCCACCATGAATCCTGGGGTTAGGGGCATTTGCAGCACATGTGCTAAGTATTTGCCATTCTCATTTTAGATGTTTGTCCTCCTCACTTTGCTTTTCTTCATATTTTTCCTACCTTAGTCCTTTCCTCCTTCTGGCTTCTTCTGCTCTCACTTATGTTCTGTTGCTACTGCTTAAAATTATGTTTTCAACAAGTCTTTAACACCTCTCTGAACTGAATGCTCTCAAGTCAGCTTTCTTTCTCCCAGCCTAAGCTGCTCTGCTGTCACTAGGGACAGGCTTCTGTTTCTTTTGTCTTCTTGTCTGTCCCAAGTGACCTTTTACAAAGAATGCCTGTTAGTCACTGTCTAGTTCAGTTACCAGGAGCTGACTAGTCAGTGACACAAACAGGTTCCTCCAAGAAGTCAGCTTTCTCTTGGAACTAATAAAGGAAACAAAACGTGGCCTAAGCAAGTGGAGTTGGACGGGGCCCTTCACACTCCTGCCTTCTGCCGCGTGGATGTTCTTGTCTGATCACACGGGCTGAGAGCTCAGGATCACTTAGCTGGGTTCGGTTCAGGAGATATCGGTGTTTACATTTTTCCTCCTAAGAAAGCATCTTGGCCTGAATGTCCCCCCGTCCTGACACAGGCTGCACGTCTCTCTTTAAGTGTTGAAGCTGCTGTGACCATCTCGGTAACTCACTGTTCTCGGTCGACAATGTCTGCGTTCACATCATGGCTCTCCGATTAGTCCATAATGTAAACGCCTGGCCCAAAACGTATGGCCTGAGTTTATCCAAGGCCCAAACAATTACCAAACATTCCTCTTAGATAGAAGACAGATTTCTTTCCCTTGGCAAAGATTTTCTACTGAGATATATTACAGGATGTTTTACATTCTCTTGGTCTTGTAATAACACCACGCCCAATCCAGTATTTGATGCGTCGGTGGCCACTCAGAAGGTTGTTATTTTTTAAAATATATATTGTTCTTAGTCTGGGGCTCCTATCTGTAAAGATGTACAATTCTGTCTCCCCTCTGTTATGACACCTGTGAACTTAGATGAAGCCGAGACTGGGACCAAGATGGGGTGGATTAGTGGTGCCTGCGTCAGCTTGAAAGGGTCTGTGCATGCCCTAAAGGCTAGAAGCGATGCCCTAGTTGTGGCGTTAGATAGTTTAGATAAGCAGATTGGGCTAGACATCTGTGGTTTCATTTAGGCAGGAAAGAAATCATCTGGAATCATGTCTTGCCTGGATTATTCAACGTCTTCCTGACTGGTGTCACGGTGATCCTGGAGCCTGGTGTTATCAGCTCCGTTTATAGATGGATGAGCAAGATGAGACTCAGGGAGGCGCAATGACCTGCCCAGGGTCACTGTAACTCTCAGGGCCAAGATTTGAACTCAGGCCTCCTGACTCCAAGTTTGTGGTCCTTCTACTCCCCTCCAGCTGCTTCCTGAGCCCCTTTCCTGGATCGTTCAAGCAAAACAAGCCAGCTTCCTGCTATTTGAGGGAAAAAAGGGTTTAGTGGGGACTGACTCATTGAGATTGGTTGTTCCCTTTGGTTAATTTCATGAGGTCATCCCCCAGCCCTCCATTTCCTTTTGCGGAGACCCAGATCAGAGGCGTTCTGGCTCTGTACAAACTCACTTTGTGACCCTGGGTGAATCATTTCCCTCTCTGGGTTTCAGTTTCCTCATTGTAAGATAAGTATATTGGAATTCAGTGGTTCTTAAATCTGCTTGAGCATCAAAATCACCCAGGGAGCTTTTTTTAATGAAACAACTCTATTGAAGTTTATTTTACATATCATAAAATTTATCCTTTTCAAGTGTGCAATTCAATGATTTTTAGTAAATTTACCAAGTTGTGCAACCATCACCATAAATCAGTTTTAGAACATTTTCATCACTTCAGTGATGTCCCTCCTGCCCATGTTAGTCCTCATTCTCACCTCCTGCCCCAGGCAACCAGTAATCTATGTACTTTCTGTCTATAGATTTACCTTTTCTGGACATTTCCTATAAATAGAATCATACAATATGTGGTCTCTTGCATCTGGCTTCTTTTACTTAATATAATGTCTTTGAGATTCATTAATGTTGCAGTATGTATCAACAATGTGTTCCTTTTTATTGTTCAGTAGTATTCCATTGTACGGATATACCACATTTAGTCTATCCATTCGTCAGTTCATGGACATTTGGTCCAGTTGACAGACTTAGCAGTCAATGAATGATGCTGCTAAGAACGTTCATGTACAAGTTTTTGTGGGGCTTTTCATTTTTCTTAGGTATATACTAGAAGCGGAATTGCTGGGTCATATGGTAATTCTGTGTTTAACTTTTTAAGAAACTACCAAACTGTTTTCCAAAGTGGTTGTTCCATTTTACATTCCCACCAACAATGTATAAGGGTTCTCCTGGGGAACTTTGTAAGAATTCTCATTTCTGGGGCTTACTCCCCAGAGGTCTGGAGTGGGGCCCAGAGATTTGTATTTAACAAGCTTCCTAGGTGATTCAGATACATCTGGTTGGTGGATGTGTGTTTGGACCCACTAAAACCAGGTAACCTCTGAAGCCTCCCTGAAGCCAGTTGTCTCTGTTAGTTTGTGCCTCTAGGGCAAGATGCATATTCCTGCCAAGTCTTTCTTGGTGTTTGTCTTTGGATCAGAAAAGCAGTTATGCAGAGTGGGGCAGAGGGAGTTGGCCAAGTAGCATGCATAAATCTGTACAGCACCTGTCCTGCATTATCCTCCACACCAGCCAAGGCTTTGTGTCCCTGGCTTCACAGACTTAAAATTTTATCACAGGTTTTTATGTGTTATCACGCTGTAAAAGTGCCATAAAATCAAGAGTCCAGTTTTCAGTGCATCTGAAAGCATCCTATTCCTTTAAGTCATAATTTTTGGTGCTGTCATTTTGGTAACTTATTGAGAAGCCTCATCCCAACCTTGCCATTTATTAGCTGTGACTAATTTCTTGATGGCTCTGAACCTTCATTTCCTTATCTACAAAATGGGATTAAGAATATTGACATCATGGAGTCTCTTGTGAGGATTAAATGAGATAACATACAAAATGTAACTAGCTTTAGTGCTCTTTTCTCCCTCTTTCTTCCTCTTTGCCCTCTTCCATTATTATACATATTTTCATGTGCTTGTTGGCCATTTGTGTATCTTCCATTATTTTTTTAAAATTTTATTTTAGTGTAGTAAAAACATTTAACATGAGATCTACCCTCTTAACAAATTTTTAAGCATATAATATAATATTATTAATTACAGAGACAATGTAGTATAGGAGATCTCTAGAACTTATTCATCTTGCATTATTGAGACTTTATGCCCATTGATTAGCAGCTCCTCATTTCTCCCTCCCCCCAGCCCCTGGAAACCACCATTTTACTCGCTGATTCTACGAGTTTGACTACTTTAGATACCTCATATAAGCACAAACATGCAGTTTTTGTCCTTCCATGACTGGCTTTTTTCACTTAGCATAATGCCTTCATTCATGTTACTGCATATTGCAGGATTTCCTTCTTTTTTTGAAGACTGAGTAATATTCCATTTTAAGTATATACCACATTTTTTATCCGTTCATCCATCAATGGACATTTAGGTTGTTTCTACATTTTGGCTATTGTAAACAGTGTGAAAGAACATGGAAGTGCTAATATCTCTTTGAGATCCTGATTTTAATTCTTTTGGTTACATACCCAGAAGTAGGATTGCTGGATCATAGGGTAGTTCTATTTTTAACTTTTTGAGGAATCACCATACTGTTTTCCATAATGGCTGCACCATTTTGCATTTCCACAGTGTGCAAGGGTTCCAGTTTCTCCACATCGTTGCCAACACTCATTGTCTTTTGTTTTTTGAAAATAGCCGTTCTAACAGATGTGAGATGATATCTCATTTTCGTTTTGATTTGCATTTTCCTGATGATGAGTGTTGTTGAGCACCTTTTCAAGTACCTGTTGGCCATTTGTATTTCTTCCTTGGAGAAATGTCTATTCATGTCTTTAGCCCATTTTTTAATTGGGTTATTAGTTTTTTTGCTATTGAGTTGTATGAATTCCTTATATATTTTGGAAATTAACCTCTTATCTGATATATGGCTCACAAATATTTTTTCCCATTCTGTAGGTTGCCTTTTCACTCTGTTGAATGTTTTCTTTGCTGTGCAGAAGCTTTTTAATTTGATGCAGTCCCACTGTCTACTTTTATTTTTGTTGCCTATGCTTTTGATATTATATCCATGAAATCATTGCCAAGACCAATGTCACAAAGCTTTCCCCCTATGTTTTCTTCTAGGAGTTTTACAGTTTCAGGTCTTACATTTAAGTCTTTAATTCATTTTGAGTTGATTTTTGTGTATGGTATAAGATAAATGTCCAATTTCAGTCTTTTGCAAGTGATATCCAGTTGTCCCAACACTATATATTGAAGAGACTATCCTTTCCCCATTTTGTACTTTGCACCCTTGTCAAACATCAGTTGACTGTATATGTGTGGTTTGCTTTCTGGGCTCTCTGTTTTGTTCCATTGGTCTGTTTGTCTGTCTTTATGCCGGTACTCTACTATTTTAATTACAGTAGCTTTGTAATATATTTTGCAATCAGGAAGTGTGATATCTCCAGCTTTGTTCTTTGTCAAAATTGTTCTGGCTATTTGGGATCTTTTGTGGTTCCATAAGAATTTTAGTACGATTTTTTATATTTATGTAAAAAATGCCATTGGGATTTTGATAGGGATTGCATTGAATCTGTAGATTTCTTAGGGTAGTATGGACATTTTAACAATATTAAGTGTTCCAACTCATGAACACAGAATGACTCTCCATTTGATTGTGTCTTCTTTCATTTCTTTCATCAATGTTTTATAGTTTTCGGTGTACAAGTCTTTCACCTGCTTGGTTAAGTTTATTCCCAAGTATTTTGTTTTTTGATGCTCCTGTAAATGGGATTGTTTTCCAATTTCCTTTTCAGATATTTCATTGTTAGTGTATGGAAATGTAACTGATTTTTGGGTAATGATTTTGTATCCTGCAACTTTACCAAATTTGTTTATTAGTTCTAATAGTATTTTGTGGAGTCTTTAGGGTTTTCTATATATAAGATCATGTTATTTGCAAACAGAGACAATTTTACTTCTTCCTTTACAATTAGGATGCCTTTTATTTTTTTTTCTTGACTAATTACTCTGGCTAGGACTTCCAGTACTATGTTGACTAGAATTGGCAAGAGTGAGTATCTTGGCCTTGTTCCTGATCTTAGAGGAAAAGCTTTCAGTTTTTCTCCATTGAGTATGATATTAACTGTGGGCTTTTCATATAAGGCCTTTGTTATGTTGAGGTAATTTCCTTGTATTCCTAGTTTGTTAAGAGTTTTTATCATGAAAGGGTGTTGAATTATGTCAAATGCTTTTTCTGCATCTGTTGAGATGATGATGTGATTTTTATCATTCATTCTGTTAATGTGGTGTATCACATTAATTGATTTTTGTGTGTTGAACCATCCTTACATCCCAAGGATAAATCCCACTTGGTCATGGTGAATGATCCTTTTATTATGCTAGTATTTTGTTGAGGATTTTTGCTTCTATATTCATTAGAGATATTGGCCTGTAATTTTCTATTCTTGTAGTATCTTTTTCTAGCTTTGGTATCAGGGTAACGCTGGCCTCATAAAATGAGTTTGGAAATGTTTTCTCCTCTTCAGCTTTTTGGAAGAATTTGAGAAGGGTTGGCGTTAATTCTTCCTTGAATGTTTGGCAGAATTCCCCAGTGAAGCCATCTGGTCCTAGGCTTTTCTTTGTTGGGAGATTTTGATTCTGATTCAATCTCCTTACTAGTTATAGGTCTGTTCAAACTTTCTGTTCCTTCATGATTCAATCTTGATTTATGTGTTTCTAGGAATTTATCCATTTCTTCTAGGTTATCCAATTTTTTGGCATATAATTGTTCATAGTAGTCTCTTATCCTTTTTATTTCTGTGGTATCAATTGTAATGTTTCCTCTCTTTCATTCTGATTTTATTTGTCTTCTCTCCACCCCCCTCTTTTTGAGGTGAAATTCACGTAACAAAAAATTAGCAGATTTTCTCCACATCCTCACCACACTTGTTATTCCCCCTTTTTCTAAAAAAATTATAGCCATCCTAGTGGATGTGAAGTGGTATATCATTGTGGTTTTGATTTGCATTTCCTGAATGATTAGTTATATTGAACCTCTTGTTGGCAATTTGTATATTTTATTTTGAGAAATGTTTACTCAAGTCCTTTGCCCATTTTTTAATTGGGTTTTTTGTTTTTTTGTTGTTGAGTTGTAAGTGTTCTTTATATACAATCATGTGCCGCATAACGACACTTTGATCAATGACGGACTGCATATCTGATGGTGGTCCCATAAGATTAGTACCATATAGCCTAGATGTGTAGTAGACTACACCATCTAGGTTTGTGTAAGTTCACTCTGTGGTGTCCACACAATGACAAAATTGCCTAAAATGCATTTCTTAGAATATATCTCCATCCTGAAGCAACACTGACTGTAATCTGGATACTAGACCTTTATCAGATATATGATCTGCAAATATTTTCTCTCCCCATTCTGTAGGTTGTCTTTTCACTGTCTTGATAGTGTCCTTTGATGTGGAGAAATTTTTAATTTTGATGAAGTCTAATTTATCTACTTTTTTTCTTTTGTCACTCATGACTTTGGTGTCATGTCTAAGAATCCATTCCCAAGTCCAAGGACATAAAGATTTACCCCTATGTTTTCTTTTAAGAGTTTTATAGTTTTAGCTCTTATGTATTAGGTCTTGGATCCTAAATCCTTTGATTTTTGCATATGGTGTTCGGTAGGGGTCCAACTTCATTCTTTTGCATGTGGCTATTCAGTTGTCCCAGCACCACTTGTTAAGACTGTTTTTTCCTCTTCAGATGGTCTTGGTAATCTTGTCCAAAATCAATTGACTGTAGATATATAAGGGTTTATTTCTGGACTCTCAATTCTATTTCATTGATCTATATGTCTAACCTTATACCACATTGTTGTCATTACTGTAGCTTTTGTAGCAAGTTGTAAAATTGGGAGGTTTGAGTCCTCTAATTTTGTTATTTTTCAAACCCTTTTTCATTGTTAACTGACCATCCTACTCTTCTGCAGTACCCACTTAAAAACACACCCATTATTTTGCTATTGGACCAGGGTATCAGTTATGTATACTGTAAAATCAGCTACACATGTCTGATATCACTATTTTTTTTCACCTGATGAGGCTTCATTTCTTCTTTTCTAGACTCCCCTAGCTATTCCCTCCTTCAACATGACTGACTTCACCTCTCTCTTCATTCTGTAATTTTATGGCTAATTTCTTTTTAAGCCCCTGGTCCAATGCTGGCCTTTTATTTTAATCCCCTCCGTGGTTGCAGAAGCAGAATCTTTGTTGTTGGGTCCCTAGGATGCCCTTGGCTTTAGGCCTCAGTTTTCTCCTTGTGACCATCCAGCCTGGTTAGAGACCCTCAGCTCAGAAGCCCTCTCAGAGTGTCTGAGATCCAGCTCAGCAGCTTCTGCCTTCCTCAGCTGCCCTGATATTGCCCTGTCATCTTCCCACCGTCTGGGCACCTCTGCATCAAATCTCAGTGAGTCTCCTGGGTTTTATTATAATCAGGATTGTTATTTTTACTGTTGTTATTCTTGCACCCTCCCATTTCATCAACATGCATATCATCTCCCCCAGAGAAATTAGGTGACTTGCTCCAGTTAGTAGGAGTTGAAACCTGGGATAGAACACTTGTCTCCTGAGATCAAGTCCAGTGGCGCTGCCTTCTTTCTAGATGGCTGTGTTTTCTGGCTCTCAAGAAGAGCATGAATGTTGAATTCAGACAAATGTAGATATGATTCTAGCTCAGGCCCTTGCTGACTGTGTGACATTGAGCACATTTCTTAAATGCTGTGAGCCTCAGATTCTTCATCTATAAAATGGGAATAGCTGTGCTGACTTTGCAAGATTAATACTCAGATCAAATGAAATAAGGAATGAAAAATACCTAGCACAGTTCCTGACACAGGTACTGATATCTTTAAAAGCCTCCAGTCTCCCTTATGATGATGCCTCCCATTTTGTGCAATTTCTAAATTCCCACGGAGTATTGCATTCCTTCTTAGATGACCTTCAACATGGACACCACCCAGTTTGGTGCCAGACATCTCCATCGTCCCTTCCTTCTGCACCAGCCTGGTGCTCTCTGATTCTGCCTTGGCCTTTTGTGAGTCTCTGGTCTGAACTGTGCTTCATCCTGCCAAGCTGGACAGTGGGGATGAGAAACACAGCAGAACAATAATTAAAAGAGGAGGGATGGAGTTGGGTCACTTTGATGGAACTGCTTTAAATGTTTTACCATATTTTGAGGTTTTTAGTACTTAGGTCATCTCGTAGTTTTTATTTTCAAAGGTTTGGTTTCTAGATAGGGGCAAGCTAAGGATGTGGATGCTTTGATGTTCTTCAAATATTTGTTCCACACTATTTAGAGGAGAAGCTGTGCCGGGTGACAGAGGAGAAAAGAGGACCATTGGGGGCAGCAGCTCATTTTTTGTTCTGGGCATTTCACCTCTGGCCCCAAACTTGCATGCCACACTGAGCAAAATAAAAACAATGCACTTAACAGGAACCACCCACCTGAGAAAGCATTGTGGTGACCAGCTACTGTCACTCAAGCATACTTCTTACGGTTGTCGTGACTACCACAGGCCCCCTCATCAGAAGACTCTCAACCATTTACGGAGCCCTCTTTGAAAGGAGTTCTGGCAAATACCATTTTGTCTCTCTAGTTAAGTTTTCCTTATGTTTTGGCATCCTGACAGCTTCCTGACTGGCCTGCCCATTAATCTGGCACTGGAAGAGACCCCGACCTCTTAGAAAGCAAGTTCTGAAGAGCATTGTAGCGGGGGGCCTGGAGTGGGGGTGGGGGATTCTGTAAGAAAAACTTGCTGAGGGTACATGCTCTCTAGACCCAGAAAGGCCCAGACTAATGAATGTTAACTCTCAAACCTCCAGGGGATAAGGAATGGAATTTTCAAATATGTGCCTTTTGATAGTGTTAAAAAAATCTGTTTAGAATGTATTCTTACATTGAATCAGTCTGGAACATACTGGTAAATTATCATCCCGATAATGAAGGCCAAGCTTTCGTATAAAGAAAAGTTTTCTATCTATAGATGTGTTCCCTCCAAATATCTAGCAAAACAAGCTTTATTTTTAAATACTATTTTTATCTTCTCTGTCCTCAAGGATACACAACTCCTATATGTTTTGTAATTTTTTTTCCCCCAAAACTACCTAAGCTAACAGAGGAACATAAACAGCACCTTTATTAGTAATCAGAGGAGTATCTCTCCAAGACGAAGACCTTTTCTAGAAGGGACTTTCAGGGGTACACAGGGCCGGGTGGGGCCTTGGGATGGTTGGTTAATGCTGATTATTAGAGATTGGCCTAGTTGTTATTTCTGGACCGGATGCTGTATTCATAGAAGTTTCTCATCACCTTTTCCACTAAATCACTCATTGCCTATTCTAGGCAGAGTTCAGCTTTTTTTTTTTTTTTTGCTGAGGAAGATTCGTCCTGAGCTAACATCTGTGCCAGTCTTCCTCTATTTTGTATGTAGGTTGCCACCACACCATGGCTGACAAGTGGTGTAGGCTTGCGGCCAGGATCCAAACCTGCGAACCCAGGCCACCGAAGCAGAGTGTGCCAAACTTAACCACGATGCCATGAGGTCGGCCCCTGAGTTTGGCTTTTTAAAGCCCTCACACTTATCAATATCCAAAAATTATCCATGAAGATACTAGTATAAGAGTAAGAAGCACCAGTAAAAATCTAGAGAGTATAATATGTTCTTTTTGATTCCTTTGTCCGCTTTAAATTCTTTGTGTAATGTCTGGCAGTAGAACAGTATATGAGAACTCGATTAAGTTCCAAATTAAGAAATTGTAAGCCAGATAATAAAATGAATGGATTGTGCTGGCAAGTTCTAAGAGAGCATCGAAGTGCCTTGATAAACTTCTTCTTCCCAATGAACCAACTCCCAGCTTCTGAAATCACAGCCAGGGGAAACTCTTTGCTCTGAGATTTTACCATTGTCCAAAACAGTATCTGTTTAATTGGAAAAATACCTTTGAGGACATAAGAATTTGCTAAAAGAAAAGGTAAGATCTGGACAGAGCTTGTTTAATTTGAAATAATCTGTGCCTTTGCTGCAAGACGAGGGAAACTCACTCCCCTAAGGTCATTTTCCCTTAATAACCTAAAACTTTTCTTTCATTAAAAGTTGAGGGTTTTCGTTGTTGCTGTTTATATGTTTTTAAACAAAAATAGAGACTGATGGCAAAAGAGAAAAAGTCAGCTCTGATTCCATCACTCAGAAATAACTGCCATTATTATTTGGTTCTATATGTTATTTAATTTTTTAACAAAACTGAGATCATACTATATATAATGTTGCTTAGCCTATCTTTCTGCGCTTAAAAAATATATTGTAAGCAGCTTTTGAGGCCCAAAAGAGAGAGACTTAGATCATGAATTTTAGTGGCTCCAAGTATTCCATTTAATGGATGGACCGTAACATATTTTATTAATCACCTACTGATGGCTATCTTGGTTGTTCTAGGATATTGCCATTTAAAACATTGCTTCAGTAAACATCTTTGAACATATACCTTTGTGTATTGAGGATAATCGTTCTTTTCCATCTTTGCTGTCCTAACAAATGGTATCTCTTAATTTCTCTTTGAGCACTTTTCCAAATCTTCTGGCCATTTGTATTTCTACTTTTATGAATCATTTGTTAATGTTTTTTGCTGATTACAACTTCTCTTTTGATTTCTGTAAAACTTTTATTTACCCTCACTTATTGGGGGGAAAAGAAAAGCCTGGTTCTCTTTGGACTCCTTTACCTGGCTCTGAACTCTAAATCAGAGGTTCCTAAACGTGATGGAACATTGGAGTCAATTTCCTGGGGATCTTAAAATGACTGGAGCCTGGCTCCCAGTCCCGGACGTTGATTTAGTTGGTATGGGGTGGGATCACTGCTCTAGCCTCGATCAGTCATCATGCATGCTTCCATAGATATACATTTCCTTCCAGTTTGTCCCGTTTATACTTTTTCCTTGATTTTATTCAGAGTGTCTGTACATCTTTTATTCTGCCTTTTTAAAAATTTCATATTACATCATAAGCAGTTTTCCAAATTGCTTCTTTGTTTGATAAGCATCATTTTAGGCCTGCGCAATACCATTTTGAGTTTATTGACACTAATTTAAACTTTGTCCTACAATGAGCATTTCAGTTGATTTTGCTAGAGAAGCAGCTGAATGTAATGGATGCAAACACTGACTCTGATTTTAGACTGTCTGGATTTGACTTACTAACTCCGTGACCTTGAGCAAGTTGCTTAACTTCTCTTGACCTCAGTTTCCCCATCTGTAAATGGGGATGATAAAATAGTACTTACCTCGTAGGGTTGTTGTGATGATTAAATGAGTGAATATACGTAAATCATTTACACAATGTTTAGTAAGTAATAAATAAGTGTCATAAGACATCTCTGAGAATAGCTCTTACAGCACCCTATAAGATATGATATATATATTCTTTAATTTTTTCTTTTTCTTTTTTTTTTAGAAATCATGTGGTTTTTTATTGCTGATATGTTCTTTTTTTTTATTGCAGTAACATTGGTTTATAACATTGTATAAACTTCAGGTGTACATCATTATACTTCTATTTCTGCAGAGATTACATCATGTTCACCACCCAAATACTAATTACAACCCATCACCACACACATGTGCCTAATCATCCCTTTCCCCCTCCTCCCTCCCCCCTTCCTCTCTGGTAACCACCAATCCAATCTTTGTCTCTATGTGTTTGTTTGTTGTTGTTTTTATCTTCTACTTATGAGTAAGATCATACGGTATTTGACCTTCTCCCTCTGACTTATTTTGCTTAGCATAATACCCTCCATGTCCATCCATACTGTCACAAATGGCTGGGTTTCATTTGTGAAATGAAAACTTATGGCTGAGTAGTATTCCCTTGTGTATATATACCACATCTTTATCCATTCGTCCCTTGATGGGCACTTAGGTTGCTTCCAAGTCTTGGCTGTTGTGAATAATGCTGCAATGAACACAGGGGTGCATGCGTCTTTACGCATTGGTGTTTTCAAGTTCTTTGGATAAATACGCAGCAGTGGAATAGCTGGATCATATGGTAGTTCCATCCTTAATTTTTTGAGGAATCTCCACTATGTTTTCCATAGTGGCTGCACCCAATTTGCACTCCCACCAGCAGTATATGAAAGTTCCCTTCTCTCCACATCCTCTCCAACACTTGTTGTTTCCTGTCTTGTTAATTATAGCCATTATGACAGGCTGAGGTGATAGCTCATTGTAGTTTTGATTTGCAGTTCCCTGATAGTTAATGATGTTGAACATCTTTTCATGTGCCTGTTGGCCATCTGTATATCTTCTTTGGAGAAATGTCTGTTCAGGTCCTTTGCCTATTTTTTAATTGGGTTGTTAGTTTTTTTGTTGTTGAGATGTATGAGTTCTTTATATATTTTTTATATTCCTATTTTATAAGATGTATTTTTAAACTGTCTATTGTATCCTACTAATATGATTCCATTGTAACTCCTTTGTGATACAGTCATGTGCTGCATAATGATGTTTTGGTCAACAATGGACAGCATATGCAACAGTGGTCCCCTAAGATTAGTACCATATAGCCTAGGTGTGTAGTAGGCTATTCCATCTACGTTTGTGTAAGTACACTCTGTGATGTTCACACAGTGACAAAATTGCCTGATGGTGCATTTCTCAGAACGTGTCCCTGTCGTGAAGCAATGCATGACCATCTGTGTTAATATCTGGAAGGCTTGATTCCCCTTTATTACTCTTCCTTTTCCAAGATTCTCCTTGCTGTTCTGGGCTGTCCTTTTTCAGATGAACATTAGAGTGATTCTTGTGCTTTCTTTTGAAAAGTAATTTAATCTCTCTTCTATAATGATTTTCTCTGGGCTACCTCTAGGTCTCCTCCAGTAATTTGAGATTCAAGTTACAACTCAGAGTTTCCAATCTGAGAGTGTGCTTCAGCGTGGGTGAACTTGTATTCTGCTCGCATACCTGAAAGATATCTACCCTCTCCTCCAGCCAGTGGAACTTGTCGGGAGGGGAGGAAACAGCTCAGTCTTTGACATTAGAAAGATGAGGTGCCTTTTGATCCCTCCTGCAGGGGGCGCTTGTTGGGGTCTGACCTCCGCTGCCTGATGCCCCACTGCTCTGTCACAGCAACTCCAGGATGTTCTGATTTTATGGTCAGACAAGAACCAGAGGCTCTGTCCATGTGAGCAAGGTTAGGATTGGTTTATTCTGGGACATATTTCTGAAGACTGAGGTTTAAAGTGGTAGGTTCAAACCCAGAAAAATCTTTCTTCATATAAGAGGTGAGCTGCCAAGTGTCATTGTCTGAGTTTCCTTTCCCTGGCAGGGTTTTTAGTCCTTGTTTGGAGAGATTCCGTGGGCCTGGGGCCACACAGAGATTTTCCCACGCCAGGTTGGAGAGAACACCAGAAGTTTCTGTTTCAGTGTAGGAGGGTGGGGGTAGAGCAGAGCTGAGACCCAAATAGAGAAGCCAGTCTCTGATGACCCCATGAGGGAAGGCCAGTGGGTCACCAGAACCAAAGGGTTCAGAAACGGGCACCGAGGCCAGAACATGCAGCTGGAAAGGCCACAGTCAGGGGAGATGAGAAGAACAGGACCAGCAGATCGCATCCGACACAGAGGCTCTGGGCTGCTGCTCAGAGCAGGCCCGTCTCTGGCTTGGTGCACGTCACCTGCAAAATGGCCTGCTCACATCCAAGATCCAAGTAGGATTATTTGGGGGTGTCCTGGGAGAGTGAGGTAAGGCAGCAGGTAATGAAGATTTTGGGCTGCTGTCTCCAAGCACACTCCTACTGACGCTTAGCCCGGTGGGCACATCCCTTCTTTGGGCCAGCAGGAAGTCTGCTTGGCTGGTGGACAGTGGCATGTAATGGTCTGTCAATCACTTCCCCTCATCTGGTCGAGATTGTACCCATTTTCTCCTTCTTCCAACACCGTGGCCCCCAAGCTGCTGTGCCTTCTGGCTTCTCATTCACGGCTGCTTCCTTACCGCTCTGCGTTGTGCAAGGGGCTCAGGAGGCCACCTTGCCTGTAAGGCCATGGTTTGATCCCTAGAAATGAGCATTTGGAGAATGCTACAGGCAGCTCTAGGTCTGCTGAGCCTTGATGTAGGGTCTGCATTTGTGAGTTGTGTACCTTTTACAACTCTTTGCTGTTCTGATTCCTAAATTCCTCACCCAGGAGGAGACTCTGATTGGCCAGTTCTGGGGACACACTAGAATCTGTGTTTATAAAAGTTCCCCAAGTGATTCTGGCAGTCAGCACGTCTGGGTATCACTAGCTCCCGGTTCCCGTGCTTCCCGTGTCAGCCAGGACAGTGGCTAAACCTCCAAGCAAGGCCCGTGTAGGCACAGATTAGGGAGCTGTAGGGCAGGAAGTGGGCGGTCAGCATGGGCTAAGTTTTTACAGATCTCTGGCAGACACTGTTGTCTGCTTTGGCTGAAGAGGGAATGGGGAGGCAAATGACAAATGGCCTCTAAAGCTGTAATGAATAATGATATGTGCTAGCTTATTAATGTGGAACTCATATAAGCCAGTTCTGTGGACAAAGCAATACATTTAAGGTGAGGCTTCTGCTTGTTTGTTTTTGTTTTTGTAGGAAGAACGAGGTCTGCGGGCCTGATAGAAATTGGTAGTGGGTCTTGAATGTGTCACCTCTTCCAGAATCTTCCCTTTCAGGTTTTTGCGTATTACTATTGATGCTCCTTCCCTGGAGTCTTGCATTTAGTGCCATTCATCTGGGTAACACTTCCTCATAACTGGATCCCGTGCTGCTGCCTGGGGTCCTCAGGGAGGATATTTGCCTCTTGTTCTAGGTTAGTCCTAGCCTGACATTGTGACTCTGACCTGTGGTTACTATGAGGAATGCCAGCTAGCTGACCTAGAGAACACCACCCGGCAATTGTAGGTCTTTTAACACTTGCTAGGTGTCGTGCCTCCAGACCCCCTGAGTTGCTCCGCACACTAGAAACCTCGTGCTCCTCCACTTTGGTTCACAAGAGCCCCTTTGCCTGGGCCCAGAGCACGCCCCTTTTGTTCCCTTTCCTGGTCAGCCCTAGTTGTGACCTTCAGTGTCAGATGGCAAAAATTGAGAAGGACATGTCCCCAGGGAAGAGTGCCAGGGGCTGAAGAGCAGAGCTGGCCCAAGCTGCCTGTTCCGTTTATTCCATCTGTGGGTAGGAGGCCTCCCGAGTTGGCAACTCATCCCAGAAACCACCTAGGAGAGGAACTTGCTCTGGAGGCAAACCAAAAGGACTGTATCATGCAAAGGCCGGGACCTCTCCCTCTTTGTGAAAGGCGATAAAAGCCTGCTCCATTGGGCTGTGCCCTCCAGGCCTTTGGTCAGGACTGTCTAGGCCACCCTTCACCAGATGAGCAGTGAAGGGAAACGACGGAGCTTTGTGCTTCTTTCAGAGGTTGGATGGTGCCTTGGCATTGTTACTTCAGAGCCTAAGCCTTCCTGGATGGAGTTCAGGGAGACGTCACTTATTCTGAAGTTTGCCATATAGAGAATAGTGTTTCTATTTCAGTGTAGTTATAATATCAGTATTATCCTGCATATTTAAAAATATGTTTGGTGGTAAATTTTTCAGTTTTATCACTACAATTTGGCCCAAGTTCCCTTTCCTCCTTTCTGTTTCTCGCCCAATTTGAGGATTATATCAGTATTTCCCTTTGGGAAAATACAAGAGCATTACCTAAGAACCTTGAACTCAGGTGCTGCTAACTTGGAAGCTGCCTAAAGGGGTTTCCAATGTTTTCCAACCTTGTCTGTGGTAAAACGTATTCCATAGAAGAGATCCTTGCTAAGAAGAAGTAACCAAAATGCATATTTACCTCATCTCAGATAATTAATCTCCTAACAGACTTATGGATTTATGTACAAAAAGTAGTAGAATATAAAAGATCATTAATCATCCTGGCATCATGATCTCATGTTGTTATGAAATAAATACGCTTACTAAATGGATCCAGATGCTAGCAAATGCCTGTATCCAATAAAGACTATTTTCTCTTCCTGGCCAAGGCAATAAACACACTGGGCTTGTTTGTAACACCTCTCTTCCATCAATCGCCAGTGGTCCTACACATATTCTTTTTACCTCTTTCCCCAACCACTCTGTTGCTGGTGAAAGGTGGGTAAGTGTTTTCTGATAAGGATTCTGGGGAAAACCCTAAGGAGGTAGGAGACTTTTCCCTATGACCCAGAGCTGATGGATGATAGGGAAATGAACATCGCATGGCCAATCATCTACCAATCTAGGACAAAACATTTTTCTCTATTAATCTTTTTGCCCAATACATCAAAGTACAAATTCCAAACCAAGACATTACCCGTCCCCAGAGGACATACTTGAGTCTTAGAGGACCCCCTGCAATCTGCCATGTAAGGACGCAATGATAGAAAGATGGAGACATATTCAATTACCATCAAACACCAGGTTCTTGATGTGAGTGACCTGTCTTCCCCAGACCACCCCCAGGAGTTGGCTGCAGGGCTGGAGAGCAGAGGGGGCCCACTGTGAGAGAGGATGGAGCTCATAGTGAGTTGAGGGCAGTGGTTAACGTGGGTTTGGAGCCAGACACGTGTAGATTCCAATCTTGTAACCTTCAAAGGTACTCTACCTCTCTGAGTTTGTTTTCTTTGTTTATTAACTCTGAGTTGCTGGGAGGATTAATGAGGTTGTTATTATAAATTGCCTAGTACCTCGGATGCACCTAAGATGTGGTAGCTATTATTACCATTATTAACAAGATGACTACAGATGGAGAATGAGGTTTCTAGGAGAAGTATATGAGTAAAGGAAAAGCTGTTTAATAGCAGAATGATGCTTACACATGCCACTAACCATGAGGCCTGTCCTACTGGAAAAGGCCTCTCCTCACAGCCAGTTCCAAATCTATCCTTCTTGAGTTCCCACTCATTGTCATCCACAGTGTCCCAAGTTCTCTGGGTCCTAGAGTTGACCAGGTCACCACCACCACCATCATCACCACTGTGTGTGGCCAATGGGAGTACACGCCTTCATTAACCCTGGAGGAAGTGTGAAATGCCTCCTTTGCCCCTCAAACAGATGGGTAAGAGCCTGAAGGCTTAAAGATAAGGCGGGAGAGAGAGGGAATTACGTATTTATTGTTGCCTTCTCTTATGGCCAGCCCCTTGCTAGATAATTCAAAGAGTTTATCTTATTTTTATCTTCATAACAACCCTGAGAAGTGTGATCATCCAAGGAAGCTGAGGTCACACCTTCTTAAAAGCCTGCACTCATTCCAGTATGCCTTCCTGCTTCTCAGGTATCTTTTCTAAGAAATCAAAGTAAACAAGGCAGCACACATACGAAAAAGACGCACAGGAGAAAGAGTTTTGAAACAAACACACTTGTATTTTGCTGAGTATGGGTTTCTCTTTCACGAGATGAACAATATTTCTCAAGCTGGTGTCTGACAGAGTAGTAGATCTTTGAAATCCTGTGAGAAAGGGAATTCTGTGGTCAAATAAAGTTGGGAGTGCTGCGTGTTATAGTCCTCTCTTGACAACTCATAGGGCAGATTAGCCTGTTAAAGGTTCTGAGAAAGTCCTGCAGTTAAAAAGAAAAAGCTGTTGGGGCCAGCCCGGTGGCATAGTGGTTAAGTTCCTGCGCTCCACCTTGACGGTCCAGGGTTCACGGGTTTGGATCCTGAGCGCAGACCTACGCACTGCTTATCAAGCCATGCTGAGGTGTCCCACATATAAAGTAGAGGAAGATGGGCACAGATGTTTGCCCAGGGCCAATCTTCCTCAGCAATAAGAGGAGGATTGGCAACAGATGTTAGCTCAGAGCTAATCTTCCTCACCAAAAAAAAAAAAAAAAGCTGTTTAAACATATTGAGGATCTCTGTATGGTATGTGAAATAGATATTAACATTCTGTTGCATTTTTCTTCACAGATCATTCTTCAGAAATATTAGTCTAAAGTACAAGCGTAAATTTTTTTTAATTTCTAAGTTGGCATTATTTTCAAGTCTAGAAGGATAGTCAGGCACCATCCCAGACTTTTCTCCCTCATGCTCTCTCCAGGTCCTACTCTGCGGCCATCCGTCAGGTCCTACTCTTGAGGAAACCATTTTCCAGGAAATTCCAAGGGTTTTAGGAGCCCTGTCTCAGGAACCGGGGTCAGAGACCAATATATATATTTCTTATTGTTTCATGGGTCCTAATTTTTAGATTCCAAGAGGCAGTCACAGTTCTAGCCATCATATTTCAATTCCAGGTGACAGGATATTGAAGAAGAGGGGGAGGGTGGTGAACAATGGGCACAGACCTGCTTCTTTAAATGTAGGTTTCAGGAAGTTGTCATGTGACACTTCCACTTCCACTCCATTGGCCAGAAATGCATCTTGTGCCCATACTTAGCTGCAAGGAAGGCTGGGAAATGTAGTCTTGGGAGGGGCAGCCATAAGTTCAGCTAAAATTCCATTACTATGCAAGATCATGGGTTTTAGAAGACATCAGACATTCCCTGGCACACCCATCGTTTGAATACCTCCTAGAATCCAACCTCTTACAAGAAATTGTTTGAACTAATTAGAAAAATGCTATGCTCCTTACTCTTCTTAGTCTGATCCAGAGATTTTCTGATTTGCTTTCTAACTGGCCACTTAGCCTTGCTTTCTACCTCCGTACTTCCTTTTTCTAGACTTATAAATGATGAACCTAGCATCATATGTTGATGTCATGTTTCTCTTTTATACGTGTAATATAATAAAATCTGTTTCCATCAGTAAATGACACCACTGTCCACCCCTTTCTCAAGTCAAACACTTAGGAGTCATCCTTAAGGCCAGTCTTTTCTTATTGCTCCTGCTCAGTCCGTCAGCAAGACCTCCCACGTGCATCCTGTATCTGGCCTTTTCTCTCCACTTCAGTGCTACTGCCCTAGTGCATACCACCATTATCTCTTGTCTGGGCTGCTGCAAATACCCTCCCAGGTGGCCTTCTTGCTTTCACTTCCTCCAGCCCCTCCCCACAGTCCATTTTCCACACAGCACAGCAGGCAGTTATCATTTGTGACATTACCCTGCTTCAAACCTTCCATTGCCTTCCTTATGTGTTTAGGAGGAAATCCAGAATTCTCTTTGTTTCTATGACCTGTGTTATGTGCCGAATTGTGTCACCTCAAATTTGTGTGTTGAAGCCCTAATCCTCAGTACCTCAGAATGTGACTGTATTTGGACATAAGGCCTTTAAAGAGGCAATTAAGATGAAATGAGGCTGTTAAGGTGGGCCCTAATCTAATCTGACTGGTGTCCTCACGAGAAGAGGAGGTTAGGACATACAGAGAGAGATGCCAGGAATGAGTATGCACAGAGAGACGACCACGTGAAGAGGCAACAAGAAGATGGCCATCTGCAAGCCAAGGAGAGGGGCCTCAGAGGAAACCAGCACCCTGGTCTTGGACTTGCAGCCTCTAGAACTGTGAGAAAATAAATTTCTGTTGTTTAAAGCACCCGGTCTGTGGTATTTTGTTATGTCAGCCCAAGTAAGCTAATCCAACCTCCTGTTCCACGTATGATCAGTTACCTCTGGCCTCATACCACCCTCTCCCTTTCTTACTCCACTCCAGCCATACTGGGCTTTCTCTCTATATTCTCCTGGCAGGGCCTTTACACTTGCTGTTCATGCTTCTTGGAATGATCTGACCCCCAGATCTTCCTATGGTTCCCTCTTGGTCACTCAGGTCTCACTTCAAATGTCACCTCCTCTGAGAGGCCTTCACTATGATGTCCCACCACTCTCTATCACGTTACCCTGTTTATTTTCTTCATAGCACTTACAACTATCTGAAATTTATGCGGTTTACTTATTTCCTAGATTGAAAGTTCCATGAGAGCAGTGACTTCCTCTCTCTTGTTTGCTGCCATATCTCGCTTGCTAGAACAATGCCTGACACATGATGGGCTCAATAAATAGTCATTGGAATGAATAATTCAATGTATGGTAAAATTAATTTTAATATATGGATAATTTCTAAATTTAAAAAATAGTGCTTTGAGGGGAGGAGAGAGTCCACCTTTTGGAGAAGAGTTTTTTTAGGAGAATCATGTCATTTTTAACTTTTCGATTTATCGTATGTACCCTTGCCCCCAAGCAGCTGACCTCTTGGCTCTCATCTACACAGTCTCCCTCCATCTCAGCAGATTAGTGCTGATACTGACTCTCTGTGGCTTTCATGCCATTACTAGTATCATTTTTCTACATGACCATCTCTTGAGCTGAATTTTCTCTATTAAAATGAGGGTTCAGGTAGTTAGAAGAAACACAGCACAGGCTTCTACTAACAAAAGCAAATGGAAGCTATCATTTAATTTAGCTCCAGTGCCCTAATACAGATGACTAGGCATATGGAAGCTTTTACTGGGGGATTCTTCTATCTGGAGGGGCTTTGAATACAAACTTGCTGAAAGTCTGATAGTTTTTCCTAGTCTTTGGAGAACATTGAGCCTAAGAATGTTTCTGGGTGAGTTAGAAAAGATAATTTTAGTTATGTGATCATAGCTCTTTTTAAAGGTTTGATAATAGTCACACTTTCTTGAGAAAGAGATTGAATGTCTCCCTTTGGGTTGGGAGCAGAAAGGACTTGTTTATTGTTTGTAAGTGTGTTTATTTGTTTTGAAAGGGTGAGTTTGGTTTCAGATGTACTTAATTGGAAGTAAAGTTAGGATATTAAGGAAGAGCTATTTTGCAGAAGTTGGAGCAGAAGTTGAGAATGCAGAGCAGGGTAAAGGCCAGGAATGGCAACTGAGATAAATTTCTGCTTTAGCAGAATCAGGTGGTGTGTGACTTCAGTCATAGCCAAGAGCCTGTCTTAGAAGCGGATTCCTATACAGGCTGAATTTTAGACTTGAGAATTTTAGAAATGTACTGGTAAGATTTACCAATGAATAGCTACATTTGTTATTTTTGTTCTGTACCACCAAGGATGGTTTCTGCCTGGTATAGAAAACTGTTGGTTTGTCCCAGAGAGTTACATCCCCATTTCCAGACCAGTCCCTGCTTGAAAATGACCCATGAGTCTATGGAAAGAGAGTAACGTGAAATCAACATGAAAGTTACATGTTCATTGTTATACTTCTGTTGACACTAATCATGAGGTCTTGGAAGAGTCCTTTTTTTTTTTTTTGCTGGGGAAGAGTTGCCCTGAGCTAGTGTCTGTAGCCAATCTTGCTCTTTTTTTGCTTGAAAAAGATTATCCCTGTGCCAGTCTTCCTCAATTTTGTATGTGGATCACCACCACAGCATAGCTGACAAGTGGTGTAGGTCTGCACCTGGGTTCTGAACCCATGAACCCAGAATGCTGAAGTGGAACGCGCTGAACATAACCACTAGGCCACAAGGCCGGCCCACAAGAGTCCTTCATTTTAAAAAAATATTTCGTATCACTTATGAACATGGCTCTAGGTAAGGGAATCGAGCCTCGGTACAAGTGAGAAATGCTGAAACATTGTGGGATATGTACAAAATGACTTTCCTTTTGAAATTTCCCTTCTAAGTTTCATTTCTAAGTTGGGTATCTGTGTGCTTTCCCAGAACCACATTTCTGTTCCATGGGAAATTTAGGTCACTGCATCCTTAATGAAAAACATTTAGAGCAGGAATCATACAATACCCATCCATTATGTTGTAGACTTTCAAGATGGTGCCATATTTGGGGTGATCATATTGTAGCTCTTGTTATCCTCCTCAAGAAAGGATTTCATTGACATAAATGATTAAATATTTACGATTGGCTCTGATTGATTGGCTGATTCTTATTTACATCAAAGCTTACTGAGCATCTTGTAACACATCTTCACTTTGTTTTCTGAACAATTACTGTTTAAAGATTCTTTTTTTGTAATAGCCCCAGAGTTTGTATTATAGCTTTTTAATAGATTTTTAAGAGTAAAGGATTAGATGCATAGGAAGGGAAGATATTTTGAGAGTCTCCTGAAAAATTCTGGGCTGAATTATCTTTATTTTATAGTATCAGGGTAAAGCATAAGTAGGAACGAGGCCATGAAAAAGCCTTTGTTTAACACCTTGGCTAACAGAAATTGCCTGTGTCAGAACTGTATCTTTCTACTTTTGCTCTAGCAATAGTGATCCCATGAAGTTGTTGATGGAGAAATAGGAGGTGCCTATTAATGCTTGAGTCGGAAAATTTGTGCCAGCTCCTCTGGGGTTTGCCGAGTCGGGCTTCTGCCAGGTTTGCAGGTGTAACCTAGAAGTGTTTAGGTGGAGTCTCCCATGCTTTGCTGAGCTAAGTAATGGTGTTGTACAATGGTCAGTCATATTCCCTTCTGAGACCAGCTTTTTCTGTGTGGATCATGTTCTTTTTCTCCAGTTACCTTAATTTTGAAGTAAGTATGTTAAATTGAACAGAGAAAAAATAGCTGTGTCAGAATAGGAGAGAGGGAGACTGGGTAGTCACTCCAGCAGCACCCCCAAAGAGAGGATTCTTGTCTGAACCCAACATTGCAGAGTCTGGTTCTCCCCTGCAGAGTCAGCCATTAGATGTTAGTGACTTGAATCTCATGAGCTCTAAATTATTAAGAGTAATAAATGCAACTACCAGGTGATCTAGAGACTCATATTAGCTGGTCCCCACATTCTTCTTCCTAGAGGAATATGTATAGGGGAAACCAGTTATTATTCCAGTTGAAAAGCAGTTGGCATAATATGATATAATGAACATAAGCTGTTCAGATGGGCAGGGGTTGACTTAAATATAGGTTGATAACTCAGCCCTCCCGCTTAGAGTGTGTGACTGTGTAATCTTACTAACTTCGCAGAACCTCAGTTTTCTCATTTATAAAACAGGGTAGTAATCATTCATTCTACTGAATTTGTAGAATTGTTGTGAGGATCACATGACATAATGTGTAAGTGCCAAGCACTGTGGTAGTTATTGATATTAGGATATTTTTATTAAAAGGTGGCTTGATCATTGCATGGAGCAGAGGGAGCCTGGGAGGGCTTAATGTCTTAGAGAGACTGATGTTTCCTCTTTCATAGTCAGAAAGCATGTGTCCAAAAAATAGACACTCATTCCGTTTGTCCAGGCCATGCTCTTCCTAGGGTACAGCTGGAGATAATTCATGCTCCAAAGAACTTCCCTTCTTGAGACTCCAGGCAGACAACTTCCTTCTAATAAGGCGGTCTTTCTTCGCATTATGAATTGCTTTTCATAGACGACCCTAAAAAATAAATCTAGCCAAGTCTTTCTTACCTGTTTTGATAAACATTCTGCCTTTTAGGGAAACTTCTGGTTAACACTGATCTTACTCGTTTTTTGTATTGATCGTACCAATTAATACTCAGAGAGGACTTATAATAATAAAAATAGTAATTATAATATCTACCATTCCTTGAGTAATTCTTGTATGTCTGCACTGTGCAAAGTGCTTTACATGGATTATTTTATTTAATTCTCATAACAAACCTATGATGTAGACATTATCTTTATTCTCAGAGTGAGGAAAAGGAGGCTTAGAGAGTTGAAATGACAGCTAGTAAGTGGTAGAGCTGGTGTTATTCCAAAGCTACACTGCCCCCCCAAGTTTGGGGGACACATTTGTCTTTGTCTTGTAATTTGATTGTATTGGGAAGACTTATCAATAGTAGTGATCTGGGCGTTTTTATGCTTTTCTTTTATATTGTTATTTAAATATGAAAATTCCAAATGTAGAGAAAGTATAGAGAATAATAAAACACCGTGAACTCACTACTAATATTTAGTGCATACTACCATTTTGCCATATTTGATACAAATTTTTAAAGGTAAAGAAATAACTAAAACCCACCTCATCGTTTCTTCTCATTTGCTTTAATCTCCTCAGCAGAAACTACTCTGAAGGCAATGAATATTCTTCCCTGTGTGTTTTTATGGTTTATGACTTATTTATGTACCTAAACAAAATATTTAGTATTTGTTCAATGTTTTTTTAAAATGGTATCATGTTGCATCTTACCTTTTGCAACTTTCAGTTGAAATTTATCTTTGTGAATACATGCAAATCTAGTTCACTCCTGCTGTATAATATTTCAGTGTGTAAGCAGTTCACAGTTTATCTGTTTCCACATTGATGGACATTTACGCTGTTTTCATCAATTAGCCCTCATAGACACTGCCTCTTTATATGCATGAGTGAAATGAGCATGCAGTAATCTTTTGTCAGTTACATGTATTGCAATACCTTCTTCTAAACCAGAGGTCAGATAATAAATACTTTAGGCGTTGTGGCCCACAGGGTCTCTGTTGCAACTGCTCAATTCTTGACATTATAGCATTAAAGCAGCCATAGACAATACGTAAGCAAATGAGCGTGGCTGTATTCCAATAAAACTGTATTCACAAAAAACAGGCAGAGGGCCAGATTATGGCCCGGGGGCCAGTTTGCTGACCCCTGTTCTAGATTATTGCTTATCTTTCTGTTTATGAAGGCTTTCGTTATGCTAAATTTTTATTTGACTATAGTCAGTTTTTCCCAATCTTTTCCTTTTTGTTAGTGCTTTTGTGTCCTTTTCAAGATATTCTTCCCTGCTGTTTGCATTAAATACTTTGTTTCATTTATACCTCTAAAAGCTTTAAAGTTTTGCCTTTTACATTTAAGTGTTCAGTCCACCTGGAATTTGTTTTTGTGTGGTGTGAACTATGAATCTAACTTCATTTTTCCTCTTGTGGCTTGGTTATCCTAGCCATTTTGAATAGTCCATCTTTTCTCCACTGATTTGTCAAACTGCCTCTGTCATATACCAATTTGTTTAAAAATAACCCTTAAGTTCTGAAAAACAAGACTCAGCTGCTATCTGTTGGTTGCCATCTATGTGAAGAATTAAGCCAAGTTTAGGACCTTCCAGTTGGGCAAAAATTTAAATATTCCCGGGAGAAACATCTCTTTAGCATCCTTGCCTGAGAAACAAGATATAATTAGTCACTTAATCTCGTGACTGAGTATTGGTCATGGTAGGCTCACTGCTATAACATACAAACCCCAAATTTCAGTGGCTTAACATAAGCAGGATGTATTTCTCACTCACATCACAGATCGGTGTTAGTAGGTGGGTAGGTGGGAGTGCTCCTTTCCAGAGATTCAGGAATTTTAGTTCCTTCTGCCTTATGGATCCTCAATCCCTTGAGGCCTTGGGACCTCCAGTGGGTCCTCTGCCATAGGTGTATGATGGAAGAAAGGAAGCATATGGAGTTTTGTGGGATGCTTCATCTGCCAGGTCTGGAGGTAGCGTGCATCACTTCTGCCCACGTTTCATTCATTGGCCAGAAGTCAGTCAAGTCACATGGATGCACCTGATTACAAGAGATCCTGGGAAATGTAGTCTAGCTATGTGTTTAGGGAGAAGAATAAATAGATGAGATGAACAGGTAAATATAGAGGTCTCTTCATTTAGATCCAGAAATGATTCATCATGAGAGCAAGACCATATTTATTGCACTACCACTGTTTCCCTAGCACCTAGCACAGTGCCTGGCTTATGGTAAGGGTTCAATAAAAATTAGAAAGGAAGAAAGGAAGGAGGCTAAAAGAAGGAGGAAGAAAGGAAGAGAAGGAGGGAAGAGGGAAAGGAGAGAGGGCAGGAGGGTGGATTGACAAGAGAGTAAATGAATCAGTGGAGAAGCCCAAGGTGTTACTGAGACGATTGTCCTAGACTTTTTTGGAATCTGTAGGTCAAACGCAAGTCTACCTTTATTGAGGGTAAGTGATATAGAACTGTGACTCTGCAGGGGCCTGGATGTCATTTGGCTCTTTAAATGTAGTACACCCCAGTCTAAGGCCGTTGCTGGTAGGGATGGGGACCCATCATGCTTCTAGACTTGGCGCCTAGTGGCTGAAGCACTGAATAGAACTGAACCTGGAGACAAAGTTCTTCAGTTCCAGCCTCTAAGCAGAGTGGGGCTCCCTGGGCCTGGGGAATGCTGGACCCCCAGTGAGCAGCAGAAACTGGCTCGAAGGTTTATGTTCCAAGCATCTCAGTAGAGTTCTAAGAAGACAGTAATGGACATTAGGGCCAGTATCTAGGACTCTCAGATAAGACTTCTCTTCTGCCTGTTCTGGGAGAGTCCATGTTGGGAAAATACCTCAAGCATTGTAGTTTACAGTTATCAGCGGGACCTAATAAACCGTTGCCAATCCTGACATTTATATTTTCATGCAACACAAAATAAGCCATGGGAACTGCCTTCCAAGGTCCCACAGAAAGTGTTGGCAGATGGCAAAGTTTTAAAAAGATTGGGTGGGATGTAAATGTTTAGACAGATTAGATTGCCTAAGTGTTTGCTTTGTATAAGAACAGTTTGAATAAACTGCCGAGGGATAATTTTCAGAGTTGGATATTGGTGTCTAAAATAGTTGATAATGAAAGTGACTAACTCTCTAGTCCCTTTACCTCTGAAACAGATTTGTGACTGAGAGAATTAGAAGTGAGGAGTAGCCACAAAAGGAAAAAGGGAGTTGGTCTCCTGTGAACCCATTTCTGCATACATAGGATGGAATTTTTTGGAAGATGCTGAACTGTGCCCACTGGGAAGTGTGTTTTTCCTTAAGAGTGAAAGGGAGAGGTTGCCTGTGCAGAAGGGCAGCCAAATAGTTGAGGACTGGGGATGGTCTGGTTTCAAATCCTGGATCCACCACTTAGTATTGACATTTGACAAATGACTCAGCGTCTTCAAGCTGTATTTTCCTCATCTGTAAACATAGGGGAACTCATAGTACCTACCTTCAGGTGTTCTATGGCGTTAAATGAGATAAGCCACCTAAAGTGCTTGATTAGCAAAATGCCTGGGATTTGGTCAGTGCTCAGTAGGTGTCGGTGGCTCTTATGAGCCTCACTATTGTTATTATTAAGAGAGGAAGCAGTGAGGCTTAGAACATATATAGGCAGGAGTAGGGTACTCCTTGCCCAACACCCACCCGCCGGTGGTTTTTAAGGGGGTGTAGAGGGAAGAATAATTCAGGGAGCATGGAGTTATGTGTTCCTAATCAGCCTGGGCCACCCATGGAGGAAGTTCATGAGGAAAAGGTTCCAGGTCCTTCCCAGGGGGCATGCCATGAGCCAGAGATAAGGCAATGAGTTGGGGAAGACAAGGACTCAAGACAAGCAAGAGAGTGGGACAGAATTGCCGTAGATGGCCCCCAGAATGAAGGCTGAAGAGGTCAGTAGCGGGAGGCAAATGGGGAGTCAGGGAGTGGCAGCAGGGATGGGGCAGGGTGTGGTTTGGAGCAGGGCTAGTTCAGTGTCCTCTCCACCTGGACCTTTAGTTCCTCGGCCACACTGAGAGATGGCATCTTAATGGGAAGGAGCCACGACCTGTCCTTTAGTCTCAAGGTTCCTAGACCAAGATGAAGGCTCTAGGAGTAAGTGTCCTGATGGGAAAGGCCAAAGCTCCTGAGAGGTACTCAGGGTTTGGCCACAGAGTCATTGATGGGCAAGAGTAGTTCAGGTCATTCAGACCAACACAGACACAGAGCCAAGGGCCTGTTGCCAAGGCTGGGGCTCCACCTATCAGCAGTCAGAAGGCCCCCCAGAGAGGGCAGAACCACACTGGATCATTTTGTTCTGAGGTGGAAGCCACTAGGGTGAAGATCCCAGGGCAGGTTGGGGCAGTGAACCTAAGACTTAGGACAAAGGGAAGATGGACACCTAGATTAACTGGGAAAAGGTCTGATGATGTCAAGTGTGAACCTGAGAAGCAGGAGGGCAGAGGAGCCAGAGTGCAGCAAGTGGAGAGAGCACTGAGCTGGGAGCTGGAGTCCAGTGGGATTATCCTAGCTTGGTGTGTGGCCTTGGACAAGCTGCGTTGTTTCTCAAGGTCTTAGTTTCCTCATCTTCACAACGGGGAGAACCATGCCCTGGGTCATAATGTCGGTTAGTGGCAGAACCTGAATTAGAACCAGACCTTTTGGGGATAACAGTTAGCACTTCTGCCTGACATTGGTGCTTGCAAAATATTTTCTCTTAAGTGATCACATTTGATGATATTTGCTCCAGGTCTGTTTTTCAGCACACCATAGTCATAACTGGTCACTTTAAAGACACTCCTGCTATGTCTGATCAAGGAAATAAGGAACACTAAAAGAATGACATGAAACAAGAATTCCAAAATGTCTAAAATGTCCCCCAAGTCCTTCTTGAACTTTCCAGGAAATACTCTTTTATATTAATTCCAGAGTAAAACCACTCTTCCATAAAGCGTTTAAGAAAATAGAACATTGTTTCTTACTCAATATTTTTCTTTGTCCTGGTTCCAGAGTGCCCTGTTGGTGGTATTGCCCTGTTAGAAATCAGTTAGGGTGGCCCTGAATATGAGTTTTGCTAGGCTATTAATGAAAGCTTGTTTTGCCAACAAATTACAAACATGTGATTAGACAAAGATAAGCAAATTCTTTTTTTAAAATTATTTTATTGAGGTCATATTGGCTTATAACGTGTAAATTTCAGGTCTGCATTATTATATATCAGTTTCTGTATAGTCTGCATTGTGTTCACCACCAATAATCTAGTTTTTATCCATTACCATACATATGTGCCCCTTTACCCCTTTCGCCCTCCCTAGCAAATTCTTATTACAGGACTTTTCAGAGCTTTAACTCTACTAATATGAATTACAGATTTTCAAGAGAAAGGTATAGTAACTAGACTTTACCAAAAGAACTTTACCACAGAATTTTTTTTTAATTTTGGGGTTTTTTTTTTTTTTTTTTGAAGAGATCTCTTGGCACTAACATTCTTGAGAAAGCGCTTGGGGAAATGCTGACTCAGAGATTCACGTTTGCTGAGTTCCGAGTTTGCTGGGTCGCACCTAGATGAACTCCTAGTTCCCCCAAGTTGGCCTTTGAATGTGTGTCTTCCCACATCAGGGTGAACTGTGTGAGGGTCATTCTGCTGTTGCTCATAACAACTACATCACAATCTGGTGGGATAATTCCGTGGTGCCCTACAGGTATAAGATTTGAGTTCATAAAACACTTTTTTGTATATTTGGAATGTACTAAAGACCACCAGTTAACCCAGACTGAGACAACCTCAGAATTATTTGCTGAGCGTCTCTGTATTGCAGCAACTCCCCTTCTCTCAAGCTCTTCCTTTTCCCCTTTCCATGAGGATGCCACCTTCCAGCAAAGGAGATTCTCCTTTGTATCACAAATTATTCCCTCCTCTCAAAGGTCCCTGATAGTACTAAGATTTAAAATAGGTCAGCTCACATTTCTGGTCTTTTAAAACAACGTAATCGGGCCGGCCCCGTGGCTTAGCGGTTAAGTGCGCGCGCTCCGCTGCTGGCGGCCCGGGTTCGGATCCCGGGCGCGCACCAACGCACCGCTTCTCCCGCCATGCTAAGGCCAGGTCCCACATACAGCAACTAGAAGGATGTGCAGCTGTGACATACAACTATCTACTGGGGCTTTGGGGGGAAAATAAATAAATAAATAAAATCTTTAAAAAAAACAAACAAACAAACAAAAAAAACAACGTAATCCACCTTGGGTTGGTAAAGAGACAGAAAACCCATAAAAGAGAAGATCTGAATAGTCAAGGAGACCTTTTCCTGGAATGTTATTGAATGTTTTGCTCCACCTGACATCAGCTTTTCAGAAAGTAGGAGACTCACACTGCTATTGGTAGCTCGTCCCTCCACTTTAGGTGGAACCGAGAAACCGTATTATATAACACTGAGTCATAGAAGGAGAAAGGCATCCTTGTTCAGTTCTCTTTCAACTCCAGGCTACATCTTTTTTTTAACATCAAGAAAAATGTCTCAGTTGGGTGCTAGTTATGTCTTAAACAATTCTCAAACTAAGCTAGCCTTCAATAGCACCTAGCTAGAATGTAATAACATTTCTTTTTCTTTTGTATTTATTTTACTGTGACCTTTCATTGATGGAAAGTGATGTGGATTTTCCATTTACCATGATAAGATAAAATTTCTTTTGAAAACAAATTTTTAAAAATTTAAACATACAAAAGTCCACGTGATGGCAAAAATTGAGAAGATTGGAACTGCCGTCCTAACAGTTGCTGTGTCACTTTCCGAAGTTGACCCCAAATATATGACAACTCATTTTACAGATGAGTAAACTGAGATTTGGAGAGGTAAAATGACTTGGAGTCAGTTATTTGACTGAGATAGCCAGAGCTGGGATCAAGATCTTCTGAATCTTCATGTACTCTCCTCGTTAAATCTTTTCTATCAGCCCTTGGTATTAAAACACAAGGATAAAATAATCGCTTAAAATAATTTTTCTCTCCTCACAACATTTTGAAATCATATTCCAAGAATAGATTAGAACTAAATAATGTATTAAAATATTAAAAGCAGTTATGAATGTAAAAGAACTGAAATAAATGTAATTGCATTCTTAAAATGCTTAAAATTAACATCAGATGATAATTTTTTAAGTTAAAATATTTAACCAAGAAACAGCTGAAACAACTTAAGACTTGTTAAAACAACAAATGGGCTAATGTGACCAAAGTTGAAAAGAATCTTAAAATATTATAGTCAATTTAATATGGGCAAAAAAATTTTACTTTCTTAAAACTGTGAAAAGCAGCTAAAACATAAAAGCCAGAGTCAACAATTGCAAATGTTAATAACAATCAAAGTCCATTAGAACCAAAGGGCAAATTTAGAACTGAGTAAAATAATAACATAGATTTCTTCTTTGGGTTTTAGTATGGGTCAAACTAAGTTGAAATCAAGGTTGGAGTACATTAAAATGCACATACTAATGGTTTTTAAAAATCCATTGCAGGTCAAAAAGTGTTATGGAATTCTGCCTGGAAGGGATTGGTGACTTTTTAGGAACTTTGAGGCAATATCCCCCTAGTCTGCCTGATTTGTGCCTACTGACTCATTTGCTGGAAAAGAGGGTTTCCATGAGGTAAAGAGACTGAGAGGCTGAGATTTGTAGGTGGGCTGATTAGGCAAACTCAGCCCTTGCTGGAGGATATTTGGTTATCAGAACCATCCAGAAAAAAGGATCAGAAACAAGTAAGGAAATTTAGTCCAAGGAATAGACCACAATTGAATCATCATGATTTCCTCCTATTTTGAAATTTGCAACCCTGTCTTTTTCACATGGTATTGGGTAGTAGGATTCTAAAACCACAAATGTATTAGTTGTCTATTGCTGTGTAACAAATTATCCCAAAACTTAGTGGCTTAAAAATGACAATAAATAAGTATTATCTTACAAAATTTCTGTGGATCAGGAATTTAGAAGTGGTTTGACTGGGTTGTTCTGGTTGGTGTCACTCGTGAGGTGGCAGTCAGGTATTGGCTGGGCTGCAGTGATCTGAAGCCTTCACTGGGGCTGGAGGATAAACGAACATGGAAAGTAGCTCACTCACGGGTCTAGCAGTTTGGTGCTGGCTGTTGGCAGGAGGCGTGAGTTCCTCTCCACATGGGCCTCTTCACGGGGCTGCTGAGCATCCTCCCGACATGGTGGCTGGCTTTCCTCAAAGCAGGCAATCAAAGAGGCAAGGTGGAAGATGCAACATCCTTAATGACCTAGTCTTAGACGTCGTAAACTGTTACCTTTGTCATTCTCTATTGGTTACACAGACTAGTCCTGATTCAGTTTGTGGGAAGACTACACAGAGGTATGAATACTAGAAGGCACTGATGATTGGGGGCCATTTTGGAGGCTGACTACTGCAACAAAGAATTAAAGATCATGAAGAGAGCATAGAAACCCCATGTTTGCCTGTGGCTTGTGTTGCAGGAGGAGGCCTAAGAGATAGACATATGATGGCAGCTTAGAAAAGGAGAAGAAATCATCTGAATCACAGTGAGGCCAATTGAATAGAAGATGGGATTGTTTGGACACCCAGTGAGGAATTGAGCAGGAGCATGGCAGGAGAGAGGTGGGAAGTGGGGCAGTTACAAAAGGCCGTTCAGTTCTCTCAGATGCCCTGAAAACTGGCTGCAGAGGTTCAGGCTGGTTTGGGTTCAGGAAGGTCATCTTGAGCTGAAAGCTTTGGGTGCCATAGCTTACAGGTCCTTACAGTTAAGTCGAATGAGTGTCCTGAGGTGGCAAGAGAAAAGCCGGTCGATAGGAAGAAAGATAAAGGATGAAGCAGCAAAAATCAAGAGCCTGTATGGCTCTGCTGTTCCCTTTGGTTTAGCACAAGGTTAACAATAATCTGATTCTTAGAAACCACACAGAGCCCTTTTTCTCATAAGGAATATATTTATGATAGGAACTTTAGAAAATGCAGATAAACAAGAAGAAGGTAAAAGTAATCTGTAACCCCACTACTCAAAGAAAACTACGGAAAATTATGATTTCTATTTTTTTCCAGTGACATTAAATATATCACTCTCTTTGTATGTGTGTATGTTGGGTTGGGTATGTATTTACCAAAGTGGTGTCTTGCCACTGTAACCTTCTTTTCTCGTGTAATACTCATCTTTGACATCCATCCCTGTAGGGAATGATTCTACTGTAGTAGTGTTTCTCAACCTTTTTTTCGTTATTGCTCCCCTAGGGAGCCCTTTTAATGCCACCATGAAATTTTAATACCCCAAGCATGCTGTATATCTGTTTGTATATAGTGGTCCTTTGGAAGGTCGCATATAATATCTAAGATTTTTTACCTCCCAAGAACAAATGTTTGCCCCCCTTTGACACTGCATGCCCTATAGCAACATTTTCTATAGCTTTATGGTATTTCATTATATGAGTGTATAATAATTTATATGACCATCCCCCATTACTAGAATGTGAATTATTTCCAGGTTTTACTTGTTATACACAACGTTGCAATGAACTCCTCACGTATGTACAAGGAATCAAACTCTTATCTATAACCTCCAGTATGATCTCCTCCTTTCCCTTTGATCAATTCAACACCATGAGTTTTCTCTTCATTCCTCAGTTCTATAGTCCCTGGGTACCTGCCTGGTACCAGCCAGTCCTGAGTCTGGCACTGGTGATGGAGAGAGAGATGCCCGAGAAACCAATTTTATGTGTGCAGAGCTCAGGCCCAGTGGAAGGAAGGAGGCAAATGTGAGGATGAAGAGAAGGCAGGGGGTTGGATACACAGAGAGGTCCTCAAGAATGTTAGTCTAAGGGGGTTCAAAGAAGATGGGATACGTCACAACCCACATCATCCTTGGAACTCAAGTCAGAGCACCAGACCACATGATTCGTGATTGTTGCAAACCTTGATTTCCACATCTGTACAATGGGCTAGCAATACTGACTGCACAGGGATTTTTTTCAAACCTTCTGCATTTGGGGCTCAGCTGCTGAAATACCACGCCCAGATCAGAAGAAATGCTAAACAAGAGTCCATTTGACTTCTGAGTATGATATTAATTAAACAAAAAAAATTTCTGAGTATGATACTAATTAAACAAAAAAACTCCAGGAATTCTGGATAGTTTGTCCAGGGGAACACTGTGGGTTTATGATGACATCAAAGCCAGAAAGAAATAAAGATTTTTGTGAGGAACTTCTTTTCCCTCTCGCCCTTGAGTAATTCTAATGATATGCGTGTAAAATACATTATGGCAAATCCTCTAACAATTTCCGGCTCGGTAATAAATGTTGCATTCTACTAGAGCAAGAACATCTGCTTAATAATTTCGTATAACTGCTCTGCAAAGCTGCCAGGGGTAGAATTTAGTCAGTCGGGTATAGCATGAAGTGGATGGTGTGGGAGAAGGAAAGACACGACTTGAACCCGTTCGGCCACTAATGTGACCTGGGGCAAGTGACTTAACTTCTCCAAGTCTCAGTTTCATCATCTACAAAGTGGATAAAATAATGATATATATGATACAGGGTTGTTGTGAGGATTTAGTGAGTGAATGTGTGTCAAGGGCTTAATATCGATACCTGGTCCGGAGCAAACACCAATAAATGGTAGGTGATGATGATAGTGGTAGTGATGATGATGATGATGATGGTAGCGATTGTGGTGATGATGATGGTGGGTGGTGGTGGTGGTGGTATTATGATGATGGTGGTGGTGATGATGATGGTGGTGGTGGTGGTGATGGTGATGGTAGTGATTGTGGTGTTGATGATGGTGGGTGGTGGTGGTGGTGGTATTATGATGGTGTTGATGGTGATGGTGGTGGTGGTGATGGTGATGATGACGGTGGTGGTGATGATGGTGATGGTGGTAGTGGTGGTGATGGTGATAATGATGATGATGGTGGGTGGTGGTGGTGGTGGTATTATGATGATGATAATGGTGACGATGGTGATGGTGGTGGTGGTGATAGTGATAATGATGGTGATGGTGATGATGATGATGGTGGTAGTGGTGGTGATGGTGATGATGATGATGGTGGTGGTGGTGATGGTGATGATGATGATGGTAGTGATTGTGGTGATGATGATGGTGGGTGGTGATGGTGGTATTATGATGATGGTGATGGTGGTAATGATGGTGGTGGTGGTGATGGTGATGATGATGATGGTAGTGATTGTGGTGATGATGATGGTGGGTGGTGGTGGTGGTGGTATTATGATGATGATGCTGGTGGTGGTGATGGTGATGATGATGATGGTAGTGATTGTGGTGATGGTGATGGTGGGTGGTGGTGGTGGTATTATGATGATGGTGATGGTGGTAATGATGGTGGGTGGTGGTGGTGGTATTATGATGATGGTGATGGTGGTAATGATGGTGGTGGTGGTGATGGTGATGATGATGATGGTAGTGATTGTGGTGATGATGATGGTGGGTGGTGGTGGTGGTATTATGATGATGGTGATGGTGGTGATGGTGGTGGTGGTGGTGATGGTGATGATGATGGGCAAGTAGGAAAATATTGCTAATATGAATCAGGAGTGATTTTCTCGTTGTGTTACCACTGTAGCTGAGATTCAGTGTCAAGGAAAGAGAAAGAATAGTAATTTCTTTTTGGACAGCATGAAACTCATGCAGTGATGAGATAGAGTAGAAAGAACAGAGGTGTGTAGGCCAACAGACTTATAGCAGCATTTGGCCTCTAATCCTCATTCGCTCTGTGATGTTGAGTCTTGGTAATCCTTGATTATCCACCTGGGAAATGGGAACATGACCTTCCCCTCAGGTTGTAGTGATGATCAAAGGAGAGAATATATGTGAAAGCAGGTGGTGGTATGCAGGCCCAGCAAATGTTGGTTGTGTTTATGGTCAATTAACAACTTGAACACTCCAATAAACCACTCTCTTTATTCCATTTTCTCATTTTAATTGTTTGTGGTGGCCTTTTTTGCCCCCTGTCAAATGCATAAATTCCCATGCTTGTGGAGGGGCTCACACTGTCCTGCCACCCACCATTGTTTCAAACAGCTTCTGCCAGTCTAAACCTTAGCCTCCTTCCACCAGGGTCTGGTCACCTCCCTCAGGAAGCCCTGCATGACTGACCTGACCCACCTAGAACTTCCTTTCTTGGACTTTCTGAATCACAAGATTTATAGAACAATTCACTAATGCTTTACTATGCTAAGTATGTATATTTATTTCATATATCAGTGTTTGTATTTGTCTCCCTAACAAATTAAAGCACTATGAAGTCAAGAACTCTGTTATATTTATATTTTGAATCTCTTCTGCTTTCTTTTACCCTGACTCCCCCTTCCCCCTCACACAAAAATAAATTCTTTATAGCACAGTGATGGACATATAATGGCTATTCAATAAATAAAGTTGTATTTGGATTTCTTTTCTATAAATCCTGCTTTTTCTCTGGCTCCTTTTTCTTCACCTCACTCCGCATATCATGTGCCTTCAAATATACACAAATACAACCTTTTATGTTTATATATGTAGTGACCCACTTGTGAAAATAAATGTGTTACGATGTGGGGCCCGGGACACCAGATACCATTTGAGCCTCAGAATATATCAATTAATGGAGTTGTGTCCGTGAGAGAATGGTGATTTCTCAATTTAAATAAACGTACTGTAGTGACTACAGCTGGTATCTTCCCCCACAAAGTTACTGAAGTGAGGAATGGAACCAAAAGTAAGGCCACTCTCTTAACTGCCTCACCGACTAGCCATGCATCCTCCTTTCCCCAACCTTGGGGTGATCTGACTCTAAAAATATTAAAACCCTGGCTTGGTGGAGAGGCCTCAAGTCCCGTGTCGCATTCTGCTGTGGGCTCCCCTGTGACGCCCCTGTTATTAGCAGGCTGTGTCGCTGTGTTTTTGTGCTTTTCTTGTCTTGATTTCTCTTCTATTTCCTTTTCTCTTTAATTCAATCTTCAATCACACAGTCTAGCCCTCTGTGTGAATGGTAGCGGCCATTTGGGTGTTTCGGTCTGCCCTTTATTTAAGACCATGCAAAAACCTTTCATCTATTTTTCCTAAAAGACATCCCTTGCTGCATACCTTGGTGGGCAAGGAGGGAAAATGGTAATTGCACTTCATTTTGCTTGTGGCTTTGCTCTCCCCTTCCTACTAATCGTCAGTTCAGGCCTAAAGAGTCTCTTCTTCATATTTATTCATTTGTTCATTATTCAGTCAGTCTGCCGTTTAATAAATATTTATCATTTGTCTGCTATGTGCTAGGTGCTATTCTGAGCTCTGGAGATAGAACGGTGGATGAAACTGATAATGTTCTGCTCTCCAGGAGCCAACAATTCCAGCAGGATAGAGAGAACGACATACTGCACTGGCATTTTTTGGTTGGAACTTTTTTTTTTTTTTTTTTTTTTTTAAAGATCTTATTTATTTTATTTTTTCCCCCCAAAGCCCCAGTAGATAGTTGTATGTCATAGCTGCACATCCTTCTAGCTGCTGTATGTGGGACTCGGCCTCAGGATGGACGGAGAAGTGGTGCCTCGATGCGCACCCGGGATCCGAACCCGGGCCACCAGCATCGCAGCGCGCGCACTTAACCACCAAGCCACAGGGCCGGCCCGAGGTTGGAACTTTTTTAAAACTTTGAACCTTGGAAGAAGTCCACTTTCCATGGGCTTCTTAACTCTGCTGAACCAGACAGTTGCTCAGTTGCTGCTGCCTTCTGGAGATCAAGGTTCAACAAACTTTAGCTCCATGACACAGAGCATTTTATTTTATGATTTATAAAATAAAACTTATGGCCCTCTGCAGATGTCACATCTGATTTGTTCACTATGTTCCCTAGAGGCCCTGTGGTGTTGAGGAAAAAAAGTAAGACCAAGCTTTGTGGACCTGGTCACTTAGGCTTGCTGGGCCTCAGTTTCCTCATCTGTAAAATGAGGAGGTTGGATAATATCTGCGGTTCCCTCCAGCTCTGCAGTCCAGTGACTCTAGTCCTACAAGATAGAGATCCTTTTCCCGAAGAGCCATTTGCGTTTTTTTAGCTTAAGGCACAGCCAGAGCATCTGAGAAATGCCAAGGCTCCGTTATGATGTGTCACCATGAAAACGTTGGCTGCCCTCTGGACGTAACTCTGCTGGTGCTGTGCCCCGAAGTTAAATTTAGATAAAAATCAATTAGGAGCTAAAAATATTCCCAGCTTTCCTGACAGGTTGTATCCATCATCATGGGAGGAAAAACAAGGAGCTGGCTGCCTGGCGACAGGGAGTGGGCAGGGCTGAGCGTGCGTTCGGGCCTCGGCTGGAGTCTCGCTGACTTGAAAGGCCAGAGCCGTGTCCTGGGAAGTCTGAGGCAGATTGTGGGAGGCTTCGGCCTGAGGAAAGTTCAAGTTGGAAAGAAAGATGGCTGGGCCTCTGGGTGACCCACACTGCCCATAACATCTAGAAGGTTCTTTTGGGGAATCCTGTTCAGAAGTGAAACCTAGAAACTTCATTTGCTGCCTCCTTAACAACTTGCCTTAAAGGGATTCTTCAGCCGAAAGGCCTATTTTAATTGAGCAGAAAGGCGAAGATGGAGTTGATGTCATCTCCTGTGAGACACCATGTTGGCAGGCAATATGGTAGACCTGAGTTAGAACGCCAGCTCTGCTCAGATTACTTGTGCGGCCCTGCTTTTCTGAGCCTTGGATTGTGAAGTTGGGGTAATGGCACTTACCTGAGAGGGCTGTGGTAACGATGACATGAGATGATGTGTGCAAAGTGGTTGGTTTGGTGCCGAGCACGTTGTAAACGTTCAGTCAGTATTCAGTATCATCGCTGGTATTATTATGCCCTCCTGGGCCACATGAGGAGCGGCTGCAGCTGCCCCTGGGTGCACCCATGAGAAGGACTCATGGTATATGGAGTCACTCAGACTCAGTTTCAACCTGTGCCTCCCTCCCCAACTTACTAGGTATATGACCTTTACTAAATTCGTCTGTCTGAGCCTTAGTTCTCCCTTCTCAGAAATGGGTATGACACATACTTTGTAAGATTATTGTAAGAATTACATGAGGTCCTGTAATTAAAACACAGCAGGTATTCAATAAACACAGGGAATCGTGCATTGTTGTGGTCGATAGAGGAAGCTCTAAAGTTAGACTGACTTGTTAAAATCCAGACGACTGATTATTAGTTGGGAGGTCTTGAGAAAGTTGCTTCACCACTCTGAACTTCAGTTTCTTCTTCTGTAAATAATAATAGCATCAACTGTCTAGAGTTACTGTGAGGATTAGATGACATAATGTGTGTAAATCAGTTAGCACGGTGCCTGGCACACAGCAAAGCCCTCCATAACTGTTAGCCCTTTCCTTCCTGCCCACTGGGTTCTTCCAGGACCCAGTTGAAGGGAGCAGTCCTGCAGTGTGTTCCTTCTGACCTAAAGTACAGTTTTATAAACCCACTCCTTTTTTCTCCCTTTTCTCTCTCTGTCTCTGCTGCGGCTGTCACTGGTCCACTGCTCTGTTGGCTGCCAAGAGTAAGAGAGAGGCTAGTTCAGTGAGTAACTTAAAATAAAACAGACATCAGATGACACATCAGAGGTTTGAATGGCACAGACACCAACTAGCCTGTTGACCGGGCGTCACTGCGACCTGGCCTTGGCAAGTGGGAAGGAAGGCTGTGCTCATGTGCTCTCGCACCTGTGTTTTTCCTGGGGCGTAGACAGAGAATTGAGCTCGTTTCTCTTGCATTTCTTGCAGTGGCCTTTGGCCGGCAAAGCTGTTTGTCTCCCCTTCCAGTTTTCTGCTACAGTCATTTAGACAGCGTTGATTAGTTTTCCTGAGGTGGTGTTTGGGCGTCTCCCCCAGCCACCTAGGTGTTTGGCCTGTGACGGTGACGGAGGGGTGGCTGCCCTTGCTCAGGCTCCTCCTGGCATTGGGGAAGCAGCTCTGAAATCTCCGACTGGATGGGCCAAGAAAATTTGGATGTGGACACGTGAACACTTGGTTTCATCTGAAGACAGTCAGGTCTCAGGCGGCCAGATCACTAGGAAGAAATGTGCCTTCGCATCTGAACTCCGCGTTTGGGGAGACTTGGAGTTATCAGTCTCTGCTGGCTCCATCTCAGAATGGATTAACTTTTATGAAATGATTGTCTCCAAACACACTTACCAAATGCAAAAACCTGCTGTGGCTCCACAGGCACCACGGGGCGGGCTGAGCCGCAGAGGCTCGCCGTAGCTGGGATTGCTCTGATGTGGTCCGGCTCTGGAGCACGGCGGGGTGAGAGGAGGAATCCCAGATTTAGATGCTGAAAACCTAGGCTTTGGTCTTGGCCCACCGCTCATCATTTGTGGGACCTGGAGAAAGGTGTACAGCTTCCCAGAAAACACCTCATGGCCCATCTCCGGGGCTCTTTGTGGAGGGTTGGGTGGCATCTGTGGCATTTGGATTCGTGAATAGCTGATATCTAATCATAGCTCTTTTCTCATGCCTCCTGTGACACTGGGCTAGTTACTTGTCCCTTGAACTTCAGCCTCGCCATCTGAAATACAGAGATAATAAGGTTCTGTTTGTCAGGGTCTTGCAAGAAGCAGACACCAAGACAGGATTAAATGTGCAAGGATTTTATTAGGGGAAACGAGTGGGCTGGGAGAATGGTCAGACAGCAATGCAGGTCTGTTCTCAATTGAAGGAGAGAGGGAGGGAAGATTGCGGGGAAGGGTCCTAGATTTCCAAGGAGGGTTCAGCAAGGTCATATCGGGGAGCCCTGGAGTCAGAGTCGGCTATCGGAGGAGTCCATGTCTCCCAGGAACAGACTTGCCTCAGTACCACTGCTGGGTGCAGCCGTTGCCCCTGGGAAGCTGAGCTCAGTGCCAATGCTGCTGCAGTGATGGATTTCAGAGCCCAGCACCTGGGGCCCTTGGTCGGTTATGCTGCCTGTAGATGGAGGTCTGCAAAGGACCTTCATTCTCATGAGCACCACAAATACCTACACTGCAGGGTGGCTCTGAGGATAAGAGAGCAAAGATGTACAGAATGCTATGTCTTATTTTAAGGATGATGTATATGTGTGCATGGGTACATGTATGTATGGAAATTCTTGACCATAGAATGTAGAGGGAAGAACACCAGGCTTGGAATCAGGAGGCCTGCAGGGAGGAAAGGACCCTGCTCAGGGTCCTGCAAATTACGGCCTTAGTTTAATCCTCCCCACAAACCCTGGGAAGTTGGGCGCCTGAGGTCACAAAGTTAGAACACAGCATGCCTGGGATTTGAACCCTAGTTCAAGTCTTGTGATGTTAACACTTTGTGACCCAGTTGCTGTCACAGATTAAGGTAGGCATCATTATCTCCAATGGCAGCTGTGTCTGTTTTGTCCATGCTGTGTAATCAACATCTAGAATTGTGCCTGGCACACAGAAGGTGCTCTGTCAATATTTGAGTGATGAATCCACTGACTACAAACTCTTAGCTTGGTGTCCAGTCTAGCTTACCCAGATTCCAGTGGAGTATTCTCCCCCATTAGGCCTCCCTAACAGTAGTGCTCCTATGGGGAGACTGGGATGCTTGGGTGAGAAGGACATCTTCCCTCTTTGCTGGCTGCAGGGTCATGGTGGAGAGAGCCACTGTGTGTTGTGCTTTCAGCTTGAAGAGGCAGGGTATAATGCAAGCTTTAGCAGCTCAACCCAAGAGCGTGAGCTTCCTTCATCTGGAATCTCCAGGCTGAAAGGGTGTCAGAAGAGCATACCAAGGCTCATCTTTCAGATCAGGTGTGCGTTCTGTAGGGTGGGTCCCAGCCAACCTAAAGCCCCCTTGTTACTGTCCTTGCAACCATTACTGTGTTGCGGAAGTGGAGAATTGCCCACCACGATGGCAAGAAGCAGCTGCCTATTTAGTTTCACATTTCTGATATGTGGGCCTCTCAGACTTGAGCTTTCTCACCCTCAACATGCTCTAATTAGGCTGAGCCTTTTCTTGGCCAGGAGCCTTGGCGTTCTGGCATCTATAATTTTGGACAGTAAAAATGTGGATTTGAGTGGCTGGCAACTGGTACAATGCAGAAGGGCAGTGATATTGGAAGACAGTCCCATGGCATCAGTGTGGGCATTCTTATTTTCCCAAGAGTCAACCAGACCAAGGGTGCTAGGGGTTGTGGCTGCCACTGAGAACACATATTAAGTCTTTGGTTCACACTTTACTCAATGCTATTTCCCTCTCAATAGAGGTAACGTTTGCATCCAACACCCAATTTGTAAGGTGGTACCAAGCAGAAACAGACCTTTGTCTCCTGCTGGGCTTAGTAGATGCTTGTTGAAAACATGGGGACTTGAGTTGACATGATACTGCTACACGAGGTTGTAGCTTCTTCTTTCCTTCTCTCTCCCACCGTCTGGTCCTTTATCCTCAACTAACATTTCTCGCCTATCTCTTTCATGCCAAATATGTGGAACTCAGCGATGAGTAAGACACAACCTCTGCCCTCAAGAAACTCACAACCTCCCAGCCTGCTATTTTAGTTAAGAGTTTAGTTGATAAAAGTATTTAAAGAAAGACCATTTTTAAGATTTAGAATTCACATTATGGAGGACAGTATGATAAGATACATCCCAGCAAACAGGAAGCCAGAGCAGTATATCAACCACCAGAACGGTCATAAACCGAGAACTTAGTTAGCTCTTTTCTACAAAATAGTCCAAAGCATGTTCATGTGGTCCATTTTTCTTCAGGACGTGAAAAACAAGGAGAATTCGCTCCTTTTTGCAAAGGGGGAAACAGAGCTAAAGGACATCTTCAAAACCTTAGCTTTGAAACCAACACATGATTTCTCTAGAACCCTTTCTCCAAGAGAGAAACATCAGCAGCCTCTCTAAATTAGCAGATCATAGAACAGTTTGGGCATTAAGCCTGAGAGTGTATGTGAAGCATTTGGCACCTTTCCTGGGTCCTAACTAAACATCCAGTAGAATTGGTAGCTTTCATTTTTATTATTATTTTCATCATCGTTCTTGTTATTTTCTCACTATCCAGCTCTGGGTGCAGCTGGTACAAGGCTGTCACGCAAGATCCATGGGCCGAATAACTCTGGGATTGGCATTGGCCAAGTCTATGGCCAAATGCTGGCCCATCAGGGCAAATTACTCAGCAGGCCAGGGTCTGACCCAAGCCTGGGAGAAGAAACACAACAGCTTCCCTATCTCCACTTCTCTGAAATTAAGCCCCTAATCATCTGGATTTGTTGCTGGGTAGATTTGTAGCCCTCACAGCTCTCAGAAATGTCAGCAGATGTAGTAGATGGAGAGAGAAAAATGTATGTTCTTTCTCAGCATGGAAGCTGTGCTGTCCATCTGGGGCAAAGGTGGAATACGTTACAAAGTCTGCTTCTTTTTGAAGCTGCACATTCGGAAGTAGAATGTGGCTAAGTGATCGACTGGAACAGATGGGCCAGGGCTGTGCTGGATTTTAGAAAGGCCCTCCTTCTTGAGCAGAATTAATGGAGCTCAGGTCCTGGGAGGGTGAGAGCACTCTTGGCATGCAGCTGTCCTATGTGACTTTTGCTACATTCATCTGTGAAACATATTGGATCTGAGAAATGAGTCTTGGATCCTGGGTCATGTTAGTGTCAGAGTCATCTTTTATTAATTAAATGAAACAATGCGTGTGAGGTGCTTAGAGCAGTGCCTGGCACACAGCTCACATTCAATAAATACAAACACTCATCAGCACCAGCATCTTCTTTTAGTTGATATCTCTTTGCTTAAATCCATGTTGTTGGGTTCAGAGATGGTACTTCAATGAAACGGAACTTTCTACTCTGTTTAGGACTTGAATGAAGTACCCTCCCTTCCCCCACCCCGTGAGGATTTTTGTATACTTCTCATCCCTTAGAACCAAGACTCCCGGGATGGCAAATAGATTTAATCTGGTGCTATGGAGTCTGGCTGGACTCCTTTTTGAGAAGAATTCTGGGACTTATTTTAGGCTCAGAGGACAAGGATATAGTGATTGATTAGTGATGTCTGTCATGGGTGTAGGAGAGGGTAGGAGGACATGTGTCCCATGCTTTTACCATCTCTAACTAATCAAAGGAACTTCAACGCCCTACCTTCTCCATGAAGATGAGCGTAAGGCTTATTTCTGAAGATGTTGCCATTCTGGCAAGCAGCTGAGACCCAAAGAGCTGTTTATCTTCCCGATCATGTTTCTGGTTTCTGGCTGTTTGTCTTTTAACAAGAGGTCAGTGGTTGAGGGCTCCTCCACATCTGCAGGGAGTTTCCTGCAGAATTAGGATGTGTAAAATAAAACCACAAAATCAAAGCCCCAAGCAGATGCTGGAGATTGTTTCCCACTTGAGGTCATCCTTCTTCTAAAAGGACGTGGGGTGGGTAGTAGAGCAACGATGTGGAAGGCCAAACTTGAGGGGCTGGACCACAACAAAGCACAATCAATAAAAAAAATAAATTCTCAGATTGGAGAGAAATCAGCTCAGTGGATGGCCTTTCAGTTGTAATCCATTAGGAAGAGGAAATAAAATGATGGCTGCCATAGCTCTAACATGTGTGAGACATGCACACTCATTCTCACTCTCTCCCATATGCTCTAGCTTCTAGAATCTGTTTAATCACTTAAGTGATTTAGAGCAATTGTTTTTCAACTTTTAATATAAAAATAAATTTACAGCCTCGGTCTGAGTGGTGAGGGTCTAATGATACATGGAAATAAGTGGTATCTATTAAATATATTAATACCCTTTTATTACAAGTATGTAATATTTTGTTAAATCTGAAATTCAGTTTCCATTTAAACATAAAAGAAATTCAAATTCAAGTTACTGAAAAGTCAAAATTTCTAATTAGCAATATTTAAAGCAAAAATATTTCATCATTTTAACATTTAAGGAAAAAAGTAAATTGGTCATTTGGGTGTGATTGTTTTTCTTAAAGTTGATGATCAGTATTTGGAACAGTTGGTGTTATCACTGGTCATTAATTATGTTCTACATTTAACTGTGTCTCTGTTTTGAAGAACCACATGTGCAGAGAAACAATAGCTCTCATGGAATTAGACTTTTTTATAAGGCATAAAATGTTAAATTTCTGTAAGACATGCTTTCAAAACCCTAATTTAACAATTCATCATTTCTGTTCCTCAAAATATTTTTTTTAATTCGTGGCTTATTTTCTCTTATTTGATAATTCAGGTGCAGTTTCTGAAGCAACAAACAGATTTGACCCCAATCTAATTTTTCTGTAGGAAGCAGGCAAAATTCTAAAAATGACACACACGCCTGTCAAAATGAGCAAGATTTGCACACTTTCATCATGGGAAAATGCTATTCATTAAGGTCAGTTGGAGGTAACTTTGGTCACATTTAAGCATATGCCTTAGGGAAGCAAAGGGCATTATTTGCATGGGTGCCATTTGCTTGAGGCTCCTTTCCAGACCTTAGGACAAATCAGTGTGTGTGTGCACACCTGTGTCTGTTTTGGTGGGGAGGGAGAAAAAGAGGAGGAAGGAGAAGGGTTATAATGACCACCCTGGTCCTGGGCTAGGCAGAGGATGTTTGCGGATATGGATGTGGCTTGACTGGGTGCAGCACTAAATTGCCTCTCTAGTTCCACCACTAAGAACTGCTAAAAAAGCTAAGGGGCCATTTCCCAACCCAAGAGAGAACTGTGGGAGGTGGTAGTGGCTGCAGCAGCCAGGCCAGAGGTAGGATGGACGGTGGCCCCAGAATGGTGGCCCGGAGAACTGACAGCTGCATGAGGATCCAGACAGACCCGAGTAGAGCAAGGCCCCCCGACCATTGGTGGAGCTAAGAGTGAGGAGCAGGCTGAGCCCAAGGTAGCTGGGAGGAAACCTGGCCCTGGAGGGCTTTGCCCTGTTTATTCGATGGATGTCACCCTAGGAGAAAAACCACAAATACTTGCCTATAAGAATCAACTAGTTAACATGTAAAATGTTGACCTAAATTGGAAGTGGATAAACTGGTCTGGCCTGACAAATAGCTAAAAGGTTTCCCAGCCAGGGATGGGGTAAGAGAGCCCTCGGACATTCTGCCTTGGCAGGCCATCCACTCAGCAAGTCTGTTCAGCCATGGAGGTCCTCAGAAGGGTCCAGGAGGGCCCTGGGCAAGTGAGGCCCTGGCCAGGCTGGAAGATAAGGCTCTGCATGCACACACGAGGAGGCCTTTAGGTGCCCAAAATGGGCCTGATAGAGGGCTGGGACACCTGGGAGACGTTCCTGGAAGGCGTGAGGGTTAGTAAAGTGACTCCTGAATGCAGTGTGATGTAGGCAGAATGGCCGATTTGGAGATCAAACTGAGTTCTCAGCTGGACTCTCATTCACTAATTGACTGTGGTCAAGTTTCTGAGCCTCTTCTCAACCTCAGCTCCTTCCTATAATACAAATATATTGGTATATATGTTTATAAAGTATATTGGTGTATATCTATGTATCTATCTCTATATATATAAAGTATAAATAAATGATGCTGATGACCTCCTTGAAGGGTTATGAGGGTCAACAGAACTGTGTGTGTAAAACACCCAGCAGTGCCATACAAAGGCTGGTGTCCAGTGTCCATAGTCCCTTCCCTATGCTGTTGTGAAACTGCACCCCCCTCCCAAATGCTATCACCTTATTTCCCTAAGAACTAGGTTCAAAGTATGGTTTTTAAAATTGAAGAATGAGAAGTTCAAGCTTTGAATCCTGGAGTTTCCCTTGTTAGCTGAGCGACTCTGAGCCAGTCCTGCAATCTTGGGGTGCCTTGGAATGTCAGGATTCGCTAGGTGATGGCTCTGTCCCCTCCTGCTCTGACCTTTCCGAGCCCTCTGCAGTTACACAGGAGAATCCAAAGGCAAAGAATCTGTTTACATGTTGCATGATCAATGTTCTTTGGACCTGTGTCTGAACCAGCCTTACATATCAAAGAGTTTCACGTTGTCTCAGTTTATACTCACGTGTGGAACCTAGACTCAGGCTGTGAGGTAATGCCAAGAGTATGTGGACTGTTATAAATTAAAATGCTGATCTGCTCTGCGGTGAGGTTCTTTCGGCTCTGATTTCTCCTTTTATGGTGTCTTTAGAGAAAGGCATGGAAGTTAGGAGGCTGTTGACTGAGGCGTTACAAACACACGCTCATTTGGCATGGTAGGGTTGGAGTTTAGCTTTTTGTTTTTGAGCAAGTTCTATTGTTTAGGTTTGGTTAATCTGTGACCAAAAACTGAGATTATTAGAAGGAAAAGGTACCCATAACCAGCCTCTTGCAGTCAGGGACATTTGGTATGAGGTAAGAGAAGGGGGGAAATAGGACAAAATGGAAAAGACTCTCCAACTCAAACCAGCAGTGGGCCTGGCAAAGACTGAAGTCTCCAGTTTGGTGTGGCCAGAAGTGAGGCCAGAGTCTGGCCATTGTCTGGAAACCAAGGTCAGTGTTCCGGGGCTGCTAGTAAAAGGCCATCTGTCCTAGGGGTCGCCTTTGTTCCTATGGGAAGGAAACTACAGGAACCTGCATGGCCAGTGTTTATAGGATGAGACCAAGGCTCCTTGTAGGGTGATCATCACCAGGTGTTGCTGCAGCCTCTGGCCATCTCTGCGGGCTTGTCTCCTCCAGGCCTTCTTGTTCTGACCTTGTCCCACTCTTTTCGTCAGCCTTGTTTTCAGCCTTCAAGATGTCACTCCCTCTGTGCACGGTGTTCCTCTCTTCATAGCACGTTAGCATTCTTAGTATGTTTTGTCTCCATTAGACTTGTTCAGTGTTCTGTGCTGTTTCTTGCTTTTTTTTTTTTTTTTGCCTCTGCCTATCCAAACTATCTGCCTGGGCCTCACTTTAATTTATTTTTTAACCCAGAAAAACTCCCATTCATCCTTCAAAGCCCAGATGGAGTTTCATTGCTCTTAGGAAATCTTCTCTGACCCTCTCAAATATTTAATTATTTCCCCCCTGGGTCACTTCTGTCCTTTGCACACATGTCCTGTTAAACTGATCACGATGCGTTACTTTATATTTGTTTACGTGCCTCATCCCTATCTAAAAATGTAACCTCATTAAAAATGAGAGCCATGTATTATTTATTAGAGAGTAGGCGTAATGTATAGTGTTTCAGAGATGGATTGCCTAAATTAAAATCCCAGCACTACAGTTTGCAAGCTTCATGACTTGAGGCAAGTTCTTAACTTCCCCGTGTCTCAGTTTCCTCATTTATACAATGAGAATAATTAAAGACTCCACCTCCTAAGGACCTTATGAAGATTAAATGGTAAATATGTGTAAAGTACGTAATCGCTCAGTGAGTCTTAATTGTTGTGATGTTGATCTGAATTTCCGGGCTCCTTTACAGCTTTGGAGTTTAGCACGTAATCAGCAGATGTGTGCCGATTTGCTTTGTATTGTGAGTCTCTGACTGGGCTCTGCTTGCTGAGGAAGGGCAGCGTGACCTGCCTGTTGCTGTACACGTTGGGTTCAGCACCTTGCTAGGATGGGTCTCGTACCCCCATTTCATAGATAAGGAACCTGAGGCTCAGAGAGGTTAAGTGACTTGTTCAAAGTTACTTTAAAGTCCAAGATGTGGTAGAAGTGCTGGAACTCTGAGTGGGAGCTTGAACCAGAGAGTCTAAAATGTTACCCATCTGTAGTTCAAAGGTTCTGGCCTCTCAAACCAAATTCTCAAGGGGGTGAGCTAGAGGAACCATGACATGTGGCCCACTCCATGCCACGCTGGAAGCTCACTGTCTACCCTCTGGATCGCCTCCCCCTTCCCAGGCTTTCTTTTGTAGGAGAGGTGGCTGGTGTTTGGGCCTTAATGAGCCTCCATAAACTCTTCCGTAAACTTTCCTGGGAGTTCACTTGTGAAAATGGGATGGAGTGCTTACACCTACACCAGGCCCTAGGTTCTTAAGGTGAGTGTGTAGATAATGGCCTCACCGTTGCTTCCCGGTATGTATCATTCCCTCTCTCTCCTGCTCCATCGCTTTCTTCCCTTCCCTTCCCTTTTCTATCCTCTTTCCTTTTTCCTCTCCTTCTTTCTTTTTTTCTGTTTATTTCCACTTGGGGATTTTTATTATGTTCCTTTTAGAATAATGACCTTAATGCCTTAATGTTTTTTCTAAAGGTAGCACGTGTCCAATATAAATAATTCAAATAATGCAGATGAAAACCAAGAAGAAGGTTCTCACCACTGAGAATTCATTCTTGTTAATAGTAGATAAACATAATTCCAGACATCTCTAATATATATCTATCTCACACACACACGGAGAGAGAGAAGGATGGGTGAGTGGGTTGATTTGATGGACATCCTGATGGTGAAACTGTTGCATCAATTGACTAATTGAAGTGCTTTTTTATACAAATGGGACGGTAGATGTTATTTAGCAACATCTACTAAATTCTGTTTTCTTTTCAGAGTTTAAAAATAACATAGCTCAGGGCCGGCCCCGTGGCTTAGCGGTTAAGTGCGCGCGCTCTGCTGCTGGCGGCCCGGGTTCGGATCCTGGGCGTGCACCGAGGCACCACTTCTCCGACCATGCTGAGGCCGCGTCCCACATGCAGCAGCTAGAAGGATGTGCAGCTATGACATACAACTATCTACTGGGGCTTTGGGGGGGGGAAAAAGTAAATAAAATTAAAAAAAATAATAATAACATAGCTGGGGGCCAGCCCGTTGACGTAGTGGTTAAGTTTGCGTGTTCTGCTTTGGCGGCCTGGGGTTCACAGGTTTGGATCCTGGGCGCGGACCTACACACGGCTCATCAAGCCACGCTGTGGCGGCATCCCACATAGAAAATAGAGGAAGATTGGCACAGATGTTAGCTCAGGGACAGTCTTCCTCAAGCAAAAAGAGGAAGATTGGTAACAGATGTTAGCTCAGGGCCAATCTTCCTCAGACATAAAATAAATAAAGAAAGAACATAGCTGTTGAGGTTTTAAAGTGTGCTTTGGGAAGTTGGAATGGAGGGGCTGTTTATGTTATAGAGACTGTTGTGGGAAGTGTGAAATATTCATGGTGTACATGACAAATCGAATAAAGTGGGGGCGTTGTCCTTGGCTGGAGCCTATGGTCCTCTCCCTGCAGACACTCTGGAGAGCCCTGAGTCAGAGGACAGACTGGGACCAGGAGAGAAGAGACAACCGAGGTGCAGTCTCAGCACATGTGTCTCCCTTTTCTGACCTCCCATTGAGCTGATCTCTGCACAGTTTAAAGTCTTCCACTCTCTAGATTCCCTCACCTGCCTCCCTGTGTTTCCTTCTGTCCCCGGCCTGGGATGCTGTGGCAGGGACAGACCCTGCAGGGCTGCAGAGTAGCACCTGGGTGTGCTCTACGGTTGTGGACTCTTTGGCTGACTCTCACGTCCTCGTCCCTTTTTCTCGAAACACAAGTGCTGTGCCAGGTGGCTATGTTGGAGGGGAGCCCATCCTCAGACATAAGTAGTGCCTGAAGCAGCCCTGCCCACCCAACATTACTGGGTGGGGGGCCCAGGACACCACCCAGATGCACTTTTCCTCATGGTGAATTCCCTTCTGGGGCCCTTGGTGTCAGGCCCACCCAGACCATCAGAGAGATGCAAGTGGTGAGTCTCAGAAGGTGTTTGAGGTCCCAGTTTGTTCCTAGGCTCTCTGCTCGCTTCCTCTCACTGTCCAGTTCTGCATACAAAACATTCTTCAGGAGAGTAGGCTTTGCCACACCCTAAAGGTTCCATTTCACTCTTTGTGCCTACTGGTCTTATGTTATCATAACTGGGAGAAAATTGTTTCTTCTCTGGATAGACAAAGCCCACCCTTAAATGACCTGCCTTGCCCACTATATTAGTTTCCTAGGGTTGTTATAACAAATGACCACAAACCTGGTGGCTTAAAACAACAGATATTTATTCTCTCACCATTTCAGAGAGCAGAAGTCTGAAATCAAGATGTCGGCAGGGTTGGTTCCTTCAGAGCCTCTGAGGGAGAATCATTCCATGCCTTTCTCCTGGCTTCTGATGGCTGCCGATAATCCTTGGCTTTCCTTGGCTTGTGGACACATCACTCCAGTGTCTGCCTCTGTCTTCGTATGACCTTCTTCTCTGTGTGTTTCTATGACTGTAATCTCTCTCTGCCTCTCTCTTATAAGGACCCTTGTCATGGGATTTTGGGTCACCCTAAATCCAGGATGATCTCATCTTGGGATCCTTAACTTAATTTCATCTGCAATGACCCTTTTTCCGAATAAGATCACATTCACAAGTTCCAGAGTTATGACTTGGATATATTTTGGGGGGAAAGGTCACCATTCAACCCTCCTACCTTATGGAGCAGCAGCGGCAGCCTCTCCAAAAACATGTGAGCTACCTTACCAGGCACACATGCAAGGTGTGAGCTGAGTGTCTGCTCAAGAAAAACCTCACATCCTTTATCCTTTGTGTCCTCCCCGACACCTAGCACTGTGCTGTAAGCTCGTCTTTGGTTGTTTCTTGCCAGTCGTGATCATTTAGGAAAAATAGTAAATGGTGTGAAAGTTTCTCTGGACTTAGGGTGGGGGCGTTATTTTGATACTCATGGAAATGCCAGGTTGTATCGTGAGCATTCAAAAAGATTTCCAGTGCTTGCCTCTGTGGGTTCTTTGTTCATATGTATGAGATCTACTCGACACATGTGGCCTTTGCTTACCAGAATCTTCAGGACTGTGGGAAGGATCTGAAAATGGTGTGGTGTTAACGTCCAAGTCTTTCTCAGGTCCAGCCTTTGAGAGTTGCTGAGGTGGGAGATGCCCTTGAGGTGTGATGGCAGGAGAGTGAGCCAAGAATTCTGAGTATGTACATAATCGTGAGGGAGAAGTGTGGAAAGAGGGGCGCAGGTTACACTAGGCGAAATGTTCCAGGGGGAAATTATGAGACTTAAAGTCCAGAAGAAATCTATTTTCGGGTTTCCTCGTCTTTATCCTTGATCCTTTCTTAGTCTAGCCAGAGTTTGTGACATGGGCTATAATTATGTATGTGATTTCTTGTTTCTGTAAGGTACTCTTTTGTTCTCTTTCAATATGCAGGGGTGTGTGTGTGTGTCTGTGTGTGTCTGTGTGTGTGTGTGTGTGTAAGATGAAGGGAGAGACTGACTTCGAGTAAGGAGCAGTTGTACCCTAGCAGCCTGCCAATTGGAAGGCCATTTCAAGTGTCAGCAAATCCAATCTTGGGCCAGAGGAGATGGTGGAAGGGAGGCTGAGATAAAAGGGGTCATTCCTGCATTGGTACCAAAGGTGCCTGAGCAGCCTCTAGCAGGAGAGAGTGCCGAACTCTTTGATTGACTCCTTTCTTCAAACAGGAGAGCCAGCGCTGCCTAATTGCAGTTTTAGTTTTGCTTAAACAATTTGGATTTGGTAATAAACCATACCTAACAAGAAATCTGGCGATAGCCAGTTTGGGGGCTTGTTAATTTAGCAGCTCAACAACATCAGTCTCTGGGATGGCTTCTCTGAGTTTTTAGTGGCTTTTCCCTATTTGCAGGATGGTTGCCACAGCCCCAGACATCAGCTTTGACACATAAATGTGTATGTCAGGTGGAAGGGAAGAGGTTTCCCTGCACACTGTTCTCTCTTTTTGCCGGAGAAGAAGATCTTTCTGAGATGTCCCTAAAGGCTTCCTCTTAAAGTAAAAATAAAAAATAATTTTTTTTTTATTTTTTACATTGAAACAGTCTCAAACTTACAGAAAAGTTGCAAGCCCTGTAAAAAGAATTCTTTTTTTTCCTGAACTATTTGAGACTGAGTTGCCAATGTGATGCACCATCACCCCACATACTGTATTTCCTATAAACAAAGACATTCTCATATATAACCACAATAAAACCATCAAAATTAGGAAATTAACATTGATATATTACTGCCCTCTAATCCTCAAGCATCATTCAAGTTTCACCAGTTGTCCCAAGATGTTCTTATAATAAAAGTATCTAGTTCAGAATCACATGTTGTATTTGGTTGTCTTCTCTCTTCAGTCTCCTCCAATCTGGAACAATTTCTCAGTCTTTCCTTGGCTTTCATGACCTTGACAGTTTTGAAGAGTGCAGGCCATTTATTATGTAGACTGGCCCTAAATTTGGGTTTGTCTGATGTTTCCTCATGATTAGATTCAGGTTATGCATTTTTGGTAGGAAAATCACAGGAGGGAGGGTGTGTTCTTATTGTATCCTAGCAAGTGGTGCATGATGTCCATTTGTTCCTTTATTCAGTCATTTATTTGTATCAGTCTGGACACATGGATTTCTCTTTTCCTTGATGGGTTATGATACATTACTATCATTCCTTATTTTGAGGCTCAAATTGTCCCAGTTGGGCCAGTGGGAGCCCTGTCAACCTGGCTCCTGTGTCTTTTTTGACATGCCTCCATCATTCTGTGAGCACTTCCTAGCTTTCTGGCACAACAAGATGTTCCAAGCTTATATTGTACTTTTCCAGTCCCAGTCCTGGAATCAGCCATTTTTCCAGGGAGACCTGGTTCATTGTAGTGGAGAATGGTATTTAGAAGGCAAGATCTGAAAAATAGGTATGCCTATTGCTGTTGAGGTGTTGCTGCTCCCAGGCCCTCACGGTGGACAGAGCTAGGCAATATGCACACATATTTACATCTATATTAATTTCTGTGTTCATCTATTTATGTTGAAAATTGTGAGTTCACACTCATATCTCAAGTTCCAACCCAACATCATAAGGTTCATTCTCATTTTGTCTCTTTACATGTTTGTAGCACTCTTTGATGGTGAAAAATCCAGCTCCCATTATCCTTTATATATTTACTTATTTGCTCAATCACCCTGCATGTAATCAATTTCCTGTTGCCACCCTTACCCCTGCCCAATGTAGATGTCTGCTCAGTGCCAGATCACCCTCCCACCAGGGCTCTGGCACCTTGCTGCAGGCCACCATCAGATGGACATCTCCCTTGCTTGATGCCCTGAACACACACTTTTAAAGGCAAAGAGTTTGACTTTATCAGGACCTTCATTTTCTATATGTCTAAATCTACTCATTCAAACCTTTCTGCCTTACTTGACTGGTACCTTTAGTGTCCCATCAATGACCCTTCCCTTGATGGGGATCCTGGTGGTCCACTGTGGGCCTGAGGCAGGCACAGGGGCTGGTGTTTCTTATCCATGGTGTTTATATGTACCTATGGTGGCCAATAGTCACATGTAGCACTTTAAGGTTAAATTAATTGAAACTAAATGAAATTTGAAATTCAGCTTCTCAGTTATGCTAGCTATAATTTAAGTGCTCAATAGGCCATATGTGGCTGGTGGCTACCAAATTAGACAGTGTAGATATAGAACATTTCCATTGTTGCAGAAAGTTCTGTTGGACAGCTCTGGTATATACTGAATAAACACTCTTTTTTCCTCCTAATTTGACATTGATTTTTCCCTGACTGCCTTTCATCCTGACTTCACCTTCATTTTTCATTGTCAGTTGATTAGTGAGCCATCCAAACACTTGGCAGTCTTTCGTGCTAACTAGCCTGTCTCCATATCCTCGTGGTAACAACTTCACTAATCTTACCCCTGAGTACTCTTTCATAACACACCTCAGTCCATTCCTGTTGCCCCAGACTATCCAGGATATGTGGTCTGAAAATGGGACCAAATATTTGAAACTGAGACTGTCTTGGAAACTCTTAGACTTATACTAGTTGCAGTAGTTATAAAAGGAGAGTAAGCAAACTTCTGCTTGTCTGAGCTTTTGAAAAGCTTTCTTTTTTAGGTCATTCCTGGGAACCTCGATTCCAGGTTGTCTTTTCAGTTCCTCTGTACCCAACCCTTGGCACAGGGCCTCCTCCTCCAGACCAGTACTTCTCAAACTTTTATATGTAGCAGAACTACATGGAAGTGTTGTAAAAATGCAGACATTCTGAGTCAGTAGGTCTGGAATGGGCCTGAGATACTGCATTTTAATGAGCCCCAGTGGGTGCTGATGTTGCTAGTCTGAGGCCCACACCAGCAGGTCCTGAATGTCTGAGATGCTGAATCTCAGAAATGTCGACACTCTCCTCTATTTTTCCTTTGTCTTCCTTCAGAACACCTGCTCACCAAAACTTGATATCTAGATGAGTGTTGTTCAACACTCAAAGTGATAAAGGCTTGAAGAGATACTTTGAGAGTCTATACTCTGGTGGTACCACTACCCCAGAAAACAGCTCAGAGCTTGACTCTTGCTTGTATTCAGAGCCAGGGAGAGCCAGAGAAGACATAGTCTCACCTAATTGTAATTGCTATTTTAGCCTTTAATTAAAATTTACACTTCCCAATGTAACTTTTGCTCCAGATTTGGTTCCAAAGGATGAATACCTGTTAACCACTGAGCTATTTAAAGGAATGTGCCGCATGTTCTATAACTGTACCTGAACGAGGAGTCATATGAATGTTTTGAGTGACAGTAGCACCTTTGGAATAAGCACCAGGTCTCCAGTATGAGCCCCTCTACAGGGCAGCAGTGCTCTCGTCTGGATAGGCAGGGTCTCACCATTTTGTTATGAAATTCACTTCACAGTCATATCTTGTATTGCAATCTCTATAACTATCCATTCTGGATTTCACACATACGTTCTCTTTTTATGGATCTCCTTTCAAACTACCTGTGTCCTTAAATCCATCCCATCCCCCAGGGTTTTGCACCATGGAGCGGTGGGGACACCGGGACATAGGAGGCAGGCTAACCTGGGTTCAAATCCCATGTTGGTTCTTGGGAGTAAAGTCGCAGACAAATTGTTTAACTTCTCTGAACTTCAGTGTTTTAATTTAGAATGAGGCTACTCTGACGTATGGGGATTAAATTAGATATAGTGTGTACAAATGATAAATTAGATATAGAAGTGTCCAGCCCAGAAGAGCACCCAAAAATGTTTCCCTTTCTTAGTTGTTTCTCTCTTTAGTATGGACACCCTCTTGCTCGGTTCTTTCCTTCTTCATTCAAATGTGCACGTTTCCGCTACTAGAAAATAGCAGTGACATGAACTTGCTCACTTCTCCAGATAGTATTCCATCTACCCCCTTCCCTCCATTGACAAACTTCTTGAAGACGTGGCTGCTAGTTGCTCTCATCACTTGCCTGTCTGCCTAGCACCTGTCAGTGACCCCAACTCCAGAGCACATGCCCTCAGCCTTGACAATCCTGTATTTTCTCTGATCCACTCACCTCTGGGAGGGAGCATCCCCATCTTTTCTTCACTCAGTGGCACTCTCACAGGTAAAAGTGGGCCACACCCAGCACTGGTTAAGGACTACCATGGAAAGAGAAAATTGCTGAGAGATTAATCACAGGGTCAAATTTTTTTTTTTTTTTGTGAGGAAGATCAGCCCTGAGCTAACATCCATGCCAATCCGCCTCTTTTTGCTGAGGAAAACCAGCCCTGAGCTGACATCTATTGTCAATCCTCCTCCTTTTTTTCCCCAAAGCCCCAGTAGATAGTTGTATGTCATAGTTGCACATCCTTCTAGTTGCTGTATGTGGGATGTTGCCTCAGCATGGCCGGACAAGCGGTGCATTGGTGCGCGCCTGGGATCTGAACCCGGCCCCCAGTAGCAGAGCGCGTGCACTTAATAGCTAAGCCACGGGGCGGCCCCAGAGTCAGATTTTTGTTTAGTTTTGCTTTCACATGTTTTTGAGAAATGGGATGAGGATGTGTGTGCGTACATTTGTGTTTGGAATAGGGTAGGGGTCCTTACTCTTAGAGGCCGCAGGGGCTTTGTAATTGAGGGAAGAGTTCAGTGTGGGCCCAGCCAGGGGGAGCCGATACGCAGCTGACCTCAGGAAGGAGGTTCGAGCAGGAGGGAAAGACAGGGTATGGTCCGTTTCACCAGGAGCAGAAGTTTACAGTCCATTAATTTTAACGTAATGCAAATCGGTTTATGGAAGTGCTGACACACTGTTATTTAAAAAGCATGAGTAGCGTGATAATTAAATCTCCGTCTATATTTTATTCTAGCACATTTATAGTGTATCCTTGCCCAGCTGGTGTGATAAATTTCCAGTCTTGTAATTATACAAACTGCAAAGTACCAAAAAAGAAAAAAAAAGTGAATTGTGATGCCAAAAACAAGGTGGGGTATATTAACTTGAGCTTCATTATTTTGAGCTGAACTCCTTTTTGTCCCTAAGTTTGACCACATTGACTCAGTAAAAATATCCCGAAGTTATGCTTTCTAGTATATAGCATGAGGGGATATTGGTGTCTGTTTAATGTTTCTTTTTGGCACCTTCCTTTGAAGCGTGCATTCTTGGTGGGAGCCAAGAGCCCTAGAATTCAGATAGTCATTCCCTGCCGAGTGGAGTAGTGGAACAGAAATGAGCCCTTTCCTGGGAATCAGAAGCCCTGAGTTCCCTGGGGGCCCTGGGGTTGCCACTGACTGGTTAAGTGACCTGTCCTCTGGGTCTCTGTCACATATAGGGAGCCAAGGAGCTGTTACTTTTAGAGTGAACGTTTTGTGACTTGAATTTTTATGTTTCCTTCTTTATCTCTTAAAATAAAAATCTCCCAGCATAGACCTTTACACAATTTTGAAGTCGAATTTCTTCAGTTCCAAAAACATTCAACTAGAAAGAATGGCCAACAAGCTTGAAATGTCCCTGTAAGATTAGGAAGAAGGCAGGGAGGAGAGCAGAGGAGGTAAGCTGAGGCCTTGTGGGAGGGGCAAATGGAAAAAAGAACAGAGTCGGTGACAAGAGTGTGCCACCCCCAGCTTTGGGGAATCCCCTCTTTATAAGTACGTAGTTGCAGGCAAAGCATGTGGCCACAGTTCTACCCTTTTCTTGTAGTAAGCCTGTTGTTAATTCTTCCAAGAAATACCACTGGGAGGATTGGTGGTGGTGTTACCTTTAAGCTGACCTGATATGTGAGGCCACTCGGGTCCTTGTGTTCAAGGAGCATAATCAGACAAGTCTGTCAACAAGCTGCGGTTGGAACAGCTTTGCTTTGAGCTCTGCTGGGGTACCGATCACCTCTGTTTGGGAAATGCTTTCCAAGGTCAGCTGTGGTACTGGGGTATCAGATGAGTGGTTGGGAACCACCAGGGAGTACTAGAAGTCCACGTGCACTGTGTAGGAAAACAGCACTGCATCACGCTGAAATGTGGCGTGGTAAATCCATCACGGAACGTGAGCACTGCAAGAGCTTTAGAGATCATCTGGCCAAGCCTGTCTTCTGGAGAGTGAGGCCCAGATTCAGCTAGTGAGGGGCAGGGCCAGTGTCTACCTGGTGCTGAGCTGAGCTGTCTGCATTTCCCACTGTAACACACTATATATATATCATTATTATGAAATAAAAAGTCCCTTCTTCAGGAAAAAGTATACATACGTAAAACAGACATGTACAATAGGCCCTTAAACTATATTGCTTCTGTTGATTGATTTTACCCTCTAAATATTGTGTTTTTTCCCCACTTATGGATTTCATGAGACTTCAAATCTTGCTGCTTCTCCCAGCCATCTGCTCTTAACATTCCTCCTTGTACAAAAACTAAACAACCTTTTTATAACCTCAGAATAATATCTAAATGCTTCTGACATGTGCTCTTGCTCTCATGATCTGTGCTGAGGCTGTAAGCTCTTGGCCACAGCTATTTCCAGTGTCGTATCTAGATTCTCACCAGAGTGGAGATGGCATTCACCTGGTCCCTCTCCTGGACTGGTGATGGTTTTCTCTGTGGCCAGTTTGGACTGGAAACAACATGGAAACCAGTTTCCTTTCTGCAGTGTGTTTCCCAACTTTATCCATGCCTCTGCTTCTGTCTCCCTACTCCGTTTCGGGGGCCATATTGATTCAGAAGTCAATTACCAAATAATAGTAACTTGCTGACTCTGGTCTGCATTTAGGAAACCTACTACTTTCTGTCATTTGGCTTTTCCACCCACAGTTTTCCAGCCTGGTTCTTTTTAAAACTTATCAATACATTTGTGCAGCTAACCAATAAAAGCCCCTTTTGAAGACTCATGACAACCCTGTACTTCTCACATCTTTCTTCTTGGGCCTCCAAAGTGGGCCCATTCATTAAACAAAAGAAAAGATTCCAATGTCCATTTGTTTTTGGCCGGTTGGTGGCTCAAACAGATTAGATACTTTCTTGTCCTTTTTTTTTTAGCATCCTTTTCCAACCAGCAACATGTTGAATGTTCATTTGGAAAGACAGAAACTTCCAGAATCGTCACTCCTGGTGTTACTGTTTCTATTACATACAGTCCTCAGACAGGTTAAGATTTGATGATTGGTCCACAAGGTAAATTTCTGGCTGAAGACACATGGCCTGAGTTTATCCAAAGCCCTGATGGTTGCCAGCCACTCTTTGGAGAAGCAGACATGTTTCTTTCTCTTGGCAGTGACTTCGTACGGAGATAAATTACAGAACGTTTCACGCAGTCGTGGCCCCATAATCAAGTAGCAGGCATTACTGTGTCTGCTGGGTCAGTTATGAATGGGGTTGAAAGGTATGGGTCTTTAAAAACCGGGTAAATTGGAACATATTTGAACTTTACTAAGCCTTCTAGACATCATGGGACTTAGAATTTGAGAAAATTTGCTAGTGTAGTTGAGTTCATTTCAAAGAGTATTTATTGAGATCCTCTGGTCTCAATAGGATACAAATTGGTCTGCTAAGGATACAAATGTTAGAGACATGGGTCCTGTCCTTGGAGGCTCTGAAATACCAGGGGAAAGAAATGAATAATCGTAACATAATATCATACGTGCTGTGATAGAGGTTTATCCACAGTGCTTTATGAGCTCCAATGAAAGGAAAATGAATTCCAACCAGAGTTTCGGTGGGGAACGGGTAATGGAAAGCTTAACATTTAAGCTGGATCTTGATGGAATTTTCCATACGGACACATTTTGGAAGGGCATTCTAGGAGGAGGAAACAGCATGAGTGAAGGCCCAGAAGCCTGAAAGCTCTGGGAAGTGCTGCTTAGTCCGTGTGGCTTATCTAGAGGTTGAGTAGGTAGGTCAGGACATGAGGCTATGAAGATGGACTATGGCCAGCTTTCCTGGGACCTTGCAGGCAATAACTCACATTTATTCAATACCGTCTCATGTACCAGACACTTTGCTAAGCACTCTGTACTTGGCACCTCATTTAGTGATCATAGCATCTCTGTCAGACCCTTCTGATATCCACAGACACATGACACACGAAACAGAAGCAACGTTTCTCTATTTTCATCCAGGGATGTCACACCTAGAAGAGCAGTGGGGGATGAACAAAATAAAATCTTCGTGTGACACAACATCTTTGATTGGTTTGGGCCTAGTGCAATTTTTTCTATTAAATAAGCCATGTTAATAAAAGTCAAATGTCCAGTGTTTTATTAGACAGCATTTAATCTGATCACAGAACCGTCCATGATGTGATGCAGTTTTCAGTTTGCTTATTAGAGGCAAGTCAGAGCAGAGGAGAAAGAACACCTAAATGTGGTTTTATTTCAAGTATTTCAAAGATGTTTTCTGTGTCTTTACAGGATAGGTTCTTCAGTTTGAGGTCCCTGACCCAGAGGGAGTAATTGATGAGCTTCAAGGGGATCCAGGACACCCTCTAAGTTGTATATGAAATGTTTTCTCTGCTAATACATTCGTATGTCAGCTTCTACAGAGAAAGTCCATGCTTTTATGTGATTCTAAAAAGGGTCTGTTGGTCCCCAAAATAATAGGAGCCACTAATTTATAGATTATCTACAGAATGTACTGTCCCCACTACTTCTTCAATGCCTAGATGATAAAATCTAAGCTTCTCTGCACAGGAGGCATGGACTTGAGAATCAGACAGACCTGGATTCAAATCCTGCCTCTGCTATTTGCTGCTTGTGTGACCTCAGCTTTAGTTCCCTCCCTTGTGAATGTGGAAAGTAATATGGGAACAGATAATGAGATTCATACACATGCAATAAAGACAGCAGATGAGATTGCTGGGTGATTGAGGAGGGAAGGAGCTGAGAATGGAAGCCTGAGGAGCATCAGTATCCAAGGAGTTGTCAAAAAAAGGGGGCTGATGAAGGAGACTGAGAAGGAGAGGCCAAGGAGCCAGGAGGGAAACCAGGAGGGAAGAGTATCCGGAAGCCAAGGGTAGGGAGAGGGTCAAGCAGGGAGCCGTCAGACTCATCCAGTTAGATAAGAATGGGAAGGCACCTTTGGATTTTCATTTTGAGTTCTCCAAAGTGTGCTCAGGAAGTATTTGATGAACTACTTAAAGACTCTTCCTTTACTAATTCAACATAAATCTTCTGAATGCCTATTATGTGCCAGGCAAAGCTGTTGATGCCAGGGAGCTTGGTTCATGAGGTCTCACCTTTAGAAACTTTAGGCTCTAACATGATTTCTACCCCTGCAATTGCTAACAGGCATAGGATGAGCCAACCAGATAACATGTGGGTCCACTGTGTGGCCTTGAGCAGGCCACGTGATCTCTCCAGGCCTAAGGGATGGAGACTAGATTATCTGTAAAGTTTCCCCAGTCCAAAATGAATCCTACATCACTGCCCGGTCAAGATGGGGTCGGAGTGGTGGTCAATAAATGCCTCTCGCATACAAAACTCCAGTTATACTTAGAGCACTTCATCTTGTAGGATGTTGCCCTGTAAACTTCACAGTCCTCCTGTTCTTCCCTGCGTTTCCTGTGCCTGTATGCTGCCTATACCCATGTTTGGTGGATGGATAAATCTGTTGCATCTTAGGATTTTTTTCCTCCCAGTAATCTTGTTGTTTTACATTACAAATGTAAAGCATTACAAATGTTCTGTAAAACAAAAATAACGTTTGCTGAATGCTCACCATGAGCTAGGCCCTGTGCTAGATTCTTTCATGTACAAGATCTTGTTTGGAGTGAGAGTCCTTTTTATGGAGATTTCAATGCACTTCAGATCAAGTAATGTTTCAAATAAAGGTTTTCCTGGAGCAAAACCACAAGCAATAAAAGACTGATACAACATGCTTAATGCGTAAGGTGAGTGTTAATCCTGGCCCCCTTACACCCATCTCACCAAGGAGCTCTTCTTTATTTGAAATTGGCTTCCAAACCTGATGACTTTCTTTCTTTATTTTATTTTTTTTTTTGGTGAGGAAGACCAGCCCTGTGCCAACATCTGCCAATCCTCCTCTTTTTTCGCTGAGGAAGACTGACCCTGGGCTAACATCCGTGCCCATCTTCCTCTATTTTATATGGGACGCCGCCACAGCATGGCTTGACAAGCGGTGTGTCTGTGCACGCCCCGGATCCGAACCGGCGAACCCCGGGGCGGCGGAGCACGCGCACTTAACTCCTTGCACCACTGGGCTGGCCCCCCTGATGACTTTATGAACAAGACATGCTTTCCTCTAGCTAGTTTGAAGTTTGCATCTTTCCTCTGTGTGTGTGTGTGTGTGTGTGTGTGTGTGTGTGCACACTGCAAATAGAGGCTCTAAATGAGTGTCTCTAAGTTTATTGCCCCGTCTGCCCAGGAGTTTGTTTCTTGTTTTTGTGGCAAGTATGGACCTGTAGCCCAATTCTTACTGGATTATGTTGTTGAGTGGTGCCCTGGGAGAAGAGGAAGGATCACAAGGTGAAGACGACTGCCCTGGGCTGCTGACCCAGCCCTTGCTCAGCTGGGAACATGCTCTTGGGCAGCCAGGCCTGTGCCTCCGGGAGCTGAGTTCATAGACAGCAGGGCCCAAGGCGGATGCTGTTGCTTGACTGAGTTTCCATCAGCAGGACCCAGGGTCAAGGCATGAAGTAGTATTTTCTTCATATGTCAAAATAGGGTCTTAGGGTAACTCTTTCCCAAGTGTTCTAATTTAGGTTCTTCCAGTTAGTTCTAATTAGTTTCTTCTTCCAATGAGGCTGATGACTACTCTCCTCAGATAGTTGCTTCTGGGGCCCAACCTTCCGCCATGCAGTCACTCCTGTCTGGTCCCCCTGTTCTGGTTCTCTCTGTCACTTATTACAGTCCAACAGGGTGGTGGTGGTGGTGGGCTGCGTTTGTTTTCTTATGTATTGACTGTCGTCCCCCCACTCTCAATAGAATGTAGCTTTGTGAGGGTGAGACCTATTGGCCTCATTCCCTGTTGTGTCCCCAGAGCCTAGAAAAGATACTTGTTACGTAGTTGGTGCTTAATGAAAGTGTACTGAATGAATGAACAGAAAGCAGAGAGAAGGAAAGAAAGGGAAAGAAGGAAGGTAAAAGAGGGGAGGAGGGAGGAAGGAGGGAAGGAAAGAAGGAAGGGAGGGAGGAAGATTTCAGCAGGGATACTGACTCTTCTTGTATAAGCAAGCTGGGATGAAGAGACCACAGTCCTCAGTGCTCATGAAGACTACCCTGCTCTCTTAGTGTGGTTCATCTACCCGCTGAAGCCCACAGCACTGTCTTAGGCCTTAGCTATTCGGCACCAAGGGGCTTGGAACTGCCCTCACAGCTCCTTCTCTAAAGGGAGTTTTGCTCCCAGGACATTGACAGCACCATACACACAAAGACACCAAAGAACAGTGCACAGGGAGGCAGTCAGGTCTAGTCTGGGGGCCCAGAGAGGGACTGGGGCCGTCCAGCTCAGCCTCTGCTTTTCCACCTGACCAGTGTGGAAGATGACATTTTACTTGTGGATTTGGGGTAAGGAGTGCAGATCCATGTCAGCACTCCCAGCACTTAGGCGCACAGGATATGGTAGCCGCTCCGTTTGTGTGCTGTGACATCTAGGCCAAGGGTCATTATTTCCATCATGCTCCTGTTCATTGTTGCCTAGCAGGTGGAGAGAAAGCAAAGGAATGCCCCTCCTCCTGCCTTCCTACCTCGCCCCCAGCTGGCTCACCGCTCACAGTCCCTCCATTTGGTGGCAGCTGCGTCTGAGACAGCAGTGTGCTGTGGGACACCTGTGCTGTGGTGACGACGGTGCTGCAGTGACAGTGGTGTTGCCCTCCCACTCTGGTGTCGCATCACCGAGATGGCTCTGTCGGAGTGGGGGGTGGGCGTGTGTTTCCTTGGCTACCGCTCCTGGCCTGAGTGGGAGCTGACATGCTCTTCAGTGTGTATTTCAGCAAGTCGACCCAGTGGGCCGCCCTGCAGGCCGGCTTCTCCGAGGGCGTGGGCTGCGCCGCCAAGAGCAGCGGAGGAGGCTGCCAGGTTTTGAGAAAGTATTTGAGGCATCAAGGCGGTGCAGGACCCCACGCCCTTGCTCCCTCTCCCCTCCTGGCTCTCCTGCCTGCAGTTTCAATATGGGCGGGAGCTGGATTAAGTGTCTTGGCGGAATCCAGCAACCGGAGTCCTTTCTGGCAGAGGACGGGGAGTGCACATCAGGATCACATTCCAGATGCAGGGACGGAGATTTGGGAAGGATAAAGGAAAGAGAGTGAGAAAATTAAATGTGGCGAGAAATGGATTTTCCCTTTCTGCCGTCTGAAAATAATTGAGTTATGTTATTTTGTAAAATAATCTGTTTTGAGGTTTTTCCTGTTCCCCATCATACTACCAATTGCCTTACTGATTTGAAGAGGGGGGAAGAAGCATTCATTTTGGCCCGGTGCTGTGATTCCTACTAAATATCTCAAACTTGGGCCAGGTTCTAAGAGGTGGCTCTGCTGTCTGTTAAGCGTGTGGAAATGAGAACGGGAGGCTCGGCCTCCCAGGGAAGGGGCGCTGATCCCCTTTGTCAGGTCCTGGCTGGCTCCTCCCACTCTTCCCAACAAGTGCCCACAACATGGCTTCCCCTGGCCTTCCTCTTCTCTGGGCTTTGAAGGACTTAGTCACATTTGGCTGGAGACCCTCAAAGGTGTCTGTGTCACCTCGTGATGTCGTGTCAGAGTTTCCCTCCCCTCTTTCTCAGCTATTCCTTAAATTCTGCTCCTGGCCTCTCTCTGTGGTGGCTTAAGGGGGAGTTCCCATGTTAGGGTGGCCCTTACAGTGAGATCTCTTTGTCATCATTCCAGGGACTATTTAGTAACTGTGAGTAACTGTACTTTAATTGTGGAGTGTGATAAGATGGGACTTTGGGCAGCTGTCCAACAGAAATCCCATCAGATAGGTGTCCATTTAGAAGCAGCCTTGCTGTGTGATGGACAGGAACAAGCATGAGGCTTTCAAGAGCTTCAACCCTGGAGGCAAATTTCATAAATTCATATCCTGGCTTAGCTACTTATCAATGGGATGGCCTTGGGCAAAGACATAACTTTACCGTGCCTCAGTTTCGTCATCTGTGAAATGGATGCAAAAATAGTATTTACCTCTGGTTGCTGTGAGGATTAAATGAGATAATGAACGTAAAGTGCTTAGAACATTGCCTGCTACTGCTCAACTCATATTACTTAGCATCATCACCATTGTCATCATCATCTTTAATTACTAGCTGGTGGCCTTGTGTGCAAGTTACTTTGATTCTCTGAGCCTTAGCTTCCTTATGTGTAAAATGGGTGTAATACTAATAGGATTGTCAAGAAGATGAAGAGAGAGAGAATGTATGTGAAGACGCTTAGCCCAGGGCTTGACACCCACTGGAAGCTTGAGTTTCCAAAAATGAGTTCCCTTGTCCCTCTCCAACACAGCCTGCCTCTGTATAGTCTGTCAGCTATTTGGATGGAAGGATCCATTTTACTACAGTCATGCACTGCATAACGATGTTTCAGTCTATAATAACCTGCATATCTGACGGTGGTCCTGTAAGATTAGTACCATATAGCCTAAGTGTGTAGTAGGCTATACTATGTAGGTTTGTGTAAGTACACTCTGTGATGTTTGCACAACAACAAAATTGCCTAATGATGCATTTCTCAGAAAGTATCCCCATCATTAAGCGATGCATGACTGTATAGTATGGCTGGCTGTGTGATGGCAAGTATAGTCCTTGTTACTTATTTTAATTTGACACGAGTTAACATAATCTTCAGTCTAAATGGTCAACTCCTTTTCCCACCCTCCAGTTCTTCCCTTTGCATCTTCTCTTCTGCTGTGAATCAGTCAGGCAATTAGTCTTGAGGCCTTGTACTTGTCCAGGATAGTGCTAGGAAGCCCAGAGCTCAAGGAAGATGGGTAAGACTTTCTCCTTGGATGTCAGACTCAACATGCCCAAAACTCTCTCCTAACCTCCACTGCACCATTCATATTACCATTCCCCCATTAATCTTGAGTTATCTTGGATTCTCCCTCTATCATTATAATACTTTTCATTCAGTAAAGACCTACACTCACCATACTAGGTGACTTCACTTTGTCATCTCATCAGTTTTCACAATAACCCTGAGAGGTAGGAACTATAATCATCTCATTTTACAGATGAACAAATTGAGGCTTAGTGAGGTTAAGAACCTTGCCAAAGGCCACTTAGTAGTAAGCTAAACTGGGATTGAAACCCAGGTACTGTATATGAGAATCCTTCTTCTGCCCTTCCTACTCTGTTATTTTATGTCCGCTGGTTCCTTTATGTTTTGGCTATATACTTCTGTGTAACCAACCACCCCAAAACTGAGTGGCTTAAAACAACAGTTTATTATTTTTTATTATTATTTGGCATGATTCTGGGGGTTGATTGCACTCAGCTGGTTGATTCTTGCTTGGTCTCTCCTGTACTTACATTCAAATGGTGGCTGAGGCTGGAATTATCTAAAATCTTCTTCACTCACGTATTGGTACCTGAGCTGGGAAGAGCTAGGGGCTGATCAGGCATCTCTCTCTCCCTGCCTGACCCCTTCATGTGGCTAGCTTGTTCTTGGCTAGCATGGTGGTCTCAGAGTGGTCACATTTCCTACATGGTAGCTTACTTTCCCCAGAGCAAGCATTCTAAAAGATCCATTGGAAGCTACAAGGTTTCTTATGACCTAGCTTTAGAAGTCCCAGACCTCTACTGCCACCACATTTTATTGGTCAAACAAGTTACTAAGGCCAGTCCAGATTCAGTGGGACAAGTCATTAGGTTTGGTCTCTTGATATGAGAAGCAGCATGTGCATAGAGTGAAGGAAGGAATTGAAGGTGGCCATCCTTATTGGATCAGTCACCAAGACCCATCAGTGTTTTTGCTTTAAAAAAGTCCCTCTTAGCCATTCTATTCTATTGTCACCACCTTACTAGGGTCCAATTTTGTTGTGCTTCATTTTTGATTCAGTGTAACCGTCTCCTAATTGGGTTCTGACTCTCTCCCCAGCTCCTAATCCATTGTTTATTTTGCTAGGATACAAATCCACATCAGATGCCTCTTTTATCCATTAGTTTATATATTCATAGATCCAAGAAGGACTTTAGAAGTCATCCACTCTCACCCTCTTGTTTTATAGAGGAGGGAACCAAGACCCCAAGAAGGCATATTCAAAATCATATGTTTAATTTTTTATAGAGTTTCAGGCCAGTCAACACTTACAAACTGTCTTTCTTAAGCTAGAAGAACAAAGAGGGAGAAGACTGTTTCTGCCCTTTAAGAGACTACCGTTTAATAGTGATGGTGATGGATACCTCAGAGGTAATTTTAATAGAAGTGTGCCATATGGTCCCGTAGGAATACAGAAGAGAGGCATGTAACACATTTGGGGCTTCAGGGAAGATTTCTTGTAGAATGTGACTCTTGAACTGAATCTTCAAGACTATAGAAGGAGTTTTCTTGGCAAAGAAAGGTGGGAGGATGTCAGGACAGAGGGAATGGCCCGAGAGACAAAGATAAAGAGGCAGGAGCTAGGGTAGGTGTGTGGTAACACATGCTATGCTGTTTGGTGTTTCTAGAGCATGAAGGGCCCTGGATGCCATGCTAAGGGGCCTGGACTTGATTCTATAGATAATGAGGTGCCACTGAAGGGTAAGACCTACACATGGTCCTTTAACACGGTCCATTTATCTGAGAAAGAGTTTAAAAGCTTACTTAGTGACTTCCTTCTCTGTCCCCAGACTCTATCATGGCCATGCAACTTTGGATGGATTTTAAAGGGCCACTTCCCTCTCCATAAAAAAGACCAATAGCCCAAAAGAAAATGGACCAAAAATACTTGAACGTACAGTTCTTAGAGATGCAAAGACAAATGATTTAACTATATGAAAAGATGCTTAGCTTCATTCATAATAAGGAAAATGTAGTTTTCAACTACACAGAGATGCCATTTGTTACCTCTTAAAGCAGCATAGATCAAAAAGCAAATTTCACCTGAGATGGTGAGGATATTGGGCTTCCTCATACGTTGCTGGTAGAAGTGTAATTTTGGTACCTTCTCCATGGAAAACACCTTGGCAATAGCTATCAAAATTATAAGTGCACATATTCTTTGACCTAGCAATTCTACTTCTCAGCCTGTAGCTTTTCTTATATTTAGAGGAAGCAACCAACACACATAATTATTTATTGTAGCCTTATTTGTAATTGCAAAGGATTAGAAACAATCTAAATGCCATGGAAAGAAAACTAGTCAAATAAATTCTATTATTTAATCCGTAGAAAGGAAGGCTATGAAATCTTGAAAAAAGAGAATGAGAATTTCTGTATGTGCTGATCTGGATGGATTACCAAAATAAAGTATTGGGTGAACAGGAAAAAATTATAAACAGAAAGTAGAAAAATGAGTATACATACATATTTGCTCAAATATACCTAAAATATCTCTGGAAAGAAACATAAGAAATAATATTGTTCATAAGGAGTAGCTAGGGTACAGAAGTAGGAGGAAATATTTCGTCGTTTACTCTTTTGTACCTTTTGAAAGTTGAACCATATGAATCATTATTATTATTATTATTATTATTTTTATGTGTGAGGAAGATCAGCCCTGAGCTAACATCCATGCCAATCCTCCTCTTTTTGCTGAGGAAGACTGGCCCTGGGCTAACATCTGTGCCCATCTTCCTCCACTGTATATGGGACACCACCACAGCATGGCCTGACAAGCGGAGCTTCGGTACACGCCTGGGATCCAAACTGGGCCGCCAGCAGCGGAGCACGCGCACTTAACTGCTATGTCATGGGGCCGGCCCCATGAATCTTATTTATTGATTTATTTATTTATTTAGTGAGGAAGATCAGCCCTGAGCTAACATCCATGCTAATCCTCCTCTTTTTGCTGAGGAAGACCGGCTCCAAGCCAACATCTATTGCCAATCCTCCTCCTTTCTTTTTTTCCCCCAAAGCCCCAGTAGATAGTTGTATGTCATAGTTGCACATCCTTCTAGTTGCTGTATGTGGGACACGGCCTCAGTATGGCTGGACAAGTGGTGCGTCGGTGCGTACCTGGGATCCGAACCCGGGCCGCCAGTAGCGGAGCGCGCGTTCTTAACCGCTAAGCCACGAGGCCGGCCCATGAATCTTATTTTTAAAAAATGAAAAGGAGACAAAACAAAAGCCAGACATTCAAACAAATAAACCCTTGCCACTGGGAGCTTCTTCAGATCTAGGGTAGGATAAACATTCCATGAATCCCCTTCATTGAACAGTCAATTAATGAGAGAGGAAACCTGGCCTAATCTTCCCTAATTAAAGACTGTGAAAATAAAATCTGGAGCAAATATGACAAAAATATTAAAGTGAGTTGAGTTGAGCACATAATTATTTCATACTATCTTTCAGTATGCTTGAGTTATTTTGTAATAAAAACGAAAAATTGTAATAAGTAAATAAATAAACAAATTAAAAATTTGCCTGGCATGGCTTTGGTGTTCTACTCTGGGATTATTGAAGCTGGTTGGTTCCATTTTCATCTGTCCTCAGCACTCCCATGCTAAGTTTCGTCACCCCCTAACTGCCCCCATACATGGAGACCCACCTTACTTATTGTCGTTTTTGCATTCTCATCTATGTATACGCATTACTTCCCTTCACAAGATTATAAGCCCTGTAGAGGGTCAAGGTTGTGTCTAATTCAGAAGTCAGCAAACTTTTTCTGTAAAGGGTCAGATAGTAAATATGTGCGGCTTTATGCACCAGTCTCTGTCGTGACTACTCAGCTCTACCGTTGTATCATAAAAGCAGCCACAGATAACGCATCAATGAATGGATGTGGCTGTGTTCCAATAAAACTTTATTAACAAAAGCAGGTGGTAAGCCAGATTTGGCCCAAGGGCCATAGTTCGCTGTCACCTAATTCATAGTTTTCTATCATCAAATTCATTATTATATTCCCTTTCACTCTCTCCCCCTTCCCTGTCTCCCCCTGGAAAAAGGTTGATGTTCCGTGTGTGTGTGTGTGTGTGTGTGTGTGTGTGTGTGTACATATATGTGTGTATTTGTGGTCCCTGGGGTGGGAGGAACTGAAAAAGGAAGGAGAAGTAAACGTAGCGTGTTTGAGGAATCCAGGCCGACTATCCAGTATCTCAGGCAGCAGTGGAAAATGTGAAGGAATAACTTTTTAAGAAAAGATGAAATCATGACTCTCAAATGTAAAAGGAGCAAGTGTGAAAAAATTTTAGCTCATCAATTAATGAGGGAACAACCAGTATGGTGTTACCATGGGTTCAAAGCAGAGAGCAAGCACACATGAAGGGCTTCAGGAGTGCTGAAAGGAATTTGCAGTAGATGAAAAACTGTCCTCTCGGGGAGCAAAGACGGCTTATTATTTGCATTTCCACCGACAAAATTCATTTGCATTACTCTCAGTTTTCTACAATTTATAGAGTTGTTAAAAAGACCTCAGCTAAAGACAGTGAAAGGCGAAAGGCACAGACCTATAAAATTAGATGATCCAGAAAAGGTTATTAACAATGCCTAATTAGTCCCTGGAAAAGATACTCAGCTCTTTTTTTGGTCTTTTCAAAGTTTTTCACAATTTTGTATGATAGAAATAACATTCAGTAAGCTCATGTTACTCTGGATTATAGAAGATCTTGAAATCTACGCATGAAGTTTTCCAACTCGGTTTGATAATAATAGGCACTATGGCAGATGCTTGAGCCTGTGGAATGCAAGGTGGAAGTTCAGGAGGGAGGCAAGTTTACCAGCACTCTTCTAAGTGAGGACTGGTATTTGACCACTAGAAGTAGGATGGAGTAGACAATTCCGGGGACTGTTTCCGAAGAGTCAGCATGATGACGTGGAATCACACAGGATTGAAGTTAGAAACCCTGCATTTGAGTCCCAGCACTGCTACTTACTACCCCTGCCACGTTGGACCAGTTTGCTCATCTGTGGCTGAGGAAAATTTGAATTGCCTCAGAGGCCATTGTATTAAATGAGAAAGCACATGTCTTAATACTTAGTGCTTTGCCTAGCCATAGCAGTTTGTAATAAATGTTAGTTTCCCACCTTCCATCTGGGGTGCTTGCTAGACACAAACTCTCTGCTCTTGGGCAGTTACTTCAACAGTCTGAGTTTCGCTTTATCAGTTCAAATGCAGAAAATGATATCCACCTCACAGAGTTGCAAAAAGAATTGGCAGGTAATGGTTCCAGGTAATAGTAGTTTCCCTTTGTGGGTTCGGGATGGCTTCACAGAGGAGATGACCAATAAGTCAAGTCTTGGTGGATGAGTAGATGTTTTCTACATCAGCATTTCCAGATTTCATAAGATTTCCCAGCGCAATAATTAGTATGCATATAATTCAGTTTTATTTTATTTATTTTCATCACATAATTTTGGACTGTTGTGTTTTCTTCTTAGTCATTGTATAACGCTGAGTTTTAAAGAGTGTCATGGTAAGGGGCGTGTGTTGTGGTCATAGTAAGTGGGAAACACTATGAAATTGTGTAAAGGTTACTTGGGGATGGATTTTAAATGGAACATATATTGTGTGTGTGAATTAATGGTTTTTTAAAGCTCTGTTAAAAATTGCACTTTTGGTGGACAGCCCTAATCAAATATTTTGACCTATTGCTTCTACCTAAACAATATAATATCTTAGGAATTCTGTTATTTTGGCACCTAAACTACATCTCCTGGATTTTCTCTTTCTCCTAGAAACAATACAAAAGTTATTTATCAGACCATTGGAAGTGATGCTCATTTCACTTGTAGTTCATGGAAGCGTATGCTTCTCTCCCTCTCTCTCTCTCTTTCTGCCTGTGGCCCACCAGCCATGACCCACTTAATTGGCTGTGTAGCAATTTAAGGAATTTGCATGAGGATTTCCAGGGGAAACAGAGAAAACTCCAGCTCCTGACTTTCCTAGCTTGCCTTCTAGTTGTCAGTCTTCTGTACCTCATGTCACTGTTGCTGATGTAACAGTAACAAGGCCACCAAAAGGGTGTTCCAGGCAGGCTACTGAGTAGGAGCCTTAACCCAAGGGCGCCCTCTCCACTCTGCAGCTCTTTCTGCCTGCCTGAGATTCCTACCCTATCTTCCTCTAGCCATTGATGCCCTAACTCTCCCCTCTAGTAAAAAGCCGCCTTCCATCCTTTTAATGCCTCCCAGAATCCCTCTTCTACTTTGTATTTCCCTCTCTTCCAGGGATAGCCATTAACAGCACAATCTGCTGATACTTTATAGAAATATGGGAGAGAGAGGAGGACACGGAAGAGATTTTATAGATTGAAAGGAGGTCTCTCTTGTTCTTTGGCTTCCTTTGGGGTCCTTGGTATCACAGCATCCTGAAGTGGGTTCTGGTTGGAATGGAGACATCGCTTGTAAGAGCAATGAGTAAATTGAACAGGAAACCCATGGAATATAATTACAAGCAACTTTTTTTTTCTTTCACTGTGCTTTTAAAAGTAGTTCAGTAGAAGTTCTTTCACTGCCCTTGGTTGGAAACTCAGGTAGTCCCATGACCGTTCTGATCACTCTCAAGTAATAAAAAGTCTTAGGACCACTAGAAGCTAACAACACAGCCTCAATTCAGTTATTGTGTCCAGTCTACGTAATAATCAAAACTTCCGACTTGCTTTAAAGTTAAATCTGCTCGCCCCTCTAAACTAGAAGCTGCTGCAGGTGAGAGGAGGTCGAGCTTCCTCTCTGCTCTCCTTGCACACATCCTCCCTGGCATTGCGACCAGGGTTGCTGACTCTGCTGGGTATACAGAGAGGGAAGAGGAAAAGGCAGGAAAGCTCTTGCTTGACTAGTCCTGTTGTAACATGTCTTCACTGGGTGGGCCTGGAAGGTCTTTAGAGCTGACTCCTTCTCTCATGGATTCTTCTGTGGGTTCTTCTGAGACCCTTACGGGGAACATTGAACTATATTTCTCCTGACACACGCGTTGCATTTTCCTCTAGCTGGCCACCCTTTCCTCAGCTCTATTTTTTCCGATGGTCCACCCTACACAGACCTTTTCAGTTGGGGTTCTGTTATCTTCCCGTGAAATCCTCTTAGGTGGATTTAAAACAGATCCAGACTGAGTCTCTCCCCAACATGCCTTCTGTCTAGTCCACAAGAAGCACTCACAAATCATCTGCTCTGATGATTTTTAGGAGAATAGTGTCCAATGTATACTTCTCCTTTGCTTGTACCATTAGAACATGTAATCTTTTAGTTTTCCAGACGGGATTTAGACCCAGTGCTCTATGTCCCAATAATTGTAAGGAGACCAAATCAAACCCTCCAATGATCTCACTGAACCTTCTTTTTCTTAACTTGAGGGAGAAGAACCCCACCCCTTTTCCTTGGGAGGGAGAAATGCCAGCACAGCTCTCTCCAAAGAAATCATCTTTCAAGCTCCATTTTCTCAAAACTGTTTATTCTGTCCTCGCTGTAAGGGATTCAAGAGTCATGTAATGAGTTTTTGCCCATCCACTTTGAAATTTTTTTGTGTGGTAGTCTCTTTAAAATGTAGCATCCACTGTTTTCATGTCATAGCCGAAAATGAGGCAGGAACAGCCCTGTTTTAACATCGAGTTACACAAGCTTAGCCTTGGTGCTACATCACAGTTGTTGAACAATTACTCTATGCTAGATCTTTTTTCTTGTTATCTCTTTTGATCCTTGCAACAACCTTCTTTCAGAGAGAAGGAAATTGAGAGATTATAGGACTTGTCCAAGAGTGTTCAGGTAGTGTTAGGGCTGGGATGGAAAACAATTATTCTGAATAGTTCATAATTTCAATTTTGATTGCCTTTTTAATTAAAAAGTTAAAGGAATGTCTGTAACTTGCAAGTGGATAGATTAAAAATAATTCTTTTAGTATTAATTTCTATTTTTATTGTTTGTGGGGTTTTTTTGGTCAGAAATATAGCCCTGAGTGAGTTCTAACTTTTAGAATGTAGTGAGGTTTGTGTGGTGGCTTAACATGTGGGCAGCATTAGTAATTGTTCCATGGATATTTGAAGTCTGTGTACTTGCTTTTTTGTTGTTGGGTACAGAGTTCTGTGGCTTTCTCTTAACTCGTACTTTCATGGCTCCTAGTTCAGGGTCTTACACACTGGAGATCCCAATGGCTGAAACAAACACATTTTGAAGGTGCTTATGACCACAATAGCAAATTATCATTGAAAACATTAGCAGACCTGAAACTCAGCTACATTTTTGTTATTTCATTCCTAGTCAAGCAGGAAGTCCTTTCTAGAACTGTAAGGTCTGGTGGTGAGGTTTTCCTCCACTTCTAAAACAACTCTGGATGGTGAGGCAGGACATGTGAGTTCTTGGCCTAACTCTGCCACTAACTTGCAACCTGGGCAAGGTGCCTCCTCGTGAAATATGGGGGTCAAGGCAGAGGCTCTCAGGGTCCATTCTGCTTCTCAAAGTCTAAGACTCTGCACGGTGGGCCTCTGGCTTTCCATCCTGAGGGTCACGGGCAGTTCACAGAAGAGGGTGTTCCCATTGAGAGTGAGTGTTTCTTGGAGAAAGCATTATAGACATCCAAATGCTGCACTCTGGTCCCTGGGAATTACAAAATCATTATGTAAAAAAATGCTGGAACTGCTGGTCTGCAATCAGTTATACAGTCACTGGGGTAACCCTTTCCTCGGTGTGTTATATGAACACTGGACCGAATTCAGTGACAAACTAGGTCAGAGGGTAGACCTGGAACGATACGCGTAATGCTGGCTTGTGAACAGCTGCGCATGGGCGGGGTGATGTGTGCACTCCCTGAAGGTGATGCAACCACATGTTTCTAGAGCTCAATGCTGTCCTCTTTGTCCTCTGATGCCCTTGACTGTGGGGTGGTTGAAGCTCTCAAAGGGGGGAGGCAGAGGGACATGTAACCTTGTATGCAAAACTTGGTTCATTTTCTTCATTTCGAATGTACCAGTGAATCGGTATCTTAAGTATTTCATTCATTTTCCATCTTTTGAGCATTCAACGTGTATCAAGCTGTGTTATCTTCTGTGGAGACACAGATGGATAAGAGACAAAAAGGACTAGTGGATATTTGTCGTTTCTTATGCCACCTAAAGTGAGACCTGAGCTAACCACATTCTAAATACGAATAAACGGGTGCAGTAAGAAAGGAGATGTGGTAAGAAAATGTACATCTAAATTTCCAAATCGGAAAGTGGTGGTTCTCGGTGGAAGAGTCATCGTCTACCAATTCGGTGGTCAGAAAAGGCTGCCCTGACCTCATCAGAGCTCTGGGCGTCCCTCCAGCTTCCTCGGAGGCTGCACTGGGGAATGACTCTTGAGGGTGAGCGAGGGCCCCGACCCTCAAACTCCAAATTCTAGGAAAGAGGTTGCTTGCAGGAATGAGCTCAGCGTAATCACTTGAAATTAAGGCAGCAGAGGAAAACGCCCCATCTCTGTTTATAACCATGCCAAACAATTTGCTAGACACAGCTATTACTCAGGCAAGAGACTGTGCACAGATGGCGGCTCTGGCTGGGAGTGGACGCAAAGGCTAGGACTGCGGGCCATTAATCACCGTCCGCAGTTACGCTGCTGGGTGTAAGTGAGCCTACTGAGCCGAGGCAGAGTTTATTGTAGGGGCTTGATGTCGAATCCCTGTCCTGCAGGTAATTAGAGAAACCCTCGCAGCCACAGAAATCACCAAAAACCCACAGAGGGTATTTCAGCCAAACCCACATGTCCACACTTTCCCCTCTCCTCCTTTCCTGCGCCTTCCCAAATACAGAACAATTCCAGACCATAGCAACTGTATGCATTCAATCAGTGAATAAAAATGTCCATGTCTGCTAGAGGCCAAGCACCCTGAGAATGCCTGTGTAGATTAAAGATTAGCTCCTCATCCAGGTAGGTTACTGTCTAGACGTGGAGATAAGGCAGAGTCTGTGTGTGTGCAAAAGGTAAGCAACTCAAGGCAGTAAGTAAGGTTCCCCTCCCCCTTCCTGACTACCTTCTCCTCACCCTCAGGTCCCAGCTCAGCTGCACCTTCCTCTGAGCAGCCTTCTCTGACCTTCCAAGACTGGCTGAAGTTTTCTGGCTGTATGTACCCACAGCTGCCTGTACTTCCCCCGTCATAGCACTCCTTACACTGAATTGTAACTGCCAGTTACATTGATTGTGCCTGCCCCTTCCCTATGCTGTGACTTTTGTGAGAGCAGGGACTTTGCCTGTCTGTGTCACTCCCAGCATAATACATGTTTGTTGTCCCATTATATAAACAGTATTGATGGTGTTCTCTGAGAGTGGAGATGGAAGAGGTGATTTTAAGCTGAGGAGAAAGTACTCCAGCTGCCCCGGAGAGATATGTTGAGAATAAGAGGAGAGATGATATGGTTTTACCTAGTGAAATAGTTCTTAAACTGTGGTCCCTGGACCAGCAGCATCATTACCTGGGACCTTGTCAGACATGCAAATTCTGACCTCACCCCACACCTACTAGATCAGAGACTCTGGAGGTAGAACCAGGCAATCTCAGTTTTAGTAAGCCCTCCAGGCGATTATGATGCAGTGAACACTCTCATACAGATTTGGCCCTACCTGTGACTTTGGGACTAGGCATGACAAATAGAATTTATCTCATGTGCTACTTTCAATTGATTGGGAGTGGCTGTTTGAAGCTCTGTGTGAAGGATTTTGAGGCCATGACTGTGCCCAGGATGAAAAAGTGCCATGATTGATTAGTGATGTCTGCATGGGTACCGGAGTAAAGGGTACTCATGTCCCTTGCACCTGCCATCTCTGATCTGGAGCCAATCCTGAATTCATGCAGGATATAATGAAGACAGTGCTTAGGGCTGACATTCTGGCTATGGTTTCTTTTCTGACCTTTGTGCTCTGGTTTTCCAGGACCCAGCTTCCTTCCTTGTGCCCTAGTTTGGGTGCCTTGCCCCTTGACTCTAGTCTTGCCATGATTGGGCCTCTAGTACTGGCCACTGGACCTCCCCTATATTGACCGCCACCCCTCTGGGTCTTGGTTGATGGCCTGCCTTGTCACTGTTTGACCAGACCCTGATCCCTTATTCTGAGTCGGGACATTTTTCTAGTGGTCCTCAAGTCCTCCTCCTGTGGCTGGGTCAGATCATTTTGGATCTGCCCTTGGACATACATAATTATGGTCTGCCCTGAGAAAAGCAAATCTTTCCCATTGCTCCTATTTTCAAACTCTTCTCCCAATCCAGGCCAGCTAATGTTCACAAACTCCTAGTCTTGGCTGTCTTCTCAGCCTGCCCCACTTATCCGAGAAAGGGATTCTAGGTGGTGCCCCAGCGCAAACAAAGGCACCGAGGTCAGAATGTGAACAATGAGGGGGTCCCATAAGGAGAGCCGTCTGATTGGGTTAAGAACCCAATGCCATGTCGAGGCACACTGGATTAAAACATCAGCAAAAAATTGGTAAAATTAGATTGTAGAGGGTTTTAATCCCCCAGATCTGGAGCTTGGACTTCATACTGCAGGAGAGAGCCACCAAAGGCTCTGAGTGGGGGAAGGTGGTGACACTTTAAAGAGGTGCTGTGGGAGTTCTGACCCAGCAGATGTGTGCAGGGTGATGAGCAGGAGAGGGACCAAGAGGAAGCTGCCGCAGTTATCCAGGCCTGATGTGGCACTGGTTGTGGGAGTGGAAAGAAACTGACGTATTAAAGAAACACTGGAGACACTCCAGAGGGAGGATCCGGAGAATCGGTTGGCTGGATGGCTGACTTCATGGAGGGGGTAAGGGGCAGAGAAGAATCAATGATGACACTGTTTTGAAGCTATGTGACTGGAATAATGACAGCCCTGACATAAAGAGGAAAGTCCAGTAGGGAAGAACAGAGGTGGAGGAAGTTGAGAGCTTGAGTTTAGTGATAAAGTGAGCTTGAGGTGAAGGCAGGATATCCCAGTGGGAATGCTGAGCAGGCGTATGAAGAGGCAGGACCACAGGTAGGGTGCAGGCTGGGAAGAACTGGAATGTGGGGGATCCCCATCCCAGGAGACGGCCAAAAGGGGGATAGTGAAGAAGGAGCTTCGAACTTTGAGGCGTGACCCTTGAAGAATGTCCGCATCAGGGGTGGGGGAGGAGGACCAGGGAAGGAGCAGCCCAAGAGGGCAACCTGGAGGCTGCAGTGGCAGGGCAGCGAAGCGACGAGAGAGCACCGAGGGAGAGTGGTGGTCTGCGTGTTAACCTGCAGAAAGGACAGGGAAAGAGAACAGACCTGATGAGTGTGCCTGTGGGTTTATGGTCAACACCCAGAGTGCAGTGGGCCATTAGGCACATCAGCTATTTGGAACCTAAACCAACAGTGTATCTCCAGGGAAATCTTTTTGTGGACATACTTGCTGGGCCTGAGAACTTTGTGATGGAGAGAAGTCATTCTGTAGAATCCTTGCAATCTAACTTGTGATCACCCTTCTGGCCCCTTCTCAATCCTAACATGCACAAAAACACACACGCTCCCACCTCTTTCTATCAATGACTCTTCCAAAAAGCAGTATGCAAGTAGCAGAATATAAATGGTTCTACCATTTGCCACCAACTCATAGGCTCAGTATTTCAAGGCTAGCCACATAGATGCCTGAAAGAAATCATCTGCCTTGCACAGTTGTTCAGGTTGTGCACTGTACAGGTTACTTCATTTAAAGAGGCATCATTTACATTGTAGGTATCTTTATTATTTTGATTTTTTTCATATTTTTATTATGACTGTTGACACTAAAGATGAATGATTTGCATGTTTACTTTAACAACTTTCCATCAGACGGCAGTAAAGTGGCTTTTTCTAGCAATATCACTACATTATGACAATTTTCAGGTGGAAGTTAAGTGTGTTGAGGATTGGACACCTTTTTCTATTTCTTGTAAAGGCACCGTGAAGGAGACCTGGGAACTCGCACTAGATGAATGAGAGGCCAGCGCTTTGGCGAGTGGATTGCCAGCCATCTTCTCTCCACGTGTGGACCATTAGAAGGGGCTCTGGTCAGTCCATTTCAGTGTGATAAGCATTTATCAAACACCTGTTGTGTGAGATGACCTCTGTCTAGGCTTCAAGGATGAGAAAAACGAGGTTCCATCATCCTCAAGGAACTCAGAATCTAAGTGGGAGCACAGTAGGAAAACAACGTAAAGCAGTGATGGGATGTGTACAGTGCTGGGAGCCCAGACTCAGTCCTGCCACATCTACTGTTCCATTCCATCATGCTTTTGCTTTTCCGTGGAATAAGCTTAAATATTAGCCATAATTAAAGCATCATTTTTAATGGATCTTTTGTTGTTGTGAGTCACTGCTTAATAAACCTAATTCTTTCTTCTTGGCAACAGAAGATAACTTGTTTTAGACCAGTTGTTGAGATCAAAAGTTTTTTAAGGCTTCTGCTTCTGGATTAGGCAGCTGTGGAGAGAGAGAGCAAGAAAGAGAGAGGAAATGTTTCTTTCGCTTTTCCCGTTCTCAGGGTCTATTCTAGCTGATGGTCATGGAGGACATAGCAAGGCCTGCCTGTCCGTCTCCACAGATCTACGTTCTCTTCGGGGAATAAGGAGGATCCGGCTCACTGGGGCTTATCTGACTACTGGTTTCTTATAGTCAGGTGTTCTCAGATCTGGCTTGCCCTTCAGCAGCCCTCCATTCCTGAGAGGAGGACGAGATTAGCCTAGCTTTTGTTTGCTTGCCCACCTCTGCCTCTGGCAAGTTTGTAGTCTGTGAGAGTCTGCATGCTTCCTTTTCCTCTGACCATCATAAGTAGAGTGGACTGAAGAGATCACCGCAGCCTCCTTTCTGTACAAGTAAAGAGAGAAAAGCCCAGAAAGCTGCTTGGGTTCATACTGTGAGTTTAACCCCAGGAAGCAATAATTTACAAATAGAGTTGCACACTGGTTTACTTTAAAGAAAGGCATGGCAGAATGGAGACTAAACTCCGAAGGCAGAAGAGGAAAGTGATGCTGAGGGACCTAATGAGAAAGAGGAACGACAGAGAAGTCGTGTGCACGTCCAACATGCACTTGTATTTCCCGGGGCTTCACTGAGTAGGTGCCTGGCCAGGGTGGAGCAGTCGCCAGCGTACAGAAGAGCGAGAACCCGGGAGACGCCAGAAACAAGAGGGTGGCAAACACAGCCTTGTCCTCACCCAAATGTTTGTGGGTTTGTTTGTTTTTTAAATCAAAGACAAAACGGGCAGTTCTTCAACAGTTTGTCCAGCCAAATAAAGTAGCTCGTGCTGTGAACAGCTCAGATCATAGTTCATAGGAATGCCAGCCCAAGGGGGACAGGAACCCCTGACGTCCAGGTGAACAGTATCCAGATTCAGAGAAGGGTTTCAGGACTAACCTAAGGATGTGCAGTATAAACAAAGACTGATGGGGACCTGCTCAAACCATAGGGAGGGGACCGAGTATATTGCAAATACCATAGGGATGAAGACCATTGGGGGGCCTCAGAAATAAGGAAAAAAAGACAGATGTTTTAAATAAAATGGCAATGCATATAATCGAGAATGTAGAAATGTAAATTTGACTAACACCATCTGTCTTTAATGCAGACATCTAACTTTCCAGCAGATGGAGACGTTACCACGTGAAAGAGAAGTTTGGCAGGTGGGCCCAGCCCCAGACTCCCTACTTTCTAGAACAGGATGGTTGGTTTCTTAGGAATGAGACACAGAGGGGACCCCTAAACTATGTAGACTCCTGATCTTTAAGTAAATAACACTTTTTAAAAGAAAATTTAGGCGCTACCTAGGTTCCTAATTCAGAGGGTAAGCTTTTTAAATGATGAAAGTCTTAGTTGTTTCTGTCTAGCTTTGGGAGAATTTGACAAAAATCGTTTGTTTTCTGAGCTTTGTGTTTGGAAACCATGGGCAGAAAAGGGTTCTGTTTGCCTTCTAATCGACATGCATTTGCATTACAGTGCTTGATACTCTAGGAGTCAAGGTTTCAGGGTTTTTTGTTTTTGTTGTCTTTTTTTCCTGGTGCCTAGAGATTCCCTTGCCGCCATGGGCATTGGGGTCAAGTTGTTTTCACAGCTTGCTTGCGTTTTGTTTTAGGCTTCTGAGGACTTGGGCAGGATGCTTTTATCGTGTGTTTGAAGAATTGAATAGCTGTGCACCCAAAGCTAGCTACTAGGCATAACTTATTAACATTAAAAAAAACCTCTGTGAGTGGCTATAGAAAGGGATCTTTTTAACGGACAGTGTTGTCTGGGTGATCTCAGGTGTTGGAGAAACATTTTCAGATCTGCTCAGGATGCTGTGGTTGGTGATTGTCTCCAAACCAAGTAAGTGGTACCCATGAATCAGGGCTTATATAGAGGTTAGCTGTAGATAGACAGCATGGCCTTCGGTGTAAAGGGGATAATGTTTTATAACTTGTTTTTCTCTTCCAAAGTCTTTTTCCTAATGAGTTTAAACAAAAGAACTCAAAATTCATTCAGTACATTTTCAAGAAAACCATAATATGTTCTACTCTTTTAGATTTTAGTCTTAGAATAAATTCCAGTAGGAAGATGAATGGGTCAGTGGCTATGAAATATGTCACCTGATCGCTGCCTTATTTTTCCAAAAGCTTTGGACCAACCATACGAAGATACCACTTTCATCCCAAACTTGCCAATTAATGTGCAATCATTTAAAAAAAAAAGATAAAAAGAAATCTTTTTTGTTAATTATAAGTAGATACAGCAAAGGCTTAGATGTAAATATTTTGGTCTTGTCAGGGAATTTCAGGCATGTAGCTCAGAATCCTGCTCAGCACAGCTTAGGAGGAGCCTCTTGGAGATTTCCATCCCAGCCCAGAACCCCTTTTCCACATTCCTCCAAGTTCAAGCAAAGGTTACCCTTCCTGGCCAGGGGACCTCTTGCCTCCTGCCAGCCGGGGATGTCTGGATCTTCTTTTGATCTTCTCTTTTTTTTCTCGACCCAGAGCTGTTTCATCTCTCCTGAGAGAGGCAGAGGCCTTTGTTATTTGGCCGTCAACAGTGAACTGCTTTTGTGGTGTACACACATACACAGAACACAAATCCAAACTGCACTCAGGATATCACACATTCTCAGTAAAACCAGAGACTTTAAAAAGAATTTATTTACCTTGTTTCACATAAATCATCCCTTGAATTTATCCAGAAAGAAGCAAGTGATTTGCAGTTTTAACACTCTTGAGGGTTTCTTTTTTTTTTTTTGGTGAGGAAGATCAGCCCTGAGCTAACATCCAAGCCAATCCTCCTCTTTTTGCTGAGGAAGAGCAGCCCTGAGCTAACATCTATTGCCAATCCTCCTCCTTTTTTTTCCCCTTTTTCTCCCCAAAGCCCCAGTAGATAGTTGTATGTCATAGTTGCACATCCTTCTAGTTGCTGTATGTGGGACACCACCTCAGCGTGGCTGGACAAGCGGTGCGTCGGTGCGCACCCGGGATCCGAACCTGGGCCGCCAGTAGTGGAGCCCACGCACTTAACTGCTAAGCCACGGGGCTGGCCCCTCTTGAGGGTTTCTTATGTTTCTGCCATATAGCTGCTTGGTTCATTCCCCTTAGCCTTTCGCTGGTTCTTTAATTTGCTCCCCAAACCCACCTGGAGTCTGCACTGTGGGCCAGGCACTTTATAGTAGGAGAATGCGAGTGAAGCCCTGGAAATTTATCCCCAGTAATGGGGAACACAGCAACCTTCACACATGCTTTATTGGTTTTGAGTCAGTAATGTCATCTTTGTTTGCATAGGATGCATCTTTGTTTCCATCTGCTAGAATGTGTTCCCTTCTGAAAGGTTTTGTGTTGCTAAGGTCTTCCTGTACACCCAGCTTCACAGGTACAGGGAGAGAACAGAAACCAGAAAGCAGATCTCTATAGGGCAGGGTGGTCTGGGAGGAGATCACCCCAGCTACTGGAATTTGGCCACCAATTTTAGTTATTGTTTCGTTAGAGTGTTGATTTGGTTCTTTGGAATATAATGTAGAGGGGGCAGATTTTTTAAAGTTTGTATGGATTTTGGCACGTTGACTCCATTTTTTAAAAATTGTGGTAAAATACACATAACATAAAATTTACCATCTTAACTATTTTTAAGTGTACCATTCAGTAGTGTGAAGTACATTCACATTGTTGTGCAGCCAATCCCCAGAATTCTTTTCCTCTTACAAGACTGAAACTTTGTGTGCATTAAACAATAGCTCCCCATTTCCCCACCTCCCAACCCCGTTTCTGTGTCTGTGAATTTGACTACTTTGAGTACCTTATATCAGTGGAATCATACAGTTTCTTTTTGTAACTGACTTATTTCACACAGCATAATGTCCTCAAGGTTAATCCATGTTCTAGCATGTGTCAGAACTTCCTTCCTTTTTAAGGCCGAGTGATATTCCATTGTACATGTATACTACATTTTGGTTGTCCAATCACCTGTTGGTGGACACTTGGGTTTCTTCCACTTTTTGGCTCTTGTGAATAATGCTGCTATGAACATGGGCATACAAATATCTCTTCAAGACTTCTCTCACTTCTTTTGGATACATACTCAGAAGTGGAAGTGCTGGATCATATGGTAATTTCATTTTTAATTTTTTGAGGAACCGCCATACTGTTTTCCATAGTGACTGCCTTATTTTACATTCTCACCAACAGAGCACAAGAGTTCCAATTTCTTCGATCCTCACCAACACTTGTTATTTTCTGTTTTTTTGATGGTAGCCATCCTAATGGGTGTGAGATGTTGGTTCCGTTTTTAAGGGCTAAATAATAAAACAGAGTGAACAATGCATCCTAAGCAATACTTGCATTTTTAGATAAAAGGATACAAATCAGGAAATACTGACATTTGCCGCTATACACTGTGGGAGATCAAAATTGGCCACCCTGAAATATGTCTCTTTACCTTAATTATTTTCTCTGACGGACATTTGACCTCCCCCAAACTGCCTAAAGAATTTAACATAGAAGACCTGTTTCAGGAAGGAGCCACTATCACATGATGGCTGTAATAGGATGTAAAATAGATGTTACAATAGGAAAGGCACCAACAAGCCCATCTTATCAAAAATTCTGTCTTTCCCAGGCCACATTCTCTAGGTGGCCCTGCAAAGAGTTGCCTGACAAGCATTTACATTTATAAGGAAAATCTCTGTTTGTAAAGGTATCTCCCTCTCTGTATTGGGAAGAGGGGGGATGGCCTTATCTGTGGAAACTCTTATCAGTACGGAAGAAGAGGACTTAAATCTGCATACCCTTGATTACTGTAATTTCTGTCTCTCTTCTGTCTCCCTCCCCACCCCCAACATCCTCCTTTGTCTTTAGCTGAAGATAGTATTTAAGAGGAGAATCTCTGCCATTGTGTTGAGAAACTCAGTTTTCCTGGTTTCTCCCATGTATACCTGTTATTAAACTTGGTATTATTTTCTCCTGCTAATCTGTCTTTTTAAGTATTTGGCCAGCCATAAGAACCTTAAGGGAAAGGGCAGAGGGGGATTCTCCCTCTTCCCCAACAACACCTAGTATCAAAAATCAAACAGTATCAAAAACCAAACAGTGTGGGCCCAATGGAATCTAGGCCAAAGGTTTAAGAGAGCTTATATTACATTTTCTCTCTGTTTATGTTATCCAGTTTGATTTTCACGGGACTGTCTGTTTTTGGTGAACTCTTCGTATGGCTTTAACTGGACAAGGAAAGCAGAGGGAGATTAGAGAGGACTTAGAAAAATGGCTAGAACTGTTGGAAGATTTCTGGACTGCATAGACAAGCTATGAAAAGTTTGCCTTTCCTTTACATAGGTCTACAAGGTTAAATCCAATTTTGCATCTTGTATTTCCCTATGTCCACTTTGTCATATAACCTTGCCCTGACCTCCAGCACTCTGAACCCCAGAAAAGACCTTGAATGTGCTTGGTCTAAACTTGAGCTTGCCCATTTGTCAGAGCTTTGCCCTGAGGAGGAGTTTACTATATTGGGTTATCCAGGAATTTTTCCTGGAGCCTGATCTACATAGTATAGTGGGAAGGGGAGTAGGTAATAACCTGGATTACTCAGTCAAAAAGATCACATCCTTTCATCTCAAATATATTGGGCATTTAAAGAGAATTCTTTTTCTGGCCCTCTCTCCCAATTTTTTAGGTAATTGTGGGCTGGCTAAATCTATCCAAAGGAAAGGAAACCAGAGCATAAGGCTATAGCTGCATAGTCAAGGTGAAGTAGGGGACAGAGTCTAGGAAAAGAGCCAGCATCACAAAGGTTTACTGACTGTGGCTTGTACTGTTTGGAGTATGAGTAGGGGCCATTCTTTCCAGGTATCCTGGTCTGTCGTTGCATGTTTTTCATTGAGACTGAGTATGCTTGTTGGTGGAAACTTTTGCTGAAGGAAAAGAATAGTGAGTCTCTCACTAAGACCTGTGTGTGTCAGTGGATGATGGTTGAACCACTGGAGACTATGGCCTTTCAGAATGCAAAAGACTCTCCGAAGAAGGGATATTAAAACCATTTCTCTATGCAGATCCAATAACAAAATGAAACTTGCAGGTGGTTATTTGCAAGAACCATAAAGAGAAAGAAAATAGAATATTGAGATCCTGAACAGTGTTCCCAAGGTTTGGCTACTGAGCAGCTGGAGTCCTGAAGGGCAGCCAAAACGCCACGAAACCATTCTCCCTGCTCTTCTTCCAGGCATATTTTAACTTGGCCATGCTTCTGTGACAATTATCAAAGAGAATTAAAAGAACAGGCAGCTCAGAAGGACTTTGGAGATAGCCTAACATCAATTAACTACCTTTGGGCAAGGGAATACTTTTAATAAAGGCTTAAGACTACTGAGGACTACCACCTAGCCCATTTTTTTAATGCCAATGGTTGCCACATTTTGATAAAGGTAGGTATTTCCATGTCTGCAATTCTTATAAAGCTTCCAAATGCAGACATTCCACCAGCTCCCTGGACAGCTAGTTTCAGGGGAGAAGAAAGGAAGCGAACATTTATTGAGTGCCTGTGCTTTTACAAGCGTTCTCTTATTTGATTCTCAGACAAGTCTGTGGGATAAGCATTAAAATACCCATTTTAACAGATAAGAAAAGCAAGCTTCATAAACTTAATTTGTCCAATGACACAAGCTTAGTGAGTGGCAGAACTCAGATTCAAACCCAGGTAAGGGCATGCAAAAACATGCTCTTTCTCTTGTGCCTTTCGGGAGATTCCCGAATGCTAGATATTTTGTCTAAAGGTCTAACCTGCATCTTTTCTGCTGCGTTTCTTAGAATACAATTGCATTTTGAAGGTCCTAATGGGCCCAAAAGGCCTTGCCTATGCAGCCATAATGCTGGCAGCAGCAAGTTCTGCAAAACGGCTTTGGGTCTCAGAGAGACTGAGAGGAAGGCTATACCTCATTTAACTCAATGGCCACCTTCCAAATTGTCCCACAGTCAAGAAGTGGGCTGCTTTTCCTGCTGCTTCTGTACACATCCTTTGTGTTTCCTTTTTGTCTTTGCCCATCCTTTCTCCCAAATATTGCAAAACACTGTTTCAGCCTGAGGTTTCAATTAGGTTCTGGCATGATGATCTCATGCCACGCTTTGTGTGGCTACGGCTAGAACATCCTTCCCGGTGCTTCCTTTGAGAGGGAGCCGCTGCTGCTGAATTCCCTTTTCATGCCACCACAAGGGAACCTCCTTTCTCATTTGTCCAAATCGTTGTTTGTCTTCGGGAAGTGAAAAGCTTGCATTTGATTGTGGTTGGGAGGGATTGACGTCTTTTAAATTCCCGTGGAGGAATGAAAGGCAAGCTTACTCAGGGGGATTATCCCCCGACATTCAGTCGAGTTGAATGTGGAGGGCTGCCTTCGTTTGGTAAATAGTGGTGGAGGGATCCGCCCCTGCCTTTTCCTCCCGGTGGTTGTGCATATTTGGACAGAACGTGTTCTGCCTGCAGAGAGGTCCTGAAAAAAAGTGAAATAACTGGGGCCTGAAAGGGACAAACGAGGCTGGCTGGTGAGTCCCTTCTTAAGTTTCCATCTTAAGGTAAAAATGATCACTTTCCACACTTGCCATGTACCCAATGGGCCACCATGCAGGAGTAAATTCACCAAGCCACCAAGGAGGACAGCCTTGGTTCCAGGCTCTTGTAGAAGCTCCAGGCAAAGGCTGGAGTCTAGCTGGTTGAAATAGCTACTTTCTGGGGTCTTTTGTGTCTGCCCCTGTGTTTGTGCATGTGCAAATGGCCCCTTCTCTGTCTGGCTTGCTGTTTATTTTGTTTGGAAAGCTCCTGGCTGTCTGTGATTGTATCTATTCATCCCCCCTCTGTACAGAGGCATGTGAATGAGCTTGTTAATTCAACTGAGCAATTGATTAAGCTGTTTTTTAATGTGCTCGGCGCTGTCCTAAGTACCGCAGAGAGGCATGAGAAAAGCCCCAGTGGGTCTCTATCTGTGACCTTCAGCAGCTCCAGGTGCCTGTCTAAGCCTCCTATTCTTGTCTGTGAATGAGAAGGTTGGACGAGCTGATTTCTAGGACTCTTCCTGCTCTAAGTTTCTCTGATGAAGCTCATCAGAGACAGAAAGACAGCAAGCCAGCTAAAAAATAAGATCCATTGTGATTAAGAATATAAATGAGTTATGTAGAAAAATATGTCCTTTGGTTGTATGCAGAGTAAGATTGCTAGCAAGTAAAAATAAAGAATGCCCAGTTAAATTTGAATTTCACATAAACAAATAATTTTTAGTATAAGTATGTCCCATGCAATATGTGTTATGCATCTGACAAATTTAACTGGGCATCCTGCATTTTTTCTGGCAACCCTAATCCAGAGAGCTCATGAGAACTGAAGACTTAAAGAAGGGCCACGTCTCCAGGTCCAGGCTCTTCAGGGTGTCTGCTCTCTGCTCTCCAGCCACTGACCTTCTTCCCACTTCTCCTCCTGTCACAGGCCCTTTGCACAGGCTGGTACGCCTGCTTGGGATGGCTTCCTTCCCATCCCCTCCCTCATAGAACTGACTCATCTTTCAGATTTCAGTTCAAAAGTCACTTCCTCAGTAAAGCCTTTCCTGTTACCCTAGACAAAGTCACTTTCTCGGTTCCATATTCCTTGGGAGACTCTGCCTTCACAGCACTTGCCACAATTCGTGTGTTTGTGTATTTCAAAACCATGCGGAAGGTGGGGTTTGTGTAGGTAGATTAGAATATCAAAGACATTCTGGATAGATGAACAAAAGAAATAGAGCCCCAGAGGTGAGAATGCCCATGGTATGTTTCCAGAACAGTGAAGAGAGCAGTTGAGTAGTTAGAGTTAGTTTAAGACCCACTTGTAGAGAACAATGTCCTTAAAACCCATCTTAAGGGTTGGATGTAGATGTTCTGAGGACAGTGAAGTACTCGGGATGGCTGTGAGAAGAGTGGTAACATGAAAGTCATTTTTCAGTGGGTTTTATGAAGCCCCAAAAGGGGGAGCTGAATCCGAGCACCCTCCATGGGGCTGCTAAGGAACAGGCTGTGAGGGTGGCAGAGAGCATCAAGTCAAGAAACACCTGCTGAGCCCCCGCTGCCCCCCAGGAGCAAAGCGTGTGCCAAGCGCCCCCAGTTCACAGAGACTCGAGTGAAACCCGGGCAATGCCTAACTCATCGGTTCCTGCAGTCAGAAGTTGAGACGAGGTAGCTGGGGTTTCCTGAAGTCTTCTCCTGAATTCTGAAAATTTGTTATACCAAAAAATTCTTTTCCTGAAGCCATCAAAACTTTCTTCCTGCTGAAACCTTCTCGTTCCAGTGTGTTACCATGTCTGCTTGTAAATGTTTAGAAGACAGAGAGAGCCTTTGTTGGAACCACTGCTTGGTTTTCAGGCATGTGGATTTGTTGTGAGTGTCCACGCATTCATAGAATAAGTTTTCCACCTTATGGACCAGCCCATATTATGTTCGTATCACTGTTGATTGCTTTGGCCTGATGCCAACAGACTGGAAGATCCGTGTGTACATAGCCCCCATACGTATATACGCACATGCATACATATACACACACACTCACACACACACATATATATATATATATATATATATATTTTTTTTTAACTAAGATGATAATAGCAGGAGATGGGAAGTCAAGCTGCCCTCCTCTGGGTATTGCCTGCAGCGGTGGTACCATTTCCTCCACCTCTGAATTTCTCTGGCTTCTGAGACTTACTTTACATGGCATTTATACCAGAGTTCCCTTCCCTAACTTCCTTCTGAGAGTTCTTGAATCCTCAGTTCTTGACAAGAAAAACCCACATTGTTTTTCTGGAGGATATGTCTATATTCCATATTTTAATATGTCCATATCTGCTCAGATAGATATATATTTTCCAAGCAATAAAAAACTGGTTATGAACTCTCGCTTCTATTGAAACAGTCAAGCTGCCTTCCTGACAGCTGGCCAGACTGGCTTTTTACTGACAGAACGCCCTTCAAACTTGTACTTTTTATTAAATGTAACATTTTAAGATGTAACACTACATGTCGCACAGCTTGAAGAGTTTTGAACAGCATGGTGTTTTTTCCATAATGGTATTTGTTTTCAGTCACTTTTTCCAGCTTTAGATTTACTGTGACATGAGAGAAAAGGAAAACATTTTGAAAAAGGTTGGGTAGCTTGGACAAGTTGGCTTAGCCAATTCCCATGAAACTACGTGTCTAGGAACTTTCTCCAAACAGGAAGCTACTACTGTTCCGTGTTCTGTTCTCTGGAAGAGTGCAAACCATGGTACTTCGTAGAACTCTTGAGAAGTGTGTTCATTCTTTCTACAAGAATGCTGTTGTTGCTTGACCTGGGCTGCTGGTCTACCTCTCAACTTCATCTTCTATCAAATCCCCTCGCTCTCTACTTCAGCTGCGGAGAATGTGTCTCACCCCTTGAATGGGCATGTTCCTGGGCTTTGGGTGTGGCCTTTGGTATACCTCTGCCTTGAATGCTCTTCTCTCCTCCCCTCCCCTTCACACATTAAACGATCCTTCATAGTTATAATTTCACATCTATTTGTATGAATATTAATTAATACCTATCTTCCCTATGAGATTGTAGTTGCACGAGGTTGAGGACCTGGTCTCTTTTTCTTATTTCCTCAACGCTTACTGTAGTACCTGGAATAAGGTAGACTCTTAATAAATATTTGCTGAGTGAATGAATGAATGCTGATTGCCCCATGAAGGCAGAGACTGTCTTATTAATAACTTGCTTATACCTGGATCCTGGCACACAATAGGTGCCTAATAAATGTTTATTGGGTGAATGAACGAGCATTGCTCCATATGTGGCACCATGTCAAGTACTGTCTTTGACCTCAAACAGGTGAGTTTCTTAGAGAGGTAATCTGTACTCATATGAAAGAATTAAGTGTTCAGTGGGGCGCCGAGAATAAGAATTCTGCTTCTGAGTTAAACTTGAATTGGAATCCCGCTGGCTCCACCACTTTCTGGTGGTGTGGGTTTTAGCAAGTTAGTTAACCTCTCTGAGCCTCGGGTTCCTCATCTATAAAGTGGGATAATAATAATATCTGTTTTAATGAGTTGTAAGGATAATATGAAATAATACCTATGCAGTGTCTCACACATGCATTAGTTCACTGCAAGTACTATCTAACTAGCCATGGTAGGTATTGTTGTTATTAATTTAGGAAAACCCTATGCGTTTTAAGTGTAGTGAGGTCATTGACAATCAGCGTGATCTAGGCAAATCTTTTCACTTTTCTAAGCTTCAGTTTTCTGCCATATAAAATGAGAGAATTGGGTAATAGATTCTTTCCAGGTGTGACATTTCTATGTAGGGTAGAGATAGCAAGATCAGTGGGACTGAGTATGATCAGGGGAAGCTTCCAGGAGCAGGTGGGCTGAACCACATCTGGAAGTTCAGGCAGAGAATAGAATGTGAGTATAGAACTATGACAGGTTCTTGAGAGGGGAGTGACCTGAAGAAGGAAGGTTTGGGGATAGTATAGCTTGAACTGGATGAATGGGGAGAAGGCAGGGAGCCTGAATCAGGGTGACTAGCTAGGAGATGTGTAGACCTTCTGGCACAGGCTGATGAAGGCCTGGGCTGGGGTTTGGCAGGAGGAGTGAATGGGAATGGGAGAATCCAGAATGAATGAATGACACAGCTTGGTGGCAGAGTGGATATAGAGAATGAAAGCAGTTTCTTGAATGCTTGCTGCCACTGACAGAAATGTGTCCTGTCCTTGAGAAAATTGGGTTGTGCCCTAGAAAGTTGCATCAGTGGTTGGCAACCCAGCAGAGGACCTGGCATCCACCAGCAGAGGGTTATACCCTCCTCATTAGACCCTGGCAGCCAAGAGGAGGACGCGAATACTAAGGTCTATTTCTATTCACAACACTCTGACACCAAACATGTAAGTTTTCTACACCAAGCAATTCTCTAGTTCTCTGCGAACACCACCTGGGTGTCCTACAATTTAATTCATTTCTGACACTAACCACCCAGTGTCAGTCAGACCCCACAGGTTAAGGGCTCAGTCTCACAAGACTGCCCCCTGCTTCAGACATCAATCACAAGTAGTGGGTCCTCAAGTTATCCACACTTCTGTCCAACTTGGCTGCAAATAGGAACCTCCTATTTGTAGGTTCCCATGACCCCATCCTCAGGGTTGATAATTTGCTAGAATGGCTTATAGAACTCAGGAAAATAGTTTACATATTATCTCTTTATTATAAAAGATACAACTCAGGAACAACCAGATGGAAGAAATGCATAGGGCAAGGTATGGGGGAAGAGGCGCAGAGCTTCCGTGCTCTCTCTGGGCATGCCATCCTCCCAGCACCTGGATGTGTTCACCAAGTCTAAAGATTTCTGAACCCCATCATTTAGAGTTTTCATGGAGGTTCCATTACATAGGCATGACTGATTAAATCATTGGCTATTGGTGATTAACCAAATCTCCAGCCCCTCTACGGTCCACAGAGATAAGGAGGTGGGGCTGAAATTTCCAACCTTCTGATCGTGCTTTGGTCTTTCTGGTGACCAGCCCCCATCCTGAAGCCATATAGGGGCCCACCAAGAGTCAACTCATGAGCATAAGCTCAGGTTTATTTGAAGGGGGCTTATTATGAATAACAAAAGATGCTCCTCTCATCCCTATCACTCAGGAAGTTACAAGTTTATTAGAAGCTCTGTGCCAGGAACTGAGGACAAAAAACAAATATATTTCTTATTGTGTCACCATATCACAGCAGGAGTAGAGGGAGAGGTTGCCAGCCAGCCTTGTGTCCAGCACCAGTTCTGCACAGGTGTCATGTAACTGATGGGAGTAGGCCAGCGAATTGGGTAGGTGATAGGGGCTCAGCCTTAGGAAGCCAGAACAGAAACTGAGGCCACTCTCTGGGGCCATTGCAGCGAGGCAGGAAACAGGCTTCCTTTAGCTGGCTGCCCTGTGGAAGACACAAAGTCCCCAGGTACTCAAGAGATCCAAGAATGATGGGGCGGGGTAGATAACCTGGCCTCTGGTAGGTGACTTCAGGGTAAGTGGTGTCACAAGTGTACCCTATTGGCAACACAGCTGCAGGAAGATCTGTTTGGGGTAGGTTTGGCTTCCGGCACAGGATAGGAGGATGGTGATGCAGTGTTAGCACAAGGGCGGTGAAGTCCCACAGTCCTGGGCTCTACTGGTACTGGTTCAACACAAGGTTGACATAAGGGAAGCCGTATTGTAGAAAAGAAACCCTATTGTAACTTTGAATGACCTCTGATTAACTAACCCAGACATGCTCTGTGGATTTTGTGGCCCCTCCCAGCTGCTATAAGTTGGTAACTTTGTTCTCTTCAGTTCCTTAGGAATGTGATGACCCTCAGGCAGAAAGTCTATGCTGATAGCCATCATCAATGACAACTGAAAGATCAGATTATAGGGCAGTGCTCTGGTCTCTGATGCATATCCAGTAAAACAAAAGACTATCAGGAACTAAGAACAGATGGATGCCGCCACCCTGAGACTAGATATCTGCCTCAACCTGGAGATCAGATGGAAGCCTCCACCCTGAGACCAGATGCCTCCCCTACACGGAGACCAGCCCCCTATATCACTGGCCTGTAGTCTTTGTTCTGTAAGATGGTTCTTTCAGACATGAGTCAGCCATCTTCCCTCTTGCTAGCAAGCTGTAAGAAAAAGTCCTTTCTCTCCTACCTCCTTGCCTCTTGACTATTGGCATGTCTTGTGGCAGGCGGACGAACCCCCCCCCCCCCCCCGCGCCTTGGGTGGTAACACTACTACTTACCAACTATGCAGTCAAGAGAAAGTCACTAAGCTTGCCTGAGCCTCAGTGTCCTAATCCTCCGTGGGGGAGGAAGAGAATTCCTCTACCCTCTGGGTCCTTCTGGCTGGGCTACAAATTAAATTGATGTGAGACAGAATAACAGGAGAAAATCAAACAAAGCTTTATAACATGTATACATGGGAGAAACGCAGGAAAACTGAGCAACTCGCCAGAATGGCTGAGGTTGCCACCTTAAATACCATCTTCAGCTAAAGACAAAGGAGGATGTTGGGGGTGGGGAGAGTCAGTTATGGGAGATTACCAGAAAAGGACAGTAAACAAGAGTAAGGTTATTATGCCATTTTAAGTCCTTGCCTTCTGCGTTGATAAGAGTTTCTAGGATAAGGACATCTCCCCTCTTCCTGGTACGGAGAGGGAGACATCTTTACAAACGGAGATTTCCCTTACAAATGTAAGTGTCTCTTACAAAGGGTAACTTCTATTGGTTTTCAAAGCTTTTCCCATGTCTATAGTTTTTTTAAAGATAACCAACCAAAAATAATCCTCATGCCAAAGAGACACATCTTGAGGTGGCAAATTCTGCTCCCCTACACCTCCATAGGTGAGGATTAGCTAAGTTAATATATATAAAGAGTCTGGCATATAGTAGGTGCTCAATAAACAGTAGACATGTTAAAAATTGTAAAAGGTGGGAATAGGTTGGCATCCAAATCCAAATGCAGATGCTAAGGAAAGAGAGTTCTTTTTCCTTCTTGGTTTTCTGCACAGAATGGACCATACCCGACAACTCAGAAGGGAACTTCCTCCCTGCAAAGCCTCTTGATGATTGCAGTCTTGAATGGCTGGCTTGCATGTATAAAACCATAACCTTTTATTTAGTTAGCCAAACATTATTCTATATGTCAGCTTTGGCACTGTATTCCCGGGGTGTCAACTAGTGGTCTGGTTGCTGAGTAGGTCTCCTTTCTCCATTCTGGTTCAATAGCATCAGTTAGAGTAGTGGTTCTCAAAGTGTGGTTCCTGGACCAGCAACATTGGCAACACTGGGGAACGTGTTAGAAATGCAGATGCTGGGGCTCCACCCCAGACCTGATGAATCAGAAACTGTAGGAGTGGAGTCCATCAATCTGTGTTTTAACAAGATTTCCAGGTGATTCTGAGTACACTGAAGTTTGAGAACCACTGCGTTAGTGTTACCCGACTAAGAACTGTGTTTAAGTGTGAGTGATGCTAAAAGCAGTTTAACATCTGGGGAACATTGAACCAATGATTTTTCAGAATTTAAAAAAGACATTTTTGTTCACTGTTTCTAGTGCAGATCCCCAAGCTTGTTAAGACTGTCAGTTAAATAAGATTCAGTCAGGCACTGCACGTGAACTCGTAAAGTTTCAAGTACATAGTCACAAGTGTGGGATAGAAGGTTAGGGATATTACACAACTGATAAGCTGTATGCGTTTGCATTTAAGTTTTAATAACGGAATGTGCCCTAAACAATTTCCTTTTCACAACAGGAAAAGCTAAGAATTACACAGTCTCGCCCCTCTTCTCTTCTGACTTTTTCAGAGCAGTTTTCTAATTCCAGGGAAGAGTCTGGGCTCTTAGAAGCATTCTCCTCATCTTATTTTCCATAACTTTGTCCTGGAAAATGCAGTCTGGGGGAAGGCAGTTTAAATAGTAATCATCCGCATCTAGCGCAGAATTTGGAGTCCAAGGGCAGGCAGATCCTTTTTCATAAACAGGAGGAACACACCGCATAGATAGTGCAGTCGGTGGAGGTCACGTCTGGCATGGCTCTGGCTCTGGCTGCCCCTGGATTATTCACCCCAACCAAACGCTGCAGACTCCGTGCCCATTGCTAGGGCTTTGAGCAAACCCCTCTTTATTTTGTTTAAACCCTGCATCCACACTTAAGACATCGCGTCCACATGTTTCTAATTCGTTTACACTTCACTCATCAGCATGTGTTCTGTGAGCACCCTGCCACGTCCAAGTTTTATGAGCTGCGTTGACGAGGCTCCTTTCTTGAACAGGGATATCATATATTCTACCAAAAAAAAAAAACGGAATTTGAGCCTGGGAAATGAGGGCTTTGGTGCTAAACTTGGAGTGAACTTGTGAAGTTTGAATGGATCCGAAACTAAGCACAGATGTTGTCCATTCTCTAGGAATAAGCCTCGCATATTTATTCATAGAATCTCTCCTCTTTTCTTACCTGAAATTTTCTCCCTATTTAAATGAGAGTGAGAGAATGTGCCATTGTGGGAAAAGCTTGACCTGCCACTTTGGGGAGCCTCCCTCTTGCTTACTAAGAGCTAATGTGAACTTAGGTGATAGCAAAGCTAGCTAAAATCTAGAACCTCAATACTTCAGCAACGTTTTGCTCTCCTAGAAAGCAGCACTTTGCTCTCCCACTTATGCAGAATCCTTGAAAAGATGGCAAGGAGTTTTACAGTTTTGTGTTAATTTTGCACAGAGATAGGAGGGACCTACCATTGATAGAAACTGTACGGAAGGATTCCGTTTCTCAGAACCTGAATCGTTGAGGTTATTTTTTGCCTTCTTTTTAAAATTGATTTTAATTATCCCGTTATGTGTGCATATATCTTACAGTCAAGAAGTTTTACAAACTTTGCCCACCCCCGATATTTCTTACTCCCCAACTATTTTAGCTGTTCTTTGGATATTTACCATCTTATCCCTAAATGATGCTACATTGTTACTTCTGGATTTTTCAGTTTCAAATATTTTCTGTTGAAGATGCGGATGTGTCTGTCTTTCATCATCCTCTCCCTGCACCTCACCACATGTACACATGCACACTTCCCATCCCACACCCTCTCAGTGTAGTCATGTTGTACTTTTGGTTAGATTAATAACCATTGCTTACGGTATGACCATGTGCATGCTCTTCACAGCTGAGCCATATAGTATACTAGCTTAGGTCAGATCTCCAAGATGCTGATCCTGAAACAGACATTTGTGCCCAGTGTTTATTGGGGAGAGATCCTGGAACAATACCTGTGAGGGGTGTGAGATGCAGGATTGGACAGCTCTGAGCTGGGATAGCCCTACAGACTCACCCAAAATTGAGAGGGGATGCGCCTTTGTACAATCACCTGGGCCCAGCCATTGGACGGGGCCTTCCCTGCGGAGGAGGCTTAGTCTTGGGTGAGGTAGTTCTCTTAGGCTGAGGGCGAGTTCCAGAAAGACAATAGCAGTGCTACCAGCAGGCAACACTCCTAGCTGCTGGGGGAATTCTATTTTAGATTGGGATGGTAATGGTAGATAAGCTGGGTATCACCCTGTAGCATCCAATCCGTATACTGTGATAACTTTTCTTTTCCTGAAATCTTTTTTTTTTATGTTGTTAATGAATACCTTTTTGTTTTTGGTTTGTCTACTTTTTCATGTACTTCACACTAGTGCAACTCCAAGTTCTAAATTGTGTAAATCTTCTTCCAATAACTTGATATCTCAATATCTCAAAAATCTCAATATCTTAAAATTGATTGGGTATTTTATCCATTTCATTTTATTGAAGAAATCTCTCTGGAACCTTCTGACCCGCTCCAGTCTTTCCCTAGTGCACATTTGTCTTGTCAGGATATGCTTTCACCCTAGTCCTGGGCATTCTTTGTGCTTCTCCCTTGGGTTAGATCTTCTATTTCCTGGGTCCCACACCTTCTACTTTCTTGGTTTATTCCTTCCTTGTGGTAGAATACATCCTCCAATAGGGTGCATGACAGTAAATTGTGTAAGAATTGAGTTTCTGAAAACGCCTTTATTTTTTCTTAAGGGTTGATAACTTGACTAGATATAGAGTTCTAGTAGTTGATATAGATATGGAATTCTAGAAATTACTTTCCCTCAAAAATTATGAGGCATTGCTCACTTATCTTTTAACTTTCAAAGTTGTTGAGAAATTCAATACCATTTAATTTATTTATTTGTTTCCCCTCTGGTAGCCTGTGTTATCTTTTCTTTGTCCCAAGTGTCTTGGAATTTCACAGCCCTGTGCCTTGGTGTGGTTCATTAATATCCGTTCACTGGGAGACACTTTTCCATGGGTCTCTTGTGCTCCTACAGGTCTTGTGAAATACGCCAAGAATGCAAGGCCCTGAGCGCCCTAAAACTAGGTCATTTCTCAAGGTTGTGTTTGTAGTGAGCAGCCTTGAAGGATGAGGTACATCTCCATCCAGGACAAAGAGCAGGGCTCCTTATTGCTTCCCAAAAAAGCAATGGGTTCCTCAAGCTCAGTGTTCCTCAGCTGCATGTGCAGTATCCATCTGGGCTCCTAGGCATTGCCCCCGTGGGACTTGGGGGCAAGGGCCAGTAACACAAACATGCAGATGCTCGTGCTGCTTCCTCTTCCATAAGTAAAAAGTCCTTTATCTCTGACTGAGAGTCTTATATCTTTTGTCTGTATCCGTGAAACAGTATCAGGCTAACTTACTAACTATAAGTAAATCCCACCCCTAACACCATTGTCCTGGGCACTTGGTAGCCTCTTTTCATCTGGAAACAGAAATTTTCTTGAATTATGTATTCTGTGATTTCCTGGGGATCTAGGAAGCTAACTGCTGCTGCTTCTTTTTAAAAAATAACAGCTTTACTGAGATAAAAGTCACATACCATAAAACCCACTAATTTCAATAGTACAATTTAGTGGTTTTTAGTATATTTACAGAGTTGTGCAACCATCACCACTATATAATTTCAGAACATTGTCGTTATCCTGCGAAGAAAGTCCATACCCATTAACAGTTGCTCCACATTCTTTTCTCCCTCCCCTAGCAACCACTAATCTACTTTCTACCTCTATAGATTTGCCGATTCTGGACATTTCATATAAATGTAACTATACGATATGTGACTTTTTGTGACTGGCTTCTTTCACTTGGCATAATGTTTTCAAAGTTCATCCATGTTGTAGCATGTGTCAGTACTTCATTCCTTTCTATTGTCAGATAATACTCCATGTGTGGATATACCACATTTTGTTCATCCGTTCATCAGTTGAGGGACATTTGGATTGTTTCCACTTTTTAGCTATTATGAATAATGCTGCTATGAATATTCGTGCACAGGTTTTTGTGAAGACATATGTTTTCATTTCTCATAGGCATATACCTAGAAGTGGAATTGCTGAGTCATATGGTAACTCTAGGTTTAACATTCTGAGGAACTGCCAAATATATTCCAAGGAAGCTGTTCCATTTTACAATCCTATCAGTATTGTACAAGGGTCCTGATTTCTCTACATCCTTGCCAACACTTCTTATTGTCTTTTGTATTTTAGCCATCCTAGTGTGTGTGTAGTATCTCATTGTGGTTTTGATCTGTATTTCCCTGATGACTAATGATATTGAGCATCTTTTCATGTACTTATTAGCCATTTGTATATCTTTGGAGAAATGTCTATTCAAATCCTATGTCCATTTTTTAATTGGATTATCTCTTTATTATTGAGTTATAAAAGTTCTTTATAGATTCTGGATGTAAGTCCCTTATCTGATACATGATTTGCAAAAATTTTGTCCCCTTCCACGGGTTGTCATTTCATTTTCTCAATGGAGTTCTATGATGAAGTGCAATTTATCTATTTTTTCTTTTGTCATCTGTGCTTTTGATATCATATCGTCTAAGAAACCATCAATGAATCCAAGATCATGAAGATTTATGCCAGTTTTCTTCTAAGAATTTTATAGTTTTAGCTCTTACATTTAGGTTGATGGTCCCTTTTGAGTTAATTTTTATATATGGTGTGAGGTAGGGGTCTAGCTTCATTCTTTTGCATGTAGATATGCAAAGTTGTCCCAAGACCATTTGTTGCAAAGACTATTCTTTCTCCATTGTATTGTCTTGGGGCAGTCTTGTCAAAAATCAGTTAACCATAAATATAAGTGTTGTTTTCTGGATTCTCAGTTCTATTCCTTTGATCTCTATGTCTAGCCTTATGATAATATCACATTGTCTTCATTACTCTGCTTTAAGGTTCAAAATCAGGAAGTATGAGTCCTCCAACTTTGTTTTTCTTTTTCAAGGTTGTTTTGGTTATTCTTGGTTCTTTGCATTTCCATATAAATTTTAGAATCAGCTTGTCAATTTCTGCAAAAAAGACAGCTGATATTTTGATTGGGATTGCATTGACTCTGTTTGGGGAGTATTGCCATCCTAACAATGTTAAATTTTTCAATCCATGAACGTGGGATGTCTTTCCATTTATTTAGATCTTTGTTAATTTCTTTCAACAATGTTTTATAGTTTTTGGTGTATGTCTTATACTTCTTTTGTTAAATTTATTCCTAAGTAATTCATTCTTTTTTGATCCTATTGTAAATGGAATTGTTTTCTTAGTTTCATTTTCAGATTGTTCATTGATAGGGTATAGAAATATAGTTGAATTTTACATACTGATCTGGTATCCTACAACCTTGACGAACTTGTTTATTAGTTCAAATAGTTTTTTGGCTCATTTTTTTTATTATCTAAATACAAGATCATGTCATCTGTAACTACAGATAGTTTTACTTTTTCCTTTTCAATCTGGATGTCTTTTCTTTTTCTTGTCTAATTGCCCTGGCTAGAAATCTTTTTTATTTCTGTAAAATCAGTAGTAATATTCTCTCTTTATTCCTGATATTAGTATTTTGAGTCTTCTCTCTTTTATTCTTGGTCAGTCTATCTAAAGTTTGTCAATTTTGTTGATCTTTTCAAAAAACTACTTTTTGGTTTCATTGGTTTTCTCTATCATCTCTCCTTTCTCTATTTAATTTATTTACAGTCCAGGTTCCTTCTTTCTGTTGGCTTTGGGTTTAATTTGCTCTTCTTTCTTCAGTACTTAAGGTGGGAAATTAGGTTATTGATTTGAGATCTTCTTTTTTAACATAAGTGTTTACAGCTGTAAATTTCCCTCTAAGCACTGCTATAACTGTATCCCATAAGTTTTGGTATATTGTGTTGTTATTTTTATTAATCTCAAAGTATTTTCTAGTTTTCCTTATTTTTTTCCATAATCAGTTATTTAGAATTTTATTGTTTAATTTCCACATACTTTTAAAATTCCCAAATTTCTTAGTGCTATTGATTCCTAATTTCGTTCCATTGTGGTCAGTGAGCATACTTTTTATGGTTTCAATCCTTTTAAATTTTTTAAGGCTTGTTTTATGACTTAACATTTGTTCCCTCCTGGAGAATGTTTCGTGTGCACTTGAGAAGAATGTGTATTCTGCTGTTGTTGGGTGGAACTTTCTATAGATATCTATTAGGTCTAGTTGGCTTATAGTGTTGTTCAAGTCTTCTATTTCCTTGTCGATCTTTTGTCTAGTTGTTCTATCCATTATTGAAAGTGGATATCAATGTTTCAAACTATTCTTGTTGAATTGTCTATTTCTCCTTTCGATTCTGTCAATTTTTACTTCATGTATTTTGGGGCTCCATGTTGTCTTCCTGATGGATTGACCCCCCTTTATCATTATAAAGTGCTCTTATTTGTCTCTAGTAACAATTTTTGTCTTAAAGTCTATTTTGTCTGATATTAGTATAGCCACTCCAGCTGTCTTTTGCCAGTGTTTTCATTGCTTTTACGAAAGAGTTGATTTTCAAAGGCTTCTAGCTAACCCTTCTGGAAAGCAGAACCTCTAATTACTTCTTAAACACCCTTAGAGATACTTTTTCTGTTTTTAGGCCTGCTTTCTCCCCTATTTCCAAAGTTACCTTTTGGAGATACTACATACTAGGTGTAGCTTCGTTGCTTCAGTTCCTGCTTAGGATCAGTTTTCTTGGGTCTGCTCAGTCATTTCCATGGGTCCTTCTTGGAAGCTGTATCCCAGCTTCCAAAATTTTGTAGCAGTTAACTCCTTTTCTATCTTCTTTGTCCTTTATCACTTAAAAAAACGTCTTAACTCTTATATCAATGGGTTTTCCGAGGGAACAGAGTTCAATGAATGATATAAATATTTAATGTGTATTTGAGGGTCAACCCTTTAGCTGTTAGCTGCTTTATTGTAAGTGACCTGAATTTTCTCCACACCAGCATTTTTTTTTTTTTTAATGATCAGAAGGCTTATTTACTATCAGGGATCCAGATACCTGGCAATATCCTAAATTTAACTAAAGATAGTGCTTATATTATCTTTTAAATTTAGGCGTGGAATTTGAACATCTTTGATTCAAAATGAGAATAGGCAGCTGCTTCCAAGTCTGTTCATTACTTGATTTTCCTTGGAGTAATGGTTCTCAAACTTGAGCATGCACCAGAATCACCTGGAAGTGATTGTTAAAATGCAGATTCCTGAGCTCCATCCCCAGCGTTTCTGACTTAGGAGTCAGAGGTGAGACCCAAGAATTTGCATTTTCAACAATTTCCCAGGTGATGCTGATGCTTCTGGTCCCAGGACCACAGTGAGAATCACTACCTCGGTGTGTGGAATGTAAAGGTGTTCCCTTTGGAGATGGGGAGGACATTTAGGAAGCAGATGAGAACAGAGAGGGAGAGAAATAAGAGAGAGATAAGCAGGGAGGAGAAGGATGTGCCCACTTGCTCTTATCTCATTGCTCCCAGCTCGTGGCCCCTCTTCTGTTTTCCTTCTCTCTCTGCACTGATAAAATCATGACAAAATTTACTTAGAAAAGAGGCTCTTGGCATCAGAATTGTAATTCTATTCAAGGAAAAAAAAGGGGGAAACAAAGTGACTGTGCATGAAAAACCTTAAACTGAAGCCCTGCAAATGTGTTTGTAAAATGGTTGGGGAGTATATGCAGGGTCTAGAGAAATCAGTCCTTAGTAATTTTATGAGACGCACCAGGTTGAGTATTGCTAAGACAGCAGGATTCTAGGCAGTTTTGTTAGGTAGTCACTTGTCCGCAGGTTTCAGATATCTCCTAGGATTCTTCTAGGATCCCCCTTGTTCCTTGTTGCAAGTATGAGAAGGCAGGGATACTGTCTAAGCCACATAGGCAGAGAGTCAGACCTAGTGGCTGGTTTGGGTCACAGGAAGGAGGAGCCCAGACTTAAGGCCATTCCTCTGGGCTATTTTCATGCAGCCATTTGGAGATTCTGCCATAATTGTCTCATGTTTAGCCATGTTTTTGGTTCTCAGAATGTTCTGTAGTATGGTTGCAAGAGAAATAAAATTGTGGCTGCCAAAGACAGTATCCCAAAGGAGGGCGGGAGTCGGGAGGGAGACAAGAGAGGTGAGAACTCCGAGCCCTTGCCCCGTGTGAGGCTGCCTTGGAGACACTTTATTACTTAAAATGCAATGCACCTGGCTAGTTCCTGCTATCACTTCGGAAAGGGAGGAGCTGGGAAGAGAGGAAACAGATTCTGGACGGATAGATGACAGGAGAAAGCAAGTTGTAGGAGACTAGGTTTACCTCTAACTTGTCACTTCCTTTCTTAGGACTGTTGTGGTGTCGTTGTTGTTGCCTTTAATCTATAAAATGATGGTTTGGTTTTAGATAACTCCCAAAGGTGCTTCTATCTTCGGTATTCTGTGATTTTTCCAAGATCACCTCTTATATCTTTTGGGAAGCCAGAGTAGGAAACCAAGTCTCTTGACTTCTAAGATAGAGCTCAGAGCACACAGAAGATTCAATCTTCCCTAAACCATGTGGTCCCAGAGGCCCCTTGTTATTTCCTGTTAGCGGTTTTCAATGGCTTTGGAGTAGAAGGAAGTTCATTGCTATGACAGTCAGGCAGCCACACTAGGGAAAATATGATGTATTGTGTTGTGTAGGAAAAAGTCAGTATTATCCAATCCAGTAATCAGATTTTCAGACAAAGGCACAGCCCTGGAACATGCTGTCTATGGCTGAGCATAGCATTAGTCTTGTCTCCAAAAGCAGTTAAAAAAAAATGTGTACTTGTCTTGTCTGTCTCTTTTGGATATGTAAATATATCTTGCCTGAAAATTTTTCTCATTCTTATTTTGGAGGCAACTAAATTGCTCTGAAGATATTAGTTGTAGCAGTAATTAATTTAGCATTTATTGAGCACCGACTGTATGCCAGGCTCTGTGTGAAATAATAGAAATATAGAGAAAAACTCTGAGGTAGGGGAATACATTTAGTGGGGGGAGGGGAGAGAAAGGCAAAAAAAAAAAAAAAAAGACCAATATTCATTTATCCATCCCTCCTTTTATTCCTCAGGAATTTGTTGAGCATTTGCTGTGTGCTCAGCTCTGCACTAGGTGCTGGGGATACGCAAGTGAATCAGACAGACACATTCCTGTGGTCCCTCAAGACCATGCCTCAAAGAAGCTTGGTGAACCCTCTAGTGGAAGAGGCCAGATTGGCCTGTGATGGGTGGATATATGGACAAGATCAAGATCCATGGAGGGCTTCCCAGAGGAGGTGACCTGCAAACTAAAACAAAAGTAGAAATGGGTGGTAGCCAAGGGAGGGAAAGGCAGAAGGACCACCTATGCCATGGCTGAACAGAGGAAGTGCTTAACTGGGTACGGAATGCGGGTTTAAGGAAGAACAGTAGGAAATGAGACTATAAAGGTAGGTGAGGTGGAGCCCTCAAAGATGTTTTATCTGTTGCTTAGGACTGTGGACTTCGACCTAAAGTGGTGGGGAAACCACTTAAATATCTCATAGTGGAGGAATTATTACAGGAAACGGCAACCATTTAAAAGGGCATAAAGATGATATAACTGTGTATATTTTAAGTAAAAGAAAAAGCAGAACATTAAAGTTGTGTGCTCACTGTGATTGCTGATATATAAAATATAATTGTGACTATGGCAAAGCGTAGGATGTCTAAGAGTAGAATCTATTCTTTGCATTGTGAGGTTCTTTAAGAATTCCTTTATAACATTCACTCAGCATCAAATCTCTACTCTGTGCCAGGAGATCAGGATACAGTCCCTCCCCTCTACCATCAAATATGGACGGATCGAATAACTTTCATGCAGTTTTTAAAAGTGTGTGATTATGAAACGTCTAGGCGAATCCGTAGAGACAGAAAATAGATTGGTGGTTGTCAAGGTCTGGAGGGAGGAAGGAATTGGTAGTGACAGCTAACAGGCCCAGGGTTTCTTTCTTGGGGTGATAGAAATGTTCTGGAATTAGTTAGTGGTAATGGTTGTACAACATTGTGAATATACAAAAAACCACTGAATTGTACACTTTGCCTAAAATGCTTAATTTTATGTTATGTGAATTTTATTTCAATAAAAAATACAGGAAGAAAAAAGATGCTGATTGATTTTTTTTTTTTTTTTTTTTTTTTGGTAGTGAAGGGCAATCGGAAGTGTGAGCTGAACTGCCAGGCAATGGGCTACCGCTTCTACGTACGGCAAGCTGAGAAGGTCATTGATGGAACCCCCTGCGACCAGAACGGCACGGCCATCTGTGTGTCTGGGCAGTGCAAGGTAAGTGCCCCTGGACTGGGGTATCTGGAGGGGATTCTCGGGGCGTTCGCTCTGTGACTGTGACTCCACTGCTTGCAGGCTGTGTCCTGCTACCACCCCCTAGCACGTGGTCCCCTTGAACCGTGAGCTCTGGGAGAAGTGGGCTGAGACAGAGCAGCTTTGTGCACTCTGTGTTTTTGATCTTTGGAAGTCACCATGTCTCCCTCTGGCATGTCAGTTATTAAGTGATTTGTGTTTACACCACGTGCGTCAAAAGGGACACAGTGATCTTTCCTCATTGGATCTGAAGCTCCTTCCTTACCTCTAAAGTGGAGGTTATGAAAAGGGCACTGCTGGCTCAGTCAAGAAACGGTTGGCGTCGTGAGGGTGGCATTTTAAGGGCATGGCGTATTTTATCTCGCCTCCCACCAGATGGGGCAGGCTTCCAAATGAAAGTTGTCTGGTGCCTTTTATAGCAGAAGTTGTACTTTAAACAGGCAGAGTTTGCAGCCTCCTTGGGCTTCTGAAGTCTGTTCCAGGAACTCCCCGCCCTGCATTCTGCAAACATTCTGGGCTTAAGAGAATCCTTGTGGGATGCTAACCTTCAACAGAAAGCACCATTTGGTTAAAAATAGGCGTCTTAGAGGAGATGGCACAAATTCCATCACCAGCCTCCTTTCATCTATAAATGTAATAGTGGACCTAAGACTCTAGCAGGTAAATGACTCTTTGGAGCCCAGACTAAGATTCTGTCTTAATTAACACTCAATAGCTGGCAGGACTGATTTTCATCAAAGGGAGAGCTCTTTGGCTATCGCGTCTGAAATCTGTTACACTTCGAATGTAAATTGCCACGATGTTTCGCGTGAGAGCGATTCAAGTGTGATTTATGAGCACAACCTTCCTCCTCCAGCCTTTTTTTAATGAGGAGGTTTCAAATAGAATACAAAATAACTTATCAAGGCAGCAGGGATATTCTCAGATTTTGAATCAAAGTTAAGAAAGGAAAAAGCAGTCATTTGATATCTGATGCGTGTGAGATGTCTTGGGAAAGGCAAAACCCCCGAAGAATTAGGACATGGTATAGAAGAGGCAGGGAGCATGATGGGAAGTATGCTGGAGGCTGAGACCTCTCTGGCCTCCAATTTTCCAGTCCTTTGGAAAAACCGCGGGGTTTCACTCATCCTCTCTGAACCTCACCATCCTCAGATAGTACCCAAGGGAGTTCTGTTCGAGTTTTGTGGTGTCCTGCTCAAATGGTCTCTGCTTCTAAATGTTACTGAGCCTGAAATGATGGACCTTACGGCAACCTAGCCTTTTCTTTCAGGTCTTCAATCAGCTGTTTTATTTCCCGAATATAGGTGCACACCTGGGAGGTGGTGTGGTGTGATGGTTAAAAACATGCCCTCTGAAACCAGACTTCCTGGGTTCAAATCCTGCCTCTTCCACTGATTGTGTGATCTTGCACAAATTATGTAAGTTCTCTGTGCCTCTGTACATCATCTACAACATGAGGAGGATAGTACCTACCTCCTGTGTCGTAGTGAAGAGTCATGAGCTAATACACGTAGGGCCCTTATAACAGGTCTGGCACTTAGTAAGTAAACATGTTGGCATTTATTAGTACTCTAATTGTTTGTGCCCACCTATGTTCTGTTGTATTTGAGTTTTCTATGCAAAAGCATTTGCTCTTTTTGTTGTTGTTGTTTGGTAGATTACAGATTTATGCGATTCTCATCACCTTTTGAGGCACGTTCTCACTCTGTAGTGTGAATCACTGGCGGATTGCAGAGTCTAATTTGGTAGGTCTGGGGAAGAGCCTGAGAGTCTGCTTTTCTTAGAAGCTCCCATGTGATGCAGATACTCCTGGTCCCTGGATCATACTCGGATCAGCAAAGTTTTAAAGGACACTTTGATTCAAATCTAGTTAACAAAGAATCAGAAATGTAAATATAGAGTGGTGCAGTGACTTGGGAGGAAGATGAAATGAGGTCTCTTTCCACTCGGGGAGCATGTTTTCTTAGGGCTGCATTAAGTGTCTCTGAGCTGATGATATGAAGGAAAAACAAACACTTATGAGGACATGGGTATAGATTCTTACTAATTGATGGAAACCATTCAGACTGTAGGGCAACACAGTCTTAATTGCCAAAAGACTGAGGCAAACATTCCCCAGGATGTGAGTAGATTAATAGGAATTTGATGTTACAAGGACCACTTTGATATTACTTCGTATTTGTTCGCTGTGCATTTGCCTGAAATTCGCTCATTGAAGTTGTTGGAACCACTGACTATCCCTGTCCTCTTTAGAACTTCACTTTAAATAATCAGAAGTACATTTGCTTCCCAGGCTGAAGTTCTGTTTACTCTGCAACTTCCAAAGGGTAAAGTGTCCTTTTCTAAATATTTGATTGGAGGCCCAGAATTCAAATTAATATCTCTACCTCCCTGACTTGTGGCTGAGGGAGCTGTCGCTCGCAGACGGTTCTTGCTAAGATGTGTGTCTGCATCTGAAATAGTGCCAGAAAGCTTCCACTGCCACATAAAGTTGAAAGCAAACCCAGGCCTGCAACAAAAATTAATGAAAGGTGGCAAGCATTAAATAAGTAGACGAGCTGAACCCACAAAAGAGTAGCTAATGGAGAGATCATCCTCCCCACACAAAACATAAGAAAGGCCCGAGGCCCTCCCAGTGCACGCTGGAAGGCTCTGTTCCAGCACCTGGCAGAGCACTCCCTGGCCAGCCTGTGTTTACCCTGTTGCTGGAGCTGCTCTCTGTTTTAGATCCAAGATTGGAAGAAGGGCAGGAAGAATGCAGACGGCCTTGGGCTGGGGGCTGGAGAAAATGGGGCTCCTTCTCCAGCCCCTCTGTGCTGGGTGATGATTCTTTTCTTTCTTCTTTTTTTTTTTTTTTTTGCAGGGAAAGATGCACCCTGAGCCATCTGTTGCCAGTCTTTCTCCCTGTTTTTTTTTGCTCCCCAAAGTCCCAGGATATAGTTGCATATGCTAGTTGTAAGTTGTTCTAGTTCTTCTATGTGAGCCACCGCCACAGCATGGCAACTGACAGACAGGTGGTGTGGTTCCAGGACAGGCAGGTGAACCTGGGCGGCCAAAGCGGTAAGAGCGCCGAACTTGAACCACTAGGAGATCAAGGCTAGCTAGACAATTCCTTTCTTGACAGGGACTGAAGGGTCCCAAATGTTGGCTTCAGGCTGAGGACTGCATGTAGATAGGCTTTGAAGGGAAAGAGCTCTGGGCCTGTGTTTTCCTAAAGCAAGAGAATGTAGCTGAAGCCCACAGAGACTCTTCCTTCCTCGTCCCAACCCCTTCCCTCTAGACATCAAATAGAAATGTCTGGCCAGAATTCAGAGACACTTCCAGCTCTATCCAGTCATTATTGTCATTTATGGGAATGAAATAGCATTTATGACTAATTAACAGAGAGCACAGTAATAATTTCTATCGTTAAGCACAAGGTTACCTGTGCTGTGATTTTTTTCACTTGATCTCAGCTTTAAACTCTAACTAAAAAATTCCGAATTTTCATAGCTTGATGTGTATATATTATTTTTGATCACAACTTAATAAAAATAGATGAAACTTTGCCTTCAAAGGTATAGGAGGCAGGGTCACTTGAGTAAAGATGATGAAAAGAACAACCTTCGCTCCCTGGAGACCAGCCTTTCAGAAACCTCAGGCTTCCAGACCTGACTGATCCTGAGAGAGTCAGAACCACCCCAACACCCACCCTCCTCCCCTTAACAAAAGTCTTTGGTGGTGAAGGAGCAATCCTTGAGGAAGTACGTTGCAATGAATAGGCTAATGCAAAACCTCGAAGTAGGAAGGGGTTGGAGCTGATGCAAGCTAGTAAGGAACCATTTCTGAAAATTTACCGCATGCCGGATGCTGTGTTATGTGCTTTATTTACATACCAAATTATTGCATTGATTCATTTATCTTCACAATAACTTGATCAGTAGGAATTATGAGTCCCCGTTTCACAGGGAACTATTGTGAAGATGAAATGAGTTGGACAAACTAAATGCTACATAGGAGTTGACCATTAATATTGGCTATTTAGGATGTACTATTAACTGGAACAGAAAGAATAGATTATATGTGATGGGAAGAAACCCATGTGCTTTGGGTCTCTCCCCTATTCTGAGTTTATTTTTCTCACTGATTCTTTCCAAAACAGAGTGTCTTTTCAAAACACACATCAGGACACACCTCTGTTTTGCTTAAAGTCGGTCTGTGGATCCCCATTGCCTATGGAATAAATTCTATGGATCCCCATTGCCTTCATCATCTGTCTTCTGCCAGGCCTCCCTGGGCCCCCAGTGCTGGCCAGGCTGGGACATGTTCCTCCCTGACCCAGCAGGCCTGTAGGGTTGTCCCTCCATGAGGATGTACACGCTGTCCTATCAGCCTGGAGTGCTGTTCTGTGTCCACTCTTGATCCACCCAGTGGACTCTGCTTAAAAGCCACTGACTTATCCCTTGAGTACTGTTCTATTCTTCTGTTCCTGCTTCTTATAACTATGTTCCCGTCCCCCCCGCCCACCACCCAGCCACACTGGGAGTAATTCCAGGCACTTTGCTTTAACAAAATGCCTACCATTTGAATAGGTGCTTAAAAACTTGTGTAAATGAATTAAGGTACTTGATGACTCAATTTGTTGGATTTCAGCAAATGAAGTTAGTCTTGAATCCAGCACAGAGTTTTCTCATTGTTGGCTGGGATGGGCAGTTGAGTGCAGATAAAAGGAGGACACAAAGCCCCCTTGGCCAAATCCCCAGAACCCAAGGCCTTGAAGGTCTGGGAGAATTCTTGGCACCTCCCCAAGCTCCTGTCTCCTCATCTTTTTTTTCAATTTTACTCACTCTGAATTTCTTGAGTCCCTTCAGAGCATATGATAGAAGAACCTAAGCAAGTGTGAGGGTGCATGCTCTCATGGTGCCGTCTGAGGGGAAAGAACCCCCTTCTGCCCACCAGCCTTCCCCCTCTCATCCCTAGTGGGTCATCGCCTTCTGTGCAGAGCGTGTCCAGCGGCCCACCATCCGCCCGCACTCAGCAGGGGCTCTCACACCTCCTCCCCCAGCTGGGACACTGCTCAGTTTCTATCAGACCACATCGGCAGACAGTTTCATATTATTCAATAAATTACAGCAAGGTAACTGTTTCCAAATGTTCAGAGATAAGCTCTGGACCAGTGTGTTGCCCTGCCTGAGAAGGATGACATAATGGGTGTGTGCATCTGTGTGCGCTCGTGTGTGTTCAGGCGCCAAATTTCCCTTCTTTTCCTTTATAAACCGCTATTGTGCTTTCCTGAGCCAAACAAGTAGACTCTGCTCATTTCTCTGCCCATTTGCCCTAAGTTGCTTTTTTTTTCCTTTTGGTTACTGGCTTTATTTTGTGGACTTTGCTTGGAGTTCTGTTGTTACTTGAATGAAACCAAGAGAATACATGCATTGGGTAAAGTGTTCTCCCCTCTTCCAGACATGTGCATGATTCAGCCTTGAAAGAGGGTGGAGAGCTTTTACTTTGCTTGAATTCTGAGCTTACGTGATACTTTGTGGACTCCCTCTCATATTCCCACCCCAAGCAAACTGTGTTCCAAAAGTACTTTCTGCTTGTGACTATTAAAATGCTTATCATATTATGTTGGAGTTATTTGGACATGTGTCTGAGCTCCTAAAGGAGAGAGAATGAATGTTATACATATGTGTATCCTCAGTGCTTACTATATTAAGATTATTCAATAAATGTTTTAAAATAAATGTATAAATGAATGAACAAAAGAACAAGTTAGAAACTCTTGAAATCTTAAACTGAAGCCTAAAGTAAACCTGATGAAATTTACCTGATTAAATGTACTTCTTTTCCATTACCTGTGATTTTTCTCATTTTCAAACATTGAGACCACTACCTATCATAAAAACTCTATTTAGATTTCTTAATTAATGCATACTTATTAATTATTAATTTATTAATTAGCAGCCCAGGCAATACACATAATTATCAATTAATTCAACAAATAATCTTAATTCCTCACTGCAATACGCTGGACTAGGCATTGGAGATGAAACAATGGAAAAGATGAACATGGTTCCTACCCACATTGAGCTTAAAACCTAATGGAGAAAGTGCTAAAGAGAAAGTCAGTTAACAAGCAAAAGAATGATAAATTTTGATGAGCACTTTGAAGTTACTGGGGAACTGAAATAGTGAATAGTGATGGACAGGCAGCTATTAGACGGAGTGTCAGGGGAAGGTCTCTGAGGAGGGCAGGGGTCAAGATAACACTTACTGACCATGCAAGTCCTGGGGGTTGGAGAAAGCATATACCAAGTCTCCAGCCCAGGACCCAGGACATATGCAGTGCTCAGAAGGTGGTAGATAGGGAGATGATCATTTTATGCCTTCTCCCTGCTCTCTGCCCTTGGGTTAATCTGGTGTCCACCTGATGGTGCCATTCTTAGTTCGCCAGTGTGCCCACACAACTTCCTGAACACACGCTGGCTTTAGCAACAGAAAGCCCTCCGTTAAGTCATTCTCTAGGCCCAGAAAGACTGCCCTGGAAACTGGGTGATATAATGGGTAGAGAATGGGTTTTGGGGTCACCCCTCTATTATCTCCAGTACTAAAACAGATAATAGAGGGGCTGCTCAGGTAAGATTGGGGCAGGATGTCCAGAGCTTCCCACCTGCCCCTCCTGTGGCCCCTCCTATCCCAGAGTACCAGAAGAGAGAGAAATTTAGGGGCCCTTCCCCCTAGCTTTCTGAAGTAATGGGAACATTCCCCCAAAGGGAACTTAAAGAAGTGCTCTATCTAAATTGTCAGGGATGGTGACTGGCACTTGTAACTGAGAAATGAGAGGAAGATTCAATGAAGTCCCCCAGGCCAGACAAATAGTCCCATCCACCCGCATCCCTGCTCCTAAACCAAGCACGGACCATAAGCACCGCCTGAGTATGATCTGTTAAGGTATAAACGCTGCAGTTACTCAACGCTCATTGTATACAAGCTCGACTCTGCAGGTCCTGTTCTGCAAGGCCTGTGATAAAATTTTAGGGATGCAGAAAACTGTGCTGCTTATGGAAACCCCAGGCAGTCTCTATTCAGACTAACAAGGCTAGGGGGAGCAGTCACCCTCTTTCTCTTTGATCCCTGTGTTCATTCTTGCTGAGTCAGCTCCTGTTCTTAACTGGTGATATTGACATAGGATCAGACTTTAAAAAGAGAAAAAAATGTGGGCTGCTTAGCCTGACGGTGACTCCAGTAGTGCCTGAAGGTCCGTGAAGGGAAGATGTGAAGGGAAAGCCCATCATCCTAACACCACGTCTGGGCATCTCGTTCAACTTTCTGCCACAAGTCAGGTCAAACCGAGTAGTGGGTAGCACTGCTAGTGGGATAGGAAAAGTCTTAGGAAAATACCCTGAGGTGTTGTGCATCTAGGTAGAAATAGATATTTGAGGACACAAGTGCCAGATGAAAACACTTACATTTTTTATTTTGTATTTTTAATAGATAATATATTTATGTGACTCAAACATCAAAAAGTATGATCCCCTGTCCCCGATCCACTCAGTTTCCCGTTCCCCAGTAGGAAATAACCACCCTTTGATAGTTTCTTTTTTAAGGCACATATTTTTATGAACCTACAAGCCCATTCACGTTATGTTATTTTTCCCTTCTTTTCGACACATATGGTAGCATGTCACACACATGGCTCTGGACCTTGCTTTTTTAACTTAACATCCCTTGGAGGACTTTCTATTGCAATATCTAAAGAACGTCCTCCTTCATTTGACAGTTGCATATGACTTCTATGTAGTCCTGCGCTGAATTAGCCATAATTTATTTAACTGTGATGCACATTTACATTGTATCCAGTCTTTTGTCATTACCAGCAATGCTGCTATAAGTTCGCTTGTGCATGGGTCATTTTACATGTTTGCAAGTATCTGTAGGATAAAGTCTTAGAAATGAGTCAAAAGTCCATATGTCTTTGTGATTTTAATGCCTAGTGGGTGTCAAATTGCTCTCCAGGGTGGTTGAAACAACCAACACTCCCACCAGCAATGTCTGAGGGTGGTGTGTTGTCCAGCATTTGGATTTTTGCCAATCTGATAAGTGAAAAATGGTACTTCGGGTAGTTTTCATTTGCACTGGAGTGAGGTTGAGCATCTTTTCATATGTTTAAGAACCATTCATGGCCTGGAGTAGCATGAGTGAGGTCCCTTAAATTCAGGGTGTCCTTAAATTTTGTGCCTTAGGGACCTCACCTGCCTACTGTAGTCCCAGCCCTCACAGTGGCCTCCTGACCCCTGTACCACATTTACATTCCTTTTCTATGATCTGTTTTTCTATTGAGTTGTTGATCTTTTTCTTAATTTGTAGGAGTTTTTCATACATGAAAGAGATTTTTTTTATGATATAGATTGCAGGCTTTTTTTTTTTTCTGGTAGCCGTTTGACTTATGCCTTTGCTCATGGGGTTGTGTTTATTTTTTGCCATGCAGACGTTTTAAATTTTTAAAGTGGTGAATTTAGCAATTTTCTCTTTTACGATTCTAGATTTTGTGTCATAGAAAGACCTTCTACACTTTGAAGTTAAAAAACAATTCTCCCATGTCTTGTTTCAGTAATTTATGGCTCTATGCTTTTATGTTTTTACATTTTATATTAATCCGTTTGGAATTTACCTGGGTGTATTGTGTGAAGTATGAATTCAATTTTACTTTTTTTCAGATGGCTACCCAGTTGTGACTTTACCATAATTGAATAAATCTTTCCCCCACTGTTTTGGGGCTCCCTCTTTGTTACTGTATGTATGTGTGTATTTTGTTACTGTATGTATGTGTGTATTTTGTTACTGTATGTGTGTATTTTGTTACTGTATGTATGTGTGTATTTTGTTACTGTATGTATGTGTGTATTTTGTTACTGTATGTATGTGTGTATTTTGTTACTGTATGTATGTGTGTATTTTGTTACTGTATGTATGTGTGTATTTTGAGCTTTCTATTCTGTTCCATTAGTCTGTATGTCTATTCATACACAAATACCAGAACATACATTTTGAAAGAGAAATAAAACATATTGGTGTAAAGTTATGAAAGGAAGCTTGCCCTCTGCTTGGAGCTAACACACTCACAGACTTCGAATGGAAACCTTTCTTTGTTTATCATTTGGAAAAGCCATCTGAGTTTAGGAGGCCTTAGCAAGACTTCATATTTACAATGTATTTTTACTTGATTGAAAAATGAATATTCCATGTCTTTTAGGACTGGAATAGCAGAAGTTACAATCATGAAAAGTACTCTAGATAACAAAAGCACGGTAGGCCAGGCCAGATCAAGATCTCATGCATGGACGGTTGGGGGAAAGCAAAAAAATAAAAAAACAAGGAATTAGAAGATTTATTGAAAAATACAGAATAAAAAGTTCTAGCAGCTATTTGCTTTTAGAACAAACTGGATTTGACAGGAAAAAAGAGTCGCAACTCCTATGAGCGGCACAGCTCTTGAGGTGCCGTCTTCTGTCATTCAGTAACTAGGCGCTATCTTCCACAAGTTCTGTTTTATACGGAGCCTATCAATTTCTGAAAGTTTGTCAACTCATCTCCTGATGGTTTGAAATTTACTCTTTTCCCTACTTATTTTCGTCGTGTTTTATTTTCACAATTCTCAGCAAAATGCTAGTAATTGTAGCATTTAAGGATATTATGGACCTCGTCTCCTAACCAAATCTTGAGAGAGTGCTGGGAGAAAAGATTCTTTTATGCTCTACCTCCAAACTCACCCAAAAGGACTAAGCAAGGAAGATCAGTAATGGCATGACTATCATTTAAAGGGACTGAATACAATCATATATGTAAGAAGATCTTGGATTCAAATATTTGGTTTCCAAATACTAGCCTTGTTTTCTTTTTTTTTTTTTTTAATTTTTTATTTATTTATTTTTCCCCTAAAGCCCCAGGCGATAGTTGTATGTCATAGTTACACATTCTTCTAGTTGCTGTATGTGGGACGCGGCCTCAGCATGGCCGGAGAAGCAGTGCGTCGGTGCGCGCCCGGGATCCGAACCCGGGCCGCCTGCATCGGAGCGCACGCACTTAACCGCTAAGCCACGGGGCCGGCCCTAGCCTTGTTTTCTTAAAACTGTGCTTGACAAAACAAAACCTTAAAGTATGTTTGTGTCCCTTGTGAGAGCTGTGGTGGGTTTTTCCTGGATGAAAGATCTTTGTATCCTTTGAATATGTTCTTGCTATAATTTCTCACTTGGGGAAAAATATCCTTTTTTTGGATAGATTTGAGCCCCTCTTGTTACCAAACCAAAGTGAGTCTGCTTCTTGGTGAGCTGAAATCAGAGCCTTCACCAGAAGTAGTTGTCACACAAAGTAAAGTTTATTTGCAGCAAATAAGGAGCCCACGGGGCATTATTTCCCAGAGCAGAGGCCTTTTATTTCAGATGGGGAATGAACATTCAAAAGGGAAAGGTGGGTATTCACTTGCGCAGGCACAGCTGGAAAATATGCTTCCCTGTACATCACATGTTTTGATGATAAGACTTAGGCTCCTCCTGGGGCAGAGATTTTAGTATTAAAATGAAGCAAAGGGCAACTTTAGGTCATCCCTCGGCTCATCTGCACAGGCGCTGCTCTTGTGGTGGGGCTCAGTCTGGCTCAGGGTGGTTGGTGATTGCATCTCTTAGCACAACAGAAAAAAAAACAATTTGGAGAAACAGTTCAACGCTTCTGAAACCTCCCTTGAGTTTCTGCCTGGCAATTGCCAGGCAATTAGTTGGTGACGCTCTGAGTGAGGCTAGAGAACATGCAGTATTTTGTAAATGGAGGTCTCTGTCTTATTGCTACTTTCCAGCTTTTATCGATTATGTAGTACAATATCAAGTACATGTGACTTGAATACTTCTTGGTGAAGACTTTTTCCAATTCCTTACCAAGGGCGGTTTTGTAGAACTGGTTAATAGTGACATCTAGTGTTTAGTATTGAAATTACATGTCCTTCTTAAAAGCAGCTCCTAAGGAAAGGAGCATAAATTATTGTTTAATTCAGGGTTGGTGATAGACTAAATAGGCCAAAATTAAAATAAATGGAAGTGGAGTAATGGGGGCAATAAATGGGGCAAATCTGAATTAGAAGGGTGATTTCTCCTTGATGAAAGCCCTTGATGAAGGGTATGTGGATGTTTATCGAGCTATTCTCACAGTATTTTCTTTAGGTTGGTAATCCTTCAAAATACAAAACTGGAGATGAGAAAAGACTGAAAGATTTGCCCTGTTTTCCTTTTTGCATTCACAGCATTTCTTTTGGGGGAGATTGGACTGGGCTCTGACACCTGTTGTGTATTTCCCCCCTCTTTGCCTGGCCTCCCTGGGCTTTTCTGACTGCTCATAAATACTGTTTGTGTCCAAAGGACGAAGCTGTCCTCTGCCTGGAAGTCTCTTTACTTGGCTTGGCTCTGCTCAACTGGGGTTCCACCTGTAATTAAGAGAAAAATAGATCCTTCTCTTTCTCTATGGAAACACTTCTCTTGATGTTGCTTGGAAGCCACAAGGTATCTTGGAATTTGGGGTGAGGAGGGAGAATGTTAAATTTTGCAGAGGAAACACTGAAACAGTCCTTTGAAAATGCTTGTTCAGTTCAGAGGCAAAAAAACCCGAAACCCGGAAAACTATGCATTGACACTTCCAGGGCCCCCTGCTGGGCATTTGCAGAACTGCGGTATCCAAGATCACTTACAAAAAATTCTCTATTCTGTGCTTTTGAAAAGCATAAAAGGCGCCGTGTTCAAAGCTATATCCTATCCCATTCCCTTCTGCAGCAAGCATTGCTTCAACTAATTAAGCTCTGTATTGAATTAAAACACAGTGGACAAATGTAATTTCAAAACGAAAGCTGCATAGCAAATGCTCTTCGAATGCTTCTATTTTGTTTTATTTTTTAGAAGAAAGAGCCTGAGGCAAATCCTAGAAGTAAAAACTACTGCACATCCCTTCTGTAACCCATATGGGTTACTTGAAGATGAGATGCTTTTTCTCAATTGAAAATCTGTCTCTCCTATGATTATCCAAGTCGGAAGTGGTACTTGCTGAGATAATAGACCTTTTGTCAACATTTTTAAAAAGTTCCTAAGAAATAGAACTTTCTAACAATGGAGTGGCCCATTTCATGTGGTAATACCTACCCTATTAAAAATAGTGTGAATGCCTAGTAAGCGTGTGATGAGAGGGGGATGGTTGGCAGACAGGCACAGAGAGGTGTGCGGGAAAAGTGTGGACAACCTGATGAACTGGTGCTGGAGAAGAGAGGTTTAAACTGAGTGCAGGTTTGGACAAGATCACCTCTGGCTCCCTTTCCGTCTGAGATATTGGGAATCAGTCATTCCAAAGAATTCAACGGAGAGTTTAAAGCACTGAATCAGTCTGAAGTGTCTAGACTGATACCATCTCTTCTGTGGCCACAAGTGATGTTCCTAATTTGTCTAGTCGTTTATCAGTTTAATTCTTGGTCAGAAGACAGAAATTTACCAAGAGAGTCAATGTGTCCTCTGTAACCAGGCCTCTCTCCTGAGCTCCAGATGCATGTCTGTTCACTACTATGTATTTCCACTTGGAAATGCTCAACATGATCAAATCTGAACTCTATTTTTCTCTCCCACATTGCTCATCCTCTTATGTTTTTGATTTTGGCAAGAGGCATCTCTGTTCTACTTGTCTCCCAAGCCAGACCAGCTAGATGTCTTCCTCATTCTTGCCCCCTCTCGTCTGGTGGTGAGCCAGTTCTGTCCATTCTGCATCCTTGAAGTCTCCTGTGTCTGCCCCTTTGTTGCCCTCTTGAAGCCATTGCTTCATTTCAAGTCTTAAGTCATTTGTTCTTTGCACCATTGCAGAGGTCTCCTACCCAGTCTTCTTGCCTATTTTTTTTTTGTTTGTTTTGTTTTTCAGTTAAGCTTTTACTTTGCTGCCAGGGAGATTTTAAAATATAAATCAGAGTAAATTACTCCTTGCTTCTGTGCCCACTATGCCTATCCCCATTGTCCACAGAAAATCCAAACTCCTTAGCATGGCATTCGGTACACACCATGCTCTAACCCTGCCTACCTCTCCATCCTTAAAGCTTATACTCCAACCACACCAAACTGGGTGCAGCTCTCTGAATAGGCCATGCTTCTGTTTTATGCCTCTGGGCTTTGCCCCTCCTTCTTCTGCCTGGAATGTTTCTTCTTCTCTGTACAAATGGCAAATAGCAAGACTCAGCTTAGGTGTTATTTCCTCTGAAACGCTGTTACTCTTGGTCCCAGGGGAGGGTGGATGCCTCTTCCTGTTGTGCCCCAAATAGACTTCATTCAAGACACCCATAATTCCTTATTGCCCTTTCTGATTTACATGTCTGCCTCCCCATGGACGCCCAGAAACACCTTGAACCAGTGACCAACCTTGTTTTACCCATCTTTGATCATCCACTGACTAGCACAGTGAGCCAGCACATAGCACTTACTCAAAAGGTATTTGCTCAGATGAACAAATCAATCTGTTATGCAGCCAGCCATGAGATTACCATAGAAAGCAACACTGTTCATCTGGAGCTACTGGCATCGTACGGTCTGCTCATTCTTCACCAGGTGTTACCTGGATATACCCTGACCGCACAACCACATAGCACAGGGGTGTCACATTTACAACAGCACCCCCAGAATTCACGGTCTGATCCCCATCAGCTTGATCAGCAGGAGGTTCTCCGTTTTTCAGATGATCCTCCCAGTCTTTCCAATGGTGATATCAAGTAGGCAGCTGGATATCCAAGTGTAAAGGTCAAAAGATGGGTCGGGATCCTTGTTTTGGCTGACTAGGAGGAAGTGATGATTTAGCTTCCTGGTTAAAGCCTCAGAAAGTTCTTTTCAAGGTTTTAGGATTCAAATGTCAAATGTTATCCACGCCAGTGCCCGGGCTCCTTATGACACTGTGCTTCCCTCGTACCTCAAAGCGTTAAGTGTAGGGATGTTTTGCTGAGCTTGATCACGCGGACCACTCCATACTTTACTCCCTTTAGCAACTGCGTGCTGGAGCCCCACCTGGACGTCCAACAGGGACCCCAAACCTCAGGATCATTAAAATGGAATGTAGTCTTAGCATTCCCCCCAATTTCCCCAGAGAGGATAACCCTACTATCACAGTTACTTTCTCCTGTGTCCCCATGAACAACACCCCACTAGTTTCCTAGGCTAGAAATATGCACGTCACTCTCAGTTCTTTCCTTCCGCCACCACATCTCGTGGTGATGAGGTCCCAACAAAACTACCTCCTTAGTAGATTTCTGTATTTTGGTCTTCATCTTCCTTCTTACTATTACTTCCTTTCTTGAAGCCTTCATTATAGCTGGCGTAGATAAGTAAAGCAACCATTTTAATGGTCTTCCTGTCTCTAGTGTTGCCCCTCCTTATACAGAATTGCCAGTGTCACCTTCCAAAATTTGAATCTAAATGTATCACTCCCCTGCTGGAAAACTTCCGTTAGTTCCTCCATGGTCTTTAGATCTCTGCTTAATTTTGCAGTATCATTTCACCACCCTGCTTTTTCACCTTAGACATTGGTCTTTAATACCTCTAGCTCTTAAAACAGGTCATCTTCTGTCAGATCTCTCAGATCTTTAGTATATGCTGCTGCCTCTGCCTAGAATGCCTCTGTTGCTGGATCCTTTTTGCTACAGGTAACAGAAAATCCAATCCAAAAGACTTAAACACTAAGAGGACTTATTAACTCACATAACACAACCCCGGGTGCCTGGTGGTTCTAGAGTTGATTAATGTAGCAATTCAGTGGTGCCGTTGAGGACAAGGTTCCCTTCATCTTTCCACTTTGCTGAACTCTGCTTTGTCTCCTCAGGCTTACTTCCCTCGTTTTCAGGATCTCTTCCATGAGTCTAAGCATCTCAGGCAGACATGAGGTCCAGCAAAACAAAGAAGAGCCCATTCTTTCTTGTATGTTCTTTTTTAGAGTGAAGAAAGCTTTTCTAGACACCCTCATAGCAGAATTTGCCTCCTGTCTCATTAGTCAAAACTGAATCTCATGCCCCTTCCTAAACCAATCACTGGCAAAGGGATTTAAGAAAATCACAAGGGAGAGGGAGGGAGGGAGGGAAGTAAGGACACTGGAATGAAAACCAAGGCACTGTCAGCATGGAGGAAGAGAAGATGCCCACTGGTTTGGCAAACAACAGTGTCTGCTATGGCCCTCTTTCCCCTTCTTTACCAGGTTAATTTCTAGTAATTTACCAGGCTAATTCTTGAATACACAACTAAGGAGTCACCTTGGGGAGACTTCTGTAACCACCGCTCTTCCCTCTGGTGCTTTCTGATGAATTACACTGCCATAGAACTCATCTCACCAATCACAAGTGCCTCGAGGTGGGAACCTTTTAGTATCTGGCACAGTTACTGGCCCATAGTTACGCACATACTCTAGTATTCATTGAATAGGAAAATGAATGACAAAACCTGAGTTGTTGTGTGAGTTAGGCATGACTTTCTGCTTGTAACAGAAAGCCAACAATAGTGGTTTAAGCAAATGAAGGTCTGTTTTTCCCATGAAACAATAACTCCAGAGGAAGAAGCCCTAGGCTAATAAAGGCGCTCTTGCAATTTGTCAAGGACCCAGGCTCTTTCTGGTGTCTTGTTCTCCTCTCCTTAGCATGTGACTGCATGTTCTCATGAGCACAGGTTGGCTCTCTGTTCCACTGAGTCCATGTTCCAAGGCAGGAAGAAGGGCTAAGGGTACTTGTCAACCACGTCTATGACTTTTCCTCCAACAGTAGCTTTCTCAGCAGCTCCACTTAGTTGACTTCTGGTTACATCCCATTAGCCACATGTGGGTCTGGTCTTATGGGGACGTTGCCAACACAAACATTGTCAGGGTTCTGTTAGTTAGGAAACAGGGGAGAGGGGGCAATGTGCATGTACTTAGCGCCTGTCTTAGTACCTCCAAAGGGCCTCGAGATAATTTATTCATTTGTTCTGCCAGCTTAAAACAAAATAGTAGCCATTCAAAGCTGTCATGTGGAAGTATTGTGTTGTATCCTAGAAATGGGCCTGTAAGAATGGCTCATCTCACACTGTTCAACATCCTTATGGAGGATATTGAAAAGACACTGTTGAGAGGACTGAGGCCCCGAGAGGTATCGTTTGCTCAAGTTTAACCAGAAATTCAGTGGCAGAGACTGTTTGGGAAACAACATGTCTTTATCTCAATCCTAACTCCCTTAACATTCTGGGGCATTTAGTGATTTCAGTGCATATGATCTTGAGGTAATAGAAATTAGATTAACTTCTTTTTCCATTCTTACACAACCAAGTCTTCAAAAGCAGAACCCATATTTGCATGATTTGGTAGATATATTGCCCAGTATAGAGTCATGTAATGAGGATTTTAATGCAATCCCTCCTGCTTTCTCTGCATGGACTTCTAAAAAGATGTGGGAAAGACCGTGTGGTGACACGTTTGCCCACTGTGGCCTGTAGTTACCTTCACTCACACCTAGATGGCACTCATACATCAATCAGGAAACGGTTGACTGGTAATGTTAACCGCCTGGTAGAAACTGACAAATTCTTGCATCAAGGTGGTGAAAAGTTAAATATGGGTGGCTTTCAGGTGTGGCTGGGTAAATGGATTGGTTAAAGGAGAGGTGGTGAAAACTGGGGACTGGTTGTAAACACATTTGATGATTACATAGAAATCCCCTCGCCTTCTGTTCATTCTCCTTGAAATCCCAGGTCCCTGCTGCGCCAACCACAGCAGGCAGACCCAGAAACAGACAGATCGGTCTTAAGGGTGTGCCTGCCTGACCAATGGGCAGCCTCAGCACTGCCCAGAGAACCCAGGGGAGCCTGTTCACATTGGTCACATACTCTGAGATGGTCATCACAAGGAGACTCAGTTGCCAAGCCGTGACTTTGCTAGTCAGATGTAGAAGGCTTATGTGTTGGATTGAGTGAGTAACTGGGTGATTGGTTTTTAATTTATTCTTGTAGACGCAAACACATATTTTATTATTCAACACCACTAGTGTCAAACTCTTATTCTACTGACTGACCAAATTATCTGGGGGTATATTGGACACCATTTCTATGTGGCAGTATGGTAGAGTGGTGAAGAACATGGGCTTTGGAGTTAGAGAGAATGGGTTCTAGTTTATGTTCTATCACCTACTACTGTGTGGCCTTGGGCAGGTTAATTAGCCTCTCTGTGCCTCAGAGTAATAGAAGTAATAATAAAACCCACTTCCTAGAGTCATTGTGAGGATTGAGTGAGATAATTCCGTGTAAACCACCTAGCACAGTACCTGCTACACTGTAAGTGTTCAAAAAAATTAGCTATTATTATTGTCATTACTCCAAATTCATTAAAGTCACAAAAGTCAGTGATGTTTATCAGTTGTTCCCATTCTATACAGACATTTGATAATGAGTTTAACTTGAATTGTAAAAAGTGTTGGGAGGAAAAGCTGTAAAATTTTACACTAAACTCATTACCAGGTTCAAGTTAAAACAGCATTTAGAAATAAGTAGACTTCATTAGGAGGAAATTGATTTGCAACAAAAATTTGGACCCCAAACTACTAGAGAATGAAAAGTAGGTCATTTTAACACCAGCCGACATCTGTAAGATTTGCTGGCCAAAGTCAATGCCTAGTTCTTTGGGTAGCTTTCACTACAGATACCTAATAGGATTTGTAGACACTTAGGAAAAAACCACTTAGTTTTAAAAGTAGAACAAGAAACTACTCCCCATGTTAAAGCAACGTTACAATGCAAAGAGGTGGATCAGGGCTCTGATGTGGAGTGACTGTCCAGGGTGGACACGGATGGCCGTAAAGGAAGTGTGAGGTCCAAATCTGAAACCAAAAGAAGGGACAAAGGAAGGAAGGTTTTGGTGTTGGACAAATATATCAGTCCAATGGTATGTGCTTGAAAACTTGAGGGGGTTGGCAGACCTGTTGCTTCTCTCTCTAAACCAGGTCAGGTCACGTCATTCAAGTTAGTGACTCGGTAGTTGTGTGTCCATGTGGCCTCATATGTTCTGCTGACTGGTTGACATTGCTGCCTGGAGGAAACTTACGCTTGGAAAAAAGCTGTAGACACACCCTGTTGGTGCCCTGTGAATGTGGACCAGGGCGGAAGTAACACAGACAGCCAGATCTCTTTTCTTGCCCTATTTTCACCCAGGAGAGCTGTGCTCAGAGGGGGTTGGAGGAGGGTGGGACAGGGAACAGACTGAACTTAGGCTCAGAAGATTCCAGTTCACAGTCAGCTTCCATCTCTGACAAGTTGTGTGCCCGTAGACAAGTTGCTTCCACTCTCTGAGCTTCCATTTTCTCATCTGCAGAATGGAAATAGTACATCTTATAGCACCAAGATAGTGTAACAAGTATAAATTAAACAGCCACAAATAGGAGTCTGTGGAGACGTGCTTTTGTTCATAACTGAGCTCAAATTGTTCACAAAGCCACTTTGGCACTGGGTAGACAGAAGTGCTGGGGCTGGGGGAGAAGTGGTATTTAATCTGGTTGGTTAGAGCTAGTCATTTCTGGTTTAGAAGTCTCTTCTGGACTAACTCGGTCTCTGGGAAAATTCTCGATCTCTCAGAGTTCCTTCCTCCTTCTCAAGGGTCCCTCTCTTCCCCTTTCTCCATCTGTTCTCCTGGGGAGAGTCAAGGTGAAGATGGAAGTGCACATAGCACCATGGTGCTGGGGGCAGAGGGTTTGGCCCATGTTGTCCTTCCCTACTGGCTCCCTGACTGGTTTTTCTGCAGTTCATTTTGCCTGGTCTTTGGGTGTCCCCTCCGTCCTTGCTGCATCTGCTCCAAGGGCAGCAGACGTAACTCGCAGGCTGTTGGCAGCACAGTTGAGGGCTGGTGGATTCCAGTCCTGCCTCACGCCCCTCCTCACTAGCTTAGCTGCATTTTGGCCCCCACGCTGTGTGGCGCTGATGCTCCCAGGCCCCCTGCATGTCCATTGGGCTCCCAGCTCTGGGCTGTCCATCCTCTGCCTCGACACCTCATGCAGCTATGTGCTGGCCTTGGGGCCACTATCTCAGCTCCTCTCTCTGCCTAGACTCAGCACACCCCTGTTTCTTCTCTCCTGCAGCTGCCCTGTGTTGCTGGGGACACTCTGTGAGGGGGTCTGCCTGCTCCCATCTTCCCATGTGGGAAAGAAGACACAAATCCCCTTGGCTTTGTGTTCCCAACTCTCTCTGGAAGTTTCTAAACTCACCTCTAGTGTTTCTACCCTGAGCTGGGTGGGAGTCCCACATTTGAAACTTCAGCTCATCCCTTCCCAGTCTCCACTCCTCTTCCAGCTCTCAAAGGCACTTACCTCTGCTCTAGATTGAATTTTGCCCCTCTCCCCCAAAAATTCATATGTTGAAGCCCTCACCCTAATGTGATGGTGCTCGTATTGTGATGGTATTTGGAGATGGGGCCTCTGGGAGGTGATTAGGTTAAATGAGGTCATGAAGGTTGGAACCTCATGATGAGGTTAGTGCCCATATAAGAAGAGACACCAGAGAGCTCTCTCTCTTTCTCTCTCTCTCTCCACGTCCACACACACAATGAGTAAAGGCCATGTGAGGACACAGCAAGAAAGCAGCGTCTGCAAGCCAGAAAGAGAGTCCTCACTAGAAACCGATTCTGCAGGACCTTGATCTGGGATTTCTAACCTCCAGAACTGTGATAAAATAACTGTCTGTTGTTTGAGCCACCCAGTCTGTGGTATTTTGTTTTGGCAGCCGGAGCTGACTAAGACACCCCCCAGCCCCTTGTGGCAAGACACTGCTGCATGTGAGAGCTTGTCTCTTCTCTGTCACTTCCAGGCACACCCTGTGCTCAGGGTGATCTTGCAAATCAAGCCCTTTCAGAATTCAAAACTAAACTCCTTCACTCCTGAGCATTGAATTCTTGCAAGTCAGTGTGTTTTGCTGTCAGACTCTTCTGCCTGAGATGGGCTTCAGACACTGACCTGTTGTCTCCTTTGTCCTCTGATGCCTCAATGGTGGAGGGCCGTCGAGCGTGGTGTTACCTATGGCGAGTAAACAACACGTTGGATCATAATTGTAAATCGTATTTGGTGACATGAGCAGATGGGAAATTGCTTAGTACTATGCCTGATAAACAGTTAGTACTCAGTGAATGTTTCCTAAATTTTGACATTAACAGCTGTGAACTTGGGTATCCTGAAAAACAAAGCTGAGCTACACCAAAACCATGGTTGTCTGCTCGTTGATGGCTTTGTCCCCTGAAGGCATGATATTCAGACATGGAGGACTGTGGGTGTGTGCAGTGGTGAAGGTTTTCTGATGGGAATCTAATGGAGGTACAATAAAAAAATGCACTGTGGTGGTCACAGCCATCAGCTGGCAGCCCCCAGAAATGAGGAACTCTAGGCATCTCTTCCAAGCCTTGGGGTATGGGATATTTGTTGCAAATGAACCGTGGTGCCCACAGTGGGTGAATGCTTGTTAGGATGAAAGAACCGCATGGAAAATAACTCAGAAGAAACATACATTTAAAACCACTCTTCTCTCTCTTACTCCTCTAGGAGAGAAATTAAAAAAAAAAAAAAAAGAATAAAACTTAATGTTTAAGTTTAACAAGGCTGTTTCTGTACACTGATGTAACTGGATAGCTTTGAAAAGGAGGGCGGGATCATCCCTGGCCTGGGTCTTGAAGCCTGGCTGCCAAAGCGAGAGCCGGCTGGCCCCTCTCCCAGCTGTGGGGCTCCGGGGCTGAGGAGCCCGAGGCCCCGCATGTGACACCTCGCTCTTAAGATACTCTAATTTATAGTTAACGCCTTTTAAGCAAACAAGAGGGAGAAAAAAAATCTGGTTCATATTATGGCAACTTGCAATGAAGGGAAGTCTGGGAGTTCAAAGAAAAATTGTCCCAGGAAAAGCACAGGCCGTTAAAATTCATTCTAAGCGGTCAGGAAGGGAATTGAAAAGAAGGCTTTCTCAGTGCAATGTTGGCAGCCCGGTCCCTCCCTCTGCCCCTCTCCCGCCAATCATCTCTCCCTGACATGAAGGTCATTCCAAAGAGGAACAAAATTAACAAGAATTGGTTATTGAGACGTGCTAAATTGACTGAATAAATAAAAACTCCAGAGCTCAGTTGAAGGGGTAAAGTCGGGAGAAATAAGCACGCTCTCCTTCCAAAGCCGGTCTTCTCTGGCCTGATTTAAGGGTCACAGAGGCCCCCTCTCCCTTCCTGCACTCACCTTTGCCAACCAAAATCACCTGCCTCACCTGCTGATCATTTGGGGCTTGATTTTTTGCCATTAGTAAGTTCCTGACTGGCTTCTCTGGGCCACGGCATCTTTGGTGGCTCTGTGCTGGCTGGAGGTCTGCGGAACGGGAGTGATGAGAGCCAGGAGAAAGCAGAACTTTGCTTCCCCCCTCCTGCCCTACACTGAAGCCTCTACCTCTCCAGGCTAGAAGGCTTTCATATTTGATGCAGCTATGGCACCACGATGACTAAATCAGAAGACCTTGGGGTGGTAGACTGGCTGGAAGGTGGCATTACGGGGCTCATCTTACAGCTGTGCTCACTGAGACGCCTACGGTGTTTGCTTAGACTATCTGCTGAGTTGGCAGTTGGGTGAGTGGGTGGGGTTTGAAGGAGAGCATGATGAAGGAAACATCTTTCGTCCCCACCAGCTATCCTGTTGGCCCTGCTACTTCATGGATGGGGGAGGCCTGCCTCTTAATAAGCAGCCATCATTCAACCCTCCAGGACAGCCTGTCCCTTCACGCAGTCCATACGCCATCAGCCCCCTGCCCAGTATTAGGGATTCATTCCTTTGACCTGAGGAATTGGCCTGTAATAAAATGCTGCTCTCCTCCCCGGCGGCATGCCACCGGGCCCGGTGGGAAAGTGAATTTGTGGATGTAATCCGTTCCAGATGAACTCCAATTTGGTTGAGTGGTGGGGGGAGGAATTAGGAGCACCGAGGAAGGGGGCAGAAATTTGACACAGTAGATACCCAAAGGGAGGTGGTAGGTGTCCGTGACAAAATTGCCCTCTTCACCTCAGGGTGGCCCTGGATTGAAGCAGGAAGGAGCACATTCCTTGTGCTTTTCCTGACAGTTCTCGTAGGTCCTCCTGTTTCTCTTGAGCAGCAGAGGCTGTTGATGCCTGCCCCATTTCACTGAGGTCAGTTTCCTCTCTCTCTGAGCCTGCCAGAGAGTCAAGGGTCAAGCTCCGCCCAGTGTGACCCACTGACCTTTTGGACTGGGCCACCTTTTGTAAACAAGGTCAGGCTTTTACTCTCTTCATTAGAATCCCCTAGTATGAATGGCAGTGTTATTTTTCGGTGTTTGGTTTGGAAACGAGGAAAGAACTTTTCTCTTCTCTTTTTTCTTCTTGTGGTTTACTTTTGGATTACTTAAATAAATAGATGAAAATGTCCCCAGTTAAGCATCCAGGGAGGCCCAAGGCAGCACACCATGTTTGTTCGCATATTTTCCACCCGTTCTATTCCCCTTCACTTCAGATTCTAAGGCAATTTTATGCATTTCTTCTTCCTATGGAATTTCTTCCATTTCTGGAGGGAATTTTTTGCCAGTGGCAAATAGGAGCTGCCTTAAAGTATCAGTAAATAGTGAAAATGCTGAAATAAAAAGGAATAGCGTTGCTGATGCAGAGTGGAAATGAATGAGGTGCCCTGCTGAGCACATCACTGGCCATCTCAGCCAATCCCAAACAATCTTATTAGGGAGATTCTATCACAATCCTCAGTTTGCGGAAACCTGATGCCCACAGTCGTTTGCCTGAGATCTTGGTACCTGATTGGTGGCTGAGTCAGGAATCAAACCTCATCTGAGGGCCTTCTGAGTCCGAGAGCCTCATCCGGAGGCTGGGAAGCTTCCCAATGTTTGCTTCCTTCTCAACAAACCCTTATTAGAAATTGGAAGAGAGCTGGGGCAGAATGGGGAGGTGAAACAAAAGTGGATCAGGAGAGAGGCTAACTTCTGCTTTAGGTTCCGGAACGTCAATTCCTCAGTGTTCACCTCTTCCCATAGCAGCAACCAAGAAATTAGTGCTTCAAAATGCCATCTTGGCACACTTCCATTCTTTAACAAACCATTGTTATTCTAGCTCAAAATGATAAAACAAGGGTTCTGGGGAATTCCAAGAGCCTCTTAAAGAAAAAACCCTAGGGCCATTGACGACCTTCCCTCCAGAAGCTGCTGTTTCCAGGCTCACTTGTGAACCTTGTCTCATTGAAAGGTGAGGTGTAGAGTCATGAACATCCTTTAGATAAGGATGAAGGCCCCGTGGGGTGTAGAATTCCACCCTGGCCTATAAAGGAGCTGGCCTCAGGATGGTTGTGATGTGGGCGTTTCCAACCTGTACATTTAGCCTGAGGTTAGGAAGTAGAGATTCCTCACCTGAAATAAAATCCCAGTTCCTTACTGTGGACTACAGGGGTCTCTAGAATCTGGCCCCTTCGTACTGCTCTACCCTCCTCTCTACCCCTCTCACTCAGCATCAGCCACCTCGGCCTTCTTGTTTTTAGGTCTTGCTAAGCTCTGTCCACCTCGGGGCCTTGGCTCTTGCTGTGACATCTGCCTGGCGCACTCGACCCTGGGGTCTTTCCAGGGCTTCCTCCTTTACCTCTTTCACAATTCTGCTCAAAAGATCCTTCTCTAACCAGCCTAGCTCTACCCTACTTCCACTGCCATACTGTACCCCCTCCACTACCTTGTTTTCTCCATTGCACTTACCATTACCTGAGACTACAATATGTATTTGGTTATATGTTTATGGCTTGTCTTTCTCGCAGAATGTGAGCCCCACGAATGCAGGGTCTTTGTCCATCTTGCTCACCATTGGATTCCCTGCACCATTACAGTGCCTGGCACATATGTGTTGAATGAACAGATGAGTTCAGGGAGTCTGTGACATCAGCAATTACCAAAATCCTTTACCAGAGGATTTCTGGGCTTTTTCATTCTGGGATAAATTATTAAAAGTGACACATCCTATCAGCCAGCCCTGATGGCCTAGTGGTTAAAGTTCGGTGCTCTCACTGCTTCAGTGGCCCGGGTTCGTTTCCCAGTCGCAGAACCATACCACCCGTCTGTCAGTTGCCATGCTGTGGCGGCAGCTCACATAGAAGAACTAGAAGGACTTACCATTAGGATATACAACCATGCACTGGGGTTTTGTGGAGGAAAAAAAAGAGGAAGATTGGCAACAGATGTTAGCTCAGGGTGAATCTTTCCCTGCAAAACAAACAAACAAATAAAAGTGACACATCCTGTGAAAATGTAACCTTGTTATAACAAATATCTTTTATGTATGCATTAGTTTAATTCTTTAATGACCATGGGTAAATTGTTATAATTTTTAGCAATATTTCTCTTTCACAGATGATGAAACTCAGAGAAATCCGACTTGCCAAAATCCATATAAGTTTTGAACAAGGATTTTATGATACAAATGCACACGGAAATTTGATTTGTGTATCTATTATTATATAGTGGGAAGAGCCTAGGATTTGGAGTCAAAAGATTTATATTTTATATTTTGTCTTAGTTTGTATTTTAGCATTTTTATAGCAATATTATCAGAGGCAACAGACTTCCCTTTCTAAGTTTTAGTGTGCTTATCTGTAAAATGAGGGTAATAAACTTAAAAAATAGGACTTTATTAGGACTACCTGTGATAGCATGTTTGGTATTTAGTGTTTAATAGAGTCCGGCATACCTGTTAGGCACTCAGTTAACGTTGGTTGACTTATACTCACCTATTTCCTCACGTGTAAAATACCATGCCTACCTCTTGGGGTTGTTATTAAGCTCACATAAAGTAAGGTGCCAAAAGCACTTCAGGAAGTATAAAGCATAACGCAGATATTAACTGATCATGTAGGGCCGGCCCCGTGGCTTAGCGGTTAAGTGCGCGGGCTCCGCTGCTGGTGGCCTGGGTTCGGATCCCGGGCACGCACCGACGCACCATTCTCCGGCCATGCTGAGGCCGCATCCCACGTACAGCAACTAGAAGGATGTGCAGCTATGACATACAACTATCTACTGGGGCTTTGGGGAAAAAAAATAAATAAATAAAATTAACTGATCATGTAATTGTCATGTTTCAAAGCACTGGACATCCTAGAACTTTCTAAAAGAGAAATAGCGTTGATGAAAATATTCTATTCATCTTTAGACATTATTGGAAAAACTGTTCAAGACATTTCTGTTGCTGAGAGAGAGTCATTCTGACCCTGTGAGGTTTCTACGACTTAATGGTTTACTCTTACACAAAGAGTTTTTTTAAAGAAGCTTCAAAAAACTTGACTCTGTTATTCATGTACAATGGTACAAAGTGTAGACGGCCTGGTCACAGGTTCTGTGATTTGCTGGATGCCCAGATGGGGCTTTCTCTGCTCGAATCCTTAACTATACTGCTATTAATGTCCTATGTTTTATTTGAAAATTGTATTTGAGGGAACTGAAAGGTATACTTAAGACAGCTTTCTCATGAACTCCTAACTTTGCCTTTATCAGTTCTCTTTGAGTCTGAGTAGTAGTCAGCCTTTTCCTTTTTTCTTGTTTTCTGTCTAGTTGACACGCTGCTGAGCTAGTGCTCGGCAGAGCGCCCCATTCTGAGGCAGGCATGGGCTTTGGTCTGCTCACCTTGCTTGGTTCCAGGTGGACTGAAATATTTCTCCTGCAGGTTTTCTTCAAAAAGTTATATCTCTTGCATGAAATAGAATATTTGAAACAAGAATGATTTATTTAGATTCCTTTTTAATTCGAAAAATTCACAAAGACACATTTATATCCTAAAAGTAAAAATCACCCATAATCTTTGAAGTGTAACAAAATATAAATATATAGGAAGTGAATATATATAAACTAAGGAGTTGTATAACAACTAATGACATATCAGAATAGCGTTTAAGTTTTGTGAAAGATTAGCCTGTTGTGCGTAACTCTGAACTAGAGAGTGGCAGGTGGGTGGATAAATTTTAGGGAGGTATTGTTAGGCCAGTAAGCTTTACACTTTTTTCTTTTTTGAATTATGTTCCCTCTTCAAGGCTCTATAGTCAGTCTCACACCCCCAGATCTACATCTTGTCCTCTGCCATAATCAGCCATAGCTTTTGTGGCCCTGGAGTGACCAGCACTCTTGACCTCTGGGCTCAACTCCAGGTTTCTACCTCTGGCCACACTGGCGTCTCTCCTATGAGAAGTGCCATAGCTTCTTTTTTGTGTTTCTCTGGAGCTGTCCCCTGTCTACCCCTTGATCTCTGTGCCCCACAATACTCATGGTGATTTTCTTTCTCAAGCACAGTCCCAGAGGATTCCCTAAGGAAATGGCTAAGGGGTTGAAATGCCAGGCCAATTGTTCTGAGCCGACTTGTGCTAATAGAAGAAATAAATCACCAACCAGCGTTAAAAAATATATAGGTAGATAAGCAATGAGGAGAAGAAATAAAAGTTGCCTATTTTTGTTTTTAAAGCATGCCATTGGCCCCAGATAACCCCAGGAGTAGATTAAATGGTATATTAAAAGGCACTTAAGTATCATGCCTGTTCTCCCAAAATTAATGGCTCAGAGTATATTGCACATTGAATTTATTATGCCTGCCAGCAGGGCTGGATGGCATGTGGACATATTTGTGCATTGTGGAAACAGTAACTTGCTTTATGATACCTCAGGTCCTGAGCTCCCATCACAAGCAGACAGTAATGCCCATGACTCCACGGGAGCTGATTTATCCTGGGCCATTTAAAGTCAACAGATACTTTTCAGTATCTGAGTTCTGGCCTTTCTCTCACTGGGCTGGTGGCTGTCTCTTTAGTGAAAATAGAAAAGGGCTACCTTGTGACATTGATGAATGTTCCCAATTTGAGCACAGTTCAGCCACCTTTAGTGTTTCAGGCCAAGGTTGCTTTTCCTTGCGAGTGTCTGGTCATTGCCACCCAATTAGATGGGACTGGAAGTCACCAGAGAACAGTTTGCTGGAGGTGCTTATCTAATCATTCATTGCACAGGACAGTCAGTTCTGGAAAGACCAAATCTGTGTCTTCTATTTGGCTTCCTATGTCCTCGTCTTCTCCGTGTTGGTCCTTTTAGTGAGGCCCCTACTATTTAAGCACTACAAAGAAAAACGGAGTTTTACTAATTGTAGCTCTGTGTTAACTCCCTTGTGTTAGTAATCTCTTGCTGTGTAATAAATTACTCCAAAACTTAGAGACCTAAACACAATAATAGACATTTTTTTCTCCCACAAAGTTTCTGTTGGTTAGGAATTCAGAACAGCTTAACAGGATGTTTCTGGCTTGGGGACTCTTTTTATGAAGTGGCAGTCAAGATGTTAGCTGAGTCCACTCTCATCTGAAGGCTTGACTGGGGCTAGAAGATCTGCTTCCAAGATGGCTCACTCACATGACTAGTAAGCTGGGACTGGCTCTTAGTAGGAGGCCTCAGTTGCTCCCCACATGTGGATCTATGGAGCTGCTTGAGTGCTTTACAGTATGGCGGCTGGCTTCCCCATATGACCCAAGAAAGCACAAGCCCCAATGTATTTTATGACGTAGTCTCAGAAGTTGCATCTCATCATTTCTACAGTATCTTATTGGTTATGCAAATTAGCCATATTCACTGTGTGAGGGAACTACAGACAGGGATGAATACCCGTAGGCAGGGATTATTGGAGGCCATATTAGAGATGGGTTACCACACTCTCTATGGCCCTTCAGGACTTTCAATCCCCTTTAGTAGAAAATTCACAGAGTGTTATTTCAAATAAAGAACTGAAGGTGCTGTTGGGATCTGTAGGTTCCATCAGTATTAAATATGGCTACCAAACGGTGTCAATCTTATATGTAGTCCTGTTAAAAGAGGTATTCCTTTCCAAACATTTTATTTGATGTTTATTAAGACACAAAAATATAGTCCAGAAAAGTCAAGGTTAGAGTCTACTTTTGATCACAATTTCCAAGCAGAATTTTCTTCCACCATGATGAAGCCATATGGGCACAGTCAGTTTTCTTTTCTTTTCTAGTGTTTGCATTGAGGAAAGTTAAACAAACAAGTCAAAACTGAACCTCCTTTCACAAAGTTACCATTTCATGGATTGCCATCCTGGAGTGCAAGCCAGGTTCTTTTGTTAGCTGCTGCTTTGAAATCCATAGCCAAAATTGCCTGGCACAAAACTTTGTGTGTTGGCAGGCTAACTCCAATGAATTAGAAGCTCAGTCGTTGCTGAAGAAACAAGACCAGAAGTATTGTAGAACCATATCTCTTAGAGCCTTATGGCTGGAAGGAATCTGAGAGACCCTCCAGGCCTAACTTCCAATGTATGCAGGTATATATTCTGAAATACTAAAGATATGATAGGTGATCATCCCACTGCTGTTTTAAATCTTCAATGAGAAAAAGCTTACTACCACTACCTTTGATTATCGAAGTTCTCATTTTCTACTTGAGCCAAGTTTTATCTCTGCTTATCTTCTGACCATTGACCCTTAATTTGTTTTTTCCCTTTGGAAAAAAATCAAATGTGAAACTCCTTCAGATACTTGAAAACAACTCTCATGTGGGTCTCCTTAGTCTTTTCCAGGTTAAACATTCCATGTTTGTTCAGCCTTCTCTTCTGAGAACAATCTCCAGATCCCTTACCATCTTAATTTCAAGGTCCATCTGGACCTTGAATGTGGTGTCTGTTCATTTGTTGAATGCTGTCTATGGGCAAGGCACTGTGCCAGTCCAAATGTCTGAATAGGATGGAGTTGAGTGGGACTGTTTCTTCCAATTAATTTTGATGTTATGTTTCCATTGATGTAACCAAAGATTACTTAGCTTTTTGCAGCCATGTCAAACTATTGGATTATTTTTGGCTGTGATCAACTAAAATTATCAGTTTTTGTTGAAGGGAGCTATTCTCAGTTCAGGTCTTCCCAACCCTGTATTCGTGTAATTGATTTTTTGAACCTAAATGAAAGACTTCACATTTATCTCTATCCAATCCCATCTCATTGGTCCAGCTCATCGTTCCTGTCCATTGAAGTCATTTTGATATTTGCTAACTCTTAAATCTTGTTTTCATTGTATTAGTTATTTCTCACAGCTTTGTGTCATCTGCAGTTTTGATAAGCATTTCTTCTATCTTTGTATTCAACTCACTCATGGTAATGAGGAATAGACTAGGACCAGTGACAGAGCCATTTGGCAGGTCACTAGACACCTCCCTTCCCCCTTCCATCGGCACTCTTTGAGAACAGGTTTTCAGCCAACTATGAGTCGCCTAAATTATACTGTCATCTGGTCTGCATTTCTCCATCTTGTCCACAAGAATTTCCTGAAAAACTTTGCCAAATGCCTTGATTAATCAATACATTCTGGGTCTCTGACATTCACAGTTGTCGGTTGTAATGACCTGCTTCTTGCTCCAGAGGAAGAAAGGGAATGAGGCAGGCTGGGAACAGTTCTGTCCTCTGCTGTCCTAACCACCCAACTCCTGGGTCCGTCTGGAGGACTGCCAGGTTCATGAAGATATATCTACTGACTGACCTCTTGCCCTGACCCTTTTGGACCAGGAGGTACCTTGTTGCTCATAAGTATTATAACCTTGATTAGAATCCAAGTCTCTTATCTCCTAATCAACTGCTCTCTCTGTCTATCTGCTATCCTAGGTTCATCTTACTCTGCCCATGTAACCTCATTTGTCTGCTTTCTACCATGCTTTCTTTGATCCTCAGGTTCATGGATTTTCGTAATTCAAATCACCAAATATTTGAGAACCTAGTGTAAGTTCCTATGCAAGATGTCCATGCCATGTCAGTACTTTTTAATGCACTCTGCACAACTACCCAAACTACCCAAACATGAATCCATAACAAGCCATCCTGGTCAGCTCTGCTCCACCTTAGTAATTCCTTCAAACTTGTGCCTATCCCCACTATCCTAGTTGTCCAGCCTTAAGTGTTAGAACCTATGATTTTTCCATTCTTTTTGGCTTCATGCCCTGACTTGCACATTCTGTTTGGGTCTTAAATTTGGTAATTAGGTTATACAGTCTACCCTGGCTCAGACCTTGTTTCCCATCAGGATATGACTTCTATTGGATCAATAACTACAGGTAGGATGCACATTGCCTCGCCTCCACCCTGCAACCTGCATCACAGAGCCTACCCTTTACCTGTCAGAAAGATTGAAAGGCAGTGGGTGGAAAAATATAAGAAAAGACTGGGATCTAGTTCCCGCTCCAGTACTCAAAATCCAGTACTGTTTATTGCCTGTTAATGTAGAGAAGGTATATGTCTTTTTTTTCCCTTTGCTGATTTGTAGTAATGAGTCCCAACCATCATTCCTTGTAATACAAATGGAAGGGTTCTAGGGCCGGCCCGGTGGCACAAGCGGTTAAGTGCGCACGCTCAGCTATGGCAGCCCGGGGTTTGCCGGTTCAGATCCTGCTTGTCAAGCCATGCTGTGGTGGCGTCCCATATCAAGTAGAAGAAGATGGGCGTGGATGTTAGCCCAGGGCCAGTCTTTCTCAGCAAAAAAAAAGAGGAGGATTGGCAGATGTTAGCTCAGGCCCTATCTTCCTCACAAAAAAAAATAGATAGATAGATAGATAGATAGATAAGGTCCTTACCATCAATGGTCACAATTCAAGGTAACTGTGTTACCCATGGTCAGTCCCTTGGTTTCCAGGCCTTTCAAGTTATGAGCAGGATCCTCAATCAGCTTGCCCTAATTTTTTTTATGGAAAGTGTAAAGCTTAGGTACTTTTTCCTGGAATATACTCATTGTCTTCTAGTGTAGTCTCATAGTCTCATCTGGACGTTTTTCCCTCTAAAGCTTAAGCTTAAAACCCTCTAGATCAGAAATTCCTCTGCCATATTTTTGCCAGTTTGGGGAGATATACAGTGTTTCTTTTTCTTTTTTGTTTTAGAGTTTTGTTTTTCCCAGTTTTATTGAGATATAATTGACATATAACATTGTATTAGTTTAAGGTGTACAACATAATGATTTGATATATGTATATATTGTGAAATGATTACCACGATAAGTTTAGTTAACATCCATCACCTCACGTAGTTACAAATTTGTTTTTCTTTTGATGAGAACTTTTAAGATCTATTCTCTTGGCAACTTTCAAATATACCATACAGTGTTGTTAACTATAGTCATCATGCTGTACGTTATAGCCCCAGGACTTATCAATCTTATAACTGGAAATTTGTGTTTTTGACCACATTTACCCATTTTCTCCACCCCCCAGCCCCCACCTCTGGCAAGCACCAGTCTGTTCTCTATTTCTATGAGTTCAGTTTTTTAAGATTCTACATATAAATGAGAACATATAGTTTTGTCTTTCTCTGACTTATTTCATTCAGCATATGTTATGAGAGGTTCGGGGATTCGATCGGAGACGTAAAAGACACTTTCCACTCCAAACAAATGGACTGAAGGTATATTTTATTATATAGAGGATAGTAAAGGCGATAGTCCGCAAACAGATCCGAATAGGTCAAATAATAAGAGGGAAAAACACCAGCTCGACTGGAAAGGGAAAACATCCACATCGGCTGAGATAGCAGCAGATCCGAATAGGTCATACAATAAGAGGGAAAAACATCAGATCGATCAGAAAGGGAAACACCAGATCGACTGAAGGGAAATGACACAAATCAACCGGAAAGAGAAACACCAGGTTGACTGAAAAGAGAACACATCAAATCAGTTACTTCACAGTAAATCAATTACTCACATCAAATCAGTTACTCACAATATCCATGCCCCACTGCCGGGAGAGCCCTGTCAATCGACGCGGCTGGGCAAGGATCACACATCCTGGGCAAGGTGTCCCTTCCACAGGTGGAACTCTCACCAGGTCTCAGCTTCCAGCAGTTTATATAAGGAGTTACAGAGTTTACAGAGCAAGCATCCAGTGTTCCCATGCACAAAACAGTTATCAGTGGCGTACGTGCACTGAGCCCCTTGGCTAACGTCCCAGCCCAGTAGTTGTGTACGTGCATTGTTTTCTTTGGTTATCGTCTTAGCCCGGCACAGATGGCCAGTCCATCCCATGCTACGACGCTCCAAGAACCTTGAAATGTTACAACTTGCAACTCCCTCTGTGGGAGAAGGGCCAGTTCCCGGGAAAAGGCCAGTTCCCACCACACAGAAAGCAGCTTTGTATTTCTTTGTGTGCTGGTGGCTATAGGTCAATGGAGCGGCCAAACATGGCTGTACTCATGTCAGGACAGCATAATGCCCTCAAGGTTGAGCCATGTTGTCACAAATGGCAGGATTTCCTTTTTATGGCTGAATAGTATTCCATTCTATATATATATATTAGGTTGTTTCCGTGTCTTGGCTGTTGTGAATAATGCTGCAATGAACATGGACATGCAGATATCTCTTTAAGAGAAATGATTTTGTTTCCTTTGGACATATACCCAGAAGTGGAATTGCTGGATCATATAGTAGTTCAATTTTTAATTTTTTGAGGAACCTCCATACTGTTTTCCATAGTGGCTGTACCAATTTGCATTCCCACCAACAGTACACAAGGGTTCACTTTTCCCTGCATCCTCTCCGACACTTTTTATCTCTTGTCTTTTTGATGATAGCCATTCTAATGGGTGTAAGGTGATATCTCATTGTGGTTTTGATGTGCATTTCCCTGGTGTGATGAGTGATGTTGAGCATCTTTTCATGTACCTGTGGCCATTTATATGTCTTCTTTGGAAAAATGTCTGTTTAGTTCCTCTGTCCGATTTTTAATTGTTTTTTTTTTTTGCTGTTGAGTTGTATGAGTTCTTTATATATTTTTTCTATTAACCCCGTATCAGATATATTATTTGCCAATTTTTTCTCTCATTCCAAGGTTGCCTTTTCATTTTGTTGATGGTTCCTTTGCTGTGCAGAAGCTTTTTAGTTTGGTGTAGTCCCACTTGTTTATTTTTGCTTTTGTTGCCTTTGCTTTTGGTATCAAATCCAAAAAGTCATTACCAAGATTGGTGTCAAGCAGCTTACCCTTATATTTTCTTCTAGGAGTGAGATGTACACTGTTTCCGCCCAAGATTTCATAGACTCCTTATTCATAAGCCCCACTCTTAGGCAGTCAGCTACCAATTTCCCTTTTATTCTGTGGTCTTCCAAAACTATGACCTTAAATTGGAGTAAGAGTTGAAAACATCTCCTCTTCCCTTAAATCTTTAATTCTCTACTTAGGAAAGTGAATAGACGCATTTTTAGTATTCCCTAAATGGTAAGTAAAAATGAACATTTACAACTTTCCAAATTAATTAGAATTTGTCCTTGTGTGTAGCCTTTACCTGAGTTATTTTTGTCGTGGTGGCTGAGTGCCTCGCAATGGAACTCAGGCTCCCGGCTCTCCTGCTAAACACTAGGAAATCTGAGCTTCTGGCCACTGAAATTCTTTGCTAAATGAGCCTATTTAGACTCATTTTCAAACATATTGATGTCTTCTTGCATTTCACTTTGAAGAAAACAAGGTTTTTATTAATTGAAGCAGGATCTCCCACAGGATGTTCAGTGTAACTGCCGCCATCATTACATGATAGTAATAAACAAACAGTCCTTGAACTCCATGGTTCAGGCTCCTACTGCATCTTGGCTGTGGTTCCACAGTCTGACACTTGTGCTGCAGTTAATTAGAGTGGTTGTGAGAGGTAGACAGGGGCAGAGAAAAGGCAGGATTTAAAAGCTGTTCCTGCTACCTTTTGGGGAGTTTCAAGTCCTTTCTATATTATAAAGCTACATGATAGATTTATGCTTTATTTTCTCCCTGGTCTCCTTCCTTGGCTTCAGATTTAATGAACCCAAAGGAAAGGGGAATCATTATTTAAAATCTGGGTGACGTGCATTTAAATTTAAGATTTGTGTTTGCCCAGACTTTTTATCCCTGTGACCCAAGTTACCTACATATAAATCAAACTTCATCAGTTACATTGTCGGTATTCATCTCCAATGTTGGGAAAAGCTTAATCTAATGGGTTATTTCCCAAAACTTGCTTTCTTTCTTTCTTATTTGTAAAGCATATGGTATCAGCTGGAGTGGGGAGGGAACTGGAAAGAATGCTTTGCTCACTTTACACGAGTTTTAAAATAGTGGTGAATAAGAGAATGCCTATTCACAATTCCATGGTGATTCCATGGGGGGTAGGTGCTCAAGTTTCCTATGACAACAGAGTGAAATGTCCAGAAAGTAGGGCCCAGGATGAAATTGATGCGGGGGAGAGGGTCTGACTTACCCTTCCTTGAGAATTCTAAAGGATATTTCTTCTTCCTCTTCTTCCTTTTCTTGCCCTCTTCTAATTGGACATGGGGAGTAGAGGCCTGAGGAGGAGAAGCTGGGCCTGGGGAACAGGGTCAGACCCGAATATGCTGTAGACCCTCACTGTGCCTGCCCCCCAAGCCCTCCAGCTTGAGGCCCTCGAAGGTCAGAAAGGTCATGTCCTTTAGCTGTCAGACCTCCTTTCTCTGGCCCTGAAGCAGAAGCCTCTAGGTGGACTCTCCTTGAGGTTCATTTGTCCTCCTCTGTCAAACGTTTGTTCTGCTCTCTGGATCTCTCTCAAATGCTGCATTCCTTCCCACCTCCTGGTAGAAGCCATCGTCACCTCTTGCTTAGGTTGTTGCAATGGCTTGGAAACGGACCTCCTTGCTTCATGCCGGCTTGTCTCCGATCCACTTGCTGTGCTGCAGCCAGGGTTATCTTTCCAGAAGGCGGTGACGATCTCTGGCTCCTCTGATTAAACCTGGCGGGACTCCATCCTCACGGCTCTTAAGATGAAATCTCCACCCCTCAACAAGTCTCCGAGGCCTCTGGTGACCTGGCCTCTGCTTATTTCCCAGTCCTCTCCTCCTGCCCGTCCAGCTCCATTCTAGCGACCCTGCACTGGACATGAGCACTCTTGCCTCTGGGCCTAATGCCTCAATGTCCTTTGGTCTCAACTAAGAGAGCTTTCCTTACCCAGACCCTTAATCGGGTGTTCCTTCTGAGGTGCTGTCCTCACATTTATAATCCAGAGCCCCAAATTTCCCCTCCAAGAAGTCTTATTAAATTCAGATGGAAAGGCCTAGAAGCCCCAAAGCATTTCCCATGATTTCCAGAGACTTCCAGGGCTTACTTTTTCATGCTTCTCTCTGCCTCTTCACTTCTGCATCCTCGTGTGCTGCCTGGGTTTCTGTCCTTGTTGGTCAAGCCCCCAAATTCATTTTCCACAAAAATCGACATGGCATGGGTTTACTTTTTATGAAATGACTGACTTTACTGAACATTAGATGATCATGAGAAGTGATTTTAACAAGTGATTGGCCATAGGTCCCTTCACTGGCTCAACCTTCCTTCCAGTTCTTTTTTTACTATTCCCCATTACATTAAGTTCAACTCTAATAGAAAAAATAGTAATAATAGCAGTGATCTAAAGGAGTCTATTTCTGTCTAACATTAAAGAATATGAGAGTGGCAGAGCAGTTTTGTTGTCCTCAGTCTGAGACCTTCTTTCATCTTATTCCGTCATGCTTGGCTTCTATTCCCAAGGTCAACTCACCATCCAAAATGACTGCTGCAGTTCCAGCCATTACAAACACATTCCAGTCAGCAAGAAGGGCACACACTCTCCCTTTGAGAATATTTCTCAGAAGTTGCATATACACTTCTGCCTCCATCCTATTGGCCAGACTTAGTCACATGGCCACACCTCATGACAAGGTAGGCTGGGAAATGTAGTCTTTATTCTGGGCAGGCATGTGCCCAGCTAAAACCAAGGGGTTCTATTACTATGGAAGAAAGAGAGAAAAAATATTGGGGGACATCCTGCAGACTCTGTTATACCTATAACAATAAACATCCATCCCCTTTTCTTGCCCTGCCTAGTTTGACGTATGATCAGGCTCCCTCCAAGCTTCACATATGACCTAGAAACTTGTTTGGGTATTTTTCCCAAACACCTACAGCTCATTTCCAAAGCAGATTCTGCTGAAAAAAATTTTCCCCATCTTATAAACATGCTAACTTCTCCGTGTCCTGCATTGCCCAGGCCCCATGAGGTTGCCATGGGTCTGTACCAGTGGGGTTTCTTGGATTGCACAATAGGCCTGGTCTGCACATGTACATCACAGGAGCAGTTGACTTAGGTCAATTTCAGATTTCCCAGTTCTCAGGATGCAACAGCATGTTCACGGGTGAACAGCCATGGTGACCAGCGAAAGAACAATGCAAGGATGTCCTTGGTGTGGCTCCTCCATACCCGCAGGTCCACAGACACACACTGTGGCTGGTTTCACAGCTGAGAAGCTACCCACCAACTTCTGAGAGCCCCCTGCCAATGAAGCGAGCACAGGTGAAATTTATCTACTAAACAGCACCCATATGAATACATTAGCTGGCTATGTAGTCAACTTCTGCTCAACACATCTGCATCAAAGATGTCTTTGAAACACTGCCCCTTTTTGGGAGGAAGGCAGGAAATTCATAATCTGGTTATCTCCCTCTCCATGATCTTTACTACGCTGGTCTTCCTCACTGTTTTATCCTTCCTCAGTGTTTCACGTGTGCCTGACATAGAGTAGGCTTTCCATAAATGTTTGTAAATGAATAGATGAGTGAATACTGTGTGCTAAGTGATGAAGATACAAAGATAATTGAAACATGGTCTCTCCTCAAAGAGCTCAAATTCTAGTGGGGGAAGCTAAACATAAGCGATTATATTATAGAGGAAAGTATACAGAATAAATGTATGCACAATGTCGAGGCAGCACAGAGGAGATGCCTGAATTGAATTTTGATGTATGAATAGCAGTTCACTAGGCCTATGGAGGTAGAGATGGAGGCCTTACAGGCAGAGAAACCAATTTGTGCATAGGTCTGCAGGCATGAAACAACTTCACATGTTCAGGCAATAGGTATAAGAGGTCCCCTAACTTGAAGACCTTGTAGTTTGTAAAGTAAAAGTTTTTTGTAAAACTAAGCTTTTCATTTTTATTTCCAAAAGTGATTCATAATTACATACTAATTTATCAAAAGTCAGAACTTTTATTTAGAGTGATGATTTTTGCATCCAAAGGTTAAGGAACAGGATCTGGTAATTTGTTAGAGTTCTATCCACTCCTCCCTGGGGGACGCCAGTCAAAGTGAAAATTTTGATTTCTTTCCTAGAGGTTGACTATCAGAGCCTTGTGAATGCTGCCCTTCAGTAATCTCAATGTAAAGGTCTTTTAAAACCCAGTCAATAACCACAGCTAGAAGATAACAACAATTGCTAATATTTACATGGCAAAGTGCCAGGTGCTATTCTAAGCATTTTATATGTGTCGACCCATTTAATTTTCATAATAACTAGTAGGTACTAGTATTATCCCCATTTCATAGATGAGGAAACCGAGTCACGGAGATTTAGTGACTTGCTCAAGGTCACAAAGCTAGTTAGTGGCTGAGTCAAGACTTTAAACTCTTATACAGTTCAAAAGTTTGACAGTGTATTTAGAGTTATCAAGCTGTTTATTTTATTTTATTATTGTACTTTTGAGCTTTTTAGCTAAACAAAGAAAATATTTATGAGGCAAAACCAGAAAGAACTTGCTGGTTTTTGAATAACCCCTTGGGCCTTGACATCTTCGGAGCATTCCCTCGCCTTCCTGTGCTGTGGGCCCCCAGACTTTGTTGCCCTCCTTCCCTCTCCAGCATTGCCTGCTTCTCTGGCCTCTCCCTCTGTGGCTCCTCCCCCAGCCCAGCATACCACCCCGGCTTCCCCCGAACGTGAACACACTAGCCCTCTGCACGGTAAGGTTCAGAACTAATCACTTGGGTAAGCAAGTGGAGGTATCCAAAAATCAGATCCATGGATGAAGGAGCAGGTGACAGAGTTTCCAGAATGTTCTTGCAGGAGGCCCTGCCTCCTTCTGAGATGGTGAATGTGCTTGATCCTTTCTGTTTCATCCCTTGAGAGCAGGGTGTACCCCTCTCACCTCTTTAGTGGCCCCTCTTGCTCACCCAGCCAGCCCTGAGGTGGCATACTGGGTCTCAAGTAGACGTTGTGCTCCTCTGAGGCCCCCTAGCCCCCCGTTCCCCAGTCGCCCCTGTGGCCTTGCCCTTCCCCTCTTTTTTGACCTCAGTCAGATATTTGCCTTTTGTGACGTGAAGGGAGAGGTATGGTCTAGTGCTCAATAGCAAGGACTATTCTGCTCAGACACACCTGGGTTCAAATCCTAGCTCAACCACATACTAAGTATGTCACCTTAGGCAAGTCCCCCAAACTGTTTATTCCTCAGTTTCCTGATCTGTAAATGGGAATGATAGAATCTTCCTTGCCGTGTGTGGTCATGATGATTCAAGTTAGATTATCCATAGTGCTCAATAACATTGGCTATGAGAGGCTGTCTGTGCCGTGGTTCAGGTCCTGGGCTCCAGAGTCACAGGGTGGGTTTAAATCCCAGCTCGGCCACTGTGTGACCATGTACCCGGTGACCATGTGACTCCTCCTCCTCTGTAACTTGGAGATAATAGCGGTACCCATGTTATAGGATTGTTGTAAAGATCCCAGGCTTATAAACTTAACACAGTGAAGCACTCAGCATGCTGTTGGGCACATAGTAGGTGTTCAATAAATATTAACTACTGTTGTTTGTCATTACTTATCATCATCAGCACTACTTGGAGTTAATCCGTCTGGGCTAATTATCCTGAGTATCTGAGAAAGGCTCTTCTGAGTGGGGATCCTTTCCAACCAGGCTCAGACTGTCCCTCCTTTACTGCCGCTCCCACTCCAAGGTCCCAGTTAGACCCTCCCCGCTGAAGGTTACTTTGCTTTGCTCAGCGGACAGAGGCTTGGCTACCCTAACTGGCAGAGTTCCATAGCAGACACACTAGGATTACCTCCCTGAGGAAGTTTCCTTCATTCCAAGATGAATACTCCAGAAACAACCCTCTCTCGATGGGTCTTTGGAAACCCTGCTAGCTGACCTGCTTGGAAACAGGAATCCTGATTTTAAGAAAGGTTGATTTTGCAGGAGGTTGACTATGTGTTATTCTCATAAAGCACATGTCATCTTAATTGAAGCTGCATGAGTGGTAAACTTTGCATTCTAAATTTAGAAAACCGGCAATGGGAGGAAATGTACCCTTTGAAGCAGTGGAGGGGGCCATGTGAGTTGTTTTGAGCAGCTCTGGTGGGGACAATACCTGGGTTGTACAGGCCAAGTGGTTGCAGATGCTGTTACTCATAAGATCTGTTTTAAATAGTGCCTTTTTAAGAAGTTTTTTGTTTCCTAATGTTACCCAATCTTTTCATAGTTTTTGTTGACTGTAGTCAGCTTTATGAATTTTAACTTGGTTTTGCTTCATTTAATATTATTTTAAGAGCCACATCCTTTTCTTCAGGCCACGCCCCAGCTGGGGACTCTGCACACTAGATTACTCAGAGTTGTTACTGTTTCCGAGTTTTCAAATCTGCAAGGCCACCAGTTGGTAAATGATTATTCTGTCTAATAATAGTAACAGCCTCAGCACTAATGTGTGACATGTGCATACCATTGTGACAAGGTGGTCTCACCACTGTGCCCCCAGCCCCACACAGAGAAGAGAGGCAGGGAGCATTCCCTTCCCATTGCCACTGCTCCCAGGGAGCGGGGGAGGGCACGTCAAGGACCCCGCCTTCTGTTTGGGGGGCTTTGAAAGTGAGGGATGTTGAATCCTGGAGTAGTTTGAATGGGGCCAGCAAAGTCCCCGAGGATGCTTCACGATGTGCGAAGACATGCAGGCAGCCACCAGTGGAAGGCTCTCCTCGGAAAGTGACCAGTGCAGTGCAGAATCACCTGGGGCATTCTGATTGAGCAGCCTGGGCCCTACCCCTGGCCAACTCAATTGGAACTTCTAGGAGCAGGGCCTCTGTGGTGGTTTTCAAAGCCTCCCAGGTGGTTCAAAGGAGCGTGTAGGCTGAGCCCCACCCCAGTGAGGTCCCTCAGTGCCTTTCACATGAGGAGGTTCAGTGGTGGCCTGTGCTCCCTTCACGGGCCCCACCAGTGCTGGACCTTGCTGGGCAGTCTCTTGATGCTGACTGCTCTTCCCCACGTGGTTCTATGGTCAGGCCTGCATGCTGACCCCTCTGACCTCCTCCGTGGTCAGGCTTTGCCCGCTCATGGAACTCCAGTGCCCAGAGGCACAGGCACCCCCTGTTCGTAACCTCTTGTGCCCTAACAGGGATATTCTGCATTATTTGAACACAATGGCAGCGTCACAGTACACATTGTTCAGCATTTGCTGCTTTATTCTTGCTCATGACTGCAGAGTTCCACAGAGTTCGTGCAACCAGTCTGCTGTTGTACCAGATATTTTCCTCTTGCCCCTGCAGACACTTGGGCCACCCTTTCCGCCTGCTCTCTGCCTTCAGGAGGCTCTGTGTGGATTGCATCATCAGACCCCCTTTCCTCCTGGTTTCCCACGGGGCTCAGCCAGTGGGAAGCCCAAAAGGAGACAGGAAGGAGGGAGGAGAGTGATGTTGGAGCATTTATTCCCTTGCCTTGCTCCTTATAAGGTCATCTTAGGTGACTGTCTCCTTCCAGGTTCCAGCAGTCTCTCCTTCCCTTTGTCCCACTAGGGACCTTCTGCTTCACTCTTGCTAGTCCTAGGTTACTTGACTATGAAAGTGATTCTCAAAGTGTGGTTGTGGGACCAGCAAAATCAGCATCACCTGGGAACTTAGAAATGCAGATTCCCAGGCCCACTCAGACCTACTGATTCAGACACTGTAGGAATGGGGTCCAGCAGTCTGTGTTTAACAAGCCCTCTGGGTGATTCTGATGCACACTTATGTTTGAGAACCACTGCACCATGCCTTCCTCTTTGCCTTACCTACAACTTTGCTAGTAATCCCTTTATTAAGCCCTCCTCACATTGTCATAATTTGAACGTGCCATCTGTTTCCTCTTGGGACCCTGCCTGATGCACCTATTGATGCTCACTTAGGTTTGCTATTCTGCACGGTTGTGATCTCTGTTTATAGATCTCTGCAGATATGTATGAGTTTATAAGTAGAATAAATTCCTCGAAGTAGCATTTCTGGGTTAATGAGAATGTGCGTTTAAATTTTGTTACATATTGCCAAATTGTTCTGCAAAGAGGTTGTCCTAATTTGCTATTTTCTAAACTTATCTCTAGTTATTTCACATTGTGTTACCTCTCCAGTGACTATGAATTAACCAGGCAGTGGCAGTGTGTTAGGGTCATGCTTCTCAGACTTGGGTGCACATAGATCACTTGGGGATCTTGTTAAAATGCAGATTCTGATCTGGGAGGTCTGGGGTGGGGCCTGAAAGTCAGCATCTTTAACAAGCTCCCAGGTGATGCTGGTCCGACTGGTCCTAAATAACAAGGGGTTAGAGAGTAAGCGTGAAGAAATGGCTAAGAGCTGGGCTTTGGGCTCAAATCCCCACTCAACCATTTACTAACTGTGACTGTTGGCAAGTTTCTTAATCTTCTTGAGCCTCAGTTTCTTCATCTATAAAATGGAGATTAGATCATAGTGTTTTATAATGATCAAATAAGGTAATACATGTATATAAAGTAAAACAAAGGGCTTGTCACATCGTTGACAATGCACAAATGGGGGCTCAGATTATTATTTGCCCCACCCTCTGTCTGTTACTGATACTCAGCTGCCCTTAGCTCCCCTCATACAGCTTCCAATGTCCCAGAGTGGCAGCTGTTCCAGAGGCCCTCCTTGTCGTCAAGGCAGCCCCTGAAGCCAAAGCAACAGCTAGGACCCAGTACTATTCTCCTTTAGCCCCTCTAGAAGGGAGCTGGTGGCAGAGTCGTTGCCAAGCCCTCTGCTAAGCAGTTGTTCCCCTAGTTCAAGAACCGTTTGAGACATTTGCTTTTAGAAAAGTGAGCCTTAGGAAGCGCCAGCTGCCCAGTCAGTCCCCCAGGCAGACATCTAATCCTTCTTTTCTTTAGGATGAGTTTGAGTGAACTCCCAGGGCATCGTCCCACTTGGAGTAGTGGGTAGAGCTCCTCACTTCCTCCCGGCAATAGCTACACTCAGGTCTCTAGGGAACTTGGCCACGCCCAATCTACAAGTATCACCCATAGCCCGTGGGGATATATATGCAGATTGGTCCCTAAAATAGCGCTGTTCACGAAGGTAGACACGCAGATCCTCCGTAAAGCACATCCTGATTTACAAAAGGACGGTTCAAAAACCAGAGCCATGACATCACAGCGCTGAGAAGAGGCTTCAAACCTGCTGGGAGCCGGCCAGACCCTGCTGCCCAAGGGTTGACACGACTGGCTCGCATCAAACGTTGCCTCATTTTTCTGTTTAGTGTGGAGTTGGATAAGAATATGAAGAGACAGCTAGGAAAGCTGTGGGCATGTGTGTGGAAAACGGCGTTTAGAAGTTGCCCAGAGGAGTCCGGAGGCGGAGGGAGCGGAAGTGCCGCCCTGCAGGCCCCGGGTCTTGAATTCATTTTCCCCACACTGAAGGCGGCTCTTGTGCGGGAAGATGAAAGGATGGGCGGGTAGCAAGAGACACTTGAAAGTGACAGGAGTGAGACTAGGGATATGGAGGCCACATTGGGAGCCTCACTCTGCGTGTTGTGGAAAAAGAAATAAAAGCTGCTGATTCCTTCTCTTCTTGAGCATCTGTCTTATCTGTGGGTCCTCAGCCCCTTCCGTTTTCACCTCCTTGGCTGAGTCGGCTCTCCTCTCCTTTCAAACTCCACCTTCATGCTGGTCATCCTCCAGTCTTCATCGCCAGCCCTGATCTCCCTCCCAACCAGCTGAACATCCCTCCAGGGCCCCGCGGTCAGCATCCTTAAAACTGCTCTCCTAATCCGCCACACCAAACCTGCTTCTCTTTCTGTATTTCCTACTCCCAAGTGTGTCTTCATTTGAAGACAGCATTCTGCACCTTAAGAAATGATTACAAGCAGTCATTCTGCTTGCCCCCAGGCCTGTCCCTGAATCAGGTGTGGTGCAGCAGAGCTGTGTGCCCAGAGCAGATTGTTCTGGTCCCCAAGGAAGGGGAGCTTATGCTGTCTGCCTGCTTTGAGGGCTCTTGTAATAAACAGCCCTGAGAAACTGCTGGCTATCTTTGTGCAACATTTTCCTTGAAGATCTTGCTCATTACATTCCACAGCAGCCTCTTACTGAGAACCCAAGGGAGAAATATCCCTCAGGTCTAGCTAAATAGAATTAACTGTCTTTGTTCTGAGCAAGCAGCCTATTCTGGTCCTTTGAATCCTGTGTCACGTTACTGCTCCCGGCAGAAAGCTCAGAACCTACCTCTAGAAGTACAGCGATACGTTTTGTATGCTAACTCCGCTCTTGGCTTTGTTGTGTCTTCATCTACTGATTTTAATTTACATTATCTTATATTGTTACGTATATTTATTTAAACCTCCTTTAAGATGGGATATAAAATATAAAGAATTATACCCTCCATTCTCATATATTTTTTTTGTTTTTTGTGAGGAAGATCAGCCCTGAGCTAACATCCATGCCAATCCTCCTCTTTTTGCTGAGGAAGACTGGCCCTGAGCTAACATCCATGCCCATCTTCCTCCACTTTATGTGGGATGCTGCCACAGCATGGTCTGACAAGCGGTGTGTCATTGCGTGCCCAGGATCCGAACCCGGGCCGCCAGCAGTGGAGCGTGCACACTTAACCACTACGTCACAGGGCTGGCCCCTCCATTCTCATATTTTTATAAATGATCATGCACATACTGTGTCAGTAAAGATAAATTTATTAATTAGTCAGAGGGAGAAGGTCAAATACGGTATGATCTCACTCATTAAGTAGTAGATAATAACAACAACAAACAAACACATAGAGACAGAGATTGGATTGGTGGTTACCAGAGGGCAAGGGGGGAGGGAGGAGGGCGAAAGGGATAATTCGGCACATGTGTGTGGTGATGGCTTGTAATTAGTATTTGGGGGGTGAACATGATGTAATCTATGCAGAAATAGAAGTATAATGATATACACCTGAAATTTATACAATGTTATAAACCAATGTTACTGCATAAACAAAAAATATATATTAAAAAAAAAGAAAGATGCAACTTTTGGTAGAGAACATGATTTGGTGGATTCTACTCGAAGGATGTATTAAATAGTAACAAAATCAAAGTAACAGCACTTCTAATAACCTGTGATAAAATAGTGCAGCACTGTGAAGAGAGATTTAGATCTTGCATTTCAACTGGAGAGAATTTCAGTTGCAGGTAGCAACCAAAATTCAAGTCACTTTTATGTGGCTTAAAATGCACACACTCACTATAATTATATAACATGCACCAAAAAATATTGAGAACTGTTTTCTGATAATGGAAGGTCCCTGGCAACCAGATGATTGATCACAAGGAACATGAACCACATGGGCCTTCTTCCAGACACTGGGCAGTGTGGCCAAGTGTTCTGAGGGCGTGTTCCTCCCTGTGCTTCCCTAATGGGCCATTAGAGAAAGGGACTATTTGCTGGTTAACAGAGATGAAAGTTTCTGTCATTTTTCTGCAAGTGAACAGGTCTTTAATATTTCCTGAAACCACAGGTCTGTTTCGTGTCTTGTAACTGAAACAACTATAATCCTTAACACCAGAGAGCAGTGGGCCCCCGATAGAGCAGTGGCAGTCTAGGGGAACAGAAACACCTGTGGGAAAATTAAGCAGAGCATTTTTTGTAAGCTGTGTCTGGGATCTGTAAATGCTAGATGATCAGTGGCAGATTTTTTTTTTTTTTTGATCAGATGTTTTCAATGGCTGCCCTGTACCTGAGTGAGGTATTAGATAGACGTTTCACGCAAATTCCCACTAGACTTAAATACCGTTCTCTGTGTCCGTTTGTCCGAGTTATTTATCGTGTTCCCAGCTTCTGTTTCTGAACCTTAGTCTTTTTAATTGGGTAAACTTTCTCTTTCCTTGACACTAATGAAATTAATTTTATTAGAGTCTGCACTGTCCTAATCATTGCTTCTGGATTTGGGGTTTTATGGATAGATCAAGGACAAATCATGAAGAGTTAGAGGTGGGAGAGAAGGTTAACTCTACCTTTGGGAAACTGGATGAGGCCTAATTCACGGATATACTACTCAAAGTCTGAAACAAAGGCTTTTCAGGAGTTGATGTAAGAAACAGACAAATTTGGGGAACAAACAGACTGGGCTGTTTTTGGTACTTTGATGGGAATTTGGTTTAATTTTTGAAGCATATTTCAGCCTTTAGTTGCCAGAGTTTTAAAAAACATACCTTTAACTCTTTAGGAGAAGAAAATAACTTTTTTTGCTATTGAAGGCCAATGATATCTGGCAGATTATAGCCGGAATTCTATACAAGTTTTCATTGTTTTTCTAAATGAAATAACTTTATTGTTTTCATTCTGACTTAAAATTGCTAGAAGCTTATTTTTTAGTACAAAAAATACAGATGTTCATAAATAAGAAAGTGAAAATATTTATATTGTTACCACTCAGAGAGAAACACTGCTAACATTTGGTATATTTCTTTCCAGTTTCTTTCTTGTACATGTAAACACACATGTGTGTGTATATTTTATGTAAGAAAGGATTCATACTCTGCATACATTTTTAGTTTACTATTTTCTTAATATATTTTAGATATTTTCTATGTCAATGTGTATATAGATCACTATCATTAATAATAATGACTGTTTAATAAAACGATTGTCCAGGAAAGATTTTTTACTGATGTTTGTGAGATTGTTTTGGGGAGAGGAAACAGGAGGATATTCACTAAGCCAAAAAATGAAACAACAGCAACAACAAAACTTGTATTTGATTGAGAGAGAGAGGAAAAAAAGCTCTAAATAATGACAAAACTTCCCTTGAAAACACATCCTTTTAGCTTTTAATGCTGGAAAACCAACCCAGAATCATGAGTGCCCTTCCCAAAGTCCAACATCAACATGGGGTAAAAAAGTGATTCCTGCTCCTTCTGACCATACTCTGATCAGTATGGGCCTAAGATGACAGCCATATTGTTTAGTAACGTGTTTGGCTTCAAGTGATGGTGACCAAGTTAGGGTGGTTTAAACCAAGAGGGATTTGTTTTCCTACCTTAACAATAAGTCTAGAGGTGGGCAATAATCACAGTTGGTCCAGTAGTTGAACAACAGTGTCATCTCTACTGATTCCCTTGGTCTTTCTTCCACGATTGCTAGATGGCTGCTGCAGCTCTAACCATCACATCTGAGTTCAAGGCAGAAGGTAGGATGGGAAGTGCAGTACTATAACTTTTAATAGGAAAGCAAAACTTTCCCATAACTGCCACCTGCACCCCCAACAACCGAGCTCAACTCGTATTTCATTGGCCAGAACTGTTGGCACGCTTGTCCCCAGCTGTGAGAGAGACTGGGAAAGTGAGTATTTTTGACGAAGATGTCAAAAAAAGAAGGAAATTGAAAATAGGTGTTGGATTGCCAAAAAAAAATATTTTTCACAACAAGGAATACAAAATATTGAAGGGCTGTAAAAGTACCATCCGGGGACACAGAGGGACCGGAAGTGGGGAGATACACAGGTCAGGGTTGGCTGACTGCAGTCTCGAGTCCGTTACGTGGTATCAAATACCTCAATTCTTCTTGACTGCCTTCTTCTTAAACTTCCCCAAACTTTATATGTGTGAATATATGTAAATGTACAGTTTGTATATTATGTGATATGTTGGTATCATAATGGATAAAATATTATGAATTACTCGTATTGAGGCATATGTGGCTTTTGACTGGAAATTTTATTTAGGTGAGAGTTTTGTTCTTGAACTTGGTCAAGTGGAGTGAGAAGCAGTGCTGTGTCATGAGAAGAGCATTCAGTTGGTTGGCAGTTTACCTAAGAAAGTAACTTGAACTTTCACAGCCTCGGTTTCTTCTTCTGGGGAATGGAGACAGCATCCACCCTGCCTGCCTCATGGGGTTGTGAGCAACAAAGGAGAAAGTAACTGCAAACAATAATAGGCCTTTTACATATGTGTTACCGTAGTGTCTGTTTTACATTGGGCCCATCCAACAGCTTTCTCTGAACCTGGGCTTTCTCAGGATTTGAAACTGAGATAGAGGCAAGACTATATTCCCAAAGGGAAGCTTTTGGAGTATTTTCCTACAAAATTCCTAATGCTCTGACCACCCGGGAAATTCCGTCTACTGATTATACTGAATCCACCAGCATAGTTTAATCGTGAATAATGTCCACAGAGAATGGTCCTACTTTTCCAAATTAGCTTCCAGAGAGGCCCACATGTTATTGTTTCCATGAGTAACATCAGAAGAAAAACTGGCCGTGGGTCTCTTCCTAAATTGTTTTTCCAATGAGATAGGTACTATTATTATTCTAAATTTAAATTTGAGGAAACCAAGGTTCAGAAAGATTATGTGTTTTGCCGAAGATTGCACAGAGCCTGGCTTTTAAACCAGAGCCACCTTATCTGAAGGCAGAGCTCATAGCCTTGATTCCAATCAGGAGTCAAAGGTAACATCATCAACATCAAATTCTCCTCTTCCTCCTCATCCTTCTCCTCATCATCCTTTAAGCACAGCTTTTCTCTTCTGTAACCCTCTTCTCAAGTCTGAGGTTGGGAGAACTGTGAGTTTATTAGCCCCAATTTGCAGGTGAGGAAACTGAGGCTTAGAGACAGGAAGTGACTTATCTGTGATGTGACAGAAAATCCATGGTTGAGGGAGACCTTGTGATGGAGCAAGACCTGGAGTCAAGATTTGCCCTCCGAGACATTTAGAAGCATTCTGATTTAGAAGAGGTCATGGGTTCCTGACAGAAGGTTCAGCCCTGACTGGTAAAATGTACATTCCACTTGAATTCACTTAAGATTTCCCATCTTCACCGAAATAGACCTCTGGCCGGAGTCCTCTGCTCCCCTCTTGACTGTTGCTGACTAGCTGGGTGACCTTCAACAAACATTTAAACCAATCTGTGTCTTCAATATGCCATTTCACCACTCTGTTCTCCTCAGCTCCCCTAGAAGCTAGTGTTTCCAGATTTGGAAGAAAGAGGGCAGGCCTGAAGAAGGGGGTTTGATGAGTAACCGCGCTGCTGCTCCTGCTGTTCTCATTAATGTTAATGGCTTTTTCTAGGCTTCATTGGCTCAACATCTGTGTATACATTTCTGCCATAATTCAGCTGACCTGATTCTCATCAGCATAGTATGGAGGCCTGGATGTGGAACGGGAAGATACGAATTCTAGGCCAAGGTCTGCCCTTAGTGGCCATCTCATTCTCTATCTCTGGACCTCAGATCCTTATCCCTAAGCTGAGAAGGTTGAACCAGAAACCCTCTAAGGAATCGTTGTGTGATTCATTTTCCTCCGTGGGTAGAGTTACAGTTCACCATCCTTGACTATTTTTGGCTCAAAATTATTGTGGTTCAGTGGTAGAAGAGGAACTTATTGCAAATTCATCTTTAAAATATTTTGAGATCATTAAGAGAAAACTGAGCTCACCGTTGTCTCCAGAGCGTTTGAAGTTACCAACCTTGCTGGGCAGAAGGAGGCCTGAGCAAAATGGAACTTGGAGTCAGAAGTGCCTGGAGATCCTGGACTGCTTCTCCCACCCTCCACAGAAGGGGAGACCACAGCCCAGATAACTTGTCCAAGGTCACCGTGTTCTTAAGAACAAAACCGAGCATAAAACTGTTTCCTGCATTATTTTACAGTGCCTCTCATAGAATGGCAAATCTTCATTAATAGGTATTTTAGTGTTATTCCTATAAAATCAGTGACCATATGTATCCACAACGTATACCATTTTCTTTGTGGTCAAAGTCAGTTACTACTACAGTTCAGTGACAAGTTCATTTTTCAGCCTGTGGAAATAATTACGCCATCAAATACCACTTCATGATTAAAAACTTTTCTAACCAGGAATAGCTCCCCTTTCACAGTAATTACTTGTGGCAAATATCCTTTTTTAAGAAAATAAATGCTGAACAAATTGAAGTCAGATCATTTTTTCCTCTCCTGCTAAAATAATTGCGTAAGAGGTGATTCCAGTTTGGGGACATTAGTAGTTTCACGTATTACATGATATTTGGTCTTCATCCCCCTCACACCCCCTCCTCTCCGTCTCAAACTATTTCTCTTTCTCAAAGTCAGAGCGAAAGTGGTATCCATCTTCCTTTAAAATCAAACTTTAATTCTCTCCTGCCTCCTTGGTGATATTAAGCCCTCAATTTTACATTTTTTTCTTTAGCAGCTATAGTTTCTCCCTCTTTACTAGTTTGGGGTTGTAATTCCAGTTCCGGTTGTGTGAGCTTGAGAAAGTTACACTCTCTGAGGCCCAGTTAAAACACGGGAATAATGATTTTACCCCACAGGGTAGTAGTTATGGGAATTATATGAAAAAGTTAAATTTTAGGACAGTGCCTGGTACATAATTAGCTCTTAATAAGTGTTCCTTCTCCCACTTATTTATCATTTTTCCATTTTGGCTTATGGCATGTAGGTATCGCTCACATCTTACCAAAACTTTCATTGGAACCAGTTGTCTACCTCCCCGACACCAAGTTTCTTTTTTGGTTTTTGTCTTTATTTTTTCCCACTCTTTCCTCTATCTCTATAAACATTTTGGAAATGGTTTTTAAAGTCTTTTTAAGATTGGCCTCTTCTCTGCCGTTCCTGGTGTGAATTCCTTTGTTTGTTGTGGGTCCTGATGCTGGCCCATGGTGCCATAGTTCTCCCATGCTTTGCAATGTTGGAGTGTGAGCTGGTTCAGCAGGAGTCCTTTGCCTGGAGAAACCCACCTGCCCTGGGTTCAAGACGAGTACCTATGGGAAGATTTTGAATTTGCCTTTTGGGAATGCTGCAAACTTCTCCAATATTTGATCATGTTTTGTGTTAACGTCTCACTTTTTTAAGACACCACCAGTTGAGTAGCTCCCAACCAGTTCATAAAGCTTCCAGCTTTATGCTGAGAAAACCCATCAGGTCCAGCTCCCTTTCAGCTGGGAAGGGTGTTGGCTATAGTCTCAATTGTGGACTGTATTAAAATTGCATTCAGATCTCATCCTTGCAGGGTTTACTACTGTAAGACCTTCAGCTTTATGCCAGCACAACATTCTGACTTTGCGTTTCCTCTTTATTTCTGATGCCTCAAGATTTCCCTTTCTTATTTTGAATTTGGCTATGTGGGATTGTGTGTGTGTGTGTGTGTGTGTGTGTGTGTGTGTTTTATCCAATTTATCTATGTGTTTGGAGCAGGAAGATGAGCTTTTTGCCTAAGTTCAGCTCCCTGTTATCAGGTGAGAAGTTCTGTGCTTTCCTTTGGCACTGAAATGCGTGGCTTTTGCTAAGAGCTGCAGACCAGTTTTCAGCCCCACTAATCTATGGAAACTGCTTTCTTGAAGGTCAGCAGTAACCTCTTTGTTGCTAAATCTAGTTGCTTTTTCCGAGTCTCAGTATACATAGATTATTTTTTTAGTATTTTGATAGTTGTAATTGCAGGAAATTGTCAACCAAAATAGGAGGTCCCAAGCAACATGGTATATAGAAAATTCTTGTTTGACTTATGTTTGCAGTCCTCCTGAAGCCCAGCACAGAACCTGGCATGTAGATGTTTGTCTAGTTCCAAGGGGGAAAAACTGTTGATACTTATATTAAGATCATGTTAAATGTATATAATCCAAGAACATGGTATAACATTCCATTTGTTCAGATGTTCTTTCAGGGTCTTCAGAAATATTTTAGAAATTTTTATAAGTGACTTCCACATTTCTTAAGTTGATTTCTGGGTATTTTATCTTTTTTATCGCTACTGTAAATGAGATCTTTTCTTCCATTCTTCAATCTGGTTATCGTTTGTAAATATGAAAGTTATTAAATTCTATATAATTTTTATACTTTATTATATTCCTAAATTCTTTTATTCTTTCATTAATTTTTAATTATTTTTCCATCTGAGTGTTCAAGGTATGTAACCATATCATCTGCAAGTAATGATAATTTTACCTCCTTCTAATCAATATTTTTAACCCCAGTTTCTTTTTCTTGTCTAATTGTATAGGCTACTACTTCTAGGACAAAGTTAAATAAGAGTTAAATCTGTGTATCTTTGTCTTGTTCCTGACTTTACTGAAGATGCTGCTTGGATTTCTCTCTTCAGCATGATGCAAGCTCTTGAACAGGGATAGATTTATTGTTATTATGTTAAGGGAGCATTCTTATATCATTGAATATTTTTATCAAGAAGAGATGTTGAATTATGATTTTTCTTCTTAAACTTATTAAGATAATGAATTATAAATGTGTCTCCTAATATTAAACTGTCTCTATTCTTGGCATAAACTCCACCTGATTAGGATTTATTGTTTTTTAATGTCCTGGATTCTGTTTGTCTTATGATTTCATTAAATTAACATTTGTTAAGTGGAGTACAGCATGCTGGATGGTGAGCCACAGTTCAACAGACCGCAAGCGATATTGCAATAGAGAAGTTTATTACTCACACGTCCTGGAGGAAGTACACAGCACACCTCAAGGGGCCACACGAGGAGGTCAAGGCACAGTACAAACAGTGAAAGGCAGGACCTGGGGCACATACCTTCTCTAGAGTTATGGGTTGAGTGCTTTGGGGTTCCCAGGCTAGGGCCTGACTGGTCAATTCAAACCAAAAGAATGGAGTTTTGTTAAGCCCCATAGGGGTCTCATCTAAGGGGCGCATGAGGCATACAAGTGCTGGGAGGCAGAAGAAACTGTTGATCACAAGGGCTGTTGGGGAAGTCATCTCAGGAACTTACATTTGCATGTGACTCTGAGGCTGCTCTCTAGGGCACACGCTTGCATGAGGGGGCTAGTGTCAGTTTAAAATCCCTGCAGGCCACTGGGCCAAACAAATGGATGCTAAGACAAGAAGACCAATGTTTGCATCAGTATTTGTGAGAGATGGTCTGTGACTTAATTTTTGAAATTTTTGTTGGATTTTGTTGTTGCACACATCAGAAATTTTCATTCTATTTCTATGTTCTAGAATAGTTTAAATTACATTGGGATTTTCTGTTTTTTGAAATATTGTGGAAATTCTTTATGAAACCAGCTGGATCTGGTTTCATAGGAGATGAGGCTGTTTGTCAACTTTCCTCATTTTTTCCCCAGGGAAATTGGTCTGTTTAGATTTTCTCTTTTTCTGGAGTCAGTTTAGGTTAATTATATTTTCTTTAAAAATTGTCCATTCATTTACTTTTCAAATGTATTTGTTTTGAATTTAGCCAAGCAATCTTTTAGTAAATTCTTTTACTTTGCTTAGATTTTGTAGGTATTTTCTTATAACATTTCTTTGTGTATTTGCTATTTTCTCTTTGCCTAAGTTAGCCAGCAGATTAACTGTCTTTCCTCCAGAAAAGCTTTTTGGTCTATATATTCTACTATTTTCTATTTTCTAACTCACTAGTACCTGCTATTATTCTTGTTAATTCTTTCTTCTGCTTCTCTTCAGTTTATTTTTCCTTTTCTAACTTATACTACTCAAACTTGTTGTAGTTTTAGATTTACAGTTAAGTGTGTTCAGAGTGCCCACCAGTCCTTTTGACATGGTTTCCCCAGGCATCTTTTAGTTGGCTGTAGTTCATCTTCTAGAAATTTCCTCAGAAAGCTCATGGGAATATTCCCTGAGTTCTTGCATGTTAAAAATTATTGTCCTATGAAGAAGTGATCAAAGACTATGAGGCTAAAAAATATAGAGAAAGCAGTATTTCGAGATGGGGTATTATAGAGGAGGGGTATTATAGAGATGGGTCAAGCAGATAGTTACAGTTAGTTGTTAGAAACATCTTATTTTTCTGAATCTTGGCTGTGTGTGTAGAATTTATCAGCTTAAAAAATTCTAACATTTATTATCCTTTCTTTGCTCATTCTAAATAAATACATTTGTACCTAATTTTGTATTTAAAATCTATTATTTATCCTTAAAAGGGAGGCTCAAATTGTATAAACTTCAGGCCCGTAACACTGGACTCACTCCTGGCTGCTGCCCAGCTCACCCCCATCTCTGAACCCTCTCTTGCAGACAATGGATCTGCATCAGTCCTTCGGGGGTACCCTTCACCCTCCAGAAATAGATTATTTTGGGCTCTGAAATCTGCTGCCTCTAGACCCTCCCTCCTCCTCTTCTCTATACTTCCTCCTCTGTGGCTCCAGAGAAAATTTGTTTGCTTCTTGTACCCCTTACAAAAATTTGATGTTTGTCTCCAAGAGGTTTTGCCAGAAATGGAAGATGGTAAGATTTTCCCTTCCATTCTCATTGTTGGATTATTTCCACAAGCAGGAGGGGGAGAATGCTGACTTATGCAACTATGTTCACACCAGAAGTCCAGTTCTATCATTTAAAACATTTTTTTCTATTTTAAAAATAAAACACATATAAATTATAGAAAATTCAGATCCTGAGAAGCATAAAAATGAAAGTTCAAACCACCGTCGCTGTTAAAATCCTTGTGTATTTCTTTCTAATCCTTTTTCCATGCTTACGTACATATTCTCTTTCCTTTAAAAAGTTGGGATCACTCTAAACCTACAGTTTTGTATCCTGTTTTTTTTTTCACATAAGCATTTTCCCAAATCACTAAAAGAGAAAAAAGTTGCAATAGCTGCATAAAATAAATTAGTTTACCATTTCCATATTGTTAGACATTAGGTGATTCTATTTTTTTTAATTTTAAATTGTACTATAGGGGTTAGCAAACTACAGTCCATGGACCAAATTCAGCCTGCAGCCACCTGTTTTTGTGAATAAAGTTTCATTGGCACACAGCCATGCCCATTTGATCATGTATTGTCTATGGCTGGTTTCTCCCTGCGACAGTAGAGTTGAGTAGTTGCAACAGAGACGGATTGACTTGCCAAGCCTGTGATATATATATATATATATATGGCCCTTTATAGAAATAGTTTCCAACTCTGTTGTACTACAATGAACATCTTTCCATGATCATTTTTGTATACATGTATGTTTATTTTCCCAACATAAACCCCTAGAAAAGGAGCTGCTTTGATCAAAGGGATAGGAACATCCTTATGACACTTGCCAAACTGTCCGCCAGAAAGGTTGCTTCACTGTTCCGTTACTAGTGTATGAAAGTTTGCCCTTTTCCCTGCAGCTTTGACAACACTGGACATAACCATGTTTTTTAATCTTTACTAATTTTGTAAGTTGAAGAAAGGTATCTTGTTTTTGTTTGCCTACTTTTGATTACTAGTGAGGTGGAACATTTCTTCATAATTGTCACTTCCTTTTCATTTTGAATTGCCTGTTCATATCCTTTGCACGTTTTCCTGTTGGAGTATTTGCCTTTTCTTCATGATCTGTGAGACATATTTAAATGTTACAAATGTTGTACACTTGACGCTTTGGATGTTGACAGCTTTGCTTTTTCTCAAAACAGTGTGCTCTCAGCATCCATAGCTATGGTGGATGGTCACCATTAGTCTAAGGTAGGATGGCAGTTCTTACAGTCTTAGCTTTTGTTGTGAAGGGAAGCATATTTGTGTGGGAAAGCTACGGACCTAGCTTCACCTCCTGAGTGTGAGAGAAAGAGAGCTTCCAGAAAGAAACATAGTAGTTTAGGAAGCAAACCCCTCTTTCCTTCCTTTTCCCAGGCCCAGAGCTAACCCAAGGTCGTCTTCAAAGTGGAAAAACTCCACATTGTTTCTAAATAAGCCCTTAAATCAATTCCATACTCATGGAACCTGGTAGCAGGATTCAGTTTGTGTGTGGCAAGCATTATTCCTGAAGCATGCCCATTTAAACCCTTTGCCCTCCATGAAATGTTTTTTCAGAAACCATGTAATGAACTGTTTAAAAATAGTTAATTGCTATAATGCATAAAGTGGCCCCTCGAAAAACCACACCAGCCATCAAACTTTCCAAACAAAATTTTGTGAATTCAGGTGGGCGTCTTAGCTGGGAGGAGGCAGCAAGAAGATACTTCTAAACCATATGGTTGTTCCTCATGTCTCAAAATAAACAAACCTGCTTGGATTACCCAGAGTAAAATTGGTTTGGGAAGACCTGAGTAGATTGACATAAAAGTAGGACTCTCGGGCCAGCCCATGGCCTGGTGGTTGAGTTCGGCCTGCTCCACTTCGGCAGCCTGGGTTTGGTTCTTGGGCGTGGACCTACACCACTCATCAGCAGCCATGCTGTGACGGCGACCCACATACAAAATAGAGGAAGACTGGCACAGATGTTAACTCAGGGCTAATCTTTCTCAAGCAAAAAGAGGAGGACTGACAATGGGTGTGAGCTCAGGGCCAATCTTTCTCACTAAAAACAAAAAGTAGGAACACTAAACTAGCTTGCCCCTCATTGCACTCCATGTGCTCTGGATAATGAGATGACAGCAAGTTTTCATTTATTTGTTTTATTGAGGTCATATTGGCTTATAACATTGTAAAATTTCAGGTGTACATGATTATATGTCAGTTTCTGTATAGACTACATCGTGTTCACCACCAATAGTCTAGTTTTATCCATCACCATACATATGTGCCCCTTTATCTCTTTCGCTCTCTCCCACTTGGTTCACCACTAATCTGTTCTCCTTATCCATGTGTCTGTTTTTCTGAGTCATCCGGCTAGTTGCATCAACATTAGTATGTGAACCTGGGCTTTATTTTTACTCCAAGAACTCCATACACTTCTGTGTGAACAAAGAATACAATTGGATTGCCCTGAACTTGCCGGTATGAAGTCTCTTTGTCTTAAGGACAGCCTCTTTCATCCAGAGGGCAAATATTTATTTAGCTCACACCATGTACCGTCCACCCTGCGAGGTGTTTTACACGTAGTATGTCGAATCAGCTGCAGCTACCTTGTGAAGGAAGGGTATCGCCATCATCAGGGAAAGGGAGGCTCAGAGTGGTTACCTTGCCCAAGAGCAGAGCATAGCTCATCAGAGGTTGCACTGGATGTGTACTTAGCCCTGTGTGGCTTGGTCTAGTGTTATTCTAATAGCATTAGGCTCAGGTTGTGAGTGCTAGCAAGGGCATGGCTGTACTGAGCAGTCCTGACCCAGACGTTCCTAGCTCACAGCACTGTTTTCAGGTGGCCTCTGAGTAATGAAACACCCAGATTCCAGATGTAATCCAACTTTAATTTGATTTAAGACTGTGAGGGTGAATTTTTTTTTTTCTGGTGAGGAAGATTGGCCCTGAGCTAACATCTGTGCCTATCTTCCTCTATTTTGTATGTGGGACGCCACCACATCATGGCTTGATGAGTGGTGTGTAAGTCTGCGCCTGGGATCTGAACCTGCAAACCCGGGCTGCCAAAGTGGAGCACACGAACTTAACCACTATGCCACCCGGCTGGCCCCAGGACATCAATTTTTAATTAAATATTTTAAAAAGCTTTCAAGCAACCTAAGTATGTGTTTTACAGAGTTTCCTCTTTACTCTTCCATATTCTGACCCCCTCCCCTTCCCCTACTGCACCATGGACCCCAAAAGAAATACTGTCTGGATCCTTGCCCATTAGTGAATTCAGTATTTTTCTTTTAAGTTCTGTTTCAGTTCAGGAAGAAGAGTGGCTTTACAAACCATTACCAAATCAAAGCCCCATCAGAGGAGGACAGAAGCCCCCATACATTGGGATGAATTATTTTCGGTTCTTGATTTTATGCCAGTGCTAGTGAAATTTCACAGCTGGTTATTAAAAAATCCCGGGGTCAGGGTTATGAGCTATTTATGTCACAAGAAGCAGGAGAAGTAAAATATCCTAAAGATATGAAAACATTTTGTAAATCGACATATTTTTGGCATATGTTTCTCTTACAGGGCCTAGGAAGCGATTTATGTGCTCTGATGAAGTGCTGGTAGAAAGACCTCCACTGAATCCCCACTTAATGGTCCACGCACCTTCCAAAGTATTGATACAGCTGACCTGGCTAAGGCCCATGATGGGTGAGAGGAGGGAGGCCGAGGAAATGGGGACAATTTATTACTTTTCAGAAAGCAGGGAGAAGGAATAGTGCAAGTGACCTAAGTCACATTTTCCTCGAAAGGTAGAAACTGCTAACAGTGCAAGTTGACAACTGCCAATAGCAGCCCAGCTTTGCTTTACTCACTATAAACTTGAATCGTTGGGTTATTTTTGAGAATAAAATGGAGCACCCCCCTCTTCCAGCCCTACCCTCAAATGCGAGATCCAGGGAGGAAGATGGCCCACCAGCCAGCCCCTCCCAGAGCAGATGTCTGCCCAATAGAGGAATGGGCTTTGAACGTCTTATTGTGACTACTTGATGGTCCCCAATATCCAGTCCCCCCCAAATAATACTCTAAAGTAAACTAAAATACTAAAAAGTAGAGTTTCTCTTTGTTAGTTAGAAATATGATATAGAAGAAAATGAAGCATTTTTTTTTCACGCAGGGGATCTGATACCCAACAAATCTGGCAGGACATGCCTGAGCTGTTGGGTCAGGAAACGGCAGACTGCAGAAGTTGTGAAGGATTAAAACGAGGGTCAATATTATTTCTGTCGTAATAGAAAAGGATGTGGGTTTCGAAACCTCTCGTGTGGGCTATAGAAGAGGAAGTCTAAAGCCATATTTCACAAACACATTTCACTGCCCCCAGGGACTCCCCCAGCGTGCCGTCCATCTTGTTTTCAGTTTTTATCATGAGGCCTTACTTCAGGAAAAGAACGTGCGTCTTGTTTTGGCCCGTGGTGGGGTCACTAGAGGCTTTGAAAGAATGCAGGACAGAGCCTCCCCTGTCTGTGCTTGAGAGGGGTAACTGGGGTTCACACTCCTCTCTTCCCTGCACAGTGAACCACCAGCTCAGGTGCGGGCCCAGCTTCGAGCAGAGGCTTTTCCCTTGGCAAGGGGATGGGTTATAACTGAATACCATCCTTTGGTTTCTTAAGTTACAGACCAGTTTTGATTGTCTCTTGTCCTGTGTGAATTGGAGATATTCCTTGGTTTAGCTGAACTGAGATAAATCAGGGATGTGTAACGATACCTGTCTGTAACTTCCCTGAACGACAGCTTTGGCTTCCTAATACTACCTCATGGTATAAAAAAATAAGTTTTTCATATTAAAAATTGACTTAGTGTACAATAGAAAGCTGTTGGGATGACATTATTTTATATTAATTAGGATTAGAATCAGCTGCACAAACAGAAGACTCAAATAACCGTAGTTTAGTCCCAAAGGTGGTTTTCTTTTTGTTTCAGTTCAAAGAAGTCTGTATGTAGGCAGTGAGGATCCTAAGTTCCTCTGTCTGTTTGTTCTATGGCCCTCAGCATGCAGCTTTCATCCAGGTTGCCTCAGGGTCTGCGGTGGCTGCTGGAGCTCCTGTCAACAGAAACACATTCCAGGCAGCAGGATGAAGGAGGGGGAGAAAGGCAAAAAGTACCCTACTGCTTGTTCCTCTCTTAAGGAACTTTCCCAGAAACTCGCCCTACAACGTCCACTGACATCTCATTGGACACCCCTACCAACAAGAAAAGGTAGAAGCTCTAGTCATTTAGTGAGGCACACTGATGCATGGAATAAATCTAGGATTCTGTCCTAAGGAAAAATGAGAGAGAATGAGTATAGATAGGTAAGTGATTCAGAGTCTCTGCCACAAGCAATATTAGAGAAAGGAAAAGACTGTGGCACAGCCCCTACCCCCTTTCCACTTGGAGTGGTAGCAGCTAAAAATGAGAGCAACCATTCCAGGAGCATTTGCTGGAGGCTTTGTGCCCTGAGCAGGGTGATGAATTAATTACCAAACAGAGAGAAGAAAATACAGGAACGCTGGGCATACTTCCGACTTTTCCATCCAAGAAATGAGAACCCAGCGCTGCCATTGCACCCTAACCCCCAAAGAGTATTTTGCGAAAGGAAGGATGTTTTACAGGGTCTGAAGTTGTTGCACCTGAAATGACATCTTTCTGCAGTAAGAATGCAGTGATACAAATTTGAATGTTTTTTAAAATGCTCTGTTCATAAGGAGAAGAGAAAGGGAGTATGGCCATGTGTATGAAGGTATATAAGTGTGTGAAATAATATATATATTCATATAAATAATATATAAAAAGTAAATTCATTTTATGTTGCATATTACATTGCTTCCTTGTTCAAGGAGTCCTGTCTACAGAGATCAAGTTTAATCTCTTAAGACTGAAATTCCCTGGAGAAAAGCATGACTTGCCAAGCAAACTTCTCTGGGTTATAAGGTCTTCAGGGTACTGCAGGCTGTTGCAATTGACAAAGACTGACATATGATGGTCAGTCTTTGAATATAACGATGGGGCTGTCAAGTTTTTTCATTTGTTGAATAGGCATAATGGGTTTTTATTTTATTTTTTTAATTCATGTTGTTGTTGATAAGAAAGATTCTCCCTGAGCTAACATCTGTGTCAGTTCTTCCCCTTTTTGTATCTGGGTCACTGCCACAGCATGGCTGACGAGTGATATAGGTCCGCACACAGGATCTGAACCCGCGAACCCGTGCCGCCAAAGCGGAGTGCGCCAAACTTAACCACTACGCCACAGAGCCTGGCCCCCATAATGGGTTTTTAATGCCATTGTCTTAAAAAATGGTTTTGATGCCCTGAAAAGTAGACTAGTGCTTCAGGGTCATCAACTCAATGTACTTGGTGGGTAGAATATCTGGTACTTGCCAATGGACTTTTCAAAGTGAGGAATTAAACATGTTTGGGTTAAAATTATATTAAAAGGAAACTCGATTCTTTACAAGGGAAGGGTGGGATGTAGGTGGATTCTTATAATGATTTAGGCGCTTGTCCTAACTGGGGGTGGCATGAAGCCAACATGGGTTGGTGATAGAAATCTAATACTCACTTGAATTTAATGATTAAGTAATTTTCAACAAATAGAAACCCTGCTGTTGGATTATATTACTCAAAACAATATTGTTTTGTAATGCTGCCTAATCAGAAAGAATCCATGGGAATAATCCAAACAGTATTGTAATTTATCATGCTTTAAGAGAGGAACAACTCATTCTTCTTGATAAAGCTGATTATTTCTCACCTAATTAAAATGCCAATATTTTAGGGCCTATTGCAAATTGAGACTCACAAAACCTTCCTGCTGTGTACAAGTACCTTAAATGTATTTTAGAATATTTTAAATTTTTTCACCCTGGTTGTGCTTATATGTTGATAATATCTTACTGATAGTAGTTGGGGATCAGTATCTTATTGTTTCTTGCTCTTTTTTTTTTTTTTTTTTTTTTAAATCCCATGGCTGCCTCTGCTAATGGTCCTCTTCCTTGGGCTCTCTCTGGAATCATTCCTTCCTGTCACTGTCATGACCACGCGCAGTCCAGGTTTCCTCGCTGGTTCCTAGAGATTGCAGCAGCTGCCATGAGTGCTCCCTTTGCCTCTGGTTCCTACCTTTTCATTGATCCTGTACACAGCAGCCAGGTTAATCTTCTTACAACATGACTTTGGTTGTCTAATCACCACGCTCGAGAACATTCATTAGTATTGAATTGATGACAGATGAAGTGCTGTAGCTCGGCCTTGATCAAGTGGGTCCTAACTTCCCCACCTTGTCTCCCAATATTTCCAAACACAAACCCTTCACTCTGGTCTAATCAGTTGAACTCCTGGTGCCCAGAGATTTTGCGCCTCCGCCATTTTTCCTCGCACTATCCTCTGCTGAGAGGGCCCTCCTATGTCTCTTTACTAAGTTCAATCCTTCCCTTGAACTCCAGGAGGAAGCCTCTTTCCTTTTGCTCTGACTACCCCTGGAACGGTGGTCTCTTCACCACAGGGTTTTTGAAGCACATGTTGTCCCTGACATTTTTTTTTTTGCTATGTCGCATAGGATACCATGTACTAGCGTACATTTATCTTCTAAGCAATTTGAGGGCCAGATTTATATGTCTTAGCGCGTAGCACAATTCTCTCTTTTTTTTTATGAGGAAGATTGGCCCTGAGCTAACATCTGTTGCCAATCTTCCTCTTTTTGCTGAGGAAGATTGGTTCTGAGCTAACATCCTTGCCCATCTTCCTCTATTTTGTATGTAGGATGCTGCCACAGTGCGGCTTGATGTGCAGTGCATCGGTCCACGCCTGGGATTTGAACCTGCGAACCCCAGGCCACTGAAGCCAAGCAGGCAAACTTAACCGCTATGCCACTGGGCTGGCCCCTTAGCACAATTCTTTGTATATAATAATAAGATTGTTGTTGATTATGAAAGAGTATGAAAAAATCACCAAAGCTGTGGGGTTTTTTTTTCTTTTGGAGGAGGTAGGAAGAGGGAAAGAACACAATTAACACATAGTGGGCACTTTCAGTGTATCAAACACTTTCTATATATGATTATTCTCAGTACAAACTTAAGAGGTAAGTGTTGGTTTCCTTATTTTGCAAAGAAAGAAATTGAGACTCACATTTAATAGCTTCAGTTATTAAAGGTCATGTAGCTAGTGCATGGCAGAGTCTAGGTTTGACCAAAGTGGACTTGTCTGATTTCCAAGCCTGTGTTCTGTTTATTCTTAATCTTTTCTCCTTTCTTCTCTCTTCTGCTTTCCTCCTCTCTCCTCTTCTCTCTTCTCCATGCTGGTATTTTCCAGTTCTGCCAGTGTGAGTTGTTGGCTGCCTTATACCATGGCAAGGTAATGCCAAGGTCATTATTGGCCATCCTTTAGAGAGGGTATTTCAACATGGCAAGAGTATTTCATGGCTGAGTTGATGCAACAATCCAGTGTCCTCTCACTTAAGTCACTAAATCTTGTGAGTCTCTTCTGAATAACAAACGGTTGAAGGCAGATTTGGATTTAAAGGTGAAATAATTCTTTCCATTCTGACACCATTGTGAGACTCCAGGACCATTTTTGTTCTGGTACCATTGAGTCATCTTTGTGGCTTCCCTTTCCCATCTCTGCCTCCTCTATTTAGTACTTGTTACATAATTTCTGCCACCAACAAGGGAACAAATCATGCAGAGAACACAGCTATTTAACTGTGTTTAAGATCTGGCCAGGAATGTGGAACATGTTTAAATATAAAACTGAGAATGAGGCCTTTGACATTGATTGATTTTAGGAACAAAGTAGAACTAATCCACGATACCGATCTCATCGAGAAATATTTTCGTAAAATTCCAGAACATTTGTGGGAACTGGACCTTAATTAGAGCCCCATTGTACGGGGATAAATAGCATGATCTTTAGAGTTGATATAGTTACTGAAAGGAATGGTACATAATCAGGGCAAGTGTGTGTGTTTTGGTGTTATAGATGCTTAGAGGTGCTTGTATATAATGTAGGGTCAGTCCAGAAAGCATTTAAAAATACATCTCAACACTTTCTACATGCTGTTGAACGAAAGTTCATCAAAATTAGGGTGGGGAAATGAATGAAAACAATGGGATATGCTTCTTTGGGAATTTCTGTGGTGGAAAACAATTTGAGGTCACCACGGATCACAGATGAACAGGAACACAATATCTTATCCAAAAGCAAGTACGAAGGATGTCTGAACAATTATAAAATCTACTAAAAACCTTCCAACTTGAAATTAACTGTGTACAATAGTAACGTATCGAGTTTTTATGCTTCACTAGTTGGAGAAATGAAGGAACTTTGAAAGGAGGGAGGAGAGGACAAATATGATTAAAGCATTGGAAAGTAAAATGTAAGAAGAGTGGAAACAGGGGACTTGAAATATAATAGATCAGATCATAATATATTATATATTATATACTGACTGGAGGCAAGATGTTCTACAGGAGATCATTTTAGACTCCTGTCCATCTCTAGATAGAAAAATGGTAGAAAATGTTTTAAATGAGAGTTGGAGAGAGAAAACAAATCATTTTATAAATGAGGTCTTTCTGACAAACGGCTAAATATTGGAGTCCTCACTACTGGCACCACACGTGCTGTTACTTCAGTCCTCCTGTGTGCCAGGTGCCACATTAGAGGCTGCCATCTTACTCAGGGAATTGGCAGTCAAGTGAACTTACATACAGTTGAACTTATATAGTATATAATATAGAGTGATATAGATGGTTTAGATATTATGTATAGTATAAGTATAGTATTTATATGTATATGGTATATATATAAGTGAACTGATAGAAGTTGCATGAACACGTATACAGTTCAGAACAGCACAGGGTACCAAATGCTGTCGGAGATGGGAACTAAACCCCAACATGCTGGAACAGAGCTTTATGGGTGCTTTATGAGTGTTACTAAACATCAGGCAAAACAAGACAAAGCCAGCTTTCCAATGGGCTCTACTGTTATGGTGTTGGTGTGAGCATACCAGGTTTGTGGAGGGCCCGGCTCCTGTCTTTTCATACGAAACCGCTTCTTTGGAGAGAGATCATCTTAGAGTTGTGACACTAAGAAAATGATTGAAAAAAGTTCTGACGCGTCCGCCTGTGATCAGGAGTCAGGTGACGTCATTTCCCACTCTAGACAGGTGATTTCAGGTAACTGTTGTAGTTACAGCCGAGCCCACTACACCTAAGGACTGGCTTTTTCCACAAAGGAAATGAATGAGCGTTCCTGTGCCTCTCTTTCTTTGCCACTGCTTAAGTTCCTCTATAATTCCTGATTTTTTACCATTTTACCTGCATGTCCCATGGGCACCTCAAACTCAACCCATGCATGATTGACTCATCTCCCCTAAATCTGCTCCTCCTGTGGAGTTCCCTAAGTGGTATAACTGTCCTCCTGATACACAAGTCAGGATCCCCTCCCTGGTCCTAATGTTACATCCTGTGAATTCGTCCAAGAGATTCACCCAGTGATTCACCAAGCCCCGTGGGTTCTGCCTTCTTAAGGCTTCTGTCTCCACCCTCTCCTTTCTATTCCCATGTCCTACACGGGTGAATGTTGCTTCTCTTCACTCTGGAATTGCCCTAGTGGCCTCCTGACTGGTTTCCTCGTCTCTTGCCTGCTCCAGTCTACCCTCCCCATCCCTACCAGGGAGATCTTCTTAGAACACCCTTATATCGTGTCATTGCCCTGCATGATATCCTTCAGTGGCTCCCCAAAGCTTCCAGGATCACATGCACATTCGGAAGGTCAGCCCACAAGAAATTTTATGATCTGATTCCCACCACTTCCCCAAGGGCTGCACAGCCATCACCCCAATCTCTGCAAGGCCCCCAGATACTCCAGGCTCACAGTGTCTCCATATCCTGCTCTCTCCACCCAGAATGTCCCCATCCCCACCTTTCACCTGGCTTACTCTCAGTCCTCCTTCAGACTCAGGTCAAGTGTCCTCTCTACTGGGAAGCCTTCCCTGAGCTCTCATTCTCTTTAATAGTCATTCAAGCAATATTTTTCTTTTCTTGAGGAAGATTGGCCCTGAGCTAACATCTGTGCCAATCTTCCTCTATTTTGTATGTGGGACGCTGCCATATAGCATGGCTTGGTGAGCGGTGTGTGGGTCTGCACCTGGGATCCGAACCCGTGAACCCCGGGCCACCAAAGCAGAGCGCGCAAACTTAATCACTCTGATATCAGGCCAGCCCCCCATTCAAGCAGTATTTATCAAGTGTCTGCTCTGTGCCTGGATTTATGGATAGGTAGGTGGACAGGCAGGCAAGATACACGCTCTTGCTCACCCCCTAGCTTACCTCTTAGTGGGGAAAACCAGATAAAAAGTCAGTGAACCAATTAAATGGTTGTTCAAATAGAGAAAAATGCCATGAAGCACATAAAATAAGGCCATGGTTCCCAAACTCTGTGCCCAGGCACCCTGGGGTGCTGCAGTAAATTCACAGGGCGCCGCAGGAAATTTTAGATATTTTAGGGAAACACACATCTGTCATAGTCTGTGAAAACTGCAATATTAATTTGTTTGGGACCTAACGACTTAATAAATGAGACTGTTAGATATTTCTTTTGGTCTAAGTTTGCCATGAAAAAATTGCTGGCACCTTAAGAGTGCTGTAAACCAGGACAGTTTGGAAACTACTGAAATAGGTTCATGTGATAGTGACTAGGGGGCAATTTTGTCTGGTGAAAGAGAAGCCCTCTCTCTGAGGAGGAGACATTCAAGGTGAGGTTTAACGTGAGACCTTGTAAGTATCTACTGGGAAGACTCTTCCAGGCAATGGGAACAGCATGTGCAAAGGCAGCAAGAGAGATTCAAGTATGTTTGAGGAATAGAAAGGAAACCAGTGGTTGTTGAAGCACAACAAATGCTGGGAGAGTGGTTGCAGATAAGGTCAGAGGGGTAGGCAGGAGTCAGATCAAGAGCTGTGTAGGCCACGGCAAAGACGTGAAGGTTTTATTCCTCAGGGGGCATTTCCACCCTGACTCAGGTGCACACCACTCTTTCTATAATCCCCAGGACCCCTTGGCTAAGGCCTCATAGAAAGACCTGGCCTTTCTCTGGAGCTGTTCTGCCTTGGGATTCTGAGCCCACCTATTAGGAGTTTGTTTTGTCCATAAGTGAAAACAACAAAGCAAACCTCCCGTCATTCCGGGAGGACCTTGACCAGCAGGGCTCATCAGCCTGGCTGGGACCTACACGCTCAAGGAGCTACTGCAGCTCCCTGTCTGTGGTGCATCTTCAGCACAAGGGGTCTGGGCTACCGCTCTCTACTGACCCTCAGACTCCCCTCCTCTGGAATGTCACCCTCCAGGGCCATGGCCTAATTTATTTGCTCTTAGGTCCTGAATTGAGAGTTTTGAGGGACAGTGAGCAGAGTAAAGCCCAAAAAAGCACTGAATCCACTTCTGAAGCCAACCCTCCCATCTTTTTCAATAGAGGAAAATCATACACAAAACAGGAAAATGGAACCTTTGCCTGTGCTGTAATTTCCTAACTCAAGTGACCATGAAGAACCAGTTCATACTGGCACTCATCCTGCAGACAGCCTGTGGAACGCAGTTACTCAGTAAATTATGATTATAGGGGGCATAGAGCAGGGTCTTGGCTTGGGGAGGGAAGGGAGAGGTGGAAAAGAATGGTGGAAAATGAAGTGAAAAATGAGGGCTTTTAGAATAGCAGAGCAAATCATACCTTTCAGATTCAGCAAAGCTCCTAGGACGTGCCCTTGTTTTATGATGAGCAAGTCATGGAGAATTTTATTTTTCTTTATCTTGATGACTTGAGGGCTGGAAGTCTAAGTCACCAGCGTATCTTGAGGGATAGCTCAAGGCCCAGCCTGTTATAGAGCTCTCAATATATGTGCGTTCAATGAATGCACGAGGAAATGAATGAATGTAAGCACGCGGGGTTCTGGAAGCTGAGACAATTAAAGGTGAGGATGGCCGCCGCTGTTGATTTATGGAGAAGAATTGATGAAAGATTAAAGGACTTCTTAATTAACTCCGGTGACCTCAGAAAAAACAATTTTAAAAGCATGAAAACTAAAGTCACACGTTTATCTCACAGAGTATACAAATAATTAGAGGAGGTGGAGAAAAGAAAAGAAAAAACAGAGCCAGTGGTTAAAGCCACAAGTACAAGGAATTTGAGAATAACTTACTATTTGGATTAATTTTTTTAAACAAAGTTTTTATTTTGGAATAATTTTAGATTTATAGAAAAATTGCAACGATAGGACAGAGAGTTCCTGTGTACTGCTTAGCCAGTTTCAATTTTGCCTAATGTTAACATCTTCCATTACCAGGGTCCATTTGTCAAAACTGAGAAGCCAGCATTGGCACATTGCTGTTAACTAAACTTTAGGCGATTCAGATCACCAGTTTTTCCATAACTGTCCTTTTACTGTTCCAGGATCCAATCCAGGATCCCGCATCACATTAGGTCATCACTTCTCATTAGCATCCTCTGGTCTGTGACAGTTTCACAGTCTTTTCTGTTTTCATGCCCTTGACAGTTTTGAGGAGTATGGTCAGGTATGTTGTAGAATGTCCCTCAAAATGGGTTTGTTTGAGGTTTTCTCATGGTTAGGTGGGATTATGGGTTTAGGGGGAGACTACCACAAAGGCGAAGTGCCCCTCTCATCACATCATATCAGGGGCACACGACATCCACATGACATCACTGGGGATATTAACCTTGATTAATTTTTTGAACCACATTTCTTGCCTTTACCCAACATGTTCCCATCCTTATGGCCAACCTCCAGTCCTTCCAGGCTATACTAAGTGGTATGGAGGCTCCTTTCAGAGATCCTCAGAACCCTGTTCCTTCATATCTTAACTAAGACCTTGCTCCCACCCTTATTCTCTTTTGCTTTAGTAGCAACGATCTCTCAGTTTACAGAAGTTTGTTGAGTAACTGTTTAAACATTGTCAAAGAGAGTGAGGGAAACAGACATGCATGTTAAAAAGGTATTCTTAGGGATTGGGGAAGGAAACTAAAGCGCTTAAATGCAAATTAGATACAGAAAAAGAACAAGGTGGGAGAAAAATGGCAGCCAAAAGTAGACAGCCAAATCAAACAGGGGCAAATTTTGTGATTAAAATAGCAAATGCAAAAATGGAAAAATCATGGTCAAAAGCAAAAATTTAAAAATCAAAAGTTTCCAACTTTAAAACTAAATTTTGCAAAAGTAGAGGAAATTTAAGTGGTTCGAGTTTGTATAGGAACAGAAACATAGATGGGAAAATATGTTGCAAATAGGTAAGGCAAATTTCAATGAAAAGCCAAGTAACACAGTTATCTGATCTTGCAAAAGGAAAGTACTACAATTTGGAAAGTGCAAGAAGCTTTTGGCGGCCCCTGAGTGATTAACAGCTATCAGCTTAGGCTTAATGAGGAGGTCTGAGGAAGACTGTCCAGAAGGCTCAAGTTTGGGCCTATTGTTTTTTTTCGTATAAACAGAATCATTTTGTTTTGAGAGGCAAACAAGAAAGGAATTTAAAATCCTTCTAAAAAATTTTTTTCTAAAAAAAATCTTGTAAACAAAAATGTTTTTTGTTTATTTTTGAGAAAAAAAATGCATGACCATGTTTTCTAAATGTGGTTCATGCCCACAATGTCAGATTGAATGTTTTCTTTCGCTCAAAAGAATGTATTGTGTCTCTTCTGTTCAAACATGGTATCAGGAGGTGGTCCCTGCCCACAAGGACTTTGTGGCCTTATTAGTATATGCCCACTTTATTCCTCACCTCCTATCTGCGTTTTTGCTGGTTTAGATCTTGGGAGTCAAATCTCTTTTGCAGGCAGGATTTTGGTTTTTGCTTTTTCCTTCTGTAGGCCAGGCCGTGCTCCAAGTCACTTAGGAAAGTGCATTACCCATGAGGGTGAGTGACCTGTTTCAGCACCTCCCCATCCCCTGCACAGGCAGGCTAAGTCGTGGTTGTATTGATTCCCTCATTCTTATTTCTCCCTGTGCAGGCAAGAGGAGCAGCCCGTGAACATGGTAGAGAGAGCAAATTTGTCTCTGTAGATTGGCTCTACTTTGTAACTCCTATGTTAACCAAGCCCAGGCTGTTTGTGGGTGGCCTGCCTTATCCAACCTTTGGTCCCATCCAGCACAAGGGCATTCTGTCCCATACAAGAATGTCGACACAAGATTATGAAAATCCTTGTAATCCACACAAAACTATATAATACACTAAACCTTCAAGTTGCATGTAGGAAACAAAGATCCTACTGTATTCCACAATCCCCATTATTTTTTAGTTTTTCCATTTCCATCACTTACGATTGCTTGAAGAACAGGTTGTCTTCCCTGGCCTGAGTTGGCCCGAGGCCTCTGCCATGGCTGCACCTTTCTGCCAGCTCCATGGGGTTTGTGTTCTAGGCTCATCTGTCCTGTGACATGCACTCTGTTCTGTTACCACTCATGTTCTTGTGTCATTGGTTAGTTCACAAATGCCTGGTAAAAGAAGGAATGATGTCACTATACCATGGAAGTTAAGTTGATTCATCTGTGATTTTTCCAAGGCAGGGGGAGGTGGAATAATGGGAGTAGAATTATAAACTTCAACAGGACAAAGAAAGAAAGAAAAGAAAACCTTCAGTAGAGTGCTGCATAGGCAGGAGCCTTTACAGATCCATTTTAAGCAAATTAAAAATGAGTGCACACCTAGGGCTCCCTCCAGGAGAAGCACACCTCCTGCTGCACGGGGCTCTGGGATGCAGCTGGTTGTGTTTCCTCCTGTGTCCTTGAATGGCTGTCCTGTGGCTCAGAGCTCTGCTTCAGCACCTTGCCTCAGCACCTGCGAGCCAGTGCTGCCATTCTTTTGTCTTTGTACATTTTTCGTATCCCCTGAGGCAGACTCCAGAAGGCTAAGCTTCCTGCTTGGGGTGTTAAATTATATCCCAGGAACCAATGAGTGTTTTTGATGGTTTCTAGTTACAAAGTTGCATAGATTTTAAGTGGTTGGCCCTTAGTTTTCCCATAAACTATACCATTATTTAGGGCACTATTTTTCAGAACACAAGGTTTTTCAGGAGTTTATTTTGAAAGGCCTATCCTCAGCTATGTGTCTTCCTTTCAACCACACTCAGATCTCCTCCCTCTGATATGTTCTTAGCTGGGGACACTGCTCCCTCCATTGTCCCAAAGTTTGAAATGTAGGGGCTGAGGAGAAGGGAGGAGGAGTCATGCAGTTTCTAGCAGTAACCTCAATGTATTGGCACGGCGAACTTCCTCTGCCTCCCTCTAGACCCCAAATTCCATGAAGGCAAAGACCAAATCTTTGGTCTCCGTATCTCTCATGCCTGGAGAAAAGCCTGGACTCCGTGTTGGCTCAGTAACTCGAGTTGTCTGTAACAGGTGTCAGAAAGCCAAATGCCCTCCTCAAATGCCCTCCGCGTGGAAGCAGGACCAGAATTATACTGCAAGACTTTTAGAGATAAACCCCGTGACACTCCAAGGGGCCCAATCTAACTCAACTGAGCTAATTAACCAATACTCCAATTAGATCTCCTAATAACTTGTGTTGGCCTCTTCTCCTGAAATAGGAAATAGCAAAGTCATTGCTACCAAAAGATAAAATAAAAAGTACAATGGTGCAATAATGTCATTTGAAAATAATAGTGGGAGAAGAAGAGAGAGAGAAGTGCATGACTGAGGAAGACATGTTACGTGAGTTGTGAACATTGCTAAGGGAGTGGGAGGACCACTTAATTATCCAGTGAAATGGGAACTGTCTAGACAAGTAATTCAGATAGCTCATGCTAAAGCCAATCCTTTAGGAGTCGGTGCCAGAGCCCAACCTCAGTTCTGCCTACTGGAATCTCAGGGCTTTGTTTTGCCCTACGTTAAGCTGCATCTCGGTTGGCTGCCAACTATTAACAATGAGTGGCTTACCATGAGAAGCTCAGGCCTAAGAGAATTCATCTTCTCCCTCGTGTCCACTGTGGTAATGGGCAGATGAACTTGAGTTTAGCTTCCAGCAGTCATTCAATATACAAAGAACTGCTTCCCCCAAGTTCAGAGGGTCGTGGCCAGACCCTCCAAACTTGGCCTTGTCCTGCTGCCCCTTGCAAATCTCTAGAGGAGAAGGCATAAAACACAGCACTGGAAATCAGGGGGCGTGCATTCCAGTACCAGCTCTGCAAAGGACCTACTGGGGAGGTCATTTAACCTGTCTGCTTCTCAGTTCCTCATCTGTGAAGTGAAGAGGCTAAACTAGAACATTGCGTTTTTTTCTAAGTGGAGAAGTGATGTAGCACATTTTCATTGTAGAATTTGTAAAACACAGAAAAATGTCATGCATATGTAAAGTATTTTTAGATATTATGAATACAATTTTAGATCCTGCTTTTTCTCTTAACATTATATGAAGCACTTCTCCATTCATTAAAAATATTCTGTGTAATTTGTAATAGCTTCTTAAAATTTTACAACCGTTTGTTTTCCAAAATGCCTTCCAGCTCAAACATGTTAGAATTCTTTGAGTGATGATACAAAAAAAAAGGATGGGTTTTTTTTTGTAAAAGGATGCCTTTCTGAGAGAAAGATTGGAGAGAGACAGATAGCATCTTTGGGTACCATGTTATAGGCACTGTGGGCCATAATTTAGTCATATTATTATTGAGAGACGGTCCTCCATGGGTCTCTCATGCTCTTGCATATCTTACTGAGTATGCCAAGGATATGAATCCATGACTACCTTTTTTTTTTTTTATTGATGTTTTAATAGTTTTTAACATTGTGAAATTTTGGGTTGTACATTTTTGTTTGTCCATCACCATACATATGACTCCCTTCACCCCTTGTGCCCACCCCCAAACCCCCACCCCCATTGCCCCTGGTAACCACAATGCAGTTTTCTCTGTCCATGTGTTGGTTTATATTCCACATATGAGTGAGATCATGCAGTGTTTGTCTTTCTCCTTCTGGCTTACCTCACTTAACATAATACCCTCCAGGCTCATCCATGTTGTTGCAAATGGAACGATTTTGTCTTTTTTTGTGGCTGAGTAGTATTCCATTGTATATATATATACCACATTTTCTTGATCCAATCGTCAGTCGAGGGACACTTAGGTTGCTTCCACTTCTTGGCTATGGTGAATAATGCTGCAATGAACATAGGGGTGCATAAGCCTCTTTGGATTGTTGATTTCAGGTTCGTTGGATAGATTCCCAGTAGTGGGATGGCTGGGTCATAGGGCATCTCTATTTTTAATTCTTTGAGGAATCTCCATACCGTTTTCCATAGAGGCTGCACCAGTTTGCATTCCCACCAGCTGTGTATGAGGGTTTCTGTTTCTCCACATCCTCTCCAGCATTTGTTGTTTTTTGTCTTGGTGATTATAGCCATTCTAACGGGCGTGAGGTGATATCTTAGTGTTGTTTTGATTTGCATTTCCCTGATGATTAATGATGTTGAACATCTTTTCATGTGCCTATTAGCCATCTGTATATCTTCTTTGGAGATGTGTCTGTTCATTTCCTTTGCCCATTTTTTGATCGGGTTGTTAGTTTTTTTGTTGTCCAGTTGTGTGAGTTCTTTATATATTATGGAGATCAACCCCTTGTCAGATGTATGTTTTGCAAATATTCTCTCCCAGCTGGTGGGTTGTCTGTTCATCTTAATTCTGGTTTCGTTTGTCTTGTAGAAGCTCTTTAATCTGATCAAGTCCCACTTGTTTATTTTTTCTTTAGTTTCCCTAGTCTGGGTAGGCATGTCATCCGAAAAGAATCCTTTATGACCAATGTCAAATAGTGTGTTGCCTATATTTTCTTCTATGAGTTTTATAGTTTCAGGTCTCACCTTCAGGTCTTTGATCCATTTTGAGTTAATTTTTGTGAATGGTGATAGCAGATGGTCCACTTTCATTCTTTTGCATGTGTCCAGTTTTCCCAACACTATTTATTGAAGAGACTTTCCTTTCTCCATTGTATGTTCTTGGCTCCTTTGTCGAAAATTAGCTGTCCGTATATGTGTGGTTTTATTTCTGGGCTTTCAATTCTGTTCCATTGATCTGTGTGTCTGTTTTTGTACCAGTACCATGCTGTTTTGATTACTATTGCTTTGTAGTTTGTTTTGAAGTCAGGGATTGTGATGCCTCCCATGACTGCTTTTTACCTGAGCCATTCTTCAGGGTTGTGTTTTCAGCAAGCAACCTTGAGAAATGAGGTAATATCTGCCTCCAGAATGAAGAGCAAGCTTGCTTATTGCTTGCTCTAAAAGCAGTGGATTCCCCAAGCCCAGTATTCTTCAACTGCAGTGCAACCGCACTGCATGTGCAACATCTATCTGGACCCCTCTGCGTTGCCCCTGTGGACTTAGGGACAAGGGGAACTGATACAAATGCTAATGTACTGTATGTATGTAATGTAATGCTTGCTGTGCTGTAATAGTCTTTTGTCTCTGACACAAGAGTCTCATATCTTCCGCCAGCAACAGACTAACTCATTAGCTTGTAAGTGGGGTAAAATCAACCCTCAAACCAAACAATTATTACATGTTAGTTAAAAAGTGACAGTTGAGGCAGCAAGGATATTTAAACTCCAAGAAGTAAAGCATCTTGCTTAACTTGACACAGCTTATTAGTGGCAGAGCTAGAAATCAAACCTACGTCTGTTGGACTCCAAACCCCACATATTTTATTGACTGCTTTCACCATATCAGACACCATACTGTATCCTCTAGTCAATAGAATCCACTTGATATGAAATTAATTGAGAACTTTAAATGGATTCTTCATTAAGAAAAGTTGTTGATCCTCATTAGATGTTAAGTCTGAAGCTACTTTCCCCGGAAAGGCTTACCGTCTATTACCTATTTGGAAGATTCATCCACCAAGCTACACGACTGATTTATTTAAATTAAATGAAAGCATTTAAATCTGGTTGTTGTGGTGTCTTACTGGCTTTGAAAAGAATTTTTCTCCAGCAGGCTCCAGTGCATAAATATTATGGATATTCTTAAAAATGAAATGAACACAGTAAGAATCATTCTAATACCCATATTGACAGAAGTTATAAGCTTTTCATACTGGAGTGAAGAGAAGATAATGAATAACCCTAGGGACATGTATCACTGCTATACTGAGGCAAGAGACTTTTTTTTTAAGACTTAATTTTTTAAAGGCAGATTTAGGTTCACAGAAACATTGAGAGGAAGGAACACAGATTTCTCAGGTCCCACTGCCCCTACATGTGCGTGGCCTCCTCCATTATCAACATCTCCCACCAACGCAGTACATTTGTTACAACTGATGAACCCACAATGACACATCATTAACACTCAAAGTCCATAGTTTACATTAGGGTTTGCGGCAAGAGACTTTTTATTGATTAAAAACAATATCGCACATTGATAGAAAATTGTTGTGTTGACAGAACACCCGGTGAGCTTGCTAAAAGCACTCTTGGCACACTGTGTGTATCTAGTAAGTACTCAATAATTGGTAGAGGTTAGGATTAGACACTTGGTAAATGCTTTCTGAGTAATGACAGTTGCTTGTTCATCCATCCATTTATTCCATCAGTGCACTGGGGATACAGCTGTGAACAAAACAGAAGTTCCTGTCCTCGTGCAGCTTATATCCTAGGGGAGAGACAGATAATGAACAGATACACAAATATAGAATATCAGTGATGATAACCACTCTGAAGAAAAGTTAAATAGCAAGAAGAGGCTAGAGAGAGATGATGTTGGTGGTGCTGTTTTAGATTATGTGGTCAGGGGAGGCGTTTGCACGGAGAGCATGTCTGAGTAGAAACCTGAGTATGAGTATGGTATAGGAACAAGTGGTGGGAAGATGTGGGTAATGCTACCTGGATTGAGAATAGTCATGAAAATGATGTAAAGAGGAACCAGGTTTCTTTGCAGCCCAGACTCATTTTCTGTTTTGGCCCATGGTCTGTCTGTGGACCTCAACTCACCTGTAGCCTGGGGATAATCCTTGCAGAGAGACAGCAAGCAGAGTATTTTGCATTGTGAATGGATAATTAGAGTTCTCATCATTTACCTCGGGTGGCCGTCAAAGAGGTAGACAGTTTTATTTAAATTGAACAAACATTGATTTCTCCCACGTACCAGGCTCTGATACCAGAGGATGGTTGTGATTGTGTTTGGTGGTGTAATTGAGTCATGTTCTATTATAAGGAGCGTGGAGAGGAGTGTGAGTGGGGAGAAGGAGAAATAAAACATGGCTCCTGTTTCCAGTGGAGCCAGTCAAATGGGATAAGGTGCCAAGTTATGAGAAGCAGGGGGCACAGGGAGGAAGGAGAAAGAGTTGTGCTGCTTGTGGGCTGGTTATGGAGCTGGCGCCCAGGTTGGTCTCAGTGGGCATTGTCATGGACGTTTGGTGTTGGGCCAAGGCAGGGGGTGGAAACACCAGCCTCCTTCTCTCGGCTTTTGGCTGAAAGGACGGAAGGAGGGAGAATAAATTCTCTCCCTTTCTTAGCTAAAGTTGGGAATAAAGGCGGGAGGATTAGGAGACTTTTTGAAGGCCCAGGTCTTCTCAATGAGTTGAACAACACAAATCTTACTGTCATTTTTCCTTCCTCCCAGGAAAAAGAAACAGATTTACTTTCATTGCCCATATTTAAGCATTTGTTTGGTTCATTTTCACAAAAGAGTTAAAACGTGGGAAAACCAAATTTTCCCCCCTCCCACTGCTTTCGTTTTGGCTTTTGCTTAATTTTGTAACATTAATTCTTTGATCCTTCCAACCATAAATCATTTAAATGACTTTGATTAAATAACTGCTTAACTTCCAAAATCCTTTGTGTAATGATTGTGTTTCTTGTCATAGTCTGTACAATTATAATGAGGTTTTACAAGGCACGTTCAGATGCCAGCGCACCTGGACTCCTCCTGGCGCGCCATGATTTAAGGCAAATTATTTCACCTCTCAGAGCTTAGCCTTAGCATTGATAAGAAAAGCTTGGTATTTAATATACGTCCCCCATGGAGATGGTGTGGGGAATTTTATTCAGTTAGTGTTTATAAAGGATCTTTACTGGAGACCCCCGGGAGAGCGATACCCATGAATATTTTAATATGCAATCAGAAATCTGCTGTTTGGACCATCTAACCAATGTTATATAATGACCTGTTTTTTGGCTGCACATTCCCTCCTGAGACTTTCTTCTGGCTTCTCTGGAGACTGAGTTTTGGTGTTTTTGCAGCAGCTAAGAAACCAGGGGTGTGCCTGCGCAAGCTGAACAAATGGCAGGTTCTATGCCCAGTGTGTTCTTCCTCCCGTGTGGAGGTCCCCATTACGTCTGCACAGGACGAGCAGCGACTGCCAGTGTCTCTAGTTTTGAGGGTTAATGCAAATCTGTGAAATACAAGACCCTCAGTTCAGCTCACAAGGTTTTGTCAAAAATTCTAGCAAATTACTCTTCATTTTGCTCACCCTACGGCTTTATTAGTAATACCTCTTGGCTCCCACTGACATTTATGTGTTGCTGTGTTACAAAGGTTGAACCATTTTGGTCTGGCGTTACTTTCCTGCAACTCCTACGTTTACAGTAACTGTTAAAGACGACAGTAAAACATATATGATGGACATGGTTCACATATTTCCCACTGCTTCTGAAATGATTATTTCTCTACAAGAGCAAGAGACTGGTGAAATGTGGGCTTAAGGAGAGGCAGCAACAAAAGCCATGGGTTTTTAAGTTTAAACTAATATTTAATGTAAGATAGGACTACTGGTAAATATTGATTTATCTTCCCTCCTATTCCCCTAGGGGCTTAATCTTGTAGCTCAGAACATTAAACAATTGTTTATTATTCCACCAGTATTATAAAAACAATACTGGAATTCTTTTCCTTCTTTCTTTGTTTTTTTTTTTTTTTTTTAAAGAAATAAATAGCATCCAATATCCCAGCAGGACAGAGCAACTGCGTCTGTGCTAAGCGACACACCCATATCGGAATAGGCCTTGCTGTGGCTCTGTTCTTTACAGGGATCTGCTTCTTTGACTGGTCTGAACACAGATTCTTACCTACAACAAAACTTGAAAAAGTTCTTTAATTTTAGCCTTTAAAAAGAGCAGAAAGGATTGGTGGGAAATCATTACCGCCCCATACACACACCCCCGTAGCCACATAAGCCATCTAGAGGAGCACTGTCTGATAAGAATGTTCTGAGATGATAGGAATGTTCTATATCTGCGCAGTGTGGTTACCCCAAACCACATGTGGCTATTGAGCTCTTGAAATGTGGCTCATGCAACCAAGGAACTGAGTTTTCAGTTTTATTGCATTTTTAATAATTTAAATTTAAATAGCCATATGGGGCTAGTGGCTACCGTATTAGACAGCACAGATTTATATTTTCCCAAGAGTTAGCTTAATAATGCATATTTTCCCCAGACATACAAAAAAAGTAGAAGTAAAATACAAGAGTGGCTCTGATGTTACCTTGAACCCCTCCTGACCTAGGGAACGGCGGGTCCTGGGACAGTCTGGCCCTCCTTTTGTGGCAGAACTTTGTCCCTGCTTCTCTTCTGTATTTCACCTTGCCTACTCTTTTTTTTTGTAACAACTTTATTGAGATTTAATTCACAGACCATACAATTCATATATTGAAGGGGTACAACTCAGTAGTTTGTACGATATTCACAAGGTTGTGCAATCATCACCACTATCGATTTTTTTTTTTTTTTGGTGAGGGTGATCAGCCCTGAGCTAACATCCATGCTAATCCTCCTCTTTTTGCTGAGGAAGACCGGCTCTGAGCTAACATCTATTGCCAATCCTCCTCCTTTTTTTCCTTCCCCAAAGCCCCAGTAGATAGTTGTATGTCATAGTTGCACATCCTTCTAGTTGCTGTGTGTGGGACGCAGCCTCAGCATGACCGGAAAAGCGGTGCGTCGGTGCACGCCCGGCATCCGAACCCGGGCCGCCAGTAGCGGAGCGTGCGCGCACTTAACCGCTAAGCCACCGGGCCGGCCCACCACTATCGATTTTATAACATTTTCGTAACCGCAAACAGAAAGCCCGTAACCATTAGCAATCACTCCCCTTTTCTCCCCAAACTCTCTCTCCCAACCCCTAGCAACCACTAATCTGTTTTCTGTCTCTATAGTTTTGCCTGCTCTGGACATTTCATATAAATGGAATTATAGAATACGCTGTCTTTTGTGACTGGCTTCTTTTACTTAGCATAATGCTTTCAGGGTTCATCCATGTTACACCATGTGTCAGTACTTCATTCCTTTTTATTGCTAAATAATATTCCATTGTATAGATGTGCCAATTTGTTTATCCATTCACCAGCTGATGGTCACTGGGTTGTTTTCAGTTTTTAGCTATTATGAATAATGCTGCTATGAATATTCATATTCTAAGTTTTTGTGTGAACGTGTGTTTTCGTTTCTCTTAGGTATACATCTAGGAGTGGAATTGCTGGGTCCTATGGTAACTCTGTTTAACCTTTCGTGGATCTGCCAGACTGTTTTCCAAAGCAGCTGCACCATTTAACATTTCCATCAGCAACGTGTGAGGGTTCCAGTTTCTCCACTTCCTCCCCAACACTTGTTATTTTCTGTCTTTTTTATTATAGCCATCCTAGCGGGTGTGAGGTGCTATCTCATTGGGGTTTTGATTTGCATTTCCTGATAGTTGACTGCTCTTTGCCCCCTGTCCATCCACATTCTGTGCAGGACCATTCCACAGGTAGATTTGTCCTGGGAATGTAATTTTACAAGAAAAGAGCAAGTTCCATCTTAGATGCTTCTTCAGAAATAACAGAAGTTACTTCTGTGGCACAGTTACAAACTGAAACCAGGGTTGATAGTGTTTATCCATTTTGTACCCAGTTAGATGTTGGATACATTTATACTTTTTCTGGATTAGATTCCTAGGCAGGGTTTCTTCCCCTAAAAACAGTGTCTGTAAGTATAAGTAGTTAGAGCCAGTCCTGGGAGAATAGCTTTTAAAATTTCCTGTGACAAAAGAATTTCCCCAAAAGTCATTTCTCAAATAGGCACAAAATATTCTAAGATCACCTTCAAATTGTAGTGGTTTAAATGATGCCAAGCAAGAATCAAAATGCTGACATAGGATGAAAATGGATAAAAAAAGATAGAAGTCCAGGTGCAGAAGGCCCTGACATGCAGGGTGAGGGATTTGTCTGAGGAGCAATGCCACCTTCAGTGGCCTCACGTCCAGGGCTTCATGCATCCATTTCTTTAATAAATATTGAGTGCATTGATGTGCTGGGCACAGCTCTGGGGAGAGAACGGTAAGCAAAACGGACCTGGTCTTTGTTTTCACAGAGGTGAGGCAGATATTAGTCAAACAGTCAAATAGTGTTAAGAAGGAACAGTACAGGGCACTCTGATCAAGACCATCTATTGCTTACCTACCTAGTCTCTTTCCATGTACTCACATCAGATGGTACTGCCGTGAGAGATACACCACCCCAACATGACTTACCCAGGTATAATTTCTTTTTTTACTGTTAGATAGCCATTGCTTCATTTCTTTATTCCTTTCCCTTTCTCTCTTTTTAAATATTCTTTTTAGCTAGGTATAATTTCTATAACCGAGTTGTTTCTAGCATCTTGGGAGGTTAAAGGTTTGGAGAAAGATGGTTCAGTTGATACTATTCCCTATCTTCCTTGTTTTTCTGTCATATTTCTACTTATTCTTTAATGCACTGCTCAAATACTACCTTTTCTGTGAAATATCAGCATCTCTGTAAATCCTGACAGCCCCCAGGGATAAATATTCCATTTCTCCCCTGAATTCCTGTAGCACCTTGTACCTGCATTATAACACTTCCCATGCTGCAGAAGGAAGGTTCTTTACCTGTTGGCTTTCCTTACCAGTCAGTGAACATCTCAGAGGGAGGTTTTGTGTCTGAGTCTTGTTTATATTTTCAGCTCCAAGCACAGCAACTCACATCTAACAGGTGATCAATAAATGCTGAATGCATGAATGAATGAACACATAGAGGAGTCAAAAAATCAGGTGAGCCTGGATTCTTCCTTCTGGTTAGGAGTAACTTGTCATTGAAATAGCAATCAATTGTCAACTCTTGTAATCATTGCTTATTATTTTCTATTGATCTTTTAATTTAATAAAGAAAAATGTAAATACATCTTCCTGTTGGAAAATTTATTTTAAAAACAACAAAATCTAGATAAAGATGATAGGAAGTCAGTTGCTGAAGACCTTCAATGCTAAAGCCAATGCTATCACAGTCATGCGTTGCTTAACGACTGGGATACATTCTGAGAACTGTGTGATTAGGCTATTTCATCGTTGTGCAAACATCACAGAGTGTACTTACACAAACCTAGATGGTATAGCCTACTACATACCTAGGCTATATGGTACTAATCTTATGGGACCACCGTAGTATATGCGGCCCGTCGTTGACCGAAATGTTGTTATGCGACGCTTTACTGTATTTTACCCTGGGAAACAGAATCCACCTCTTACCCCACAGAGCATACTGGCAGTATTATTTGTAGGGTATAGAATGAGGAACCAAGTCCAGTAGATCATGGGCAAGCCCCAGACATGCAGGGAATAAAGAGCAGCCTGTCCTTGGGATAGAACCAATGGCATGAAGCCGCAGAGACAGGCCAGAGTATAAGCACCTTTTGGCCCTTGGGGTAAGAGCAAGACCATGAATAGAATTCAGGATAATCAACAAGTCACACAGGAAAACAAAGACCAAATCTTGGCTGCAGGAAGCTCAAAACCCAGTGTTTTAGGAACAAGGAAAGCAATTAGAGATCAGAGCAAAGAAATTAATCCAAGATCTAAGCAAAGAGGAGGGAATGATAATTGTGACATGAGCTGATGGGGAAGCAATGTTGGGAAAGACACAGAATCAAGAGAATCAGGTGGTAGACCCTATATCCCTCCAGCACTGCCAGAGGCTTTCCAAGGTGGTAGACCAAGGTAAGAGCTTGCTGTCATCTCTGTACATAGAGGATGTGCATCCTCACAATGCTGTTACCCCCAGTTTTACTGTTCCTTACAAGTAGCAGATTTGTGATTTCTATTGAGAAAGGCCGTCCTTAAAAGTTTATAGACTGTCACAGCATTGCCTAATTTGCTCCTTACGTTGAACATTTGAGGTAGGTATAAAGTATCTTTAAAACCATTTTATATGACAATGGACTTGCATCCAGAATATATTAAGAACTCATAACCTTAATAATAATAAGACTAGCAATCTATTAAAATGGGCAGAAGGGTTAAATTGACACTTAGCAAAAGACGATACATGAATGGTGAATAATTACATGAAGATGCTCAGTTAAAATCTCCATTGCAATACCATGAATACACTTCACTGGCAATACCAAGTGTTGGTGAAGATGAGAGACTGGAACCTTCAGACATTGCTGGTGGGCATGTAAAATGGTACAACCACTTTAGAGAATTGATCCACCAATTCTATTCCTGGGTATTTACTAAAGAGAAATCAAAATATAAGTACATGCACGTACATACACACAGGACTTGAACAAGAATATTAATAGCAGCTCTATTCATAATAGCCCCAAACTGGAAACAATCTAAACATCCATCATTGGGTGAATGGATAAACAAATTGGGGTATATTCATACAATGGATATAGTCAACAACCAAAAGAAACAAACTACTGATACTCACAAAAATGTGGATGAATCTCAAAAACATTATGTTGATCAAAAGAAGCCAGACACAAAGGAGTGTTCTGCAGGATTCCATTTAAACACAGTTCTGGGGCAGGTGGAACTAAGCTTCAGTTTAGAGGAATTGACTCGAAAGGGGCAGGAGGGAACTTTCTGGGGTCATGGAAATGTTCTATATTTTGATTAAGGTGGTGGATACATGAGTGTAAATATCTGTAATATTTGTAAATGTTTGTCAAAACTCAATGAACTGTAGACTTAAGGGTTGTGCGTTTTGTTATGTGTAAATCATACCTTTACAAAAGAAGAAACTCAGGTTCAGAGAAGTGAAGATACTTACTTAAAGTTGGACAGCAAATCAATGGTAGAGCCAATTCGTGAACTCAGGCTGCCTGATGTCGGAGCTAGGGCCCCTTTAGCTACATCACACTCTTTCAGCGTAGAAGTAAGGTGAGGAAGAGTTAGGCATAGCAGCAAGGGAGCAGAAGGGAGGCTCCCTTATATCAGGAGGAGGAAAGGGCAGAAGTCATTGAGGTCACATTTCTGTTCTGGGCATGAGGCTGGTAACGGCGCCTATGATGGAAAGAGCCAATTCCATCTGGCCACCTGCAGGAGTAATTAGGAGGGCTTGACAGATGTTGGAGCAGAGATAAGCATCACCATCTGACTCGTGGAACCTGCCAGTAGAAAAGGTATCAAGGTTATTCTTTTGTTGGTTATCCACCTTGGGGAGTAAATAATAAACTTGTTTCATTTTTAAGACCTTTCAAATACTCTTTATGAATTAATCAATTCATTTCCATTGCAAAAAAATAGAAAAGACAAACAAAAAAAGAAAAATTTATAAGTTCCTAGATCCTATTATCCAATGATAATCTCAGATATTTTTTATTGTTTGCTAATAAATAAAAAAACTTTTAACAAAAATGGGATCATACTATATGTGCTGTTTTATAAAATGCATTTTAAACAACATATCGTGAACATATGAACATTTCTCTGTGTTAGAGGATAGAAATAGATATCCTTTCTGTTGAGTACATAATACCCCAAGGATGGGTGTATCCAAATTTGTTTCACCAAATCTTGCTGTTACATATTTAAGTTATTTCCAGTTTTTTGCTACCACTTACTACCTTCCTGCAAGAGAACATCTTGTACATGCATATTTGCTCACTTTTTTAGTTATTACCTCAAAGAAAGTTCCTAGAAGTTCTCGATCAAAATTGCAGTTTGGACATCTTTAAGGCATTTAATTCCTATTGTCATTTTTTTCTTTTCAGAATGGTTTTACCAGTTTACATTCTCACCAGAGTGAATAAATGTGCTACCCTGTGTCACCATAAGATCTAGACTGTGATTGTCCCTATGCGAGGTACTTCCTCTATTCATGGAAACAGTCTGCCAGGGTTAGAAACTAACCTTTGATGTTGTCTAGCTCCATCTCCCAAGCAACGCCTGAATCCCCTTTTGCATTCTGCTAGTTTGAAATGAAAAATATTTCTTTTAAAATGTTAATTTGAGAACATGATTGATGTTTGAATTTAGTAGAAAAATTGGGGGAGCTGGAAAGAGAAATGATCCTGGGGTCCGAATACCTCAGTTTCAGCGCTGGCTGTATCATCGTCTACCACTGCGTGTGATCCTGGGCAAGTTACTTGCTTACCCTGCCTGGGCCTCAGTGGCCCCATCTCTAAGATGAGGGAGTGAGGAGGACCCAGTCTCTACGTCGTCTTCAGTTATGACATTCTATAAATCTTTGGCTATTTAAAGCGTTCCTGTCAAAGCATTCCTGGGCTTGTAAATCGAGTGTCAGGCCTTTGATATGCAGCTTGTGTGGGAAAGGAAAATACCCAGCAGCGACTTTGCTGCTGGATCAGAATTCTGCGTGCTCTTTGAAGTAATAAATTGTGTCTCGGCTCCCAGATTATTCCAGGTTGCCTCAGATTTTGCGGAAGTGGCTTTTTCAGAAATTGTTCCCATTGCCGGAAGGTGGGTGTTAATTTGTGCCTTGGCTATGATTCAGGGCACACTCTGGCAAAATCCTGGCCGCTTTTTCAGGGGATCAGCAGATGCAGTGACCTGGCTGATGCTCTCCTTGCGAGATGACACACACCCCACGTTCATAGCCCAAATTAGACCTATAGTCAGAGAGACCACTTATCTTGGGCCTCAGAAGGGGATTTTGGACCAAGTGGAAACACTCTAGTGAACATACCGCAGGAAATGGGACAGCCAAAAGCATAGAAATTGGTTAGTACTCCTTGATAAAGTATCTGCGATCCGCGGAAATGGGGTCCAGGTGGTGTCCTGGGAGAGGCGAGGAAGCTAAGGAAAGTGAGGAGGGAATAAAATTGAGCTACGTTTGTATTTGGTTTTCTACAGATTGCAGCCTAGGTTGACCAGCCTCATTTTCTCCACATGGTATCTCTAGGATATCATCACCACCCTTTTGCTCCAGTTCACCCAGCAAGCAAATGCAGGAGCTGGAGTGTTGGTGGTGATTGGCCCAATCGCATCCACAGCAACTGCAGAGCTTGGCTTGAATTCCCCTAAATCTCTGCTTTCATGGCAGATTTTTGCCGTCTCACACCTCCTTCCTCTTCTATCTCATTCTTCTCTGACAACAGTTGAAAAACAACTCTTCTTTCTTACTCTGTGAGTCCTTAGTAAGAAATTGAAGTCATTTGCCAATCTTTGGTATCATGCTCTTGGAGAACACTGTCTAGTCTAGTATTTTCCAGACTTTAGTCCTGTAGTCATTTAGCCTTCACAATTTATGCGATGTCCGTGTACCACGTGTACTATTATTTATTTAATATTTGTCTTCAAATAAATGCACTGTTTCATTTTTTTCTTATTCTAGCAATGCAGTATCTGTGAAATCACAAATTTAATGTACTAGTTATAGTTTTCTAATATAACTTAAAATAATATCATAGCTATTCAATTTTTAAATGTTCGTTTGGATACTATATAATCTATCTTGCTTTTTTATCCTCTTTGGTATACATACCATACTCTGAGAAATTAAATAAAATTTAAAATTCAGTTCCTTGGTTGAATTATCATATTTACAATGCTCAATAGCCACTGTGACTAAAGGCCACCATGTTGGACAGTGCAGATAGAGAGCAGCCTGTCATCGCAGAAAGTTGTACTGGTCGGCTCCATCTGAAGTTTGCCCAGGGCACGTTAACTGCTTTCATTGGGTCAAGCTAAACTAATATGTGGTAAGATTACCAAAAGAACTGTGAATAGTGATTAATATAGGAAGTGCTAGCAACACTGTCAGATAATAGTTTATTCCAATGACCATTATCCAAGTAGGCAGCAAGACGAGTCGATGTATTTGAACTTGAGTAACAGATTCCCTTCAGTATGCTCTACACTGGCTCTCTCTCCTGTGGCCCTGTCTGTACCCCCATCCCCGCCACCCCCATCCTCCCCTCCCCTCTCTCCCAGTCTGTCTCTCTCCTTTCTGTGCACGCGTCTGTGTGTGTTCTGCTTTCCTGCTCCTTCTTCCTCTCACTCCACTTCTGTGTGTCCTGGCCTCACCTTCGTTCTTGCCCTTAGTCCTTTCTCTCCCTTTCTCCCTGTGTTCCTTTTACCTTCCCAACCAGAAATCTCCCTAATCCAAAATCCAAGTATATGTGGATTTCATTCTGTAAATTATTCTTCAAGTATAATAATTTCAGGCCAAAGGACATTCTCGGATGTAACACGAATAAGAGACACCTCCTGGCGGAATTCCTTAGAGATGCGGTCACCTGCACACTGGCCATCTCTACTTGGAAGTCCCACTGGCTTCTCAAGGTCAGCATGCCTAAAACTGAACTGTTTCCCACTCAGCCCCCTGCCTGCCCCTCATTTATGTAACCACATCAAACTGCTTGCTTTACCCTACTCCTCATCCAAAGCCACCTTTAAGAGAACAAGAGAATTTTTGATCATGCGTCTCCTCAGGCCCATGAAAGAGGGGCCCAATGCTCCCTCTGTGGTGTTGGTTACTTTATTGAGCAAGCTAAAACCCAGGATCTGCCTAGAAGGCTTGATGCAACTTTTTCTAAAATAAAAAAACGACCCTGCTAGAGCTTGGAAAGCTTCTGGAGGATCCCCAGGGGGAGGGAAGTGCTGCGTAGACATATGCGTGCTTTGTCTGTTGGCCATGAATGTCGAGGAGTAGAACAGACCAGACCTCTTTCTCCTTATTTTAATTATCCAGGGACCTCAGATAGGAAAGTAAAGGAGAAGTTGGACCTGAGAGCTCCCAGAAGTGCGGGATATACTGGGGAACATATTTGCATTGTTTGATTGCACAAAGTAGACCTTTCTTTGGGAGAACAAAGCTGAAAGTTTCTCTTATTCTTTACAGGGAAATGTGTTCTCTTTTTTTCCCCCATTCTAAATGCATTCAATTAGGCTATGGAAAATTTAGTTCCTCTTGCTAATTTATACAAGAAGTTATAATACCTTGGGATCCTTCATCTGTCAGCTTTAAAACCTTAAATATGGGATTGATTATTCTCAGGAAGGTGATGTGATGATCTGCTCTCTTTCTCGGACAAAGGGAGGCATTTGTCCAAAATGGGAAGTCTCTACCTGGGTGGGAGTGATAGAAACATCCTTCTGGCTACGTTCTGTACTGTTCCACGCTCTGAAAAAGAGAAACAGATTCAAGTTTTAACTCACCTCAATCTTGCTCAAGTTTAAGGTCTGTGTTGTCCTCTGGATAATAATAACAACTGTAACAACTATTTGTAGAATGCTTGGAATTCGCCCAGCAGTGTTTTAGGTGCTCTAGGTGCAATCTCATTAATCCTCATCACAATCCTGGTGGTGTGGACCCCCGCCCTCATATTTTAGTTTGAAGAATTTGAGTCTGAGAGAGGTAAATAACTTGTCAAAGGTCACACTGCCTACAAATCGCAGAGCTCAGATTGAAACCCTGGTCTGTCCAATGCCAGAGCTCTGTGCTCTTTGGACCCTGTAGGTTTGTGTTTGTTTCATCAAATGTATATTGATGGTTACTGTGGGCCAGGCACCATTCTAGGCTCAGGGGGTTCTACAAGAAACAATAAAGGAGAGACCCCTGATCTTATGGAGCTTACATCCTAGAGAGGAAAGAGAAAAAGAGTAAGTTAAGGGCCGGCCCCGTGGCTTAGCGGTTAAGTGCGTGCACTCCGCTGCTGGCGGCTCGGGTTCGGATCCCGGGTGTGCACCGCTTCCCCGGCCATGCTGAGGCTGCGTCCCACATACAGCAACTAGGAGGATGTGCAGCTATGACATACAACTATCTACTGGGGCTTTGGGGGAAAAATAAATAAATAAATAAAAATTTAAAAAAAAAAGTAAGTTAAAAAAAAATTCTAGATCATTTCAGATGTTGGTCATGCCATAAGAACAATAGATGGAGTAAAGTGATAGTGAATATGGGGCTGCTTATGTTGGGAGCTCTTGGAAGAATTTTCTGAGAATGACTTTTGAACTCAGACCTGAATGATATGAAGGATCCAGAATGGAGGTGTTGAGGGTAGTGGAAACAGCAAGTGCAAAGGCCCTGGGGTGAGAGTGAGTGCCATGTGGTTCAGGAACAGCAAGACGGCCAATTTTTCTATGTAGCCATTGGGGGTGAGTGATATAAGGTCAGACACGTAGACAGGCTTTGGGTTTTGTTCCAGGTAGAACAGCACGCCACAGAAGAGTGCTGAGCAGAAGAGGCATATGATCTGAATTAAGTTTTTAAAAGATCACCCTGGTTTTTGTGTGGGGAATGGCGATTACAGGAGCAAGACAGGAAGTGGGAGAAATGGTTAGAAGAACATGAACTTCAGAGGAGCTGGAGGTTTTAGAAGGAGGAGGCTAGTGCTTTGGAAACAGCAGTGGGGATAGGAGTGAGGGAGTATTTACTCCACCTCCATCCAGGCGCTGAGATACTCGAGGTGTGAAGAGGGAGCCTCAGGGGCCAGCAGGTGCAGTCAGTGGGCTGAAGGGAAGGGAACATCAGAAAGGGAGACAAAGCTCCAGGGAGTTTGCTTCAGTGGCAGTCGTGGCGAATCATTGTCATAACAGCTAGTTTCACTGAGCATGTAGTGTGTCTAGCAGTCTTCTAAATGCTTTTCTTGGAATAACTTCTTTGGTCCTCTCCATAATCCTGAGCTGTAGATACTATTATTGGCTCCATTTTACGCAGGAAACTGAGACACAGAAGAGTTAAGAAACTTGTAGCTACTAAGTGATATGGCTTGGATGACAAGTTCCTAATTTCAGAAGGCAGAGTGGCAAGGTTTGGGGGTTGTCAGAGAGGGTTGGAGAGTGACCTCACTAAGGGAAGAGTAGACTAGTCTGGAGTTGAGACCCAGATGACAAAGGTGATCTGGGAGGTAGTGATGAAGGTAAACAAGTTTGTTCCATGATGCCTTTCACCCCGATTGACACTAGAAGAAGGTTCCTGATCACTGCAAACTGGAAGCCTGGAGCCCCTGAGCGACTGCTCTTTCCTGCAGCTTCCCGTGGGTGGGGTGGAACCACAGGGTGAGCCCGGGCCTCCTCCCAGGCATTGCTTTCTTAGACAGTTCGTGGGGGGAGAGCAGTTTCATCCAAACAAGACAGTATGTTGACCTTTTCTATCTCACTGCTCTCGGGTGGGGAGAATGCTCATATTTACACATTTCTGGGATGTTTTACTATGACTTTCATAATCACTTACTGTGATTAATGAAGCATTTACTACATTTCAGGTTCTATGCTGAGCACTTGACATATACTATTCCTTCAGTAAACACCACAATCTTATGATGTAGCGCCTCTTCTTGCTCTCCTTTTTCTGATGGTCTAACTGAGCTCTAGACAGGTTACATAACTTGCCCAAAGTTATAGTGAGGGGTGGACATGAGATTTGAACCCTGACAATCTGGTACCAGAGGTTAATCCTTGATCCTCACCTTGCTACAGGTGAAGAACATATGTATGCTGGGTTGGGGGGAGTGCTTCCCAAGAAGTCTTTGTAAACCCCAAAACAATGAGTGAATGTAGCAGCACACAGCTGGAAGAGAGATCTTGGGAGTGATTAGCCAAGGTCTTCCATGACTGCACTGATTTTGAAATGTTGCTAGACCAACTATCAGGATCAGGGAGCAACGTGAAGGTGATGTGGACTTGGGGGACACAAGGGTGGGAAGGGGGAAATTGATGTGAACAGAGAGAGAAATGATTGCTTTACTTACTTATCTTCTACCAGTAAGTCTAAAAGTGTCACTACTCAAATAATACCGTAATTATTTTAATTAAATTTTAATTCCCCTTTTAATTCCATTTAATGAACACCTAAAAAGCTGTCTACTTCCCCACTCTCCCCCTGAACAAGAAAAGTGATGGGATTATGGATAATTTTTGGTGACATATTTTAGTTTTCCATGATTTAAAAAAAAAAAAACAAACATGCAGAGTATTTTTAAAAGAAATTGTTTAAATAAATGAAATAAGATTGTTTAGGCATGATATTTAATTAAATCCATTTCATCATTTTAAAAAATGTATTTTCTTTGACATTCATCTATTCCCATCCAAAAACATGGGTGGATAATCTGATCTCAGTTTTCTTAGGCTCCATGATCTTGGCAAAGTCACTTTTTAATTGTGTGTCTGTGTTTCTCCAACTTGAAAATATCTAGATGTCCAGGACAGCTGAACTGCTGTGGAAGGGCCATGAATTTATCTGCCAAATGGCCATGAGTAAGGAGACAGCCTCTTAGGTTGCTTTCAGTCCTTCGTTTGTATTCAAGAAGAATTCATTAACTTATAAACCAATGTGTTTTCTTTTGATTCACGTGGTGGATCAGATTTTGCTGTCACTAACTGTCCTTTTGAGATCCTTGGAGAAAAATGCCATGAATAATAGACATTTGTCCATTTGTTTTACAAAAGTCTATTAAGTGTCTAATGGGTCCCGGGCTCCAAACATCAAAATTAGTAAGATGGATCCTTGGTCTTAAGTGATTATTGTTTGAAGGAATTATTACAAAAATTGGTAGGGGGCAGATATAGCCATCTGCATGATGAGCCAGTCTGTGTTTCTTTGTTTAAAAAATTCCTTGAGAGTTAGGGGCCTAAAGTCTTGAACACAGTCACATAACTTTCAGATCCTCGTCATGGTACACTGTTATGGTGATGCCCTCCTACACCTGACATGGACTTCGGCTCTACAGATCATCAAGGCCTACCTACTCTTTAAGATGAAGTGATGGAACCCAGAGAGACCACCCAACTAGAAAATGGCAGAGCCAGGCCAGGGACCTCAAATTCCTACATCAGTGCACTTTTTTCCATCTAAAATAAAATCCTCTGCATTAGATGTACATTTTGTTTATGTCTTTAAACCTTCCCAAATGTATTATTATTATTATGTATTTATTATTATGTATTATTGACAGCCAATATTTATTTAGATTAGCCAACATGTTGTACTGTAAGGCCTTGGTAGAAACAAACTCAAAACTGTCCTCTGGGCTGCCTCCCCAGTCCAGAGCATGCCAGGCCACCCATAAAAAACAGTTCTCTTTGAAGGTGTGGGGTTAGGAGTGGGGATGAGGAAGGTCTAGGTCATATGACAATAAAAGGAATATGTAGTTTCAGGCTGAGTGTTTGGAAAAGCAGAAAATATTGCTCATTGATTGAGAGAGATGTATTCAGAGTTTCATGCTTAAATGTAACCAGTTCTGGATATAATGGTTGTCACTTAGTGTGCTCAATAGATGTTGGGTGACTGAATGAATGAATGTGGGAAAGAGAAATACAAGCAAAGAGAACAAGCAAGCTCAGAATCTTCATCTGATTTCTGTGTGCCTCCGGGAATATATGATTTAACACTGCTGTGTCTCTAAGTGGAACCAAAAGGTTTCATTGGCAGAGTTTATGGATGTCTATCCTCAAAAGCTATTTAGTGAGGGAGCAGGCATTGTGGCAGTAAATCTGAGAGGTGGAAAGAAGGATCTAGAAAGTTCCAAAGTTGGAGACTTTAGAGCTAGCAACTTAATGAGACTCCAGTCTGGAACCTGAAGCAGGGGCAGCCAAGCCTTCTAGAAGCCTCCCTTGCTCTGCAACATCACACGTGAGTGTGCCACCACAAAGATGGCCACACTTTGTTATCTAGCGTGTGATGGGAACAGAGGAATCAACACTTTCAGGCAAATCAGGATTGGCTCACGTTGCTTCATTTCTGGAGATGAGTAAAAAGATGTTGTGATGACTGTATTCGTTTCCTGTGACTGCTGTAACAAATTACTACAAACTTGTTGGCTTCAACAACAGAAATTGATTCTCTGACGGTTCTGGAGACCAGACCTCCAAAATCAAGGTGTCAGCAGGGCTGTACGCCCAACCAAAGGCTCTAGGGGAGAATTAATCCTCGTCTCTTCCAGCTTTTGGTGGCTCCAGGTGTTCCTTGGATTGTGGCTGCCTCACTCCAATCTCTGCCTCCATCTTCACGTGCCTTCTCCTCTTTTCCTGTATCTCTCATCTGTGTGTCTCTTATTAGAACACTTGTCATTGTATTTAGGCATCACCCCAGGTAATCCAAAAGGATCTCATCTTGAGGTCTTTAACTTCATTACATCTGCAAAGACTTTTTTTTTCCAAATAAAGTCACGTAGGGGAGGAAAAATATCTTTTCCTTCTACCCTTATAAGTTCTCGGCTGCGGCCTCTTTAGCAAAAGACAGATTAATAAGAGAAAAGCATACAAATTTATTTAATATAAGTTTTATGTGACACCAAAGCCTTTAAGGAAATGAAGACCCAATGAAACAGTTAAACCTAAGTATCTTTATACTAGGTTTAATGAAGAGTGGAGAGTCGTGGAAAAATGTGATATGACAAAAAGGGGTATGAGCTGAGAGTAGTAAATGGGGGAAAATTTAGCAGAGCTTGTTCATTCATATTCCTCTCAGCATCCCTCCATCTTGGAGATAAAGGTGCTCCTTCCTCCAGGTATAGGGAGGGCACCTTTCACATGAGGGTCTTATGCCCTGCTTTACGGGAAGATCAGAGAGTCCTTCCTGCACCTACCATTTCTCAAATTTCTTTAGCTTAAAATACACAATATGCCGAGGTGCCCTATTTTGGGGTAGTGTGTCCTGAACCCCAGCATTCACATTTACAGATTCTGGGGATTGGACATGGACATACCTTTTTGGGGACCACCATTCAACCCATTACAATGACATTGATGTGTCAGGAAGATAGTTTGACAGAAGGGAGTAGGTTGGCAAGGATGGGGTGGAGACACTGGACTCGCTGGCTGCTCTGGCCTTAGTCCAGGACTGAGGAAATGAGGACCTGGCCCAGGGTGGAGGCCATGGGAATAAAGGGGAGGAGGTAGAATCAGAGACATTTGAGGAAAGAATTTGCCAGGATTTGATCACTGTGTACATGGTGAATAAGAGAAAAAGAAATTTGTAATTTGGCACTAAAGCATGTTTCCCAAAAATGTGTGCTGTAGAACAATGGATCTTGGAATGCCAGTAGGTAATATGTGGGGGAAATGGTCCCTCCCCAAAGAGGCACACACATCTGGGGCACACTGGGTCAAACAGTGTTGAACAGGCTTCTCTTTGGCAATACTTCTCTAAGGCTTTAGCGTGCTCATGTATATTGTGGCTCTGAAGGGGGGTTTCTGGGGGACAGCTTTTCCCAAACTTATTTGACCATGGACCTGTTTTACCTAGATTATCTCAAAGGGCAAATGATCTACACATCCCCAGAAAATATTGCTCGAAGTCTCCCTGCCCTCTGAGATAGGGATAAGGGAGAAAAGAAAATATAAATGAGGGCCAGAAAGATGGAGTGAAGAAAAATTGAGTCAGGTGGTCTGTTGAGGGCTAGGTTTGTTTCTCAAGACCCCTGCCAACAACAAGGATAGCCACAGGGACTGATAACAGTTGACAAAAGCCACTTGAAGGCTTGCACCTCTGTCTTCCACTTTAATAGTCTGTGGGACTGTCCTGTGGTTTGGGTTCTTCTTTCTCTGGTACCTTCTTGACAGGAGAAGCTTTCACTTTAGAGGCTGTGTGGTACATAAATTTCAATCATTCTGCTCACTGTGAACCACTGGATGGCGACTCTCCTGCTGGGGAAGGATGCCGGGAAGAGTGCTGTAAATGATCAGCAATGTCTGCTCTGAGCATGGGAGGAGGGTGGGGATGAGCCATGAGCCGTTCTTGCTTTATACCTCAAAGACCTTCCCTCCGCCGCACCTCTCCGTGCATGGAAAGGGGCCATCCAAGAGCTCAGCTGAATCCCCCACTCCCACCTCAATAATCCTGGACCCTCCAATCTTTAGCACTCCTCACCTCACGTAGAGGACAATGTTTGGTACCAATGACAGAAATAGAGACATCAATTTTGCAATGAATGGTAAAAAGCAAATATTTACTGAGCTCTTAGTGTGCATCAGATACCACATTAAGTGTTTTACACGTAATATCTCATTTAATTTTCATGACAGCCCTAAGGAGTAAGTAGTATCAATCGTCACATTTTATAGATGGGGAGCATGAGGCACATAGAGATTAAATTACTTGCCCAAGGACACATAGCTGATGTGTGGTATGACCAGAATTTGACTTCAGGCAGTCTAGTGTTAAAACTGACATTCATAACCACCAGAGTACGAATTTAATTGTAGATGTTTTGGGTTTCAAATGTTGGTAAGACTTGCAAATGGAAATATTCAGAAGGCAGTGGACGATACAGAACTGGACAATCAATGGGGGGAGACAGTAGTTCAAAAGTGCCTGGGGATAAGTTTATTCAAACTATGAGGTCGAGAGTCGGTTATACAGATTTACAGCGCAGAAAGAACTTCATGCAAAGATTTTATGTATTAGCGGGGTATTTTCCCAAGCAATGAGTTAGAAATAACTGACTACTGTTATCACAGTCCATGGACAGAACATTCCAGCTCTGAGGAAACAGGACCCAGACACAGAAGTCTACCTCCTAAATCATGCTGAAAAGTCAAAATGAGTTGGGACTTTTGAGAAGCAGAAAAATCTCACTGGTCCCATAAGTGCAGTAGAAAACCATGGTCCTTGGTGAGCGCCAGTGAGGAAATCTGATAGACTGCAGCTTTGCCTTGGCATCTCTACTACAGACTGAGTGCCTCCCCATTCCTCAAGACCTTGAGCCCCTGGAGCACCGAGCTGCATCTCATTCATCCTGGAGCTTCTAGCACCTGGCACACTGCAGACGCCCAGGAAATAGTAGCTGAATTGATTGAGTCAAGGAAATGAGAACCAACCCTATTCAGCTACATTTGCTCCTGAATACACTATCACATTTTAAAGTGTTTTCACTGACCCATCACTATTTCATTGCAAATGTCTGAATTTTCCCCTATACACTGGGGACAAAGCCACGATAAATTGCTACCTACTCGTGCTGAGTTTCATTTTGTTGTGATTCATTGCCCACTTCAGGGACCTTCTAAAACCACAGTTTATGGACCCTACATCCTGGTGGTTCCCAGAGAGAAATGAGCCTAGATTCCAGGGAATGCAAATGTCTCCAAACTTGCAGCCAGCTTCCAGGCTCCCTGCAAAGGTCTCTTAAGCCCCTAAGTATTTCCTCTCTTAAATCACACATCACTGGCACAGGCAGAATATTTTCAAGTTACTTCTTTCTCGTTAGGAGACAGTCGCTTAGAGGTCTACCGAGTAGACAGAAATGCTGTCGTTCTTGGCAGTTTTATTGCTCTGTTCTTAGGTTTAGTTTAGTGATTCTTTTTTAATGTTGTGTTTGGTTTTTTGTTCACAAAAGAAACTGTTTCTTCAGTGCTGCATTTGAAACATGACGTTGACTCTCTCTTGGCATGTTTATGGGCTGGATGAAGGACTGTATGTGTGAAAGGGAGCTTAATACCTCACTTGTGCAAATGTCATGACTTTTATTGGACACGTTTCCAATTAGGCGATGTGAATTTCTAGAGCCAGTGATGGGTTATTGCATAGCAGTGGCACCTGAGTATTCTGCCAAATTTTGATCTGGATGTGAAATTTATTTTTGCTTCAACCTGAAATAGATTCTCTTATGGTGTCTGTCAGACGGTGTGTGGAACTGAGCAGGTTATGGGATGTGCCACAGAAGGAGGCACAGTTTTCTGTGCCGGGAGATAAGAGGCACAGCGTCACGTCAGGTCAGCACATATGAAAAATGGCCATTTGTTGAAATAGGCAAACACTTCTCTTGAATTTAAAAAAGCATGTAGTCCGGGCAGTAAAGAGTTCCTCTCAAATGGAGGACAACAGAAGTGAATAATGTGACAACTGTGGGAAGTTTTTGTAACCTCCTGATGCTTTCTTTTTCATAACCAGTGTTCACCTTTAAAGCCCTTCAAATGGACAGCCAAAAATTTAAGTATTTGAAAGTGCACAATAGACACACACAAAAAACTGATCTATTACAAACCACTGATCTATTCCCAGTAACATCAGTTAGGCTCTGATAAACACACACACACACACACACACTTCAGTTCATGTTTGTGATTCCTGTTTTGGATTTTGTTCAAATTCTGCTGCTTTTCTTCATTGGCAATTTTCAGATTTTATTTCCACCTATGTTTCCGTTTATATGATAATATTTTTCCTTACCTATCTTAGATGTAAGCCTAGGAAGATTGCTTTAAAGTATGATTGAAGAGCGCCTCAAAGTCTCTTGGTCTCAGGCAAATATCCAAACTTTCCAAAGTGATTATTACTGGAAACTACAAAAGTTGAAAATGGAGAACAGCTAACTTGGAAACTATCCCCCATTCCTCTACCTTTCCCATTGTCAAGGTCAGCGATAAGGATTAGAGGCAAGTGCTCTTGCCCATATGTTGTGGGTGTTTTTGTGGTAAACAGGGCTCCTTGACTCCCTGAGAGTCATGGCCCTTAGGACCATCAGGAGCCACCATGGAGGGCGTTGTCAGGAACTTCCCATTCCAGGCACCTGCCAGTGTGACCTAAGAGACCTAAGTGGACCCAAACAGGTCCACTTACTACTACCGCAACCTTGCAGAGTTGTCTACTTCTGTGAGCCTCAGCCTTCTTATCTGGAAAATGGAAATAAAATTCCTTCCTCCATGATTATTAAAATTAAAAAAGATCGTGTCTATCAAGCACCAGCATAGAGTAGGCACTCAATAAGTGTCCATTTCCCTGCCTCTCTGCACCCCGTAATGTAAGCAATAACTCCCCACTGGGCTGCAGCTTCTGTTTCTGAAACTGACACATCTGTGCATCAACTGATAGGGATGATGAGACACACTTCTTTAGTGAATTCATAAGATTTCTTGACTGGACGTAGATGAATCAGGGGCATGGGGCAAATTTGGATATAAAGCAGATGTTTAGGGCTCGTAGATAGTAAGGACTAAGTCTGGGCTATCCCTGGTCACCTTATTACAAATATGCATCACACCTTTACATAAAACATGTAATAGTGATGAACTCTCCCCTTTGGAAGATCCTGACTACTATGGCAGACTGTTTCGGTACTTGCCAAACCTGTGACTCTTTTCCCCTGGCCCATAGCTAGGTCATATTTCCCAGCCTTCTTGCAGTGGGATGTGGCCAGTGGAAGGTGGACCATTCCTGACGATCCTCCGCTGTCTCCGCTCCCCATCTACCAGGTGGATGTCGACGTCCAGAGTGACCCTGGGAACCGTGTGTTGAAGCAGGCAGAGCCTCTGGCAGCCTGGGTTCCGAGGTGGCCATGTAGAGCAGAGCACTGCCTGCCCACCATCTGGACCTTACCCAAACAAGAAATAAACTCTCTTTGTATTAAGCCATTAAAACCTCAAGGTTTATCTGTTACAGCAGCTAGCATTACCTTAACTAGTACACTTGATGGAACAAGAGGTGCATTTTAAAGACTTTCCCCTTATGATGGCACTTGACACACTTCTGAACATGACAGCACCACTTTATATTTTGTTACTGTGGGAAAACAAATTTCATAATTGCTTAAAAACTCACTATATAGTCTATGTATTCAAAATATGCTGTGTATATTGATCATAAGAAATGTGGAACAGGGTTCTCTGTCAGCAAGAAGTCTATTTGATTTTTTGCCTAACAGTCTCAGCCCAAAGCCAGGGTTAGTGATTAACTGCTTTTATGATGTTTTAAATTAGATCAAACACTCCTGATGCCAGGTGCTGGGTTGGGAAAGGAGAGCTCAGTACAGACAGGAGAAATAAAGGTAATTTTTTTTCTAAATTATTAGAAATTCAGAAGTTAGACAATTAAAATTTTTCTAAGTAGCCTATATACTTTTATGATTTCTTAAACAAAGTATACTGAAAATAATTGGAGCTTTCCCAGCCTTCAGCTTTATCAACCGTAAAATGAGGGATACTTAATCCATAGGATTTGAAGATTAAATGGGGCTCATGTCTACCTCCCAGCCTAATGCCTGGCACAATAAATATTAAATACTACACACAATAAATATTGAAACCTTGACCCCTTTCTTAATGATTTGGTTCGTTGGATTTTGCTTTGGAATTATGCTTATGAACATGAATCATCACCCTCAGAGACTTGTAAACTGTCTTTGGCTGCTTACCCCAACACTGATTGGTGCTAGATAGCAGTGCTTTTAGTTGTGGTATCTGCTTTTACAATTTATGTTGACTTCTTGCCACTTTTTACTGGTAGCTACAGCCTTCAAGTTATCTTCTTCAAATCCTTTTTATGGGGAGATGAAAATAAAACACCCTTGGTAGAAATTACTATGAAAAAATGAATGAGTTCTCTATGTCAGCTGAGGGAACACCCCAGCAGAGCAGGCTGCCAGCCTTCATAATGGCTGTTTTGGCGGCTTGGGGGCCCGTTGCAGTCAATGCCAAGATTGTTGCAAGTTCCAGCAAGTTGAGGTTAACAGAAGTCCCTGCCTCAATGTGGCGTTGCTGCACTTCTGCCAGCTCCACTCCCATGCTGGGAGGAGGAAGCGAGGAAAGAGAGGTAAAAGGTAAAGAAAGATTGGGGATTGAAGGAGGAAGGGGGTCCAAGGTAAGAAGTATCTTTGGTGGATCTTTGTTGAGGAGGCCAGGTGACTTGCGTGCACATTGAAGTCTGAGAAGCCCAGCTCTTTTTTTTTTTTTTTAATTTTTTGTTTATTGCAGTAACATTGGTTTATAACATTGTATAAATTTCAGGTGTACATCATTATACGTCTATTTCTGCAGAGATTACATCATGTTCACCCCCCAAATACTAATGACAACCCATCACCACACACATGTGCCGAATTATCCCTTTCGCCCTCCTCCCTCCCCCTTTCCCCTCTGGTAACCACCAATCCAGTCTCTGTCTCTATGTGTTTGTTTATTGTTGTTATTATCTACTACTTAATGAGGGAAATCATATGGTATTTGACCTTCTCCCTCTGACTTATTTCACTTTGCATAATACCCTCAATGTCCAGCTCTTAAAGCACCTGTTCTGATTTACATTCTCACCAGCCCTGTATCACACTACCCACTTCCCTAAACTCTTGCCAGTAATGGGTATTTACCATTCATAAAAATTATTTTCCAGTGTATTGGTGAACATGTCACTTGGTTTTGTAATTCTTTGGTTACCACTGATGTTGAATTGTTTTTCATATTCCATTTTCATATTGTATTTGTATATCTTCATTTGTGAATTGACTGTTCTTGGTCTTTTCCATTTTTATTGTTATATTCACCATTTTTTCCAAATGAAAATAAGTTTTTTTACTATATTTATTTTTCTACTGCTCTTGAAGAAAAAAAAATAACAAATTTAAAAAACAAGAATGTGGTAATCACCTTTTGTGTTTACCCAAAGTAGAATTAGAGTAAGGATGCCATTCTTCAGGCCTAGAAAACTACCAATCTACTTTCTATCTGTATAAATTTGCCTGTCCTGGACAATTCATATAAATGGAATCATTTAATAAGTGATCTTATGTGACTAGCTTCTTTTACTTGGCATATTTTTGAGGGTCATCATGTTGTAGCATGTATTAGCACTTCATTTCTCTTTATTGCCAAATAATATTCTATTATATGGATATACCACATTTCATTTATCTATTTATCAAGTGATGGCCATTTGAGTTGTTTTCACTTTTTGGCTATTATGAGGAATGCTGCTATGAGCATCCATGTATAAGTTTCTGTGTGGACATATGTTTCTGTTTCTCAAGGCTGTATACCTAGGAGTGGAATTGCTAGATCATGTGATAACTCTACGTTTAGCTTTATGGTGCAGCTGCCAGACTCTTTTCCAAAGCAGCTGTACCATTTTACATTACCACCAGTAGTGTATAAGGGTTCCAGTTTTTCCACATCCTCATCAATGTTTGTTATTACCTGTATTTTTACTACCAGGTGTGAAATACTATCTCATTGCAGTTTTGATTTGCATTACCCTAATGACTAATGTTGTTGAGCATCTTTTCATGAGTTTATTGGCCATTTGTATTATGTTTTTTTGGAGAAATGTCTATTCAAGTCTATTGCCTATTTTTCATTTGGGTCATTTGTCTTTTTATTTATTAAGTTGTAAGAATTTTTTTATATATTCTGGATACAAGTCCCTTATCAGACATATGATTTGGAAATATTTTCTCCCATTCTATGAGTTGTCTTTGCACTCTCTTTGTTTTTGGGGAGGAAGATTTGCCCTGAGTTAACATCTGTTGCCAATCCTCCTCTTTTTTTTTTTTGGCTTGAGGAAGATTCGCCCTGAGCTGACATCTGTGCCAATTTTCCTCTATTTTGTATGTGGGTCACCACCACAACATGGCTCTGATGAGTGGTGTAGGTCTGCACCCAGGAACTGAACCCAGACCGCCAGAGTGGAACACACTGAACTTAACCACTAGAACATGGGCACAAAAGTCTTTAATTTTGATGAAGTCCCATTTATTTATTTTTTCCTTCGTCACTTGTTCTTTTGGTGTCACATCTAAGACACCATCACCTCATGATGTTACTCCTATATTTTCTTCTAGGAGCTTTATAGTTTTATATATTAGTATCCTATGGCTGCTGTAACAGATTAACACAAACTTTGTGGCTTAAAATAACACAGATTGATTTTCTTACAGTTCTGGAGGTCAGAAGTCTGAAATGGATCTCACTAGGCTCCAGTCAAGGTGTTGGCAAGGCTGCATTCTTGTAGAGGCTCTAAGGAAGAATCCTGATCTTCTTGTGTTTGGCAGCTTCTAGAGGCTGCCTGCATTCCTTGGCTCACACCTCTCATCTTCAAAGCTGGCAATGGCAGGTTGAGTTCTTCTCACATTGAATTATTCCAACTTCCTCTTCTGCTTTGCTCTTCCGTATTTAAGGACCCTTGTGATTACATTGGGCCCACTTGGATATTCCAAAATAATCTCCCTATTTTAAAGTCCTATGTCTAGCCACTTTACTCCCCCTTTGCCTGTAATGTGACATATTCACAGGTTCTTAGGATTAGAACATGGACGTCTTTGAGGGGCATTATTCTGCCTACCACAGTCTATGATCCATTTTGAGTTAATTTTTGTGTGTGGTGTGAGGTAGAGGTCCAATTTCATTCTGGATGATATCCAGTTATCCCACTACCATTTGCTGAAAAGACTCTTCTTCCATTTATATGGCCTACTTTGGTCTTAAGTCGATATAACATCAAAATGTGCCCATAAACAGGCACATTTAAATGATTGGATATGGTTTCACTTTTTGGATATACCATAGTGTACTTAGCAACTCCCCTATGGTTGGACGTTACTTTCAGCTTTTTGCTTTTAAAATTGTCATTACCTGATTTGTGGGGTTTTTTAAAAAATATATTATGGACACAAACCCTTTTCCATTATGCATGTTGTAAATTATCTTTGAAATTATTGACTTGTTTCCACCATCCTGGTTTAAGCTCTTATCCCTTTTCATCTGGACTATAGCCATAATCTTCTAACTGGTCTCCCAGCTTCCACTCTTGCCTCTCTCCAGTAATCCTTTCTCCGTAAACAGAGTGGCCTTTGCAAAATGCAAATCCAGTCATATAACCACTGCCTCTGCCCTTAAAATAGATTCTCATTAGGAAAAGGACAACACTCTTTATCGTGGAGGGACCTTCCCTTTGTCTTCAGCCTCATCCGATGCTGTGCTCCCACTTGCTTACTGTATCCGTGCACACCTGCCTCCTCTCAGGTCCTCATGAAAGCCATTACTGCTCCTACCGCAAGCCAATCTCCCTAATGAGGACAAGCCTCTATATTACCACATATCTTTCCTTTGCAGCCCTTTTCACATTGCAATTTTAAATTTACTTGGTGGGTTTCGTTAATGTTGGCGTCTCGCACCAGACGGTAGGCTCCATAAAGATAGGAATTGAGTCTGCTTTTGCTGATCTCTGTATCTCCAGCTTCCAGCACACGATTATGTACTGACATTTTGAGTAAATAAACAAGTGAAATACATTTTTTACTCTATTTGACTTTGAATTTTGTTTATGGTATTAAATATATATAAATGTATAAATCTTTTCTATGAGGATTTCTCCCTTTGTTAGAGCTATGTGAAAAGTCCTTCCCTGCTCCAAGAATATAGAAATATTGACCTATTTTCTTTTCCTGCTTTTGTACTTCTATTGGTTGCATTAACATCTTTAATCTACCTGCAATTTATTTTTGGCATATGGTATAAATTAGGGGAATAACTTTGTTTACTTTCCAAATGTTTAGCCATATTCCCAACCCTTTTCCATCCTTTCCTTGCAGATTTGAAGTGGCTGGTTGACTGCACACTAAACCCTTTTCCATGTTTAGTTATGTAAATAATTTATCTATTCCTACACTGGTAGTATTTGCCGCTGTTTTAATTATTATAGCTTTATGCTATGTTTTAATATCTGACAATCACATTTTCTAAGAAACTAAGTTTTTGTAAAATGATACTTTAAAGTTACACAATTTGAATTAAGGGTTACTAGACAGAGAACTGTTGCTTAGAGCTGCAGTTTTCAAACTTTATCTGGCCCCACCCCCAGAGTTTCTGATTCAGTAAGTCTGGGGTGGGGCCCAAGTATTTGACTTTCTAACAAATTCCCTGAGGATGCTGATGCAGCTGATCCAGGGACCACAATTTGAGAACCTCTGCCTTAGAGTAAATCCTTGAAATAAAGAATATGGTCAACCTGAGAACGGTCCTAATGCTCTCTCGGAATTGATTCCCCGGCGTGCACTTAGACTTAGGATGAGCTGCCCTGTGCGCTTCTTGGGAGCATCTGCCTGATGGCGTCTCTGGCCCTGCTCCTGGCTCTACTTCAAAGCCGAGGCAAGAAACATGGTCCTCCTTTCAGTGACCCTGCGAGGTGCTGAGTCTCACCGCACGGCTGCCCTGCTGCTTACAGGCGCCCGTGCAGCTGGGCTTTGGCCCTGTCAAGCAGAAACAGGAGAGATGTACGGCTGTGATGACTCCCTTTACTGTAGGTTCTCATGATTTTCCTTACGTTTAAGAAGAATAGGGCAGAGAACTTCCCTTTGTTTTCTTCATTCCCACTTCCTTGGCTATTTAATGGCTTCTCGGTCCACACAAAGGGAGAGTTAATTACTAACACCTGCTTCTGCTCCTGGACGGATAGCCAAGCTCTTGACAGAGACTTTTCCCACCTATTCTTCACACCGTAAGCATATTTTAGGCAATAAACATAGTGTGAACAGTTTAGCCGTACAGTATATACCTCTGTAGAGAAGGCTGCATCGTACTTCCTTCATAAAGGGACAGACATTCTTTGCAGGAAAGCAAATAGCCTTCGAGGGTTTACTCTTCTTTGTTATTAAGACAGAAGTGCATGATTATATTTTATATGAAATATGTAGTTTAGACTTCAGACATTCGTTTTCCCTATGTTTTTGATACTCACAATTTCCCCTACTCTCGTATATTTTCCCTTTCTAGGTCACCCAAAAGTTAGGTTGGAAATTATTTGCATATCCTTGAGGGATGTACCTTCTGGCAATTTCTCCTTTTTATTTTCCCCTTGGTGGTATCAAGATACACCATTAGAAGAACTCTCCTCCCATCATAAGCAGATGAGAGTTTCCTGTAAGACCTTCACTTGCGTCCATTCCGTTCAGTGCACACTGAGTAAGGCTGTCTGTGTGTGGCGTCTTGGAAACACATACACAAATAATAGGACAATAACCACACCATTGTGGTAGTTTTTTCACTTAATCAATCTTAGAGATGTTTCGTATCATTACATAGGAAACAAGCTCAGTTTTCTCTTTACTTTATTTATTTGTTTTACTGCTGCAGAGTATTCCATTTTATGGATGTGACAAATTATTCGTTTAGTCTTTACTGATGGACATTTAGGTGGTTTCCAATATTTGGTGCTTATAAACACTTTGAGCTGAGTTTTCAAAAAGGCAAGGAGTAACAGGAGCTAACCCCATAAGGATGGGGGAATGACATTCTAGAGCAAGGGACTAACGTGAAGGAAGGCATGGGCCACAAGGGCACATGGCATTTGAGGATGATTTCTTGTGGCTCAAGATGTCTGGAGAGTGGAGTGTATGTGAACAGAAGAGAGGGGGAGAAGGCTGGAAGGACAGGAAGAGACCAGATTGCAAACAGCCTTCCAAATGTCATATGAAGGAGTTTGGACTTCATCCCTAATAGAGAGTCATCAAAAGATTTTAAGAAGCAGGGAAGAATAAATAAATGATTGAATTAATTAATAAATGGGGGAGGAGGGACAAATCTTCCATACCGATGAATTCTGATTAATAGATGTAGAAGGCATGAGGGAAACAGAAGATCATCATTAGAGTACAGTAATAATTGTTGCAGGCAAGATCTACCAATGAATATTCAAATTAGTGGGCAAAACTTAGAGAAACAGAATATTTGCATAGGCTCAAAGTATCTCCCCAAAATATCTATTAATTATTATGATGGTTTTAACATATGTCCAAATATTCTTTGAAACTCCCCTCCAGGAAGTGGGGCTTAATTCCACTGGACTGGCTGACTCACTTCTGATGAAAAGGGTATGGAAAAGGAAAAATAGTAACTTTGCACCGGATAAAGCTGGCAGACACCACATTAACCAAGTGATCAAGGTTAACATCACCAGTAATATCATGTTGATATAGGGTACCCCTGACAAACGTCATGAGAAGGGCACTTTACCTCAATGAGATTCTCCAAAAACCTATAGCCCTAGTCTAATCATGAGAAAACATCAGATAAACCCAATTTGCGGAACATTCTACAAAATACCTGACCAGCACTCTTCAAAAGTATCAAGGTCATGAAAAACAAAGAAAGGATGAGAAACTGTCACAGACCACAAGAGACTAAGGAGACGTGTTGACTGAATGTAATGTGGTATCCTAGATTGGGTTCTGCAACAGAATAAAGACTTTTGGGGATCAACTGGGGAAATACGAATAAAGTCTGTATTTTAGTTAATATTATTGTGCCAATGTTAACCTTCTGGTTTTTATAAACGTAAAATACTTACTTAAGATGTTAACATTAGAAGGAGCTAGGCAGGGCCGGCCCTGTGGCTTAGCGGTTAGGTGTGCGCACTCCGCTACTGGTGGCCGCGACCTGAGTTCGGATCCCGGGCACGCACCAATGCACTGCTTCTCCGGCCATGCTGAGGCCGCGTCCCACATACAGCAACTAGAAGGATGTGCAGCTATGACATACAACTATCTACTGGGGCTTTGGGGGGAAAAAAAAAAAAGGAGCTAGGTGAAGATATACCATGACACTCTGTGCTATCTTTGCAACTGTTTTGTGAATAAAAAAACTATTTCAAAATAAAAAGTTTAAAACAAAGAATCAGGGGAGTGACATGATTAGATTCACAATTTAGGAGAATCCCAGTGGTTGTGGTGGGAAAGAAGACTGGAAGGGGAAAAGACCAGAGCAAGGATCCTACAAGGTCCTGCTACAAAAAGTCAAGAAGGGACGGTGGAGGCCTGGATGGGAGTAGGGACAGCAGGAATCTGGGGCTGTGGACAGACTGGAGAGATCTCGAGAAGGAAACTCAGTCAGACTTGGAGATGTTTTGGATAAGGAAGTGACGGAGTATGAGGGCTCAAGATAACAGCCTGTTTGCAGCTTCTGGGAATTAGACGGATAATGATGTCATTCACCAAGGTGGAGAAAACAGGAGGAAGAACAGGTTTCAGGGAAACACTAGTTCAGTTTTAGACCTATTGAGTTTGGAGTACTTTTGAGAGATCCAAGTATCCATTAAGCAACTGGATATATGGGCCCCCAGCTCAGAACGAAGAGCTAGCTATAGACTGTAGTGGAGAGTCACTGGTGTGTAAAGAGTGATTGAGGCCAGTGAAACAATGAGATGACCTGAGGAGAGTGGATAGAGCAGAGAGAGAGCTGAGAACAGAGGCATTTAGGGGCTAGGCCCAGGAGGTGGCAAGGAGACTGGAGCGTGTCTGGAGAATTGGTGACAGTGCAATGTAGTCCTTAAGAGCTACGTTCTGGAAGCAGACTGCTGGGGCCAGAATACTGGCTTTGCCACCTACCCATTGTGTGACGTGGGGCAAGTTATTGAATCTAATAAAGCTGTTGTCAGGATTATAGGAAACACTAAGTGTAAAATTCTTAGAATAATGCTGGGCTCATAGTGCTCAATGAATGTTGGCTAGTTGGAGGCAAAGGAAAACTAGAGAGTGGTGTTCTGGAAGCTAAGGGAAGAGAGTGGTTCATAAAAACAGATATGCACTTCACACCCGTTAAGATGGCTATTATCAAAAAAGTGGAAAATAAGAAGTGTTGGCAAGGTTGTGGAGAAATTGGAACCTTCGTGCATTGCTGGTGGGAATGAAACATGGTGCTGCCACTATGGAAAACAGTTTGGTGGCTCCTCAAAGAGTTAAACATAGGATTACCATACCATCCAGCAATTTGACTCCTCGGTATACAGTCATGCATCGCTTAACAATGGGGATATGTTCTGAGAAACGCATCATTAGGTAATTTTGTCGTTGTGTGAACATCACAGAGTGTACTTACATACTTACACAAACCTAAATGGTACAGCCTGCTACACACCGAGGCTATATGGCACTAATCTTATGGGACTACCGTCATATATGCGATCCATCGTTGACTGAAATGTGGTTATGTGGTGCATGACTGTATACCCAAAAGAATTGAAGGCAGGGATTCAAACAGACACTTGTACACTCATATTCGTAGCAGCATTATTTGCAATAGCCAGAAGGTGGAAACAGTCCAAGTGTCAATCAACAAATGAATGGATAAACAAAATGTGAATATTATTATTCGCAGTGTGAACATAATTATCACAATGGAATATTATTCAGCCTTAAAAAGGAATGAAGTTCTGACACATGCTGCAACATGGATGAACCTTGAAAACATTATGCTAAGTGTAATAAGCCCAGCATAAAAGGACAAATATTGTATGATTCCATTTATATGAGGAACCTAGACTAGGCAAATTCACAACAGAAAGTTGAATAGAAGTTCCCAGGAGTTGGGGGCAGGAGGAATGGGGAGTTACTGTTTAATGAATACAGAGTTTTTGTTTGGCATGATGAAAAAGTTCTGGAACTGGATAGTGGTGATGGTTGCACAACATTGTAAATATAGTTAATGCCACTGAATTTTACACTTAAAAATGGTTAAAATGGTAAATTTTATGTTGTGTGTATCTCACCACAATGTTTTTAAAAAAGGAGAGCATGCTTAATGCTGCAGAGAAGTCAAATAAGATAGGCCCTGAAAAATTACCCTCTGTATTTCATGACACAAGGGCCATTGGTGACATTCCCCGAGTCCTTGTAGTGAAGCAGAGAGGTCAAAAGTCAGATTGCAGTGGGTTGAAGAGTGATTGGCAAGTGTCTAGACCAAGCATTGGCAAACTATGGCCAAATCTGGCCCACTGCCTGTTTCTGTAAATAAAGTTTTATTGGAACACAGCCCCACCCCTCTGTGTATGTAGTGTCTAGGGCTGCTTTTGTGCTACAATAGCAGAGTTGAGTATTGCCACAGAAACCATATGGTCTGAAAGCTGAAAATATTTACTACCTGGCCCTTTACAGCAAGTTCCCCAATGCTTGGACTAGACAAGACCCCTGGTCCTTCAAAAACTTTGGCTTTCTTAGACAATGCCTGCATTTCTGGTGAAGTTATTGAGTAGATGACAGTGCCCCTTCCATCACCTAGCAGAACAGACCCACGGCTAAACAATAATAATAATGAATAAGAAGGAGGAAGAAAAGGAGGAGGGGGAAGAGGAGAAATTCTTTTTCTTTTCTCTAACTGAAGATATTATCTTCACCATACCTCTGTCTCTTACAGTCTTGGAAAGAGGAATTGTAAGTCCCTCCACCTAACGCCCCCAAAATAACTCCCCACTAGTAAATTGTCTGTGACTGGTGATAATAAACGTTATAAGATGGCTAGCAACTGCAGTTTGGTTTAAAGTTTCCTCATTAATGCAGGAAAATGCCCACAACCTGAGGCTTTTCAATTGTTTATTAATTTACTTTCTGGGACTGAGCACCAATATTTATTTCAGATCAAAGAGAAAGCCGATGTCTTTAACATTTACTGTGTGTCAGGAACTATGCCAAGTTTTGTGCCTAGGTGACCTCATCGACAATCGTCATAACCATCAAGTGACCTTCCTGCATTTCACAGGTGGGGCACCTGGGGCTCATTGGGGTTCAGTACTCACCCCCAGACCCATAGGGTGTGTGAACTGGGATGTGAACTAATCTCCTCCGCATTCCAGGGCCCCAGGCTGTTTCCACTCTACCATGCGTTCATCCTGCATGGCCACCAATAGCCTCAGAATGGTTCCTTCTGCCCATTTTAAGCAGAATCTAATATTTGGTAGATTCTCAACCCATTTTAAACCATGAGCCCCACTATTTCACAATAAGAGCTGGCCTCTTAGGGTACATCTCAAGTGGACTACAGGCATTACTAAGACCTGCTCCCCAATCTGCTTCTGTGCTCTCTGTGCCCCCAAGCCCCATTTGATGGTCAACCTGATTCTACCCAGAGATGTTTATTTAAAACCATCCTGCTTTTCAATGTGCTCTGCCAGTGCTATCTAACACCGGGCTTCACTTGTTCCCACTTTACTATTTATTTTTACATCATCTGCAATAATTCCTCAAGTTCTTGGCTAGGTACAGTGACCCAGGGAGGCAGCAAGAGGGGGTTATAGTGGCTTCCGCAGTTCCCATCCCTTCCTGTCCATGTAATCAGTACATAAACACACAGCACCCTTGTGACTTCTTTCCCCTTCGAGGCTGCCCTTGATGACTCAGTCTTTGACTACCTAGATTTCTGCAGCCATCAAATCAGAACTAAAAGGGAACTCAGAGGTCATCCACCCAATCCTTGATTGTACCAGTGAGAAAGCCAACAGAGGCTCAGAGAGGGTTGGCAAAGTATCCAGGCACACACAGCTTGTCAGCAGCAGATCCTGGACTAGGAAGGCACCAGGTCGCCAGCTCCTAGCCTGAAGCTCATCCTGCTGCAGTTCACTGCCTCCTGCCTGCCTCAGTTGCTGAAGCAGGAGGCGTCCCCCTGCATGTGGAGTGCTTACCTTGGAGCCCTTTTCATGAATGAGACCAGATGCAGAACTCCACATTGATCATTTCTGTCCCTCCCCTTTCTGCTTTCTGTTAAAGGCAGCCCCCCAGCTCCCAGCTGGCTCCTGTCCCCTCCCCCAGCCGGGAGAAGTTATTACATGAAGAGATCAGCTTACCAGTTTTCTTCAGAGCAGAGGCTGAGCTCGGAGCTCGGGGTAGTACAGTGAGGCAGAGCAGAGGGAACCAGCGCGGTGCCTAGCGGAACTCCGGGGCTGGAATCCTGAGACACAAGTGCATCTGCTAGCTGTTAGCACTTGGCAGACGGAGTTCTCCTCTAGGGTAGTTCTAACTTTGGGTAATAATGTTTGTCAGCTACCTGATATTAACATTGCTCCACGTTCAAACAGCAGTGTTAGCAAGACCTGGGGGAGAGGTAAGCCAAGTAAAATATCTTGTCAGAAGTTGTATTTTTGTCAGCATTATATTTCCTCTTCTATCTACCAAGAGGGCTCAGGGAATGGGTTTTTATGGTGTGCGAAGAATAATGCTTTATATTGCTTTTTTAGGCTTGCTTTGCCTTTTCTGATAGGAAGTCTTCTTTTCTTCTTGAAGAATCCTGTAATTTCTACAATCTCATTCTGAGGCTGTCTGTACAGTTGCCACACTGGGGAGTTGGCACGGCCTTGGTGACAGATGCCTGGATCGTGCACGTTTCTCCTTCTGCCATTGCAGGAAAAAAAATGTGCACGTCAGATTCCGGTAGGACCTGTTACCTTTTGAGAATTTTTGTTCATTATTGTGGAGAGAATATGCGTGCTAGAGGAATTGCTTTTCTTTATTGCTTTTGCAACACATTTTTCTCCTTTTTTGCTTTGACGTGCTTGGAAAAATCTGTGCTTAACTTTGTATCGTAGGTGTGAAGAGGTATAGTGATATATAACAGCGCTATGAGTGTGCCAGATCTACCATAGAAAGGAGGCATGCTGTAAGGCCCATGAGGATGATTTATTATTATTGGTTTAGCTCATATGTTTACTGGATACATTTTTGAACATCATAGATGCCTCTAGGAGCCGGTTTTTGATTCAGGCAAAGAGACTAGAAGGGCTGATCATATGGGCTAGAGAAGGAACCGCTTAGGTGTATCCACCCTCACCTTAAATAAGCCTGCGGCAAATTTACCTCGTCCACTCCTTTGACTCCTTACCCTGATGAAAAGTCGCAGAGACTGATGCCTGAGTCATGAAAGGACAGCCTTTTTCCGAATCTGTCTTCCTCTTTGAAAAGCTAGATGAAAAGTGTATCTCCTAAAAAGGCCGTGGGGCCACTTCACAGCTTTGCCTTTTGTTGGCATTGTGGGGAAGGAGCAGGCTCTGAAAGCCTAATGTAATCGCTTTCCCTTTTCTAAGAAGAGTGGGCGCTCCCTACCCCAGGCTGCAAGGCTAGGCGTGGTTTCAGCAGGCTTGTTACTCTGTGCAAAACAGACATGTGGCTCAGAGGCGTGTAGCAACGGGTCATTTGTTTGAGGCTTTTAGCCCGTTAGTTACCCATGTCCTCCGTTCTGCAGATCTTTTCTGGGCCTGTGGAGGGGTCAAGGTCTTGAATGGGAGCTGGAGGAACTAAACGGGTTAGTGATGCTGGAAGCTGAAAGCAGACCATTGCCCTCTAGTTGTAGTTGAAGTTCGCAACTCTTCTGTTGATTTTTTACTGTGTGGAGTAAATGACAAATGGGCCGGCCTCGCTCAGCCTGGAGCACTTAAGCATGTGAGAGGAGAGCTCATATGGAAAATATTTCTATCACCGCTGCATGCGCATATGGTCTGGGGAGACCCCCGTACGGAGCAAATCACAGCACTCCAGCAGCCCCTCAGTGGCGTGCCAATTACTCTTATTAACAGCAAGGCTAAGGGCAGGCTTCAGTTACCTGCACACAGCTGGCTCCTGCGGAAGGCCACTCTGGAATGTGTGTACCTCAAGCCTTGTGTCACACGCAGAGAGGCCAGCAGCTCTGTTTCGCTTTACAATCAGCAAAGCAGATGAAAAATGAAAGGGGATTACACAGGCTCACCCAAATCTTGATGCTGTTCAGAGGGCACTCAGCACTCGGAGAGGAAGGCAGAACTTCTGTCTTTTGAGTTAAAGTGTGTGTGCTTAATCGCCAGAAAACCCAATCAGAGGTGGCAAGATGCCTGCTCTTCTGTTCCTTTGTTCTACTCTGCTACGCGAAGTAAAGACCCTCATGTGCCTTTCCTCTTTTCTCTCTTGTTTTCCTTCCTTCCCTGTGTGTGTGTGTGTGTGTGTGTGTGCGTGCGCGCGCACGCACGCTACTGCCTAGCCTTGGCTCCACAACTACTGCGCTCCTAGGAAATTGTACAATTAGGATTCCTTTCCCCTTGTTGGAAATGAAATGATGAGGAAGGAACATGAGTAGCTCCCCCTCCCTCCTTAAAAAGAATGTAGTTTATATAGAGCTTTGAAGAATGTGGCGTTTATTTATAAGAGCCTCTTTTTATAGCCGTGTTACTTACAAAACTCACCCATAAACATGTGGCTTCGTCCCCAAGTCACCAAGATTTTCTTTTACTCTACCAGCCGGTTTTCTTGTAGGTTTTAATTATCTTCCCTTCGGATGTTCATAAAAACACATGAGGGAAAAGAAGAAAGAGGAAGAAAGTGTCGTACACCTAGCTGGTGCCTAGCTGGCTGTGTTCTCAGTGTGGGGCTGGAAGCCACGCAGCTCACAGGGTCAGTTTTGGAGGGTGTGAGGTCCTTCCAGATAAGCAGGGGCTGGCAGGTGGTGGGAGGAGGGAGTGTGATTCAAAGCCTTATTTGGCATCCTGTTGCTGGCACTGTTGGCAATGGTGACCATCATCCAAGGATAGAACAAGCTGGTTTGGTGTCGGTGCATGGGTTTGAGAACAAACACAGAGAAGGACTATTCCTTCTTTCTTTTTCTGGTTGCAGGAGCATTAAACTAAGAACACTGAGGTCCCTAGAATGCCTTTGCCCTTGTCAGAATTAGGACAGCAGTAGCGTTCGCTTGCACAGATTGCATACATCCACTAAAAGAATATAAAGGACTGTAGGTCAGGCTGGACTTTTGGTGCATGTGTCAGTGTGGGAAGCGTGCCAGGATCCAGTTTCTTTGCAGGATGCAGAGTATGATGTGTGGGGGTGCACATGTGCATTGTCTTTCCTGAACTGGATCCTGCCTTCTCAGATAAGACCAATGAAATACTGTTGGATGTGGGGACGGGGAGGGAGAGGCAACTAGAAACCTGTATGATTCCATAGATCGTGGTGAGATAAATTCCTAGAAGTGAGGCAAAAAGATGTTTATTTTAATTTTGATGAAGCAATTGGGCAAAACCTATTAAAATTAAAAATAAATCTCTTGGCTGCTAATGGATGTGGGGTTTCTTTTTGTGGTGATGAAAATGTTTTGGAATTAGATGGTGGTGATGGTTGCACAATTTTGTGACTATACTAAGGACCACTGTACCCTTTCAAAGAGCAGATTCTATGGTATGTCAATAATATTTCAATTTTTAAATTAAAAATAAATAAATAATAAGGGAGTTTGGCACACATGTTAGCTCAGGGATACTCTTCCTCAAGCAACAAGAGGAAGATTGGCAATAGATGTCAGCTCAGGACCAATCTTCCTCACCAAAAAAAAATAATAATAATAAAAATAAACAAATAATAAATATCTCTTTGTCCAGGCTTTTCTATTTCTAATACTTTGTCATATAGGTCTACTCTGAATGTGAAAAATGCTCCCTGAACCGTTTTTCATAATTAGGCTCTTGCAACAACCTACATGTCCCTCGATAAGGGACACTCTGCAGGTATCCAAGAAGAATGAGGTAGCTCTGTATGTACTGATGTGAATGACCACCAGGATGTGTTGTTAGGTAAGAAAAGCAAGTTGCAGAACACTGTATATAAAATGCTACTCTTTGGGTAAGATGTGTTAACGTATTTGTCTGTCCTGTCTCTGGAAGGATATACAAGAAAATGGAGAGAAAAATCGAGTGGTTGGGGGAGGAGGGCAGGTGAGAGACTTACGTTTGACTAAATACCTTTGGTACCTTTTTTTTTTGGGCGGGGGTGGGGGGGAAGATTAGACCTGAGCTAACATCCGATACCAATCCTCCCCTTTTTGCTGAGGAAGACTGGCCCTGGGCAACATCCATGCCCATCTTCCTCCACTTTATATGGGATGCCACCACAGCGTGGCTTGCCAAGCCGTGCGTCAGCGCACACCCGGGATCCGAACCTGCGAACCCTGGGCCACCGCAGCGGGGAGCGCGCACTTAACTGCTGTGCCACCAGGCCGGCCCCACTTTGGTACCTTTTGAATTGTGTGCAGTAAACATGCCTTATCTAGTAAAAAATAATAATACAAAAATATGGGATATAATAACAAACCACTTAGTAATAAATAGAATAATAGATCACGTCCTCAGCAATAGCTCACAGCACATGCTAGGGTGAAGTGTACCTGAGTTAATAGCCCTAACACTGAAGTGCAACTAGTGAAGTGATTCCTTCAGGGCTAAAATGATGTTCTTTCGGTGGCTCATTCACTCATTTAACACTTACTTATAACCCCTCTGTTTTTTCATTTTTACAGTGAGGATAAGAATAGTAGCTACTTTAAGGGTGTTGGAAGGATTAAATGTGCTAATATGTGTAGAGCTCTTAGCTTGGTGTGTCAGGCACATAGTAAACAGCACTTATTGGCTATCACTCCAATTACTATTGCCAATGCTACCGGGTATGCCACCTCTGTGCTGAAAAAAGGAAGGTGAAAAGATAAGGTCCTTGTCTTTGATGAGCTGATACTTTAAAAAGGGCACAGAACGCAAGCAGATAATGATCAGGCAATAAGACACTCTTTAATTACAAGAGCAGAGGCGAAGGAGCAATGAGATGTGCCTAAGAAAGTGAAGAAAGACTCACAGACAATGTCCTATTGGAACTGAGACTTGAAGGGTTGTGAGTTGGGGATCTTCGAGACAACCTCCAGGTTCAGTGATTCACAATGATTCAATAACCCAGCATACAGTTGCACTCACAGCTATGATTTACTATAGTGACAGGATACAGAGCAAAATCAACAAAGGAAAAGGTGTTTGGGGTGAAGTCGGGGGGAAACGAGGCGCAAGATTCCAAGGCTCTACTCTCGGTGGAGTCACACAGGACGTACTTAATTCCCCTAGCAATGAGTTATGACAACACCTGTAAAATGTTACCAACCAGGGGAACTTGTTGGAGACTCAGCACCTAGGGTTTTTACTGAGGCCTGGCCACATAGGTACCCTCTGCCTGCTATGTACCAACATTCCAGACTCCCAGAAGGGAAGCAGATGTTCAGCATAAACCATATTGCCTGTACAGTATAGGCAGTGAGCCACTCTTACCAGTTCTGGGAATGGTGGGAACCCTTCCAAAATCCAAGTTCCCAGCACCAGCCAATGGCCAGTCTCGTAAGCAGGTCTTTTTAAAGGAAAGCAGTCAGGTCTGCTATGTTGACTCTTCTGCATGGATGGATGGGCATTTTAAGTGGAAAAAGAGGGAGGAAGGACGTTTCAGGCAGAGGGAAAACATCTATAGAGCCCCAGAAATAAGAAAGAACATGGAATATTCTGGAAACAATGCTTAGTTGCAGATTATGGAAGCATATATTGTGAGGGGATGTGGCAGGAGAAGTTTGTCCGTCACCTAGTTCTTGAGGGTTGGAATTTTTCTCTGTGCCTTTGAAAGTTCCAGAAATTCCATATCTGCAGTCTTAAGATTATCTTTTTATGACATGTCATTTAAGTTACCATAGTGGGATATTTTCTTGGTCAAAGACTATTGAAATTATTTCCTAAGGATTAAATCAAATTAAATAATGAATGTAGAGTTGCTTTGTAAACAGTGACAGCCTTTATAAAAAGCTAACCATCATTATTAGTCCCTGGAGTGTTATTTGTGGCAAGTAGGAATGAAGGATCAATGTAATGCCCTTAATGACTGATTCTTTGTGCACCATTCTCAGTGCCTCCACCTTTCCTTCGCTTTCTGATGTCTAAAATAAAAACCAGCTATGTGGAACTAACTTGATAAAGAAAGACCCAAGTTTGAGGCTTGGATCTACCACTTCTAGCCACGTGACTTTTGACATTTTAAATTGTTTTTTTTTTTTATTATTATGAAAGCTGTGTTGTAAAAACAAATTCAAGCGATAAGAAATGCAAAGAATAAAAAGTGAAAGGTTCCTCTTTACCCTCACTCCCTTCTCAATCCTTCTTCCCTCCTCAGATGAAACCATTGTAAACAATTTGGCATTTGTCCTTCTAGAACCGTTTCTACACGTTTATAACCATAAGGGTGTGTGCATACGTTTGTTTGTGTGTGTCTGTGAGTGTATGTGCCTATGACTTGCAAGTAATAACAGTTTTGCTTCTCCTTTTCTGATACCTGCTGCCTCTTGTTTCTGCCTCTTGTCTTATTGCAATTGCTAGGACTTCCAGTGTACAAGGTTATATCAGAGCAATGAAAGTGAACATTCTCGTCTTCTTGGAGACTTCAATGGGAAAGCTTCTAATATTTCATCACTAAGTGTGATGCCTGCCGGATGTTTTAGGTAGATAAATTTTATCCAGTTACAATTTCTCTTCTAAGTTTTTACCAGGAATGGTTGTTGAATTGTATCAAACATTATTTGCCTTCATAAAGTGCTGATATGGTATTCTCCTTTAATCTACTTCTATAGTGAATTATATTAATAGGTTTCTTAATGTTGGACTCTCTTTGCATTCTTGGAACTAACTCTCTTAATCAGGGTGATGTATTCATTGAATTCGCTATTGGATTTGATTTGAGAATATTTTATTTTGAATTTTGTCTTTTTTAAAAATAAGTACTATTGATTCATGGCTCTCTTTTATTGTGCTAGACTAGGGTTTTGCTGGTTTTGTAAAATGATTCAAAAGTTTCTCATCTTTAGTGTGCTTTGAAACAGTTTAAACAACAGAGGAATTAGCTTTTTCTTGAAGTTATGTTGAACTCAGTCATAAAACCTGCCCTTTCATGGAGGGGTGGTCTTTCTGTATCTTTTCTACTTTCTCTCTTATCTCTAAATATTTATTTCTTTTATTCTAAACTTGCTCACATATTACGTAGATTCTCCTGTAAATATTAAATATTACACATTTTTAATACATACAGGAGAATCTACGTAATATGTGAGCAAGTTATTAAGCAGAATAGTAAAATAAACACCTATGAACCCACCACCCACCTAAAGAAATAAAACATTCCCAATACTGTATGCCACTCCCCAGGTATGTCCCCCTCGCTTCTCTCCCCCAGAGAGAACCATCATCTTGAATCTTGGTTGTCATTTCTTTACTTTATAAAAAATAGTTTTTAATTTTATCACATATGTATGTATCTCTAAAGAATATATTGTTTGATTTTGTTTGGTTTTGCATTGTATAAACATGGTATCTTGACTTTTTTTATTCAACATGACAATGAATATAGCTGTAGTTCATTCATTTTCACTGCTACATAGTATTCCTCTATGTGAATATACCATCTTTTTTCCTATTGATAGATATTTGGGTTCTTTTCAGGTTTGAGTGTGTTTTTTTCCTATTATAAACAATGCTGCTATGAACATTTTGGAACATATCTACTCACATGCATGTGCAAGGATCCCTTTAAGGTGTATGTGTAGGAGCTGAATTGCTGAGTCATACAGTATGCATTTGTTTAACTCTATAAGATAATGTCAAATTGATTTCTAAAGTGGTTGTATCAGTTTTCACTTCCATTAACAGTGTTTAAGCATTTTCAATATTTAAGGGTGGTCAATATATGGTATTATCAGACAGGTTAATTTTTGCTGATACATTAGGTATAAAATATTATTAGTGTGTGTTCATTGACATTTCTCTGATCACCAACTATTGCTACAGTGTAATTTTTATATGTATACAAGCTATTCATGTTTCCTCTTCTGTGAAATGCCTGTTCATGCCTATTTCCTGATTTTAAACTTGGTTCTTTGCTTTTTCACTACTGATTTCAGGGATCTTTATATATTTTGAATATGAATCCTTTGCTTGTTATTCCTTGTAACATTTTCTCCAGTTTGTGGCTTGTATTTAAAAATTTACAGTGTCTTTTGATAAACAGAAGTCCTCAGTTTTAGTGTATTCGAATTTATCAGTTTCATTTCTTGATGTTAACACTTCCTGTGTCTTGTTTAAGAAATTATTGATCTCAAGGTTGTAGAGGGATTATCCTATATTCTTTTCTAAAATTATTGAAGTTTTGCATTTCACATTGACATCTTTAATACACTTAGAATTGATTTTTCTGTATAGTGTGAATAAGGGATCTAATTCCATTTTTTTTGCCCATGTTATTAGTCAGTTGTTGCAGAACCATTTATTGAAGTCTCTCTACCTTATTGTTATTTTGGGGGAGTGTCTGAGCTATTCTTAGACATGTGCTCTTTTTTATGAAATTTGAAGTTAACTCATCAATTTTCCTTCAAAAATCGTTTTGGAGTTTTTATCAGAATTTGTATTGGATCTATAGATCAATGTGAGAGCACTAACACCATTCCAATATTGAACCTTTCTATCTATGAACATACTATAAGCTTTACATTTATTTAGCTCTTCTTTGAAGTTTTTCAATAAAGTTTTATAATTTTCTACATAAAGGTCTTGCACATCTTTAATTTTAGATTTATTCCTAACTACCTTATTATGTTTTGTTATTGTAAATTATGTTTGTATTTTTTAATTAGTTTTTTTGTTTTTTGATAATGCTTAGAAATGCAAATGATCTTATATCCAAGCAACTTAATAAACTCTTATTAATTTAAATCAGTTGTCTGTAGCAACTTTTGTGATTTCTAAGTACATAATCATGTCATCTATAAATAATGGCCATTTTGTTTTTTTCCTTTTCCAATTCTTATACTTTTTATTTCTTTTTATTCTTATTGCACTGGCTAGGACCTCCAGTAAAATATTGAATAGAGGCAGTGTTATTTTGTTCCTGATTTAAAGGAAATGCTTCTAACATTTTGCCATTATAAATGAAGTTTTCTGCAAGTGTTTGGTTGTACACTTTATGAGGTTGATAAACCTCTTCTATTCATAGTCTGCTAAGAGACTTATTTTTAAATCATGAATAAGTATTAAATTTTATCTAATGCATTGTCTCTGTCTATGAGATGAACATGTGGTTTTCCTTCTTTAATCTGTCAGTATGATAAATTACAAACATAGATTTTATCTTGTTAAACCATCCTTGCATTCCAGGGATAAATCCAACTTGTTTATGATATATTTCAATTTTTATTAAATTAATTCTACGTGTCACTATTTTGTTTAGAGGATTTTTTTAAAAATCTATATTCAAGAGTGGCCTATAAACTCTTCTTCCTTACACTGTCCTTTCTGGTTTTGTTATAAGGCTATAAATTCATTTCAGAAATATTTCCTTTTTTTCTAACTTCTGGAAAATTTTGTATAAAATTATTATAATCTATTCCTAGAAAGTCCCATGAAAAAGTGGACTAGGCCTGGTGTGATGTTTTGCTTTGTCTTTATTTTCCCTGTGGGGAAATTTTAAATCACTGATGCAATTTATTGAATGGTTATAGGAAAATTAAAGCTTCCTATTTCTTCTTGGATAATGTGTGAAGGTTATATATGTTAGGAACTTGTCCATTTCATTTAAAGTTTCCAGTTTGTTAACATAAATATGTTCATTGTATCCTGTGATTTTCTTTTCATTATGTGCAGCATCTAGAGATGCAGATGCCCTTTGTTCTTTCCTAGCCTTGTTCCTTTGTGACTTCTATTTTATCGACCATTCTCACCATGAGTCTGTCAATGTTATTAGTCTTTATGAAAAATCAACTATTGGCTTCGTCAATCCTCTTATTTCTATTCCCTTCAGTTCTGCTCTTCGTTTTCTTTCTACTTTCTTTAGATTTATTCATTTGGGTATTTTTTTCTTTAAGTTTATTAACATATTAAATTTATGTTTAGCTCATTAATTTTCAGCCTTTAATCTGTTCTAATATAAGCATTAAAGATGGCAATTTTTTCCTGAAATACCACTTTTGTTGCATTCCTTAAGTTTTGATCTATAGTATTTTCATTATTCAGTTTTAACTAGTTTTAAAAATTGTCATTATGATATATTCTCTGACCCATGCATTACTTAATTATATTTTCAAAAATATCGCCCAACTTCATTTCTAACTTGATTGTATTGTAGTCAGAGAATGTGATATCTATAATGCTGATTTTGTGTGTGTGTGTGTGAGGAAGATCAGCCCTGAGCTAACATCCATGCCAGTCCTCCTCTTTTTGCTGAGGAAGACTGGCCCTGAGCTAACATCCAGCCGATCTTCCTCCACTTTATGTGGGACATGGCCACAGCATGGCCTGACAAGCGGTGCGTTGGTGCACGCCTGGGATCCGAACCTGGGCCGCCGGCAGCGGAGCGCATGCCCTTAACCACTATGCCATGGGGCCGGCCCCCTGTAATGCTGATTTTTAAAAATTTGTTGAAACCTGCTTTATGGCCGAGTACATGGGCAGTCTTTGTAAACATTCCAATTGTGCTTGAGAAAAATGTTCATTCTTGATAACTGGGTACAAGAACTTTTTATATATCTATTAAATCAAGGTTGTAGATTGAGTTTTTCAAGTCTTCTGTTTCTTTACTCACGTTTGCCTGCTTCATCCGTCAGGATTTGAGAGAGACGTTCTCCCCACAGCTGCTTTGTTGGCCTGTGGGGGTGCTGGGCATGATCCCCCTCCCTGTTCTTCAGGCAGTCCTGTCCTGGATGTTAATGACCACTCCTGCTCAGCGGCTCCTCCTGCTCGTTGTACCTGTGGTTTCTGAGTTTAGAATTTTTGCATCTCTGTAGTAGTCTGTTTTGGTGGTTTCTTCTGCTGTGGTTTCTTGCCAACATAAACTTTCTAATATCCAGAAATCCCTCAAAAATTTATGTCTGCTGACTGTATCCTTTCTTGTTTTGTAGTTGTTGCTATAACATGTATCTTTTCTGCCATTTGAATGGAATTTCGGAAAGGAAAGAGAAAAACAAATACCTTTGTTCAGTCTGCCATCTTGACCATTTGTAAGACACATTTTTATCCTTTCTCCTTTTCTTCCTCTTCCTTTTTCTCCCAACATATGTTTATTGGGCAAATAATTTTTCTAGACCTCTGTTTCCTCATCTATAAAATGGGGATGATGATAATATTCATCTCAATGGTATATAAGGAACATTAATAAGATAAGGTCAATGTAAGTGCTTTCCAGGCTGTAAAAATCTATACAAATGCAAAGAATGACCTTAGCACCTTCCTTTAACTTTCCTTTCCTTTTTTGTAGCTAATGTTATGAAGAAGCTCAGCTACATTAGAGAAAAGTGATTAATTGTGGTTGGCATATCATGAAAGGCTCAAACAAAATCTTATTTGCCACTTTTTGAGAAAATTACTTACCAAGAAACTAGTGGATGCCTTAATAGAAAGTCACATATTTTATAAATGGAAATACTTATTTAGTCTCAAAACTAATGCTACAGTGGGTGTCTTTTTTTCTTTCCCGTTTTCTTGTAGTGTGCCATTGGCATGCATACTCAATTAGGCATTTCTCTTTAAAAAAATTTTTTTTTACTTAAGAAACTTATTTGCTGGTTCAGCATATTATATAAATTATTTACTTTAGCTTAGAAAGTTAATATGAACTGACATAAAGGATGCTAAAATTTCAACCCAGGCATATTTAAGGGACAGAATGAGTGTAGATGTAAAAGATCGAGTGGTTTATTTTAGAATATCCTGAAATCTGCCTATCTGCAGTTATTTTTTTTTCATATTCCTACACTGCACCAAGGCAAAAAAGCAACTCGCAATTAAATTCAACAACCATATATTGAGTGCTATTATGTGTATAAGGTTTGTGTTACGTGCTGTGGGATTCATAAGGAGGTGAGACCCCCCCCATCTGTCCTCTAAAGGTGGGCACCAACAAGTAGATTAGTTAAAGCTAAGATCTAAATTACTCTAATAAACATATCACACCCTATTGTGAGGATCAGGAACAGCCACAGGGAGAAAATAACATTTGAGATGAGATTGAAGAATGCTTAGGAGTTCCATAGACAGATAGTAGAGGAAGCCGTTCCAAATCTCAGGAAGAGTGTGAATAAAGAAAGGTATTCGGTTGGAAAAGGTAAGGGCATATTTGAACAATGGCAAATAATTCTTTTTTTTTCTTTTGGCTAGAACATCAAGTACACGTATTGGGAGATGATGCATGCAAGATGGCTTAGGGACATATTGTACAAAATATAATTTCAGCCTAGAAAAAGGATTGAGGCTTTCTTTGTGGCCAAATAATACCAATTTTTGTAAATGTTCCATGGAAGCTTATAAAGATATACTTTACATTTTTATGTATATAATATGTGTGCATTCTGCCATGTAATTGTATCCTTCCTTTCTTCTGGGTGGGTATGTTCTTCTTATATTTCTTAGGTTCTCCTAGAAGTCACTAAAACTAAATGATTTCTTAAATATGTTCCAACTTTAAAATTCTCTTAATCTAGGTATGACTACTAAACTACAAATGCATATCACAAATCCCTGAATAGTGTTAATGTCTTTGGTAGAGCAAAAGAAGACCCAGGGGCTTTGAGGCACACAGGCCTGAACTTAAATCTCTTTACTTACGTCCTTACTTGAGCAGGCTGAGTGACTTCCGTAAACATCATTTTTTTCATCTTTAAAATGGGGAGAATCATGTCAACATCATAGCATTTTAGTGAAGGTGAAAGAGGTAATTTCCATAGTGTTTGGTGCGGAGCAGATGCTCAATGGATGGCAGCTATCCTTGTCATAAAAATGTTTGATCTCGCAAGCCTAGTGGAGAAGGATTCTTCAGTTAGGCCAGAGGAATTGTGTAGAGCTACAAGGAGTATTTGTCAAATTAAGGCAGACTATAAAGTGAGAGGAATGAGAGGGAATGAATATGGAGTTGGGGGGAGATCTTAGAGAGGGGAGGTTTACAGTCAGGAATCCAAAATGGGGCTCCATATTCTTTAACCAAATCTTATGGAGTCAAAGGCTCTGAGTGGCCGAGAAAGGAGAAGAAAATATCTAGGATGCTTTAAAATGGGAAGATTGGGATGGGCAGTTGAGAAAGGAGAAAGTGCAAAAATAGGATTCCTAAAGCTACAACAAGTTGGCCACACTTTCCCAGTTGGTGAAGGAGGGGGCTGGGAGATCTTTATGGTTTTCTCAGCAAAAAGTTAGACCTGGTGCTCAGATAAAAAAGTCTGTCTCCCCTAGAGCCAAAACGTGGTATTAAATACCAAATTCCAGTCTCTTGAATCATTATTTGGGAAAGAACCTTAGAGATAATCTAGTCCAACCCACTAATTTTACATAGGAGGAAAATAAATCTTTTAGAGGTTGTATGGCTGGCCCAAGACCACACAGTTGCTCAACCCAGAGCTGGAGGGTAAATGGTCTAGAAGCAACATGATCATGATGGGTCTAGTTGTAGCATCTGAGACCTTTCGGTGAGTAAAAGCTTGGGGGTAACTTGAAAGGGAGTGGTTGTGGCTTTAAATCTTTATGGCAGCAACAGTTAAACCTGATGCATTAAATGAGTTCAAAGCTATTTGTAAGAGGCCTCAGCTGTATACAGTTTGTTCCCCAAGTATGCTGACCCTGTAGTGGTGGTTAGATTTGTACATCACCCATCTGAGTCTGTTGAAAGGTGGTGGGGAGGTAGGGGAAAAGGGTGGAGCCTAGGCCTCCACTGCATTCATCAACTTATTATTAGGGGAGATGCTACTGTGGGTCAGGCACTGTTCTAAGTGATTGGCATATATCAGGGGGCCAAGCAGACAGAGATCCTGACCTCACATTCTAGCTTTCTTGGCCCTGGAAGTGTAGCAGAAAAGCCGGGCCTGGATGTGGTGCTGCATCCATTTCATCACACCTCGCCTTCCCTGCCCATTCGAGGTCCCACCTCTTCCAGGACACGCTAGCACACCATCACTCGTCTTCGAGCACCCTCTGCTTTGGCATATTCCATAACGTCAAGCCTTGGATCTGCTCTGACCTCAATCACTCTCTTAGTTTCCCCCATGAATATCTGGTCTCCCAATGAGCCTGTAAGCACCCCAAGACTGGGAAACCGTCCCCACATCCCGCATTGCCCTGTGGTGCCCAGCACGGGACACCAGATACACTCATGTGGCACACATTTATTTTTGAGCCTTCACATCAGACAGGAGCAGAAAAGCTGTGTCGTGACTGATGAGGAAACCCTTCAGAGATGAGAGGTGCAGCAGAGTCTTGCTGGGGGATGCACTAGCAAAACCACTCCAGGAATCTTCCCTGTGAGGCTCAGGTAGTGAAGACTCAGTTAGTGCTCTGGAGGCAGCTCCTTTGGAACTGAATCTTCTAAATGCTCTGGAGAACTCATTCAAAGGGAATTGAAATCCCAAATGCCACTGAAAACATCTGAGAACTATGAGTAAGCACTATGGGATTGTCAGATGAAGGGGGCCCTCTAATCATGAAGCATTTTGATGATTAACAGAATTCTAAGCCAAGACCGAAAGCCTGATACACACCGTAATGGTCAAGCCAAATAAAGCTTAATCATTTTGGCTCTTACTCCTGAAAAAGAAAGCACACTGAAGTAGAAAGACAGTAAATTAGGGGGGGGAAAAAAAAAAGTCCACGTATTTTTATTGGGTTCAAATAACCTGATTCTAAGGACTTACCTGCCCTCTGATTTCCGTGTTTCGTAGCATGTCTGTCAATAACCTCAATAGAGATGGCTTTGTTCAGCCTCCAAAAAGGATGCTATGCAGCCAGGGCTCCCTTCTTCTCAGTTGCTGCTCTCATCTCCCATAAATGTATCCAACTGGTGAGTAAACTCTGAAGCCAGTGTGGCAGATGTGTATCGAGGCCTTACCGTGCTTCAGCCGCCAAAGGTGTGGTTGGACCTGCACGTCTGAGGCAGCCCTGACTTATTAATGATGCCAGGTGGGCCTCTCCATCGGTTGTCTTGATTGAGGTGCCAGTTGTCCAATTCTCAAGTAACTGAGTTTTTTTTAATTTTTCTTTTCTATATTGATGGAACATCGGGTTTTTACAGCATCACAGAATAGATTAGAGCTGAGACTTCTGTTTCACAATTTATAGAACTGGATTTATGTACTTTGAACAATTCATCATGTTTCTGCCCCTTCTCTCCTCTTCGGAAAGTTGTAGAGGTAAGATGCTGTATTGGCACTATGCTTATGTTGGGCATTATACCAGGAACTGAAGATACAAAGATGAGTCCTCGCTCCTAGGAGCCCACTGAGCAGGACAGACGGGCAAAGAGAGGCCACAGTGCAGCTTGAAAACTGCTGCAGTGTGTGTGGATCGAGTGCTGTGGGAACCCAGGTGAGGACATGACTAATTATGCTGACAAAAGTCAGAGAATGCTTCACAGAGGAGAGGACATTTAGGTTGGGGTGTGGAGAATAAGTAGGAGTTTGTCAGTTGAAGAAGATAGGAGGAGAGGCGCTGAACTTTCCAGGCTGAGTGTGTGCAAAGGCAGGAAGTCTGTACAAGTTCGTGTTCCATTATCCAAAACCCTTGGAGCCCAGATGTGTTTCAGAATTTGGCATTTTTTTTGGATATTAGAAGGGTAATTTGGTACATGTATTCTATATTATGTAACACCTCTGATAGGGTTCTAGTTAAATATACCAGTATATCCAAAGCAAAAAATCTAAATATTCATATTGAGTGGGATTAATTAAAGACTATTATTAATAGTATCATATCAGTTGTCATGTTTTGCTACCAAATGAGGTTGAATACCAAACTTACCCCCCCCCCAAAAAAAACACCTTAGGTTTTTAAGCCCTTTGAGTTTTAGAATAGAATACAAGGATTGTGGCTGCAATTCCAGCAGATTCTCACAGTTAACTCTCATTGGGCTGACCTAGGTCATGTGCTCATCCCTGAACCAATCACTGTAGCCCAGAGGATAAATATGCTGATTGACCAGCTCAAGTCCTGGGCCCCAGCTCACCCCTGGAACTGGGTGATAGGTTCAGCCTGCCTGGATCACAGAGTGATATCAGGATAGTGTTTCCAGGAAAAGGGATACTTGGCAGGTAAAAATCATTGATGTCCATTATATATGTATCACAGATGTGCCCACATTATATGACCTAGATTATGCAATCCTAAGAAGAACCGGGATTCAGATCCCTTTCTGTCTGATTCCAGAGCCTATGCTAGACTAGGCTGCTCATACCTGCCAGTGGAATATAGTCTGCCCCCACCCACATGTAACCCACTGCTCAATGATATGATGCAGACAATTAGAACCCAGCAAAGTATATCATAAGATACTAATTACATGGAGTACAGAACACCCATTCCTTGAAATGACTTAGAGAAGTAAGAGACATTAACAGGCTGGAGTTTCACAGGAGTAGCAGAGCTTGAGCTGAGCCTCAAAGGATGTGTTGGAAGAGATGGGAAAGACCTTATCTCTCTGGTTTCTGCTCCAGGGACTCTCTTGTAAGTCTAATTACAAGCAAACATTGAATTGGGAGAGGGAATAACAGGCAGATTTTCCTGGGCCCTGAATGAACCTCTGAGACCACAGGACATAAATTACCGGGGGATAGTGACAAGAGGAAAAACATCTCCCTGTAATTTATTGACAAGGGAAGAAAAACAAAAGAGTCATTAAGGTTTAGACGCTCTAAGCTGGCTTCTGAGGTGCTCAGAACACAAGTGTGACGCTGGCAGACGGAAGCAACTCTTTACGGCCACATAAAGGACTCAGTTCTCTGCTTTCCCAGGGGGTCCTAGAATTGAAACAGACCAAAGACCTGAAAAGGCTCGTCAAGTGCATCTGGCCCAGAGCCCCTTGATTTTAGTTATGGGAAATCTGCGGTCCAGGGAGGGGAATACCTTGACAAGGTCACAGCTGCTATTTAAGGAAAAGAAATGGGTAAACCGTTTCATTTGGTTTTGTTTTAGAATCTTTTTGCTGAAATTCAATAGTGACTTCAAGTACACTTCAGGCGCTGTTATTCTAACAGTGCCTGGTTTGAATGTTGTATGTGTTTTCTCTTTACAGGGATTTAATCAAATAAAAATGCAAACTAGTTTTGAAACAGCTATGCCTAAAGATACCCACTTTTTGAGTGTTGAGAAGTTTGTGGTCAGAGGTATCCATGCATTTCCTTCATTCAGGATCAGCCAACAGATTCCAACAATGGTATTTACTGAGCATATACTTCGTGCTCAGGTGTCAGACCGTCTCATTTAATCCTCAGCAGAGCCCTCTGTGATAGGGATTATTATCCCATTTTTAGATGAGAAAACTGGGTGAGACAGATCAGTAACATGCTGAATGTAACTTGTTAAAGGATGGGGCTGGGGTTTCTCTGTGGTCCTCAGCTGCTCTGGATGATACCATCCTGCCCTGAGTTCCTGTACTATAGACCCTAATCTCTTGGACCATTTTGCCCCATAATCCCCATCCCTTCCTACCCTGCAACCAGATATTGTTGGTTTTAATGGACTCACCAGGCCTCTGGAAGGCCCTGTCATTTTCTCTCTTGGTTTATACATTGTCCTGTTACCTCTTGGGCTCCCCCTCTTTGTCCTGCTCCCTCCCTCCCCCTTCCCTTGGTCATCACATGGAGAGATGTGACAGCTGCTCCAGACATCAGCTCTTCTCTCCTCCAGGGGCACCTCTCTGTCTTTGGAATCTGAGGGCTTGTACCAAACAGACTGGGATTCTCTGAAAAACGCTTATGCAGAGAGCACTGTGATATTTTTTCTCCCTAAAAAATTAAACTCGTGTAGGTGTGGCTTATCTTATGTCAAGGAATCATAGAACCAGAGGGGACCAATGGACCAACCCTCTCAGTTAAAGATTAGAAATCTGTAGGCCAGATACAGTTATTGGCTCAACTTCACATAGCGATGCTAAAAGTTAGTTCTATCAAGTGGACCCCTCACCCAGAGCAATAAGCTGGTGCCATGGCATTGCATGTGGAACTGACCTTGGCTCCTTATAAGAGGCAGTGCATGACAATCATCATTGTTTCCTGCATTTCACTTGATCCCACAGCATCCCTGACTTGATAGGTGCCATCAGACACAGATCCTGAGCCAAGGATCTGAGTGCAAGTGGTTCATTTGGCAAGTGGTCTCAGGAAACCTCTGTAGGGGAGAGGGGAAGTAAGACAGGGAGAGGAGGCACCCGGTACAAGCATGTTATCAAGCCAGTGACCTGTGGGCACCTGGGCTCTCCATCCTGCTCTGGGCCTCTGGGAGTCAGTATAGCGCATAACTCAGAAAAATCCAAGAGCAGCAAGGAAGCTGGCATATTTGCCCACCAACTCCTTTTCCTCATTGGGTAAGGGCTGCTTCAGGAGCATCACCTCTCCAGCACTTCCAGCTCATTCCTGATGAGAACAAAGTGCCCAGGCAATCACAGGTGTTCCCAGCAAACCACCTTCACAGCAGCAAGCTGAGTGTGGAAAGGATGCAACAGGGCCTGGGCAGGCTCGGCGGCAGTCCCCAAGAGGAAGCTCCATCAGCAGTCAGAAGCAGGAAAGCCACAAGACCTGGCGTGCGTGCGTGCGTGCGTGCGTGTGTGTGTGGTGTGTTTGACTTACAAACACTGATTGTGATGATACATCGTGCTTGCTTCTCAGTCTTGGCAGTTTGGAAACTCAGAACCAATTTCCTGCGCACCTCTAGCTCTTAGAAAAGACCTTAAGGGAATGCAATCTTTGTAGCAACTTTACCCCTTTATTTCCCTTCTCTTATTTATTTTCCTTCTGCCCCAGTTTCTTTGTATATTTATTATGATCCTCTTTGTGTATGCCTTTAAAAGCCCCCTCGAATCCCTGTATTCATATAGGTTGGGTACCAATAGATACAAAAACAGGTTACCCAGTTAAAAGAGACAAACCTGGGACTAGTTACAAGCACCTGCTAGGGTGTTGGCGGGTCTCTAGCTTCACTCAAAGAAGACTTTTTATTAGGGCTCCCTGGTCTCCACACGAAGGTCCCAACGGCATGGGGAACGGCAGAATGCTTGCCCCTGCTTCAAGTTTGTGGTGAGTCACCAGAGAACTGCAAATAAGGGAAAATGCGTGTGTTCTTCAAAGTGGCTGCAGAAGCAGGATGTCCATCATCCCCACGATACTGTAGAATAGGAGATTCCTGTATCACTTGGGTGATGTGAGAAGAGGTCCCTGAAAGCCAAATTGGAGCCCATGATTCGCTGAGTCAGGATTCGCAACCCATGATTCACAGAGTCAGGATTCAGGACCCTCTTCATAACCTGGAAAATAGAAAAATAAAAGAAGGCAAGCACTAGCAGAAGCAGCCTCCAGAACTTTTAGTAGCTGGAATCTTACCTCTCTCTCTTTTTAGGCTAATATTTAAAATATTTTCTCCTATGCATGATTTTTCTTGATGAATATTTTTTACAGCTTTTCTGTACATTATATGACAAATTTTCTTTAATCAGCATGTATTACTTTTAAATGGGGAGAAAATGAAAAAGTATTTCCTCTCATCTGAATATCTTTTAATCATAACATCCCCTCCTCCCATGTCTTGTTGTCTAAAAATAGATGTTTTGCTAAAAATAGATGTTTTGCTGAAAGCATCCATAGTAAAATGTGGCCTGCCCCTCCAAAAGCTCAGATTTTGGTTGTTTTCTTTGCTGGTCAGAAGCCCTGAAGAAGTGAAGATTCTGCCCTCTGACATTCATGGAGGTGGGTGCAGACCCACACTGAGTCTTTCTTTGCCATTTGGTTTCATGTTTCAATGAAAATGTTAAGCCAGATATCACAGTTAAAAAGAGAGAGAGAGGAGGGAAGGAGAGAGGAAGGGAGGGAACCTAGACTCCACTCTTGTTTCTTTCTCTTTCTTCTGTCCAATAATCAACAATATTAACTAAGCATCTCTCAAAAGTTATTTACTTATGATTCCTTAATTCTAAAAAGGATTTAAAAGAGCCATAAAATAATTTAGTGAGTGTAACGTACAAGATTACAAGTAAGGGAAGAAAATGGAGCAAAGGGAAAACTGGGGAGAGGAAAAGGAAGACAGGACTAAGACCAGGGTCTAAAATCCATGCCATTAAGTCCTACTGGGTGAGGGTCAGAAATTTTACTCTGAGCTTCAAAGCAGCTAAAGCAAAGAAGGAAACACAATCAAATACGTGATTCATAGGTCAAAAAAAAAAGCTATTTCATTTGGGATGGAGTACTGGGCTAAGTATTTTGGGAGAATATATACAAAGAGGATAAAAGATGTTAGCCTTTTGACTCAGGAAGTCAGTGCCGCTACTTATGAGGACAAATAATTATACTAGCTAACAGTAACTGAGCACTTCTTATGTGCCAAGCGCTCTCCTGGCCATTGTCAGCGTGGCACAAGAACACCATGCCTCGGGTACAGCTACTTACATTTGTAAAAGTAGAATTTGTGGTTTACAAGAGGCTTTCCCATTTGTGTTCTTACTAATTACTTACAATAACACTGTGAGACATTATTTTTCCATGAGGAAAGCAAAGTCATGTAGCTAATAATTGGTAGCCCTGGAATATAAATCCAGATTTTTCAGATGTACTTTTTCCATTACTTCATGATCTAGGAGGCAAAACCATGGTGATGGAAATATGGATATTTGGCTCTAGGATCTTAAGCCGAGTTTGAGTGAGGTGTCTACTTCTAGGCCCACCATTCACTGGCCTGTGGTGTTGGGTAAGTCCCTTTTCTTCTCGGAGCTGCAGTGTCTTCAACTGGAAAATAAGGAGGTTGATGACTCGCCTGGGAAGATTCATTCCAGCTGCAGCAGCCTGTTTATCTCTGTGTTTCTGTGACTCCAGGCGGTTTCCGAGACTACACTCCGGGGTGTTCCTAGTCATTTTCGCATTAGCAGTTGCTCTGTGGTATGGCTTGGCTGAGCCTCTGAGGGCCATTTAACCTTCACCATTGTCCCAGCCTGCTTGGGAGCCGGGGCTGGCGGGCTGCATCTGAAAGGCTGAGAGAAGCCAGAACTCCCTCTGAGATGTCCTCCAGGGGGTTTCCACGGCATTACCAGACCCTGTTTGTTGTTACTGATTGATACTTCATCTTCCATGGATCTTCTGAGGAAGATTCAAAGTAGAAAGTACCTGAAGTTAATTCAGACCTGGTGAAGAACTCACTTTTTTTTCCTTTTCTTTTTAAGCCTCTTCTGAGTCCAAAGATCCCGTGTACACGTCTTGGATTCTTACAAGTTAGCCTTGTCTCCGTGGAGGGCTTCCCTGGGGGGGTAGAATGTTGTGTCTTAGTTTCCTGTGCCCAAATAAATAAACTCTCCTAAGCTTTAGGCTCCAGGTTTGTTTCTGGCATCCCTTTGCCTAAAAGTTTCTGTATTGAATAAAACACAAATGTTTAGCAAATCCCAAGAAATTCCTCATTTAATGGAAAAAAGAAATCCCTGAGCTTATATTTCAAAATGTGATTTCCATGTTCCCATTGCATTAAGGCAAGTTTGCCTCACCAAATCCCCAGATGTCTGATATGCTTTTCTAAAAATGCCTTTATTTAGCCTCTGCAACGCATTTTGAGTACCTGTTGTGGACAGGATTCTCCTCTGAGCCCTGTAGGAGATACAGTAGCTGAATGAGACTCAAAGCCCACCCTAGGGGCCGGCCCGGTGGCGCAAGCGGTTAAGTGCTTGCACTCCGCTGCAGCGGCCGGGGGTTCGCCGGTTCGCATCCCAGGCGCGCACCGATGCACCGCTTGTCAGGCCATGCTGTGGCGGCGTCGCATATAAAGTGGAGGAAGATGGGCATGGATGTTAGCCCAGGGCCGGTCTTCCTCAGCAAAAAAAGAGGAGGATTGGCAGATGTTAGCTCAGGGCCGATCTTCCTCACAAAAGGCAAAAAAAAAAAGCCCACCCTGTAATTTAGTTGTGAAGGTTGAATTAGAATCTGTAGGAAGTTTCAGTGTTAGCCTGCAGATGAGGTCTTCTCCCTGCGTGCTGATCTTTTATACCATGCAATGTAGCACCTCTGTGTGGCCATCTGTCCTCCTTCACGCTAACGGGAGATTCCGCTCTGGGGTTGCCCACAGATAGCTTATCTCCTTAGCTAACCTGACATATAGGAACTGCCTTGGCAATTTCTCCATGAATTGTATTTTCTTCCTTCCAGCATCTTTGAAGATTGTTCTTTTCCATTTGCTTCTTGGCTCTGCCACCCCTAAACTGCTCTCCCTCCTAAAATGTTTGTCTTTTATTATAAAAGTAATTTATGTTTATTGTTGAGAGAAGGAGAGACAGAAACAGAAAGAGACAGAGAGGAATTTAGAAAAGCATAATAAAATCCCATCACACCAAACTTATTGCTGTTAATATTTTGGATTTATAAAAATGGTTTGCCTGTAATTATTTATCCTCAACCCTTTGCCAATTATGTGAATTTCCAGTGGGGGGATAAAAACTATGTTCTATAGTGAACGATTTTCCTGTGTCATTAAATAGTCTTCAAAATCTTGATTGTTAATAGCTGTGTAACATTCGATTGTAGGGCCAAGAGTTATTTTAAGCATTTCCTTTGTGCTGCACTTGCAGATTCTTTGCACCATTTTACTTCAAACCCACCTGTAAGGTGGTAGCTGTCGCATGGTAGCCACTTACAAAGCGTACAGCTCATGTCTGGCACTGGGCTAGGTCTGGGGATAAAAAAAGAAAAGGCGGCCAGCCCCATGGCTTATGGGTTAAGTGCGCATGCTCCGCTACTGGTGGCCTGGGTTCGGATCCCAGGCGTGCACCAACGCACCGCTTCTCCGGCCATGCTGAGGCTGCATCCCACAAACAGCAACTAGAAGGATGTGCAACTATGACATACAACTATCTACTGGGGCTTTGGGGGGAAAAAAAAAAGGAGGAGGATTGGCAATAGATGTTAGCTCAGAGCCGGTCTTCCTCAGCAAAAAAGAGGAGGATTAGCATGGATGTTAGCTCAGGGCTGATCTTCCTCACAAAAAAAAAAAGAAAAGGCACTGGTTTGCCCCCAGGGAGAGGGGTGGGGATCAGTGGCACTGAGCATATAGTGTGTCTACTAATATGACACTTAATAGTAGGAGCCATCCCCTGTAGCATAGCAGAGTCTGGAAGAGCTTGCTGAGTCATCTAGTACTAAGTCATCTAGTACTAAGTCATCTAGTACTTAGAGTTGTGTATATTTTATTGTTTTCTAAGTCTGAAAAGTGGTCTTAGGGGTGGGGGTGAGGAGAAAGCTCCCCAACAGAAGCTGGCTCTTGAGCTACTTCTTGAAGGACAGAGTGACACGGAGGAAGGAGGGAAGGTTGGGAGGGGGAAGGGAGAGGTCATTCCAGGAAAGGCAAACAATTCCAAGAAAGGGAGCTTGGCGGGGTTGGGTGCATGTCAGGGCTGTTCTGGCCTGAGTTTAGAATGCTTGTGAGAGCAGGACAGGGGCTGCAGCTGGAGAGGTCTGAAGGGGACGCATCCTGAGAGGCCTTTGATGCCCCATCAAGGAGGATAACTTCATCGCAAAGACTTGGTGAAGCTGCTAAGGCTTACAGATAGAGGCCTGAGCTCAGCAGACATGCACTTCAAGGGAACTCACTGTGGCATCTGTAGGGGGGACAGCAGACTTGGGGGTTCTGGGCAGAGTTAGTGGGTGAGGACTCTGAGCCTCCAGGGCACAGGAAACGTGACTTTTGGTTACCACTGCCTGGCACACACTAGGTCCTTGGTATTTGTTATATCTGACAGAGGCTGTTACAACACCCCAGGAGGGAACGCTGAGGGCAGTGGCAGTGAGAACAGAAGGGAGAGGTCCTATTAGAAGGACATTTAGGAAGGGACCTGGATGAGATTTACTGATTTTAAAGCCAAGGACCCCAACAGACCTTACTTTTTAGCCCTGAGCAAAAACCAGAATGTGGCTTTTGAAAAGACATTTGACTTTAGGAACCAATCTGCCAATGGAATGTTTCCAGACCTTTCGAAACTCTAATCTTTGCTTTGTGAAATTACATAGTTTGGTTCTATTCAATGGGTCCCTTTTTCCCCAAAATACCACCTGTGAAATAAGTTAAACACCATACTGTTTTAATATAAAAATATTTCCTCAAATCCACTATATAAATTAATTACTCTTTAGGGAATAGGATAATCTAATTTCCCTTATACAATGTACTCCATTCACATGCTCTACATTGCTATAAGGGTAGGGTTATGAATCAACTGTTTCTGAAGGATTATGAGCTATAATAAATGTCAATATGAGCTCTGATTGATTTCCTGCAGCCTTACCAGTTGTGACTTCATTTAGTAACTTCATACCAATTGTGTCGCTTTGACGACCTTTGATTCTCACTGTATCCTCAGCACCTCCTAGAGTACCTACAACAAGCAAGGTGCCTAATAAATGTCTGTTGAATGAAGGAGGACTTTCCATCCTTTAAAAATGCTCCTCAGAGAGATTTTAGAGAGGTCAGAGAGAACTCCTGTTCAGGTGGGCATTAACTTAAGAGTTGAAATCAGAATTCATTCCTTGAGAAACACAGACCTGCTCTAACGCACCCTTTATCCCAGTATCTCAGCCTATGGTACATGCTCAATGAATATTTGCTGGCTTACCAACCCTGCTGTCGTAATGTCTCATGGTGAGCCACAGCTCTTAGTTCAAGCCTGTGCCTTAGGCAGTAATGCAATCTTTCATGTATGCACTCAGCCTTTATTGAGCACCTATAGTATGCTAACACAATAGCAAACATTCATGGTATTCCTTGGATTCCAAAGAGCTTTCTCGTTTTGAACCTTGCAAACCACGCTGGGAGATATTATTATCATCCCCTTTTGCAGATGAGCAAAATGACATTTGGAAACACTAAGCGACTCATCCACAGTGGTGTAATCAAAGGGAAAGCTGGCTCTCTCACCTACATCCTCATGGGACCAAAAACTGGCTTCTGGATCTCCTTTCACCAACTAAGTCAGCAGTGGTGGCTATGAAGTGGAGTGTCAGGATGTTAGGGTTTGAGTCCTGGCTCCGTGTGTTTCTGCTGTATGACCCTGAGCAGTTCCTTCCTCCCTCTGAGCCTCAGTGTATAGTGCCCAGGAAGAGGTGGTGAACTAAGGGGCACCAGAACAGATGGAGAGGAGCAGCTGGACACAAGAATGTTAAGGAGAAAATCACCTGGCCATGATGATTGATGCAAGGTAAGGCAGGAAAGAGGGGCTTCATGTAAGGGCCATTTATGATGGTTCTCAAGTCTGCAGGTCAGCTGGGGTGGTTCTGCTGATCTGGGCCATACATGGCTGACCTTGGCTGGTCACGCATCTGTGGTTGGCCAGGAGCTGGCTGATCTAAGAGAGCCTCATGCACATGTCTGGCAGTTGCTTGGCTAACAACCAGGGCGACAAGGGTGAATGGACCACACGTCTCTCATCCTCCGCCAGGCTAGACCAGGCTTGTTCACATGACAGTGTTAGAATTCCAAGATTGTGAGCAGAAACATGCAAGACCCTCAGGGGATAAGGAAATAGACTCCATCTCTTCATGGGAGGAGCTGCAAAGTCACATTGCCATGGGCATGGATACAGAAGGACTTGACCGAGTGCAGCCATAGAGATTGCCTGAAGCTGATATAATCCATCTGTTTCTCTAGAGACCCTAGAATGTCTTCAGACCAAGCCAGACTGGCAGAAGCTGCATACCTGACCCGTAGCATTATAGGCCTCTATACACTTACCTTTACTAATGCGGCTTGAGTGATGCATCAGCCCGTACGCAAGGGAAGTTATAGGAAATTGGGCTGTGAAGCTCACTGTCATATGTTTGTTGTTATAAGACATTCATTTTAGTACACGATGGGAGAGATTCCTCTTGTCTTCGCACTAGGCACACCTGGTCTTCTGTAGATCTGGGCTGCTTTTTAATCTTAGGGATTTGTGACTCATGAAGCTAATGGATTTCTCTCTTCAAGCTCTCTGCCACAATTTGTGATCCACTCCTAACAAGCATGAAGACCTCGCATATATTTTGGTACTGATTTCACTTTCAGCTTCACGCTATTGTTTCTTTTAACAGATCTCCTCCCTACTTACTTTAAATCTTATTTTGTTTGATTGTGTTGTATATGTATTTATTTATTTATTTTTTTTGGTGAGAAAGATTGGCCCTGAGCTAACATCTGTTGCCAATCTTCCTCTTTTTGCTTGAGGAAGATTGTCACTGAGCCGACATCTGTGCCAGTCTTCCTCTATTTTATATGTTGGACGCTGCCACAGCATGGCTTGATGAGCAGTGTATAGGTCTGCACCCAGGATCTGAACCCACGGACACAGGCCACCAAAGCAGAGCACGCAAACTTAACCACTACGCCACTGGGCCAGCCCCTGTGTTGTAGGTTTTTATAAGTTTGAAGTTTTGAGTATAGTAGATGATAAATAAAATGACCGAAAGAATGAATGAGCAAGCAGAGTGCCTTCATATACCCAGAAATGCAATGAAAATTAGGGTGGTTTTGTTTGTTTATTTTTTTATTTTATTTTATTTTTTGCTGAGGAAGATTTGCCCTGAGCTAACATCCGCTGCCAATCTTCCCCCTTTTTGTATGTGAGCTGCCACCACAGCATGGCCACTGACAAATGAGTGGTATATGTCTGAGCCTGGGAACTGAACCCAGGCTGCCGAAGCAGAGTGAGCCAAACTTAACTACTAGGCCACCAGGGCTGGCCTGTTTGTTTACTTTTAATAAGTTATATTAGAAGTCCTACATTGAGCCAAAATTCATACCTGAAAACTACATCTTCCAGAAAGATTTTTACTTTGGAAAGCCTGCAGTTCCCCTCCTTTCCACTAGATAACACACTGCCTCATTATCATCTCTAAGGTAGCTCTAGCTACATGGACTGCAGAGCACTGTGGGACATTGATGAATGGCCCCTCCAGGACACAAAACATATGTCTCTTTTATATAGGATTGGATGTACAAATATTTGGCAACAAAATGAAAAAGATTAAGGGGATGGTAGTATGTGAGCTAGCCCCTGCCTGCAAGACGTTTCCAATCTAAGTCAGACGTTTCCGAGCCCCACTAAATGTAGTTTTCAGTGGCCCTGAGCAAAATGTGAAAATGCAGACTATCATAGAGAGCCTTACAGGAAGCTTAATATATTCATTTTTAAAAATTCTCTTTTACTCTGAGATTATGTCCTTTCTACTATTGTGGTGTTAAAATGTCTTTTATGAAATGATAGTAAGAGTAGATGGTAGATATTCTTTTTTTGTTAAAAAAATGTTCTTACTTGACAATAAAAAATGAATAAATTCATAGAGCTTTCAAAGTTCTTTTTGGGAATTTTGAAATTTGGGCCTACAAAGTCCAAAATTCTGAAAACCTGTAGTTAAGTAAGAGAAGGATCCAATACAGAAATATTTTATATAATCCTGCTCAATACATATGTATGTATCAGGTCCTTAACAGAAAATATGACCTCACATCATTTACAATCAAACTCCCATTAAAAACTACATTTTTTAAAAGGTGGTATTTAGGAAAAGTCTAAGGCATTAGGAATAGGCATTAGGAATAGTCTAAGGCATATTCTCCTTCCTCTCCTCTGGCTGGGAATTCCGAACCTACTCTTTGAGCAAGTTAGAACACTTGGGCCTAATAACTACATTCCACTGCTACGTTCTTAGCTTTTATAGAGATCAAAAGATGAAACAACCAATTAAAAATCTGCTTCTGCCTTTGTTTTATTTTAAAGCTGTTGTTAAGGACACTTTCTCTCACATTGTACAGTAGACCTTAAAGTTCCATATCAGAAAGTTTCAGGGTCCTTTCTAATGTCCTGTGGGTCTATCTTTTCTCCTCTCAGATAACAAGCTAACTTCACGTGTTACCTTTTTTGCCTTGGCTGCCAGTGGCCTCAAGTTTAGCTTTTACACTCAACCAGAACAACTTTTTTTACCCTTAAGAGTGATATATTTTTGGTTTTGTGGTTTCTTCTTTCTATTTTTATCAACTTTATAATGTCTTTTATTATAAGCCTCCCAAAACTTATGTTGGAGTGCTATACAAATACTTTTTTAAATAAATAGGATTCTTTATATAATAAATGGTATTTTTGGAAAGTACTGGATTATTTAATATAAACTGTAAATGTCTTCAGAATATTTTCCAAGACTGTCCTAACAAAAAACCTTTAGTATTTTATTATATATTTCTCTTATTCAAAGTTATTTCACATGTTTAAGCCTTGTTTCCTGGACTAGAATGTAATCCCTATTGTGGGAGGAAACTTTGTTTTCTATGTTGTTTTAAATCCCTCATAGTTTCTAGATCAGTGCCAGGACATAAGACATGCTCAGTGAATACTTGTTGATTGACTAATCCACTGATTTGTGTGTTCTGGGGGAATTAGAAACGCTTTCCTAGACGAGGTGCAGGGAAGTGGACAGAAGGCAGGATATTCACCTCTCTAATCTTTGGCTTCTTGAATGTTAAACATGGTGGCTAAGGTCACTAACATTCTGGGACTTTATAGTTGTAAAATAGGAGTACAGGAGACTGTGGAAGGTGGTGAATGACAATTTTCAGATTCGTGAAGGTGGAAATCTATGTGGTATTGTGGAGAAGCTTTTGAGATGGAGAAATGCTTTGTAAACTGTAAAGTGCTGTGAAATTATGCCTCTGGTTCACAAGCATTTGGCTTTACTAACACTTTCACTTCGTGCTCCTGATTTAGCTCTAAGGGGCTGTCTTGGCATTTAGGGAAACCAGTTTGGACTGATGGACCTTGTGAGCAGCTGTGTGGCCTCCAGGGGGTCATCTGGGCAGTGGTGCAGTTGGCACCAGCATCTGGCTGAGCACACGCCTTTCAGGTGACTCACAGTTTGCTAGTTATAGCAGGGATGATGTTCATTATGGTGTCGACTTGTTTGATGAGTGTGATACCATTTGCATTTTGTCCACTGATTTCTTTTAACTTTACTATTTTTTTAATTAAAGGTCGAATTATTTAAACTCTGAGTATCATATACATGTTTTGTTTTTTTATTATAATGTTAAGTATACAGGTGGTAATAGCCTAAGGAGAACAGATAAACAGCTATTTGATAGACTAATAATAAAAACACGTGGTTAGGTTATATTATGGTACTAATGTTTTCTAGTAAAGTAATTAAGACCATTTTAGTGATATTTGGTGTTGTCTTGGCATACACAGATTTAATTTGGGGCTCTGGATTGCAACTTTTTTCTTATGAAAATAGTGGTGTGTATGTTTTCAGTTTAAGATAATTTGCCTTTATAAATTGGGGATAAACTGCATTTAGGTAAGAGAATATTATTACATTATTTCTTTTGTAGTCTCCATAAGATCTGGTTTTTCATAGAAGTCCACTACGTACTGTTAGCTTGCTTGAGGCCAGCTGGCGTTTGAGAGAGCATTACCTGGAGCTAGCAGGTCCTTCTGAAAAGGGACCCATGACTGGTCTCGTGAAGATCAGCCTATAGCAAGTCTATGGAGTTTCTGATGAGAAAAGGAATTAGAAGTACCTTTGGGTAAGCAAGACCCCAGAAGAGGGCAAGCATATGTGTGAAAAATAATAATAATTCAACGACCTGGATTCACCTTCTCAGCCTTAACACAGATCGAAAGGTTAGTTGTTTTAACAAAGTAATTTCACTTAGAAAAGACTGTTGCTACACCCTTGAAGGATGATTCCACTCCGCTCTGCAGTAACTGCCTCCACGTGGTAGATGCCGCTCTAATTAGTTCCTTCATCTCTCCCTACCCTCAACCTTGGTTTTTATTTTCCATTCACAGTTTTTAAAGTATCTGAGCCACCATGATTTGGAAGGTAAACCAACAGCAACAAGAGACACCAATTTTACAGACAGAGAAATGGAAAACCTAGCTAGTGACCAAACCTGCCCAATTCTATGTGTATTAGTTTTCTATTGCTGTGTAACAAACTTAGTGACTTAAAACAACACAGGTGTATTATTTCATAACTTCTATATTATATACAGAATACATGTATATTATATTAATACATGTGTATTATGTATTACATCATCGCTTCTGTAGGTCAGAAGTCTGGGCACGGCATGGCTAGGTTTTCTGCTCAGGGTCTCACTGGGCTGAAATCAAGGTGTCCCCAGGGCTGCCATCCTCATCTGGAGCCTGGGGTGATCTTCCAAGCGCCCTGGTTGTTGGCAGAATTCATTTCTGAGGTCCCTGCTTCCTTGGTGGCTGTCAGCTGGGGGCCCTCGGAGCTCTTGGAGGCCACCTACATTCCTTGCCACCTGACCTCTTCATCTTCAAGCCAGAAAGAGTGTGACAAATCCTGCTTGTGCTTCAAATCTGTAACCAGCCAGAAAAAATGCTCTGCTTTTAAAAGGCTCGTGGGAGTAGGTCAGGCCACCCAGATAATCCCCCTATCTTAAGGCCAACTATGACATTCAACATAACCTGATCATGGGAGTAAATTTCATGACATTTGAGGTCCTGGAGATTGTCCAGGCTGTGGGAGGTCATCTTAGAATTCTGCCTACCACGCTATTCTGTGCCCCTCATGGAGCTGTTTGCATCCCCTGAGGGAAGCTGCTTATCACAACCAACAAGCATCATGCCAACTGTGGAGGGCCTGTGGAGGGTGTAAATGCACATAAGCCCCTCTCTGCCCCTTGACAGTTTTCAAAGCACTTCCACAGCTGTGATCTCATTTCCCCTTAAAAAAAATTAAAAAGCTCTCCCACGTTTTCATTTTGTATGTGAGGAAGCTGGAGCTCCAAGAGGTTAAAAGATTAACCCGAGGTAACAAACCTAGTGGCTTGGAGCTGGGACTTCTGACTCAGGATGAGATCCTCTGGCTCTAAGACCAGAACTTTCATTGTGGCGTATGTTCCCCCTCAGGAATCTTGTCATTTGGGAGACAAAGTGAGACACAGAAAGCAGTTAAAGATTAAGGAGTAAATATCCTAGTGGTATTTTAAATGCAGCTTAAGTTCAAGGTCAGTGTGGGCTGGGGGAGCTCGGGATACTTGATGGAGAGATGGGCACTGGTATGCAGAGGGGAGGAGAGAGGGGCAGGCAGGGGGGACAGTCTGAGCAAAGGCTGGAATAAGCAAAGCGTGTTGTGGGCGCAGGAGGGAAATCCGTCAAAGGGTTAATGACCTGCCAAAGAGATCCAGGAATTTGCTGTGGGGTGTTAGACATTAGGGAACTGTTGTGTTTTCTTAGCTGGAGAGTGATTTAAAATAGCAGTGTTTTAATGGGGAGTTGAAGGTTCACATGGCCCTCCATCCACTCAGCAATTCCACGCCTGAGTATATACCGTAGGCTTATTAAAGGATCATGAAATCAATTTAGTGGGTTTTGACCAGCATTTAAAATATAGAATAGAGTGAAATGGAATATATTAAAAGACAGAGGATGCAAAAAGGGTAGTAAGTATTATTTCTTGAAACAGTTCCACTTTGTGTGTGTGTGTACATATTTTGTGTTTTGTATAGTATACTGTGATATAAAATATATTTCCTACTCTGGATTGCAGTCAAAAAGTTTTGAAAAATATTGCCCAGAGAAACTCTTGCACATGTGAACACAGAGGCAAGTACAATAATGTTGCTACTTTATTGTTTATAATCGCCAATAATTGGAAACACCCCCGATGTCCATCCTCAGGAGAATAGATAAGTGAGTTGTGGGTTATGCATATAATGAAGTACAGAGTAACACTTAAAACAAAAAACAAAAAAAACTAGAGCCACATGTATCATGATGGACAAAAAAGAAAAATCAAAGATGGAAGAAAAAAGATGATTTCTGAGTTATAAAGGTATTATATCATTATATAAACTTTAAAAATATACAAAACAAAAAATAAATTATTTATGGATCTGTGAATATTAGTAGGAGTATACACATGCGTGAGAATGATAAAACCAAATTGAGAATAGTGGTTATGGCTGATGAAGGAGAGAGAAGAATGGGGTTGGGGTAAGGACTGTCACCTGCATCTGTTGTGTTATATCTGGGTGATGGGAACTCAGATGCTTCTGATATCATTCCTTATATTTGCCTGCAGGCTTGAAGTAGTCCATAATACATTTGTTTTGAGCAGAACCATAGGGTAACTCATGAGCCAGTGCTGGGCAGAGACTGATTTGGAGACTTACAATAGTGTAGCTTTGAGGCAATGTGGACCTGGACCAGAGTGATAATAAGAATAGGCCATTCTCATACAATGATGTGTATGGGAGCAGTAATAATGATACCTTGTATTTTGAAAGGACTTTCCAAAATAGAAAAACACTTCTACAGACATATTCTCATTTTATTGTCACAAAATAGACGGGGCAGTTGTTTATTATTATAAACCTCAGAAAGCTGAAATTTAGAGAAGTTAAATGACTTGCCTAAGGTAAGACAGTGGTGTGTAGTGAGGTGGGGTATTGAATCCAGTCCCATGGTTTTTTCAGTCTTTCAAGACTGATATGTTGGGCCCTCCTTTGGCCAAAGCCCAAGTTCATCCTGTAAATCTCTGTTTTCATTTATGTGTGTCACAAACACATGACCATGTGATAAAAAGATTTGATTGTGGAGATGTTTTCAATTCTCATGAAGCAAGAACATTGCTGTAGCCATCGTCTTGGCTCACTCCCATCTTCAAGGTGCAGGAGCAGGTCATCACCTGGTCTTCTCTGTTGGGCATATGGCATCTTCCAGGTGTGAAGATGACACTGAAAAGGAGACTTTGAAGGCAGACACCTGGTAGATTCATGCTGGCAGAGCTTCAGGGGGTGTCAGAGGGCAGCTGTTGGGAGAATGAGGCCTGGTGCAGCCTTCTGCAAGAATCTGCAGCCAGCCCATGTATGGGGAGAGATGTTTAGACTGGGACCAGATGTTTTCCTTAGCAAGAAAAAAAAATGCAGCCAAACCCAGACATCTTCCATATACCAAGAATTAACAAACAAAAAAGTGGGTGTGTAACAAGAAGAAGGCAAGTAAGTGTGAATGGTATTGTTCAGAAGTGGTTTCACTATATAAATAATGGGAGAAAAGACAAAAACAAATGTTTGTGGGTTTAATGTGTGAACGGCTCCATGTCAGGTTTTTGTGAACATTATGGCATGTAATTTTCCCAAAAACCCTATAAGGCAAGTGTTAATATCCTTCAATTAAGGACGAGGAAATGAGAGCTAAGACATTTCCTTGTTTGCTCAAGGTCACTGGCTAGTAAGTGACATAGCCTGGATTTGAACTAGGATTTTGCTCCATAGCTCACAGTGTTTCCTCTGTATCACACAGTGATAAAATTGAAAGAGAAAAGAATATGCCTTTATAAGCCAACATGTGGTTACCAAGGGAAGAAATAGATTTTGGAGGGCCTGGAATACTGGAAGAGGAAATTTGGATCTCTCTGCAGGGAAACCATTTGGGGTTCTTGAACAGACAGTTGCTGAGGTAAATGCTCTGATCTCACATGTTCCATCCGGGAGCGAAGTGCACAATGGGCAGGAGCTACAAGAAGCAGCGGCAGAGAGCAGGAGGCTGCTGGCAGCCCCACGGTGCCCCCCCACCCTAGGGACCATCTGAGCATGTGCACAACCACATGACCCTGCTGTCTCAAGAGCTGAGGAGTTACCTCTCTGTAGAGGTGCGAGGAGAAGCTGTACGCCTGGCGTTACAAGTTGGAAGTCAGAACACATTTTCCCACAGAAACCAGGTCGTCCTTGGTGATTGGGTTTCGGTCTGCACATCAGTGACAGAATCCACTGTGGGCTACATTGGCTTTTATGGGCGAGTCTGGGAACCCAATCACCATGTATAACATACATTCCATGGGAAAATGTGTTCGTAGTTCAGCTTTCAAATGAATGTTTGGAACATAGCCTGCCCATAAGTTGAGAGTGGCCTGCCTTGGAAGAATATTGAGCTTTGAGATGTGCGAGTCCGTGTTCCAGTGCTGACTGAGGGAGGAGACAGAGAATGACTGTAGCACTCATGAGTACCAGGGGCTGTGCTGGGCATTCTACGTTCCCTCTTGTCCCGTCCCCATTGTAGTTCTGTGAGGTCAGTAGGAGCACCCTCATTTTAGTGCAGGGGAATTGAGTCTCAGAAAGGTTAATTAACTTTTCCAAGGGTACAACTAGGGAGAATTGAGGTCTGAAGCTCAAGTTCTTTCCAGAAGGAGTCAGATCAAATCTAGATCGAATGGAGACGTGAGTGGAGGTGTTCTTCCAGTTTCCAGCCTCGTCTGTTAGCATCATTGTGATAAAGAGTCCACAAGAAAGCCTCATGGCAGCCTTTTAAAAAGCACTAAGTCACTGAAGACAGTGTGGCACCCGTAGGAAGGTAACGCCCTTCATACCTGCTCCTGCCCCTTCCCCGACCCACTGTCTCATCTCCCTTTCTCTTCTCTGTGTTTAGCTGGAAATTCTCACTACCCAAATCAGTGACTGTTTAAAGTCACCAAGAGAGGGGACCAATGGGAAAAAGGGAAGGGGGAAGTGCTCAAGACGGGAGGGACATGAGAAGGTGGTGAGGTGAGCTCCCTGGGGCGCAGAGTGCACACACAGTGTGGGGGTTGCCTTTTCTTGCCAGGAGTCTCCCTCTGCGCCTTCTGCCCCACAGCCCAAGCTCCCACTGGATTACTGGTACATTTGCTCCAGTCCGTTCCCAAGCCTGCATGGATCTCTTTCTATCTAAAATTTCGGCCCCTCTGTGAGCCAATCTCTGCCCTAGCCCAGGAGGATCCAACCTGACCCAGGTGTGACCAGATGATCCAGTCTTCCCAGATCAAAGAGGCTCCCTACTCCACCTTAGGTGGAGACCTTAGGCCTCCTCCTTGGAGTCTCCACGGCCTCCCTGGCGTTAGCAACAGGCGTGTGAGGGCGATGCTCCAGGTCACTGGTACTCATGCCTCCATTTATCCAGCAAGCATTAACCCACTGCCTCCATGTGTCAGGCTTGTGTGATGTGCTGGAGCATAAAGGAAAATAAGGTATAGTCTTGTTCTGGAGGAGTTCATAGTCGAGAGAGAGAGAGAGAAGTAAACAAAGTATGTTTTATGCATGAGGGATGCACAAAGAGCTTGGGAACAGAGATAAGTCAGTAGCTAGGTCTTCCTCGGAAGGAGGAAATTGGAAAAACCTTCTCTGAAGAGGTGACTTCTGAGCTGGGCATTGAAGAAAGAGGAAGCATTTACCAGCTATGTAGGGGATGGGCAGTCCCAGTGGTGGGAATTGAGTGGGAGGGTATGGTGTGAACAAAAGAGGTTTGGTGTTGCCAGAGCATAGAGGACAGGGATGAGCTAAGTTTGGAAAGTTGGGTGATATTGTTACTAAACTAAATGTATGGGCTTCTGTTTAATCAGATTGGGATTGGAGGTTGTGTGATGGTACTTCTGTGTAGATACTGGGTGATGCTGAAAAGGCACTATGAGCAGAAAGCCCTGGAAGTCAGACACTGTGAATCCTAAATTGCACGTGTATATATGCAAGTCCAAGAGAAGCAGATAGCATACAATAACTGATTATTGTATTTCCAAAAGGTCTTATTAATAATTACCTGCAAATGTACTGCAATGGGGAGCATTCTCCCTGAATTATTAGAGCAGAATCTCCTCACCCGGTTGCCCCAAGATCTGCTAGTTCATAACCCTCCATTTAAAGATGATAGGTGCTGTTATACCCATCCTACAGAGGAGGAAACTAAGACCCAAAGAGGCTAAAAAACTTGCCCAAGGTCAGCGTAAGTGGCGGGGAAGGATGTGAGTCTCTTTGCGTAACTGCACACGTTGGTTTCAGAGAGAGGTGGCACAGCTTTTTTTTGGTGACTGTTTCAGCATTTCCTAACCCTTCAGGTCGGGACATGAGTTCTGTCCAACCTCATCACTACTTTTCTTTCCCAGCAGAGGTTCTATTTTGGTTTTTTTGTTTTTTAAATCACAACCAGAATGTCCTTGAGGTATTCCTTATTTGTGTTTTTGTTTCTTATGAGTATTCATTCCATCCTTTATTAAAAACATGTCTTTAGAGAAATCACTGAGTGATGAGTGAAACACTGAGGCGACTTCTATTTTGCCGACTGGTTGAGGGGAGAGTGGCCTTCCACAAATGACATGGTGTGTGCCACCCCTCTGTGGGTAGATATACAGTCAAAATAATGACATCATTGTGGTTTTCTCTCTCTCTCTCTTTTCTCCAAGTACAAACACAAGGTAATTATCCAAAGGCTCTTTTTTATGAAGAAGGAAAAATCTTCCACACATGCCAGAAGTAGCCATCTATTTTTCTAACTCAATAAATGTATCGTGTTCACCTTCCAGAAGATGCTGTGAAAGTTTATTGCTAAGAGTCTTGTGTTTTATAAACTGTGAGTTGCCATTCAGATTGTCCGTGATAACCTAAGACTGGATCCATGGGAACAAACTAAGATATTTACTTTTATCTAGTTATTCCAGATCGAGACACTGGTGGGGGCTCTGACTTCTAAAGTTTCCTGGTGTTGAAGAGGGCTAAATTGATACTTGCTTAGACAGTGCTCTTCGGATTCAATTTGGCCAACCTGCTAATGATGGAACCATTTTCTGCTTGTTTCTGTTGTGCATGGTGGGGTTGGAACCCTGCAGGCTTCCTGGCTGGGGAGCGATGCCCTGTTTTGGGAGCACAGAAACAAAGGGAGGTAGAAGAACGGCAGTGGTTTGTTGGGCCCTGGGGTGACCCTGGCCCTCCTGGCTTAGAGTGCTGTTGTTTCAGAGCTGCAGCCAGAAGAGGGGGTGAGGATGAAGAAAAGCAGCCAAGAAACAGTGAAGCCACAGCTTTAGGGAACAAGGCTGGGTGAGGCAAAGAGGAGCTATTGCTAAACCAAAATATTTGACTAGATTTCACTTTTTTCTTTCAGTCCAAATTCTTTGCCTGAAAGTTTAGCTTTGAAGTTGTTTCTTTTCTTAATGTTCCAACAATATTGTTCTTTTAATCTTGTTTTTGGGTGGAACATCAACTATTTAGATTATTTCTAAATTATAGCTTCAAATTTCTCAAATTCCTGGGTATGCTTTCCGTCATAGGACTTCTTTGGTGCTACCCGGAGCTCCTTTTTCAAACAGGCAAGAATGTGTAAAAACAGCCTGGCTAAAACTGACAGTTTGCATCTTTAGTGTCTGGTCTGTATTTTGCAAGTTTTTGGAGAGTTGCTAAATACATTGTATGTATTTTTAATATATGCAGCTCTTCCCAACTTCCTAATACAGAATATTTATGCCAGTTCTTTCTCTAGACAACACACACTGTAAAGAGCATAATAACAGAAGTCATTATAAGGATAATAAGATTTTTAGAGAAAAAACATGTTTACAGGGAACACAACCTCTATACTTCCCTTGAAGAACAAGCTGAGACGCTCCCTGGTCAAACCACCGAGCTTCGATGAATTGCCTTCTCTTGCATACTTTCCCTCCAAGTCAATGGATGACACGTAAGGGTTTTTTAACAAGCTGGACACCCCACGTGAGAAGAGCCTCTTCCCTCCGTGCCTTGCCTGGGTGGGAAAGTAGATCCCACCACCCAGCCCCCAAGCACGGTTTCTGAGCCCCCAGAGCTGTGCAGTGCATCTCATCAGGGAACAGCCTGTGTCAGCCTCAAAGGGAGTGAGTTCAGGCGCCCCCTTGAATTGCTTTTCATTCTTCCCTCAGACATTTAGTGAGTGCCTGCTGTGAGTCGGATCCTGTGCTGGGCCCCTGAGTCGCCCAGATGAGTAAACCATGATTCAGGCCTTCAAGGTGCTCCCAGCTTAGCAAGGGGAGAGAAGTGCTCATTAGAACAGGCTGAGCTGAGTAAGAAGAGATGTAGGAAGGGCTGTAGCAGAAGGTCGAGTCATGAAAGTTAGCACAGGTTCACAGAGCCAGTCATTTTTAGGTTAGACTTTGAGGGACTGGTAAGAATTAGTCAAGTAGTTGAATGAGAAGAGCCTTCCAGACCAGGGGAGCAAGAGCAAGAACCAAGGGCAGAAGGGGTCCAACCCAGGATATGTTCGGAAAAATGCTAGTGGCGACATCAGGAGGCTTGCGAGGTCAACCAGGACACATCCCAAGGCCAAGAGTTTGACCTTTAATCTGTAGGCATTGGTGGGTATTGAGAAGAGGAAGGCAGAATGTATGCATGATATCAAGTATAAACACCCTGGGGGATTCATTGTAAAGGCCAGGATTTGACTGAAGGTTGGGGAGGGAGGTCATTATTTTGTTGAGTCCATTTGCCTCCTGCTCTGTGGAACTCTCCCCTCCTTCTCCCCCCTGTGCCTCATGCTGGAGTCTTTCACTCATAGCCAGGGACACAGGGGTGTTAAAAATAACCAAGATAGTCTTTTGAGGCAGGAACCAACAGGCCTCCTGGGTTTGTGTTTAAGAGAACCCCACCACGCACTCTGAGGCGCACTGTGCTACACCACGAAGGCTTCTCATCCATCTCATTGCTAATTGAGTTGCTCGTATTCCTCAAGATGGCAGATGCCTCAGGCTAATGCTGAGAACAGTATTTCCATAACTAAGCTCCCAAGTGAGAGCACAAATCTCCTTCATAAATTCTTAATTTAGTACCACTGCCCAGTAGGTTAGTTTTATTGAATGCTGCCTTTCACTCCCAATCACTCCTAGCCACATCATTTATGCAAGATGCAGAGAAACTATATTATTCTGAATATGCATCTGAAAGAACCATGTTTTTAGAATACCTGGAATGAGAACAGGGCTTAGGTAAGTTCCCTGCTACTCATGCAGCTGTGTGAGGTTCAAGATCACCCTGGGTTCCAATCCCCTCTCACCTCTGACAAACCAAATAACCTCAAATGGCAACTATCTCACAAGATTGCTGCGTGCTTAAAGAGACAAGCTAATACACAAAGTTCTTGCTGCTGCTCTTAGAAGTTATTTTTTAAAGATTGATGGAAGTATGTGTCACCTCTGTTAGGAGCAACCTAGCTTAAGTTCTGCTCCCTTCATGACACATTTTTCAACTGCTCAAACTTGCTTTGACCTTTTTATTTTCTCTGAACTCCAGTTGCACTTATAGTCAATATTTATAGTTGGGACCACTTGAAAACCTTAGTAAAACCCTAAACGATGTTGGGTACAAGTATTTATTTCATGTGGCTTAGTTTTCTCTCCCAAACTAAATTGTAAATCTTTGAGATCAGGGGCCATGTTTTATTTTTCTTTGAATCCAGCCCTCTGACTCCAGCATGGTGCAATGCTGTTTACATGGTATGTACAAGATAAATACTTGATTGATTGATTGGCTGTGGCTTTTTCCATCCAAGTGAAAATGTGGATGCTGGCTCCCTCGGGAGGGCCCAAGTCCTCTGGGCTGACATCACAGTCGGAGCCCACTTTCTGTCAGTACATTCATTCACGTCGTCACATACTCACCGGACACGGACTAAGCCCCGGCTATGCCAGACCCTTTCCATGCACCTCATAATGTTTTCTCTTAGCTCCTAAATTTTAGGCTCAGACTCATGCAAACTGTTCACTGTTCTGACCAGACCTTGGTCACCTGTAAGGTCACAAAAATGCTGAGGAGTATTCTCAATGGTGGAAGGGACCTAAAACCAGGAACCCTGCCCAAATCGTAAAGCAGGGTAATTACACTCCATCAGTCTGGTGGTATGCAACCCCCTGGCAAGGACCCGCTCCATTTGCTTCGTAAAACCTGATGAGGAGCATTTTTTAAAGTAAGAACTGTTACATTCTGCCACTCTGCTGCTCCAGTGGCCGCTGGCCGCCGGCCCAGAGGAATGTGTGTGCATTCAAGGGCAAATGTCGTCCCCTGCATTGTGTGGAGAGGCTCGCTTTGTGCCTGAAGACTGGGAGCTGCATAAAGCCCCAATGTCTTGCCCACAATGCACCCTACTATGAGAAGTTCCTTTTCAGCGGCAGAGCCACAAATCTTCTCACTGATATGTACTTTGGCTCTCTGTTTTCCTGTAAGCTCTCATGTCTCAAATTCTGAAACATCCAGGCTTGGTTAGTGTCATCTTTCCATTATGACTCCATCTGGTGAAAGCCTATTTAATTTCCCTTCCAAATGACTGATTTGAACAGCAAAAGGTTTTTTTTTTCTTTTTTTTTTTTAAGACTAAAACAGCAATTAAGATTTTATACCAATGTGGCCTTGGGAAAAATACCACTAATTAGCAACAGTCAATTCTGTGGATTAGACAATATTCTGTGCAAGATTGCCACTCGCACAGAAAGTTCTGTCTAGATTTCAATGCCTTGCCCTCTTCCTGGAGTGCCTGTCTCCTAGTCTTCCAGTGGTCAAATCTTATCATCACTTTGTTAGCTCAGGTACCATTCCTCCAGGAAGCCTTCTCTGATTTCCACTCTTCTACATACTCCCCTTCTGAATTCCTGTAGGACTCTCTTTGCCCATTTCATTTTCTTCTTTGTCTTATCTTAATGCATTCATTAGTGACTTTTACTTTTCTGTAAGAGCCTTGAAGGAAGAATCTGTGTCTTCTTAATCATCTTATAATTCCCATAGTACCTAGTACAGTACCTACACATACAAGGCACTTTGTGAATATTTTGGGCATGGGGGTAGAAAAGGAATGATTGGGAATCATTTGAATTAATCATGCTCAGCCATTTTGTTTTCTTTTGTTGTTTCCAGTTTTATTGAGATATAAATGAAGTATAATACTGTATTATTTTATAGTGTACAACATAATGATTTAGTATATGCATATATTGCAAAATGATTACCACAATAAATTTAGTTTACATCCATCACTTCACATAGTTACAATTTTTTTTCCTTGTGATGAGAACTTTTAAGAGCTACTCTCTTAGCAACTTTCAAATGTACAGTACGGTATTGTTAAACTATAGTCACCATGCTGTATATTACATCCCAGGACTTATTTATCTTATAACTGAAAGTTTGTACCCATACTCGACCATTTTTAATGACCTCCACAATGGGTTCATGAGTATGTTTGATGATGATGATGATGATGATGACGACGATGACTAAAATAGTAACAATGGCCATCATTAATTGAACACTTACTACATTCTAGACACTTTACATAAGCACTTTATATATTATTATGCCCGTCTTAATGATGAGGAAACTTGGTTTTAGAGAGACTAAATAACTTGGCCAACAATCCACAATGAGTAAATGATATAAGTGAGGTTTGAACCCAGGTCCATCTGACTACAGAGAGAGAGCCGTCCACTATTCTGTTGTACTAAAGACTATCATTGAACAATTCCTGCTGTATGTGAGAGCAGGCTCTTTCCCTTCATTCCCTCAAGGATTGGAGTGGGGGAGTGGGAAGAATTGAGACATTTGTAAAATCAGCCTAGAATGAAAGCATTTCGCAGCTAGGAAGAGCCTTACAGGTCATCGGCTCTCAGTCGGCTTCAATAATTGCCCCAGACACACACACACACACCACCCCCCGCCCCGGCCTCCATGATACTTCCAGGACAAGGGAATGGAAAACCGGCTGAGCGTACCTAGGCAGCCGGACTGTGCAAGGCATTGTCATGGGCCTGCCAAGCCTCTTTTCATGTTGGCTACTTTATAAATTACTATAATTGCACCGGGCTTTGGTGGAAGACTTTGAGCCTAATAAAAATGTCAAATTCATTAAGAAGGTTTCCAAGACCAAATAAACTCTGAAGAGGCTATAATCTTTGATGGGTCTAAATTTGCGAATCCCAAGAATGTGGAAAAATATAGCTGCCATGTACGGAGCTACTGAAATGTCACTATTTATTGCTTCAATGCTGTCTCTTAATGGAGGTTCCGTTGGAAGATCAGAAATCTCCCCGGAAAATATTGTAGCACTTTTTTTCTTTCTTGTGTCAAAGCAGCTGTGTGTCTGAGCAGTCCTGTATGTGTCAAAAAGCAAAGTCTAAAATAAACACAAGTTTGATTAGCCTGGAGTCATGGCCAGGATCTCATTATATTGGAAATGTTTCAAGTCAGGCTGAAAGGGCTTTTTTCTCTCTTCAGGGTAGCTTAGGAGAACCATAGGAAAAACAGAAATTACACCAGGGAAACTTTCACTTGTAGGAGGTAGGATTTCAGCTGGATCTTAAGTGTTGGGTTTGGCGAGGCAGAGATTTAGGAGACAGAAATGAGCTGGGTGTTAAGAACAGAGAGAGTAAGGTGAGGACGATCATAGAGAAGTTGGGTTGACTGGAGCTAAGGGTTTCCTACTGGGAAATCTGAAGGAGCCAGAGAAATAATTACCACACTATTAGTGATTTATTAAAGTCCTCTTACATGCCAGATTCTGAGCTAGAAGCTTTGCAAACATTGCCTCTATCCTCACAGCAATCCTATAAGGTGTTATGCTCGGTTCAGAGATAGTTAAAACTGAGGCTCATGCAAATCCATAGAGTCAGAAAGCAGGTTGGTGGTTTTCAGCGGCTGGGGGAGGGGGAAATGGGGAGTGACTGCTAATGGGTATGAGGTTTCTTTTTGGGGTGAAGTGTTCTGGAATTGGATAATTGTGATGGTTGTACAACTTTGTGAATATACTACTGAATTGTATGCTTTAAAAGGGCAAATTGTATGGTATATGAATTACATCTCAAAAAAAAAGAAAAGGAAAAAGCTGAGGCTCAAAAAGATCAAGTGACATTCCCAAGATCACAAAGCTGGTGATCAGTCTGCCAACTGGATTTGAACCCAGAGCTTCCCGGCTCCAAAGCTTGTGCCCTTCCCTCTAGATCAGGCTGCCTTCGGTCACTTCAGGACCTCTGAAGGTTTAGCCATGAGGTTGGCCACCACCTTTTGATCAATGAGTAAAACGTTTTTTGACTACAAAAGCAATGTTGCTGTCTGACATACAATGTAGAACCTAGTGGGTCATGAGACCTAATAAAGTTTCTAGTAGGAAGTAACATACAAGATACTGGCTTTGAAGAGAGCAAGACCAATTCTGGACCCCACATGAGGTCAGGATGGGGATCCCGGTATGCTGGCTCCCAGGGGCTCAGGGGCTGACTGAGCTTGTGATGGAATATTTTTGGTGCCTACAGCTAGTGGGCTGTGACAAGTAGCGTCTGTGGGAGGGGGCCATATTATGAAGGGCTTGAAATGCCTTCCCCTCTGCTGGGAGAATTTTAATTTGGTGCAATGGGCAGTGGCACATTAAGGCCATTATTGTTGTTAGAAGTTTCCTCTGGTAGTGTACAAAGGGCGGGTTAGCGTGAAAATAGAGTGGCTCAGGGAGGCCAGCTGTGGCCATCCGAGCATGAGTTGAGGAGAGTTTAGTTCAAGTTTTTGTTAGTGGAAATGGAGAGGAGGAATGAATCTGGGTGAGATTTAGAAGAAAGAAATGATAGCCTTACCCACAGATGGAGAAGGAAGGGTAATAGAGCTCTCCTAAATTTCTCTCTTTTTTAACTCTGGGTTTTACAGCCTGAAAGACTAGAAACTTGAAGGTACTAAGGGTGGGTATGAGATAGAAAGTAGACCCAGTTTGCGAAGAGGATAATGAAATGAGTTTGGACCTAATGAGTTTGGGGGAGTGACTTTGGAACATGTGTCACGCGTTGTGTGAACTTCTTGCCCAGCCCTCATCCCAGACAGGTGCAGGCTTTTCCTTTCTTCCACTTGAAGAAAGCAAGATCTGATTGCTGTGCAGTGAGAAATATGAAAGAGTAGTAACGCTGGCAATCTAAGGCTTTTTTATAACACTTTGTAATTTAGATTACTTTGACATCTTTTATTCTATTTATTACGACACAGTTTTATCGTTAATCCTTCCACAATGGTGAATTTGCTCTGCATGAAACTGTATAATTAGATTGACTGTGGCACTCCATTCAGCAATTTGAGGATTTCAGAGCAAATGTACTTAAATCCAAGAGGTGACCTCAGGCGAGTGACATAGGGAGTTCAGGAGGAAGAGTCAGAAAGCCCTGAATACTTGGATGCAAGATGAGACACCCCCCCAGTGCCTGGTGAAGTGTATGTTATCTGCGGCAAATCAACAAATGCCTCATTCACACTTAGGGGAGCTCCAGCAAAGTTCTAGCAAGCAAAGGCTTGGATATGTATATGTATTATTCAGTGTCAATTATTTACTGTTTTAAGGTGTGTAAAATGTCAGTTGTAGTATGCAAGCCAGAAGACAGTAGAATATCTTAAGTGCTGAAAGAAAACAAATAGTATTCTATATCCAGTGAAAATATTCTTTAGACATGATGGCAGAAGAAATGCTGTGGAGAAAAATAAAGCAGAAAAGGTCAGTAGGAAATGCATGGGGGTTGGGGTCTCAGTTTTGAGTAGAATGGTCAAGGAAGACCTTTTTGGGAAGGTGACAATTGTTCAGAGATGGGAAGGAGGTGAGGGGGGAGCCGTGTAAACAAATGGGAGAAGATGCCAGGCAGAGGTTCTAACAGGCAGACAGGCCCTGAGAGGGGTGCATGTCTGATATGTTTAAGAAACAGCAATGAGACCGGTGTGGCTGGAGCAGAAGGAAGGATAAATGTATATTTTGTTTGCCTTGGACAATCCACATTTATACCTATTGTCCTGATATTATTTTATTCTAAAAAATGTCCTGGTGTGGATGAGAAACTTTATGGTAACCCTAAGTATCAGTCATGTAAAGACTTTGGCCTGTACACATATTGCGATGGGGGCCCCTGGAGAGTTTCGTCCAGAGGTCTGGCTCTAACATGACTGTCTGACTGTCATGAGGAGAACAGATGATGAGTGGGCAGAAGAGAAGAGAGGATGCCAGACAGTTAACTACTGAACAAACCCAAGTGAGAGGTGAGGTGGATCACAGGGCAGCAGTGGAGGTGAGAGAAGTGTCTGGATTCTGGAAGTGTTTGAAGGGAGAGGGGCATACTGGATGTGGGGTGTGGGAGAAAAAGGTGAATTGAGGGTGACATCAGTTTTGGCCTAAACAATGGGAAGGATGGAGTAGCCCACAGGTGAGATGGGGAAGATTCTGGGAGGAACAGATTTGGGAGGGAAGATCTGGAACTAGATTTTTGGATTGTGAAGTCTGTGGTGGCTTTTGGCCAGGGAAGTGGAGATGTGGGAGAGCCAGTGGGTATAAAAGTCAGAGGTTCAGGGAGAGCTTCAGGCTGGAGATGTAAATGCGGCAATTAATGCCAAGAAACTGGATGAGCCTACCAAGTGTAAGCAGAGGAAAGAAGAAGGTCAAAGAACTGAGCCCTGGGATGCTATAATGTTTGAAGTCAGTGAAATGGGTGGGACAACAAATAAGGCTGAGAAGCAGCAACCAGGGAGACAGGGATAAAACCAGGAGAAAGTACAGCACCAGAAACCAACTAACGACGGTATTTCAAGGAGGAAGGAGTAATGAGCTGGGTCAAATGTTCCTGTTAGGTCCAGTAAGAGAGGATCAGAATTAGCCATTGGATTTAGTATCATGGCAGTCATTGATAACCTTGACAGTGGAAATGCCTGTACATAATGAGGACAGAAGCCTGATTGCAGGGAGTTCAGGAGAAAACAATGTCTCTGTTTTTGTGGGGGTTTTTTTGTTTTATTTTGTTTTTCCTTTTTCCCACTCTCAAACACTCTCCTTGGCCCTTGTGAAAGTGGAAGACAAAGGAAATTTCTCCAAGAGACCTCTCCTAACCTACTCTGTACAGTGGCCGGGCAGAGAGAGCACAGAAGCTATATGGCTTTCTGTTGTTGGCTTCTGGCTCCTTTGGGGGGGTGGGCGTTTTGCAGAGGCGTGATAACTCATTTTATATTCCTTGTCACTTAAGCTCCTGCTGCAAAGTGAATGCAATTTGGGAGCCGCCAGCTCCAGCAAGGAAACAAGATAAACTGCTCAAAGGAACAACACCTCCCAGAAATAACATATTTCTAGTGGCAATTGTAATGTGGTTGTCCTTAAAATTGGGAGATGAAATCTGAAAACATTTTAGAGGGAAAAAAAGGCAGGGCTAGATGACAGCTTGACTTTGGGGGATGAATTAGGGGAAAATAAAGAACTTCTCGAAGCTTTTTGGGGAGCTGAAAGCTCAGCAGTGCTCCGGCAGAAATGTGTTGGTAGGAAAAGAGGGACCAGCTGGGGGCGACACGGTAAGTTCCATTTGGGACCTTCGCAGGAGATACAAATGGAGATGGTCTGTCACTGGCTAGATACTGAGACCAGAGGGCCAGCGTGGCTAAATGTGGATCCAGGAGTCCCTGACTGGGAAGTGGCAGAGGAAGTCCTGTTTCCTGGGAGAGGTGGAATTTAGGAGCCGTTGCCAAGGGTGGAGAAAGGCAGCTTGACCATCTTGGGAATAAGTGGCAGTGGGGAAGGTCACAGGCAGATGGTCCAGCTTGCAAGATGGCTCCAAGGCAAGGACAGATGGCATTTGTAAATGACAAGGACCTTGAGAGGTGACTGCAGTGAGTTAAGGTGTTGGAATAAGAGTCTCTCATTCCTGCACTCATTTCTCTAACTGCTAAGACCCAAGTATCATGCCCAGCACTGAGAGTTCAAAGGTGAGAAAGGTACAGTGTCTGCACTTGATGGAGTTCCCCTCACTGTCATTTTGGTGAAGCAGAAGTGTGTGGTTATCACAGCACAAAGCATAAGGGTGACAATCCGGGAAAGAGGAGGGAAAACCTTACGCCACCCCAAGTCTCAGTGGAGGTGTGCAGATAAAAGTCATACTGAATAGGGCTTAACTGGGTGTGGGTAGGAGGGACCTGTAAAATTTTCCAACACAGACAACACTAGGGTGTCTGGAAGAGCATGAAAGGTCCTGGGAGGTGCGGGGCACTCAGAAGTATGGAAGCGCCTATAGTCCAGAGGACAGCAGGAAATGAGGCAAGAAAGGTGGACAAGGGCCAGGTGATCGGCAGCCTAGAAAGCATGCCAAGGGGGAGGAGAACGGGACTAATACCTGTTATATGCTTGTAGTATAACAGGCCCTTTGTTAAGGTTTTTATATTTTTAGGTTTAGTTGCCATCTTTGAATTTAAAACAAGATGTGCTCATTGTAAAAAAAATTGTAAAACACAAAAAGTAGAAAGAAGAAAATAATCCTCCATTGTTCGCATCTTGATGTACTTCTTCCTGGTGTCATATAATTTCTCTTCCATCCTTTTATCACTTAACATTTTAAAGGAGATTTCCCACATTATTCAAAATTCTTTATAAACATCGTTTTAAGCAATATCTAATATTCCCTCATGTGAGTGCACAATAATTTATTGAATCATTCCTCTACCATTGCACATTCGGGTTGTTTCCAGTTTTATGTAAATATAAATAAAGCTGTGATAAGCCTCCTTGTATATAAATCTTTGACCTTGTTTTGGATTATGCCTTTAAGACTAATTCCCGTAATTGGAATGACTGGGTCAAAGGGCATGAGCATTTTAAGTCTCCTGATCGCTATTGCCAAATGGCTTTCCAAAAACCCTTCCAAGCTGTTTCACCTGGCAGCATTTCACCGCTTACTCTCCAAAAGTGAATGTTGTGATTTAAAATTTGATATCGCTTAATCCTCATGGTATTCTCATGAAATGAGTATTATCCCCAATTTGTAGATAAGGAAACTGAGGCTGACAGATGATTTTACAAGCTCCAAGTCACATAGCTAGTCAGGCACAAAGACAGAACCAACACCAGGTTTTCAATTCAAGAGCTGCATTGCTCTCTCCCTGGGCAGGTAAGGGACCCTACTGGAGGATTTAAATCCAGAGAGTGACGTGACGTATATGTCCTCTTGGCCTGCTCTTCTTAGTGCTGGCTTGGATGTTGGCGATGAGTCTAAAGATTAACTACCAACTGACACGAGAGAACCCTTTCTTAACACACTGCTTCTTGTTCTTCAGGGCATTTATGAGCTGAAGACTGATTATGTGGAGAGGGGGAATAAAAAGAACAGAGAAAGTAATATAGATTATTAATGTTAATCAGTAACATATATATGAGTTCATGAAAATTAATTAACAAGTATGACCACTGCAGTAAGTTCTAAACAGTGTTGTGTAGTTAACAATTGAAGGGGTCATTTCATTAGGAATAAAGTTGGGCTGTTCTCAGCTCAGCCACATCTCTGATTCCTGCCGCATCTCCTCAGCTTTCCAGACCTGAAGGTCTGAATGCATCTCCAGGTCCAAGGTCACCTCAGGATTTAACTCAGGCTGTGGCCAGATTAGCCACATGGCTTTGATTTGCTCTCTTGCAAGACCCAAATGGGCCAATAATCTCACTTGGTCACACATGTGGAGTGTAAGAAAAATAATCAGCTCTACCATTTATTGAGTGCTTACTGTATGCCAGGCATTTCGAGAAAATGAACTCCCTTGGGCACGTTTGGGGCCCAATAAGCAAACCAAATTAAAGACAGGCTCTCTGGCGTGGAGTCCAAGACTGTCATCAGCAATAAAGAGGTGAAATGTTTGCAAAGGGATTTAAATAATCTGTTTCAAAGCACATCGAGTCATGCACATTCCTCCCCTAGCTTAAAGAAGAACACACTGGTATTAAATAGGAAAGCATCAGATTGACAGGTGATTGATATTGACAACCACTCACATGTCTCAGAGGAAATACATGCTGCAGAGAACCCTGGTGGCACTTTGCCCAGTAGGATGTGTCACCCCCACTCCAGGCCCCTCCTTTCCACGTTCTGCCCTCTTCCATCTCCCCCCTTGGCTTTTTATTCATTGTTCCTTTCAGTTAGAGAGAACATACATTTCATAAGTGTGTGTGAACTATAGAGACCCACCATCATCCAGGGAATGGCAGTACTTAGGAAGGCACTGGCCCGTACTCAAGGCAATGGTGATTTTTTCAAACAGAACTCCTGTGGAAACAGGGCTCAAATTAGCAAATGGGCTGCTGTTTGAGAAACGGTCTGTCCTGCAACAAGAGGGAGATTACAGTGGGGGCAGAGTTCCACTTAGTAGGGACAGGTGTGTGGGAGACTCCTGGTTCCAGTAATTTATTAACACTCTCAGTGCTCAAGAGTATACTCAGGTGATTTATATACATTTATATACATATTTACTGGAATATCCTCAGACATTAATAGACTCTCCTTCCCCATGTTGTGTAAAATGCTTGTCTTTATTACCTCTTTGCTTACATAAGAGAAAGTAATGCCTTGACATTCACTCCCCAAATATAAATTGGAAGGGACCAGAGAGCATAGAGCAGACAGGACAGTTATATCATGGGAGTGGGGGTCTAGAGAGGTGTCCCAGGTGACTTGGCATGTATGTGTATATACATCCACATGTATATGTATGTATGTGTGCATTTATATGGGTACGTGTGTGCACATGTGTGTGTGTGGACAGAAGGAAAGAGAGGCTGGAGTGTGGAGAAGATTATATGAATGAATAACACCCTGACCTCTGTTCTTAGCATACAGCTATTTGCAGAGGCCTTGGCAATTTTAAAAGTGCACTTAGATACCTTAAAAGACAAAGCATTGGACTTACGGCCGATACGGTTGGGCCAAACCCCAGTGAAGCCACCTTACCGGCTGTGCCATCAGTAACTATGAAAGGTATCAGTGATGGTTAGTTCCAGTGAATAGATGACATTTCCCTCTGTATCCCCAACCCTTTCAGTTCCCTGGTATTGGTATACTGATCTCCTGTTTTCTGCATCCGGCGTTTGGAGGGTCCTGGGTTTTTTAGTGGAAATGAAAGTCTTGCCATTTTCCTTCTAGAACTGGATTAAAGGTGGTACCAGGCCAGCCGTTTCCATTTTGCTGCTACCTACTTCCCACTGCCAACATTTCCTGTTGAAGCTAACTCTCCCTTAGCAACCCCTGGGCCCATCCACGGCAGAAACTCAGCAGTTTTCCTCTTTTTTCAGTGAACACTCTTTAGACACTTGCTTTGTGCTGAGCACTGGGGACACTCAGGAGCACAGTCTAGACAGGAGAGACGGATCAATAACAACTAACTATTGTATAAAATGACAAGGGAGCGATTAATGTTATGTACAGAGGAAAGAAAAGGATTAACCCTGCCTGGGGAGGTCAGGAGAGGCTTCAGAGGAAATGACATTTCAGTTGGAACTTAAAGGGTGATTTTTGTTTGCCAGGTCAATGAGGACAATTAAGGCAGAACCTGTAGCGTGATAGGATTAAGGGACAGGGAATAGTCTGGGCTGCCTGAATCCCTGGGGGTGCTGGATGAGCATGTAAGTTGGGGAGTGGGAAATGGCTATAAATAAGGTTGGAAAATTAGGCAGGAGTCAGCTCTTGAAGGCTTTGAGCTGAGCAGAAGTTGAGTGAGCGTCCTTTGCCAAGAATTGCTGCTTTATTAGAGGCGTTTCAGTCGGTGAGTATTGTATACCATTTGTAGCCAAGACGTTTGGGGCCCCAGGAGTACTGGGTCATTCCAAAGACATCCTCTCTTAGCCATTTCTCTGGAAATGGACAACCCTCCAAGACTTGGGAAACACTAGCTGTGTGGTCAGGGAGGGGCCAGAGGCCTGGGAGACCTTTGGAAAATAGTCACAAATGACCAATATCTTTGTGCTTTTGTCAGTGTAATCACTAAAGGGGGATTAAAGCCTTTTGTAAAAGAGGTAATGAGGCTTTCTAAGGTTGGATGAGCTCACAGTTTCAACTAATCACCCGCCAGTGGGGTTGATGCCAGACTTCTCCAAACTTCTTTGTAAGATGGCGCCTTGAATTGAAGGATTTCTGAAAACAGATATTTCATAGAGAAAATGGGTGCATGGAGATAGAGGATCTGGAATTCAAAGGGCAGGCTGCAGGAAGCCAGAATGGTGTCCCTGGGTCCATGAGGTTGCTTGGATTGTTAGTGTGTGAACCTGTGCAGCGTTTTCCATGGCTGTTTTCTGGGCTGACACCCATGAAAAGGGGTGGGTTCCATGGCTGCAGCTGTTGACAGAGAAAAGTGGGGATATGCCGCTGCTTAAACTTTTGACACATTGCTATGGGACTGGAATGGGAGGCCATTCAACTTCCTCTCACGTCTGCTATGCCTTCTGAATTCTACAGTTGAAAGGGTCACACTCAGAAAGAGGCCCCAGCTGTGAAATTATTTTCCAACAGAGAGTCAATGCATTGATATGTTTCAAAGCCTCCAATCCAGGGTACTCCAATGAGCTTAGAGCAAGGTGGATGATTGTTGTAGCTTTCCTGAAGTTACTGATTGTTGTAAAATGTGGCTGAAGATAGAATGCTATTGCCATCAGTAGGAAGGACTTAGTAAATTCATAAATTGTGCTTTTGGTAATAATTCTATCTTGAAAGGCATTGGTTGTTTAATAAGGGCCTTTGTCACTTGGTTACATGAATAACCAAGGTAAAGCATTTGTGGAGTCTGCTTCCTTAATTAAAAAGCATTGTGAAATTCACCTCAACTAATGGATAAGCAAATGCATTTTCATTTGCTAATGGCCACAGTCACCAGCTTAGTGTTTGCATAAGCAGAGCTGGTGAAGAGCAGCCTTTCCTAAAGCATGTTCCAGGACCTTTAGTCCTGTGAGAGTCCTGCACAGGAAGGGTTTTATATGCAAATAAATTCAAGAAAAGCTGTATATTATGTACCCTTCTTGGAGATTCACAAGGCCCACTGGCATAGTAAAGACTCTAAGATATGTTTTTTTTTTTTGGTGAGGAAGATTAGCCCTGAGCTAACATCTGTTGCCAGTCCTCTTCCTTTTGCTGAGGAAGACTGGCCCTGGGCTAACGTCCATGCCCATCTTCCTCTACTTTATATGTGGGACACCTGCCACAGCATGGCTTGATGAGTGGCATGTAGGTCCACGCCTGGCATCCAAACCTGCAAACCCCAGGCCGCTGAAGTGGAGTGCGCAAACTTAACCACCATGCCACTGGGCTGGCCCTCAAGACTCTAAGGTATCTTGCACTGAGGAAACCTCATTGACTTTGTATAATTTAACATTGGAGCCATTATTTTGGGGTTTGTTTTTTTCGATTTTTAACATCTTTTAAAATCCTGCATATGCAGAACAACTTTAGGAAATGCTGATTTGGAGAACTCCTACGAAGGAGTAGGATTTATTGATTTATCAATTGTCTTTTCTTACTTTTGACAATGTTGAGCCAGTTATTCTTTAGCCAGAAGATACATGTGGAGCCATATATATAAAATATGTAAAATGAGTCATAATCTCTATCTCTAGACCTCTCCTCCCTATTTAGACCCTCTCTTCATAACTCCCCACGTTCACCCAAGCAAAACTGGCCTGACTGTGTCAACTTTTTCCTCTACAACCTGTTTATGAACCTATGTCCACACCAACTCTTGTGCTCCAAAGTGTTCTTCTGTCCACACGTGGGATCATATCCCATCTAAACCACTAAATCCATGCAGAACCAATGTACTCCAATAAACCAGTCCTGTTTAGGTAGAATGTAGTATCACATTTGGGCCAAACTCCCAGCTGACCAATATGCCTCCTTTTATGTGGGGTGTAAATGTAGCTCATCTGGGCTTTGAGTATGAGTAACGGATAGCTGTCTATGGTCTGAAAGGGGGTTTGCTGCGTGTAGACTGGACCATAAACTCCCTGAATAAATAGACCCTTTTCCCTGTCCTCGCCGTACTACAGAGAGTATTTATTAATGCAACTTTTAACCATAGAAGCCAGCTCCTAACCATAGAGGTTCTGTGGTTAGGGCTGGACATCAGAATGGCAGAACAGAAATGCTTGCTCCCTAAAGTGTCATATCTTTCTCCAAAACCCAGCTACTCTGTTTGGGCTAAATATTTCTGTCAGCTCCAAATAAAGTACTTCTTCAAAAGTGCTTGGGAAGAACTCTACCCACGTCTTGCACTTCTTTGCCACCATTTACTTCCTTCTGTTACTCATCCGAGTCTGGATTCAGGCACCATTACTCCTGAGGACACTGGTAACTGCCAAATACCATATTTGATTCCCATTTTCACAGCTTTATTTTTTTCCCATCCTCACAGACTTCTTGAGATTTCTATTCTCCTGACTTACAGGATGCTGAATTTGCCTGGTTCTCACACATACTCCAGAACTCAGCCCATCCAGTCTCCATCTTACACATGGAATGTTTCCATTCGTTTTTCTCATTTATCTCCAAGTACTTAATGGTTGTTGTCCTACCGCCGATTCTTTTGGAATGCTGAGGGGATAAATAAACAAGCAAACAGAACCTGTTGCCTCCTCCAAACATTTCTATTTCTCTAAATGGAATCATAAATTTCCCAGGTCAATTGAACTTAAAACATCAGGATTGTCTTTGACTTCCCTGTCTCCCTGACCTCCTGAGACATTTGTGACCTTGTCGTAAATTAGGAAGCACGAGGGCAGATCTGTAAAAGATATTTATTTCTTCTGTGTCCCGCTCAAATAGATGGAATTTATTTAAGCCATTTGTTTTATTCTGTGAAGTTGTCCTACTCTCTGATATCCCCATACGTGACTTCTAGATGCTTCCTGGCTTTGTTAATATGTATGATTTTACCATCTGAAAGATGTATATGTTTTATTGGAGTCCTCTATTTATTGACCATTCTGGTGGCCGTCTTCTGGTGAATGGCCATGTCTGTTGATGGTTTTGTAAGCCTAGACTAGAGGTTTTACTCACTGCCTGGCTCAACTCTGTACTGGAGTTTTGAGAAGAAGAAAAGAGTAAGATTTGGTTCTGACTTTATAAAGCATCATCTCACTGGAAAGAAAAGTCATAAATCTGAAATGTTGAAATAACAGTTTCTGAAAATATTTAATTAAATCCAGAAATGCTTAGTTGGAAGACTTACTTCAAGTATAGGAAGAGAAGGAAAGGTCAGTGTTGGTAGAGTGGAAGGTTCCAAAAAAAGATGAAATTTTGAGTGGAGATGAGGAATATGTAATATTTGAAGAGGCAGTAACTGAAGACAAGGAAAGTCAGGGACTGCTTCCTTCTCCTTTTAGAATGGAGGAAGGCAATGAGCTAGACCTGGCAGGGGAAGAAGCATCCACATGAGTGTAGGTGAACCGCCCCAGAAGTTCTCGTTTACCAGGACCCACTCCAGACTGGGTGTGTGCTGGGCACTTTTACAAGAAGCAGATGAGGCCTGCTATGAGATGTCCCTGCCAGTGAGATAGGAAGATACCACCCTCCCTACCAAACCACTGCCCTAAATTCAAAAATAGGACTTGAGAAAGGGCTGGCATTCAGAGTAGTTCTTAGATTACACTACCTTCGATGTAAATCAACTTGTACAGATTTGGTTTTGCAAATGAAAACAATTGCCCAATGTTTTGTAGCTCTCCACTTCTGCCCTCAGGCTTGTTCACTTTTTCCTTTTAAATGTAGATGGAAAAATGGAAATGAGATTTCTGCGATACACGGAATCTCTATTTTCAGAAAGAAAAGATAAACAGGCTCTCCTGGTCAGAGACTCCAAAGAGAAATATGACTCTCAAAGGATGGAAGACTAAAAATAAATTAAAATGTTGGTAGGTAGGTAAGTAAATGAATAAAATAATACAACCAAGCAAAACCCCTAAACTCAATCTACTTTACCGTGATGAGGAACACCATTGAAAGAAAATAAGAACGAAAGAAAGGGGAGAAACTTCTAAAGAAACCCATGAGGCTACTCCTAGAGATCTCATAAACTGGGATTTCCAAAAGATTGGTCACATGGGCAGAAGGGGCTCATGCACCCAGGATGAACACACACAGCGTGGAACTTAGGAAAACAGGGTTAAGAAGGCCAAGGCTGGAATCAATCAGGACTCTTGGAAAAAGAGCTTCTAGGTAATTTGGGTGTCCTGTTGGCCTACAGGTAAGCAGGACCTCAGAACATAGTCAGGGTAATATGTGCATTTGAGGTGCAGGGATCCTGGTTTTGGGGCCCAGCGGCCTCGTTTCCTAATACTGTGACACTGGACAAGTTAATGAGCCTGTTTTCCCAGCTGTAAACAAGGATAAAAATAAAAATTTAATCCTCATTGGATTGCTATGAGGATTGAAAAGGATTAAAGGAGGATATAGGAGATAAATATATCATGTACTTTCTACAGAGTGTCATCATCTTTTATCATCCTTTAGAGCAAGTAGGAACAGAGTAAAGGGCTAGGCCTACTCCTTAAGGTCCAGAGAATAGTGGGATCAAATATCAAAGAGAAACAAGGGCTGTTCCTACATGGATTCTGTGTTTTCCTGGGTGGAAATTGCTTTTCGTGAGAAAAGGTAGAAACAACAGGGTACAGAGGCACCTGCAGCCCTGGGTAAGTGAGGAGGGGGAGCACCCAGACCCTTATGATTTTAGGCTTCCCACCAATACTAATTGTGTGCAGGTTGACCCCAGAACTCCAGGGAGAGATGCCCCTTCAGTGTGGATGAACATGTGTTCCATAGCAACTTGTTCCTGGGCTGCTATAACCTTCATTCAAGTGACTCTCTCCACTGGATAGAGGCTCCTTGAGGGCAGAGACTGTGTCTCCTTCAATGCCCATTCCCAGCTCCCAGCACAGCATCTGGCCCAGAATGGACACACAATACAAATGTGCCAATTGAATGTGCCAAGACTAGAGATGGACAAATGTCTACATTTTCAAAATGAAGAAGGGTAAAATTTGGGAACTATAAATATCTAAGCTTGATGGGTACTTCCAAGAAAAAAATCGGAAACAGACTTAAATAGCTGGTTTGGAAAATCTGCAATTCATCTAGAAGTGATCAGGAAATTGGAGCTGACCTTCATTAAAAACCACTCGTGCGATGAAAAGATTTTAAAAGCGAATCTAATTGTATATCAAATTAATAGAAATATAGGGTCCTGAGCAATCATAGTCCTCTTGTGTTTCTGGTCAGGCCACATTATGTTTTGGTCTGAGCAGCTCATTTTAAGGACTCTGGTAAACTAGAACACACCCAAGGGAGGGTGACCAGGACCAGTCTTTGGGTCCCTATCAAATGAGTACAGTTGAGAGAGCTGGTGTGGTTTAACCTGGAGAATAATTGGTGGAGGTAGGCAGGAGGAGGCAACATTGCCCTCTTCAAAGCCCTGGAAAAAAGATATAGATCTCTTCTGTCCTACTCTCAATGGCAGAACTGGGACCAATGGGTAAAAGTAATAGGGAGCCTGAATTCAGTCCACCATAAAGAGGAATTTCCTAGAAAATAGAATCGTGCTGCCTCCAGATGCAAAGAGCTCCCCTCAGTGCAAACATTCCACAGCAGTGGCTGGCTGACCTGTTCAGGCAAGCTGTAGATGGGATTCCTGCTGGGCAAGAGGTTTCAAGTGATCCTCAACTCCAAGAATCCATGATGGTCCCACTTCATTCATCATGAATAGGATTGACTCTCTGCAAGAAAACTTTCCAGATTAGTGCAAGCCCCTTGAAGGCTCCATTCACATTATTTTCCACGTCAACTGCTCACAGTAACTCATATCTGTAATAGGGACTCAAAAGAGTGTGGCCATTAGTTTACAGTGACTTACTGCCTGTCACCAGGGAGTGGCCAATCTATAATTACTTCTAATTATTAGAAGATATTTTGTAAGTTAGAGAATAGATTCACGTCACATCAAATGTCAAATGTCATTTGCACATCAAATGCAAATGTCAGCAGAAGTGTATAGTGATAAATCAACTAACGTGAACTCCAATCTGAGATTTCTTGAATTTCTCAAATTTCCTGTCTCAAATTCCTCTCCTCCAGTTGTTTTTAGAATATTTAATAGCAATCTTCTACTTTTCAAATAAAATCAGATACAAGCCAGAAATAAATTAATGGAAGTATGTGAAATTAGACTATAATAATTTTTCTTAAATTATTTTAGTTTAAAATTTCTCCACCATCATTTAAATTTAACTTTTATTTTCATCAGTAATTTCTCATTGCCTGCCCCTTTTCTTCTTCTTCCTCTCCTTCATTTCCTTTCATCTCCTTTTCCTCTAAGAATTTAAATTTTTTAAACTTTCCCAGGACTCAATTAAAATCACTTAAAAAATTTTTGTGGGACCAGTGAAGTCTTGGAGCTACTGCATTTAGTACTCAGCCGAACCCTGGAAACCAAATCTGTAGCCCAACATTTGGCTTTGGTTTAGAGGCAGAAGTCGAAAAAGGGAATTGATATGCAGGTGTGGTGCAAAGCTGATCTTAAAAATACAGATGTTATTACCTCTGGGCCCTAGGGACCTGGAACAAAATGCAGCGAGCCACCCCAGAGGTGAAACAATGGTCATAAAATGGTTTCTCAGTTCCTGAGTTTTGCTGAGCTGTCTCTGCCACATTTAGTGACTATTTAATAACACTAACAGCTCTTTGAGCTAAATTGCTAACATTTGGGGAGCAAGGTTATGTAAAACAAAATTGAATTATGAAAACAGTTTTCCAGTTAGCTCTGGCATTTCTTTATTTCTGTTTATCTTTTTCCTCAAAGGAGCCATTTACCAGTTCCTACCCAGCTGGCACGAGCTGATGTCCACAGACCCCAAACAGTCAGCGCACGCCTCCAAACAACAAAGGTCCTTATTTTCCGTCTCTGGTTCTAGCCCAAAGCTTGGAAACACATTTAGTCATGGAAAGATCTAAAACCAAGAAGTAGCCAAAGTGGTCTTTTGAAGAAAATTATGATGCTCATTTAACCCCATTTAAGTTTTCATAAAACTTCTCTCTCAGCCTAGTGCTGTTGGAGGTAGTCTTATTTAGATGTAGAAACAGCGTGAAGTGATAAGCAAAACTTAAAGACAGAGGCACTTTCTAGTAAGACTGAAAATGCGCACACCATAAAAGCAAGCAGTTCCGCTTCTAGGTATAGACTTTAGGGCAACCCTCCCACATGCACACACTTAGCAGCAGTTAAAATGACTAAACTAAATGCATATGTGTCCACATGGACAGATCTCAAGAACAACACAGAGTGAAGAAAGCAAGCTCCTAAAGATATGTTACTGTTATGCAAATTTTTAAATAAAACACAAAACATACAATGTAAGAGCATGAATACACCCCAGCTTCTGAGACTGCCTTTGGGGAGGGGATGGAAGTAGACAGGGATGCCAAAAGCTCTTCAACATTATTGATAATGTGTTTCCCTAAAAAAGAAAATATCTCAACCAAATTTAACAAAAATTTAATTTAGTGAGTACTTGGGTGTTATTTTCTATACTTTTCTACATCTTTCCATATTTTACAAATTAAAAATAAAGCTCAAACCAGGATTTAAACAAAAAGGGTGGACATACTATCAAGCATCCGGGAGAGTTTCTCTCCGAACCCAGCAGAGCCGGGGTAGTTGGCATCTGGGAAAACAAGCCGAGGCCCCAGTCTTCCGAGAGGACAGAGGTACAAGGAGAGTTATGTTCAAACCAGTTCGTCCTTTTCTCTTTCAGCAGCCTGCTCCTAAGACTCCACAAATACTTATTGTTTAATGACTTAACTTCCTGGTCACATTCTACTTGCCTGGCACCGATTTTTAATCTCACTTGGCGATAATGTGTGTTGAAATTTTTTATTGCTCCTCTCTATTCTGTTACTTTGTGCCTCAACTTTCCTCTTCACTGTGTACATTATATTCACACGTATTGACCCAAACAGAACATATAAGCAAATGGCATAGCCTGCTCTCTATTTCAGTTAGAACTTTATTTAGTAAGTGGAAATAAATACCTACACATGGAGGGAGGTCTGTTTCACAGTAACTGTTCATTTTTCCAATTAATTCAGTGAACAACTGATTGAAAATCCTAACCAAGGTTTGAGTTTATTTAAATGTTACTTAATATTACTTCTGTTCAGCTAGTTATCTATTCAACATCTTCTCTATTAAGAGTGACTAACCTATAAGACCAGAATTATATACAGCTCTTTAGAAATTCGTGTGCAGTCCCAGAAGTCAGTTTGAAGGAATACATACGATGCACTGCATGTTGTGTTGATGCTGATTAAAGGCCTTTGAGAGTACTAAGAGGGAGGCATCGAGGAAATAGCCCAATGCTGGGGGTCAGACAAGTGGAGCTTTTATTTATTTATTTATTTTTTGTGAGGAAGATCAGCCCTGAGCTAACATCTGCCAATCCTCCTCTTTTTGCTGGGGAAGACTGGCCCTGGGCTAACATCTGTGCCCATCTTCCTCCACTTTATATGGGACCCCGCCACGGCATGGCCTGACAAGCGGTGCGTCGGTGCACCCCCGGGATCCGAACCCAGGCCACCAGCAGCAGAGTGCGCGCACTTAACCGCTACGCCACGGGGCCGGCCCCCAAGTGGAGCTTTAGATTCCAGCTCTGGCACTTTATCACCCATGAGGCCTTGGAAAAGTTACCTAACATCTTTGATCTTATGTTTTCTCCTCCAAAGAGTGAGGTTTGTAATACCTACCTTATGAAGTTGTTAAGAATTAAATGAGATAAGTAATGTAAAATGCTTAATACAGTGCCTGACATATTGTCAGTATTTGAAAACATAGTTGTTTCCTCTTCCTTGTCCCTGACACAAGATACAGGTAGAGACATATGAATGCTGCACGTTTCTATAAAGACATGATTTGTATGTAATGCATTAACATAGAAAAAATATTGGTCCAGCTTTGGTCAAATTGGCATATCAAGGTTTTATCTGGGGATTATAACCATCCATATGCCCTTTATCAAAGGAAGGTCATCTTCTTACATGATGATTTGTCATCAGGGGGGCATCAGGATTAGCTCATTGTTCTAGCCAAATAACTCAGCAGAAGCTACCCTAGTGATAATTGTGGCATCAAATAACACAATTAGATCTATGAATTCCATGTGTAACCTTGTACAAGACTTGATAAATGAAGCTTCGAATGGATAGATTCAAGCTGAACACGTCCCACGCCATCCCTCCAGCCTGGACTCACTGCCCTAGTGACTAATGTTACTGGAGGGGGCACGTCATAGCCCTCAGGTGGAGTGAGGGTTGAAAAGGTTATCAGTCAGTGGGATCAGCTTCTGGTGGGGAGTTCAACCTGTTTTCCAGTCTTCCTCTTGGCTACTCACTATTGTGTCATCTTTGGCAAATAACTTTTTTGGCTCAAAATTTCCTGGTCTTTGAAAATGGGGATGTAGGATGTTGGACTAGACGATTTCTGGGGTCCTCTGCGTCAGTATTCTGCATGTTCATGATCTCTTGTTCTTTGCGTGTATGATTAAACATTAAAACTACCATGAGTTATCGATTCAAAAATACAATTTTTTTTTCACATTTTAACATCTAGGAAGTCAAGATGTAACTTACAGTTGACAGTAATTTAGATTGCTATGAAATACGGTATATAATTAAATGAATGAGAAGTACTAATATAAGCACTATTTTACCAAGAGTTTCTACAGGAAAAAGTAAAAATTATTGCCAAAATATTGATTGAAAATGAGTGTACAATCCTTGTAACTTCAGTGGAGATTGTTAACATAGAAAACAACCCAGGAGCTGCTCAGACAATTGTCCCAGAGAAGGAATAGGTTTGGATGTCCCTGAAGGTCCCTTTCAGCCCTGAGATGCTATGACATACTAACTTTGAGTTATTTGGTTAGTTATTTTGTGCGCTTATTAAGTAACCCTAGAGCTGGAAAAAATAGAAGGTGGTTTATGGGAATCACATAGTGGTATTGAACCTATTAAATAATTACACATAAATTTCCATTGCTGTGTTAAGTTATTGATATTCTGATTAGCTGAGTGTTTCTATAGCTGTCACATATTGATTAGTTATTTTCAAATAAATATGTTTGGAAACTAATACTAGAGTGAAAATAATTTCATATTTGTTGATGGCTTAAAATAGTCCCTTATTTTCTTGTAGAAGCTCGAGTTATTTGCTATAAGCATAGTGCCATATGACAAAAAATATTTACTATTTGTGCTCTAGATAAATGGAACTTTCATGTAAATGACTACTTTGGTAATAGAAGAGATATTACTTCATTATTAACTGCTAATGATTTGTTTGTTGCTACTGAGCTTATATGTATAAAAAGAAGCCATTAGTTACTTATGGATGACTTATTGCTGGATGTATCAAGCCTTCATAATGATCACAACACATGTTGTCTATAGTCATTCTCACTGTGGCTCTTAGCATGGCTGAGAATTGAAGTGATTTTGAACCTGACTATCCCAGGAATAAGGCCCAGAGGTGTGGCGCAGTTGATCTTGGAGGAGCTGCTCAGAAAGCAATTCCCAATGCCAAAATCTGGGATCAGTTATCCAAAGGGCTGTATTTGAGAGCTGGGTTTGATTTCTGGGTTTCCCTAATTGACAGTAGAAATCTCAGTTTATCACATGTGCCATGAATTTGTTAGTCTGAAGGAATTAATCAAAATACTGTTTCTATAAACATTTTTATTGATTCATCATTTCTGAAATCATGCCGTTTATGAGTTGGTCCTATTTTGGGAAATAGCAATTACTTACAAAAGCTGCTAGATAGTTTCTGTCAAGCTTAATTAAACCTTTTCTGCTGGGAGACTTTTTCAAGGGTTTGTGCACTGTTGACTGTTGATACCGTGTCCCAAATATTACTCATAAAATGGAATCTCTACCAGTAAAAATAACTCAGAGGCATCAAACCTCCAAATCTGGAAGCCAGTTGACTCCTTTTAGACAAGTTCCATATGTCTCATTACCTCATCGCAGCTCAGCATTTGGTCTTGTGTATTATTTATGGGTGGGATTCACTTTTATTTCTAACATGTTCTAAATCTTTATTTTTTAAATGTACACTCTATTTTTTACTACCATCCTTTTGTAAATTTTAATGATGTGAAAAGCACCCAAGGACCAGTGGAGATGCTCAGAATAGCAACCTTTATAGGAAGTCCTGATCATAAGCTTATCAAGGGAGATTCGGGGCCAGTTATGAAATCTGAGGAAAATCTAGAACTTTAGGAATGCCTTTAATTATACAGTATCGGACACGTGGAATAATGGTAAGGTAAGTGAAGGCTCGGGACAGGAGTAGCTATAGACTTAGATTGAGGGGAAGTTTGGTTGATGGGGTCCACTTTGAGCTGAGCAGGGTTTGGATTGATAAGGAAAGTAAAGAAGAACAATCCAGACTGAACAATGGTTCAAGGACAGTGAAGAAGAGTCTTCTCCATTGGAATGATAGTTGAATGACTACAGAGGTGCCAGTTCATGAAGGTCTTGGTAACCGGGAGTCCCTGAAGTATTTTAAGTGGAGGAGTGATGTAATGAAAGCAATATTTTAAGAAAAGTAATTCAGTAGCATTAGATAGAATTGAAGGGAAGGAGTAAGGGAGAGGAAAAGTGAGAGACTGGAAGACCAGCTTCTACATAATAATCAGGAGTAAGGTGCTGACTGACTAAGGTAATAATTAAGGTCACCAGAGTGGTGCCAGTGTTATGCCATTAATAATGACAACAGTTACCATTTATTGAATGCTTATTATGTGCCAGGCATTGTGCTAAGTGCTTTACATAGATTATATCACTTAATCATCACAACAGCCTTGTGAGATAAATACTATTATTAATCCCATTTTGCAAATGAAGAAACTGAGACTTAAAAGAGTTAAATGATTTCCCTTAAGTAATTGGTAGAGCTAGGATCCTGACCTAAGTCTTCTGATACCTGAGCCCTTGCTATGAAAGAGGAACATTAGAAATACTTAAAAGGTAGAAATGAGAACTAACCAATATTTATTTTGCTTAGTCCTGTACTTGGTCTTATGGCATCTTAAAGTAGTTAAGACCCAGCATTTTATCACCAGAGTTTAAAATCCAGCCAGAGAATCAAGTCCTACAACATGAATCAGACAGATGTCATAGGTTGGGTTCTTCAGGAAACTGGCTTTGAGATTTGTGTGCAGGAGGTTTGTTGGGAAGAGTGCTCACCATGAGAGGTGAGGGATGCAGGAAAGGGCCAATGCAACAGAGACCTCAGCTAATCTTATAGGGAGTTCTGGAGCTAGAATGATCCTACAGAGTTGTCCTAATAATGGCAACAGGGCCAGGCCTTTATACCCCTCCATCAAGCAGCCAGTGGATGCTGGCTGCCCCCAGGAAGGGAGGGTGAACTTTGAGCAAATCAGCTTCCTTCTGCTGATGACAGGTCCTGGGGAGGGACTCAGCTGTGTGTCTCCAGCCTTAGTCCTGAAGGGAACCTTCAGGACTGGACAACACACCACAGCATCCACTACAACAAAATATGAGAACATATATTTTTGAATGATCTATTTTTCAACATGTAAACACGTTATGTCACGTTTGGGAGGGATACTTCCCTTTTAAAGTACTTTTTTTGGTGGGGAGGAGACACCCAATAAATCTTTCAGTACATTTATTTCCCAAGGAGTGGTGGCCTTAGTTCTTGATGAAAATAATCAATATGGAAGCCATTTGGTGTGTGGCTTAATTGAAACACTGTGTTTTGGACACATTTGGTGTTAATATGTAAATCCAATACTGTTTTCACACCTGCCCTCTTGTTTATGATGTCTTGTTCAAGCAGAAGTCTAGTCTGGATTTCTTGCTTCAGACTAAAGAAAGGGCATGGACTGTCATCATTGGCCAGGAATCCAACTCATATGGTGTCATGAAGTCATCCTTCAAGTCCATCAAAAAGACCTTGCCAGGCTTGTCTGCAGAGAGGAGCTGTGTGAATGGTGTCTTGTGCCAGACCACCTAAGGAACACTCCATTGTCTGCTGATCTTGACAAATATTAGGCACAAACGCACACAAAATACATGCATACATGGACTTCACCTCCCAAAGAATTTGATGCCTGGTGGCTGGAGTGGGATCCAGGCATACTTATTTTTTAAGAGCCTCTAAGGTTCACCAGAGTTTGAGAACATCTTTCTAGTGGGCCAATGGAGAACTTTAATAAATCAATCTATTCCATGGGAGTCTTTGAGGAAGAGGATCACCTATATGTTGGGGCTCTTTAATAGGCTCAATCTTAGAAAGAAAGATCTTCTTGGAGGAAGTGGGAGTACTGTCCAGAAATAAGAAAGAAGGTGAAGAGAAGTTTGAAAAACTGTGCACTCAAATAAAAGAGAAGAGCAAGAGGACACAGGACAGAATTAGGAGCTAGAGAGCAGGGATTATGAAAAACGTCTAAGATTCATGGATCTTCTTTAACTTCTTCTTATTTACCTTTATTACCTTAGCCATTACTCTTAAATGAAGATGATCCTTGTGTTTATGTTTTTTTTAAGAAAAGTGTTCTCAACCTTCTTGTTTATTTATTTATTTATTGCAGGGGAAGATTTGCCCTAAGCTAACATCTGTTGCCAATCTTCTTCCTTTTTTTTCTTCCCTTTCCCCCCACAAAGCCCCAGTACGTGGTTGTGTATAGTTGTAAGTTCTTCTGGTTCTTCTATATGAGCCACTGCCACAGCATGGCTACTGACAGATGATTGGTGTGGTTCCGCACCCAGGAACCAAACCAGGGCTGCCAAAGCAGAGTGCACCAAACTTTAACTGCTAGGCCATCAGGGCTGGCTCTCCTTGTGTTTATCTTGATGGATAACAAATAAGTGGGAGCATGCAAGCAGGGGTCTGTCTCTTTTATTCATTCATGCAATAAGCCTTAATTGAGCAGTTACTATATTCCAAGCACTGTGCAAATGTTAGTAGTGAAGAGACAGGAAGATTCAACATCTGCCTTCAGGGAGCTCACAGTATGAGGGTGGGAGTGGAGACTGACAGATGATAGAGCGCTAATGTAGAGAGTCACAGGGGCTGGGATAGCACAGACATGCGGTTCCTGAGCCCTGCCCTGAGGGTCAGGGAGGGCTTCTTAGAGGAGGTCTAGAGGACTTTGCAGGATTGGAAATGGGTAAGTCAGATGTGGTTTTTCCATCCATAACTGTGGCACATCTTTCCACTTGTTTGGATCTTCTTTTATATGCTTTAAGAGAATTTTTATACATTTTCCATAAAGATCTTATACAATGTCTTTGAGCTTAATTCCTAAATAATTCATAGCGTTTGGTGCTATTGTGAACAGTATGTTGTTTTATATTCTTTTTCTACTTGGTTATTGTTGGTTATAGAGAAGTACCGTTGACCTTGGTATAGTATCTTCTATCTTGCAACTTCGTAGTATTCTCTGACTAATTCTAAGAGTTTTTGAATTTTCTTGGGTTTTCTAGGTAGATAAGCATATCGTCTGCAAACAATGGCAGTCTTGTCTCCTAGTCATTGTATTTCTTATTTCCTTTCTGCTCTGGCCAGGACCTCCATATCTTAGTGAAGAGCGGCAGTAATTGTGGGCATCTTTGTCTTGTCCCAGACCCTAACAGGAATGTGTCTCAATTTTCTCTTTTGAGAGTGATGTTTTATGTGGGTAAGTTTTGATAGATAACTATTTCAGGTTCAAAAAGCACCCTTCGGTTTCTAAGTTTTTCTAGGAATGCTTTATTTTAATATAATTGAACTTTAACAAATGCTTTATCTAAATTGCATCTTTTGAGATGCCCATATAATTTTATTCTTTAGTACCAATGATGGAATGAATTACATTGGTAGATTTATCAGATTTTGCACCATGTGGGATAAAATCACTTGATTATATTATTACCATTTTAATACACTACTTGATTCCATTAGGTAATATTTCATTCAAGATTGTAGCATATTAAAGTAGGGAACATTGGATTATTTTCTGTTCTTTCACTGTTCTTATCCAGCTTTGGAATCAAGGATATACTAATGTCATTAAATGAAATGGGCAGCTTTCCTTCTTTTTCTGTACTCAAGAACAACTTGTAAAGTGGGAGTTATCTGTTCCTTGAACATTTGGTAGAACTTACCCATAAAATCTGGGCCTAGTGCTTTGGGGGAGGGAGGTGGGACTTAGGGAGATTCTCTATTACTATATCAATTTAGTTAGTTGGTCTATATAAGTCTTCTGTTTCTTTTGTGTTGGTTTTGGCACCCATTTTATTTAGGTGCTCATGGAAGAAAAGGAAGATGTCCATCTGGGTGTTATAGAAAGAGAAATAGTGCTTTAAGAGCTATTCAAGGATAAAGAGGCACTGTTCTCTGAACCAGGGGACAGTCAGAATACATGTCTGTGTGAAGGGGACTTAAATGCCCCTCCTCTTATCAGTGTGTCCTATTTGTCCTAAGAAAGGAGGCTCAAGAGGCAAGATGCTCAGCCCATGTGGGTTTATCTAGGATGAGAACTCTCTGTCATCGTCATCTGTAACTGGGCCAAGAGTTCTTTATCCTGGCATTGGCCTTTTCTGGATCGCTGACTTGGGCCCCAGGCAGCAAAGGGCCAGCTAACACTGCAACAACTTCTCTGGTTGAGTCTGAGCTTACATGTAAACCTTTCGTTAGATAAGAAGTAGGTTTAGCTTTTAGAGGACACGTGGATATCAAATAGCCAATAAATGACCTTCAGAGGGCTTGACCAGGGTTGTAAGGAGTCCAGAAATCTCACATGAGGACTGCCAGTTGGAGCTGGACTGAGAATGTTAGTAAGGGGCATGATAGATGACTTCTTATATTTAAAGAATTCCCATGGAGTGGGGGTTGTAGATTGTTTTCAGTGTACTGTGTTGCACAAGAAGCAGATTTGGGTTCAGAGTAAAGAGAGATGTTTCCAGTTGAGCTGTGAGTCCTCCATTGCTAGAGGAGTTTATTTATGCAGAGGTTTCAAGCAGAATATCTCCTGGATCAAGGCAGAAATTCAATTTTGCCAATGAAAAGGAAACTCAAGTGCGAGTTTCAAGCAGACTGTGCTCTCAGGAATACAATGTTTCAGAAAGGATCACATGTGGATGACCAGACACACATTTCCTGGGCCCTTCCATATTCCACATTCTGCACTGAATAGTTTTATATCCACAACCTCCTTAATACTTCTAACAACCCTGTGAATTATTTATCCCCATATTAAATATGAAGATACCAAAGATAGAAAAATTAAGTAATTTTCCCAAAGTTGCACAGCAGCTAAGGAGCAGAACAAGAATTTGAACCAAGGTGCACCGAGTCTGGGCACATTTTGGCAGAGATCGGGGCTGCTCCCGCTTTGGTGCACACACTGGAGTCTCCTGGGGAATGCGTTAAAATGCGGATTCTGATTCAGGAAATCTGGGGTGGGGCCTGGGGTTCTGCATTTAACAATCTCCCAGGTGATGCTGATGCTGGTGGTCAATAGGAGACACTTTTGAATATTGCGGTGTAGACAGTTTTGATAAAGTCATTCAAGAGTCTTTGATTAGAGATGAATTTGATGAGCCTATTTCCCAGATGAGAAAATGGGGAAAAAGAGGGAGATGGGCCCTGGTATCCATGCACGATTGCCTCCCCCTTTGCTTACAACTGCTGCTTGTCCTACTGAGAAATCAGACAGGCTTTCTGGGAAATGGGAAGAATGGTGCTGGCAGTGACAGAAATAGGGTGGTCACCTAGTCATTCAACTAATATTTATTGAGTGCCCACGGTGAGCTGGAGACTGTTCTAGGCACTTGAGATGCTAAGATAAACAAGGCGCTTTTATAATCTAGGAGAGTGAGCCCAAACCAAAACAGTTATCACGGGGTTTGGTTACATGTCTAACTTACAGTTTTTCTGGCCCCAACCCTTGAAATACCC